>NC_041332.1:40883058-41617150 GCF_004354835.1 Perca flavescens | reverse complement strand
ATCAGAGTGGCCACAGAGAGGACGATTGCTGGACAATAGCTATCAGATACGACCTACGGCTTCAGCCCCGTATGCGTGGATGGGTTGGACCATCTGCGTGTCCATTCCCATCTCTACATCAGAGGGGGCACAGGCATCGGACAGTGAGCGAGGTGGCCTCGGTGCCTGCGTCTGTTTCCAGCGGGATGTCTGGAGCTGTCTGGTGTCCTTTCACCGATACTGCCATTCAACCTGCGGTGACTCTCTTTCCTGTGTGCCAATCTGACAGCCACATTCTGCTTTATGACAAATCATGCACAATTTGAAGAAGCTGATGGGATCACATTTCACTGGAACTGTAATTTGTACAATTTGATTGTGACAAATAAAATTGATTGATTGATGAAGACCACAATGAAAATGTCTAACTGGAGAGACGATGAGATTTGGGAACTTCTGTTGATAAGGGCCAACACCAAAATCGGCAGACAAATTTAAGTTAGTTTATGACCAAATTATGAGCTACTCCGTGACGCAGGGTAATGCACGCCATGTCCTGTCTGCTGCATGCTGTACCCTGCGCCAGCCCTCGTCTACATCAAACGGAGTGATTCCAGTGAGTGAGAACACATCTGATACAAACAATCTTCTGTTGTGTGCTACATGTGTGAAAGGGAAACTCCTGACTATGTTAGGAACTAATTCCTCAGACATAGTCCGGAGTTCATATGTGAAAACGGCTTAAGATTCAACCAGTGTCGGTTTTGGGGGATGATGTCTGTCACAGTGGAGGATGTCATGAAAGACAGATATCTGACATTAAAATGAATCCTGGGCGGTGGTGATGGAGCAGTTGATATGACAGATGCCTTTGGTGTGAGATATCTGGGTTCAAATCCCACTGCGATACATCAACCAACGTGTCCCTGAGAAAGACACTTAACCCCTGTTGCTCCAGAGGCGTGTGACCTCTGACCTCTGACATATATAGCAATTGTAAGTCACTTTTGATAAAAGCGTCAGCTAAATGACATGTAATGCAATGTTTGGCCCAGTGTATTAGTTTACTCTTAAGTTGTAAAAAGTGTCGCACTCTGGCTCCATATTTTGGCGCCACTGTTGATTTGAAGAAGGCCTGAGGGCCAAAGCGTCGTTGGAATAAATACAGATATGCATACTTATGGATTTATTTTATTTTCAAGTCTACCTCCAGTGATCAGCACCTCAAAACAACCATTGGTGGGTGTTAACTTTCTATATTACTCCCACTTGTATCATACACTTCCTGTAACTGGTTCTTCATCATCCCTGCATCAGATTATAACCTGATGTATCATACTGCTGCTCAGGAAAAAATGAATTCTGAACAAAATAGAAAAGAAGACAATTACTCACTTGCTCGTCTGTTCTTCATCATGACGATGGCGCTGAGGAACATGAGGATCTCTACCTCCCTCTGTGAACACAAACATGGTCAGCTCATTGACTTGTTGTCACTCAGTCTTGTTTTAAGACATTTTGCTTTTAATAGTTTAGTAAGGATCCACTGTGAAATTCTGCAACATTCAATACACGCTTGAATTATGTTTTAATAAGAAAAAAACTTGGCTCTACTCTCCTGCATCCTCTTAACCGTTCTTATTATACATCCATGAGCTAAACCAGTACCCAATGGAGTAACAAGTAACCTAACTAGTTATTCCTGTATTTTTCTATTACCGGTCAAAAGTTTGGGGTCACTTAAAAATTTCCATTCTGCTCCATTCCAGACAAAATACCAGCGGAGATCAGTTGTGTTGTTTTTTTAACCAGGGCAGCAGTTTTCAGATTACAATATGTGTTTATAATTGCAAAAGGGTTGACTGTTGTAGAAAGAAGTGGCTGATCTTTAATGCAATATCTACATTGCCCATTATCAGCAACCATTCATCTAATATTCCAAAGGCACATTCTGTTTACTAATCTGATATCATTTTAAAAGGCTAACTGAGAATACATTGGAGAACCCTTTTGCAATTCTGTAAGCACATAATGTAATCTGAAAACTGCTGCCCTGGTTAAAAAAAAAAAAAAAACAGATCAGCTGGTATTCTGTCTGTAATGGAGTGGAATGGACATTTAAGTGACCCCAAACTTTCGACCAGTAGTGTAACCTTCACTAATTATAGTGAGTTATGAATTACCGTTACGTTTTGTGACTTGAGTAACGTTAGCCATGTTTGCCAATAAGCAAAACACAATGTGAATATGAATTTCCATCGTAACGTTAGTTTGGCCTGTCATTATCGCCCTATAGCCAAGAACAGCTAACGTTAATGTCAGCTACCAGCTAGCTAGCTAGCTAGCTCGCTATAACGCTAGCCCTTGCTGTCAGCCTGTCCAACGATCCACTAACTGTGTCCACTGACTAGCTAGCTAGCTAGTCGATACCGATTATTAAAAAATTAATTTGTGACTCTAGTATTTTCTACGGACCCAGTCGAAGTCGCAGGAGTTGCCGTCCTCTCGCTGTGTAGCCAGATGGTCGCAGATGCCAGGGGTCTTGCGGATAGCTAGAAAGGCAATAGACATGAAGAGAGAGGCTACATAGTAGGGCTTCAGCAGCCACTTGTACACCTGCGGCAGGTGGTACAGGAAAGCAAATAATGGCGTTAGCAGAGCCATTTTTCTATTTAACTGTCGCACTACAACTAAAACTGGTAATGGACCCCGAAAAGACAGAGGCAGCCAGTGATGAAGCAGTTAGATGAATGGCTCGACACTAGCTGTCTTGGCGTAACGTTACCAGTAACAGTAGCCGGAAACACAACTTCCGGCTTAGCTAAATATTACAAAATAAAACGATTTATTATTACATGCTATGCACCGTGTGACATTTAAACGCATTTTATTTTATGATAAAGTTTATTTTAGGTAAATATAACATTGCGGTTTATATTTAATACATTATTTAGTTATTTTCTTAACACCCACATGCGCGTTTTCTCACCCAGCTTAACATCAATTTGCTTTTAATATGTAGGTGGAAGACGTAACTTCCTGTATAACTGTGGTTAACTTTTGGTAACTTGTTTTGGCTTTGTAGTTTGATGTCGGCGAAATTCTACAAAAATCTTGATTTAAAGGGGCGGAAGGGTGAGGACTGTGGAGGTCAATCAGGACGAATGTGTTATAGCAGGCGCTGATTGGTCAGGACAGAGAACAGGTCACTGATGATTGGTTCAGTGTGATTTAACGTAACAGACAGTCCTGCAATGAATTGATAGATTCAAATATGATACTTTTAGAGGAGGTAGTTCTATATTATGTCTATGGTTGGCAGTGCTGTTGAACTGCAATGCATTATACTGACAGGTGTTTCTAATTTTCTGTACCCCCATTCATATCAACGAGTGTAGCTATTAGAGAAAAACCTCTCTGTATATGGCACCTCTCTATAGTGTTATACTGACATACAGTTTCATATAAAGGGAAATTGAGCAATAAGTCAATATTCTTTGAAGGATTTATCAAAATGTTTTTAATTTATTATTCTTTATGTTATTTTTTTAACTACTTCAATTTGGAGAAATGTCTTTTGGGCAATACGTACGTATGTTTGTAAGCAGCTGTGTAAAATGTGTCATTTAAAACTATATGAACAGAAAGAAACCAGGGTGAATGGGATGGATTGAATGAATGGAAGACAGGCTGCACAGACCCTCCATCCTCCAACCAGGCAGTGCAGGACACCAAACTACGGAGGACTTGCATCAGCTCCTGCTTTTAGCCGTTACACGGAGTGAACTTTCTAAGCTGTTAGTTCAGCTGTCAGTCTGCACCCATAAGGAAAGTATGGGAGCCCATTTCTGAGACTTTATCCTCCTGAGAAAAACAACAGCACAAACAGCTTTTGTGTACAGACGTGATGTCCTGCTGATAGAGGCATCAGACCAGCCAGGAAAACAAAAAGTAAACTGTAAGAAGAAAGACGACAGAAAATAGAAGTAGGCCTACTTGTGGAAAGGCAGAAATTTTGACATTTTAAATGTATACTAAATCAAAAATGATGTATAATGTCATAATTAACCTCACAATTTTAACTTAAAATGTCTCCTACTGTAAGTCAAAAAAATTGAATTGTCATGATAAGTCAAGATGCTGATGTACAAAGTGAAATGTGGTATGTCACAGGGTTGACTTTGTTTTTCATAAATTTGACTTTAAAGCTGTGATGCGCGACTATTTTATATCAATGAACGTCCAATACATTCAAGCCATTGCCAAATAAGTTGATATAAAGCTAAGTAAATGTATTTCTCAGTATGACTATGTTTACAAAATGGTGTGGTCTGGCGACATTCGCGCGCAGAAGCTTGAGTGATGCTTTTTACGTCACCGCTGAGGAAGAACAACAGCATCGTTCATCTTCGGAGACGAAGAGGACATAAAAATTCCAAAATAATTACGTCTTCCGAAGAGTCTATGTTTTTTTTAATCCTCTGTGTCCTCCTTGATTTGATAAACGCTGCGTGGAGGATGGGTGGGGGTGGTGCGCTATCACCAAAGGCTTGTATCATGTGGGTGCGCCGGCAGTGTCATTGTCAGTACTGTGGATTCCATGAGGGCGTCAGAAACTACACACTATAACTTAAAAAAAAAGTTTAAAAAAGAATATATACTGTATATATAAGCCTCTTTTTTTGGAAAAAGAAGCACAGATGGTGTCTTCACAGACAAGGGCTACAATATGAGGTGTGTGTAAGAAAATACCATTCACTTCAACTGTAGTGAATGTATTTAACCAATTCTGATCAGATGATCTGACTCCCAAGTTGAAATGGAGTGTTTCCTACAATAATGTGTAAACCAAGTGAAAACCTCGATGTGTAGATGACTCCAAATGGGAATGTGAGAATTCTTCTCATTTCTTATCCCTATTTCCCGCCTTACTTGAACGCAACACAAGGAGGTAGTAGGAATCCTGTGTGATTCCTCAGGATATTGGGTTCATTTTGGATTTATATCACCTATATTTGTGGATTTCCCAAAAAGGTTTTTGTTGATAAATTTGCTCATAAAGACTTTTTTTTCCAATTGTATTATAATGTAATGAATTGACACAGACCCACAGATAAGGACTAAATCATTTAAACAGCATTTGTGAATACTTTGTACGTTAACTGATTTTTTTTTTGTATCTAAGCTTAGGTTGATAGATAGATAGATAGATAGATAGATAGATAGATAGATAGATACTTTATTAATCCAGCAGGAAATTTCATTGTTTAGCAAGCAACAAAGGTAATGTATAAATTCTATCTTATATTATAATAACTATACAATACTTATCAATGTACAAAACATATTAACAATATCCAATACTTGTCAACTATGTTTGTGTATATATATAATATATATATATATATATATATATATATATATATATATATATATATATAAAAATGGTTGGCATAAAAAAAGTTCTATATATCTTCAAACCATGTAGCTTTATCAAGATCAGCTTTATGCAGCTTTTTGTTTTTATTTTCTTTATAGAGGATGTATGATGTTTCTTTCATCCATCACTTCGGAGGTATGACTGATTATTTTTATTTCTTACAGATTCCCCTTTTCACACCTCAGGTGTGAATACTACTAAGCTTAGGATTATACGGCCCTCAAACTGGTAAATAATTGTCCGCACTAGGGGAAGAAGAAGCAAGATTAATATAGCATAGCATTACATTGGTGATTCACTTCCTTCATTGTCCGAATCAGTCTCATCACCATCCTCCATCCCCAACAGGGGCATGGAGTAGGCTGGAGGAGCATCTTTCTGGGGATCTTTTTTGGTCAGAGCCACATCAATCCATCTGTTCACCAGAGTGCGACAACAAGGGATGCAACAGCATCCACAACACACCAATATGCCCACAAACACTGCCACGGACATAAGCATGGAGAGCACAATTGCTTTGTATTTGCCAAAAACGTCCTCCAGCCAACTGGTGATGAGGTTTTTAGCCACACCCGAGTTCTCTGCTAATTCATTGGCTAGAGAGGTCAACCCCTCCAAGGCTCTAGTGATGCTACCATCCGGGGCAGTATTATTGGGAATAAATGTAAAACAAGCATCTCCAAACATGTGGCACACACCCCCTTTTTCTGCCAACAACATGTCCAGTGCCATACGGTTCTGAAATGCCATGAGTGAGGAGGCGGCTAATTGTTCGGACACACCCCTCAGGCCATCCCTAGTCCGGTTCAAAAACCTCTGCTGGTTGTAGTATATATAATTTATCCAGTCCACATTCTTGTTTGTAGTTATCCAGGGCAGTATAGACTCAAAACCCTTTGCTATCTGATTCTGAGCTTTGAACTCCTCTGGTACACCCCTTGGTATTCCAATTGCATCTATATACACCCTACTATCTATAGACCCGAACGGGGTGCTTGGATCTCCCCATGTACCAAAACCCAAGTCAGTGTCTCTTTTAGCCCTCTTCAAGGAATGTTTGTGGTAGGTAGACTGTACTGTCTCCTCTAGCTTCCCTGCGCTAATAGGGAGCATGGTAATCGGCAATAATAGGGACACTAAGGCGCAAGTTCCCCCCCATTTAGCAGGTAAGGATGGTCTAAGGCGGGGCTGTGTCCCACACATCCACCAGACATCAGCGAGTCCCTTACTCTGATTGTTAAACATCGACTGTGTGACATTGGGAACGAACGAAGATGTGTTGTAGGTGTACATACAAAACTTCTTAGGTAGGTGTCCCACATTCATGGTAGAGCTGTTGGGTTGTGTGATGCAAGTATAGTTACCAGGGTAGGCGACCACTCCTGGAGGCGGTTGTATTGCACGCACTCTGGGATACAGGAGAGACAGGGTCCTGCAGACATCACTTTCCATGGTCACATCACTGTAAAGACTTAACATACAATTATAACCAATATGGTCATCCACAGGTGAGAGTGGGAATGGTACTGTCCCCAAATGAGGTCTTGCTTTAGCACAGATAACACAGTCAGACATTTTATGCGTTCTAGCAGTATATTTCATCATTTTGAGCCACGTGTTACCTGAGGGTGTGAAACCAGTTTCCATCTCCAACCTTTCCTCAATGGTAAAGTCCTCTAGGTTCAAATATTTTACTAATGGCCCTTTAGAGTCTTTCAGGACACCCATACCTGTGTTCATTGCGTCAACCTGGGCAGTAATGGATGTGGACGGTGTACTATTACTCCATGGGTCTGTGACTCGAATGATGAACTGTCCTAATGGATCTTTCCCTTCAGCATACAATCCCATAACAAAAGTCCCTGCATCCTCTGGTTTTGGATCCTTCAACGTCACATATATAGGATTACATTTCTGTTACTGGCATCGTCCTTCCTGCTTTCTACCTACACTCAGTCTGGATTTCAGGTCCCTATGTGTTATCGTAAGGTACACTGTATCATATGGTTCACATCCCACATTTCCCCAATCTGAGCCTGTGTTAGCTATGGCACACTTCCAACTGCTACACCACTTGTCTGAGTTGGTCGTGACGCATATGTATATGACTTCCTCTCTTCTGTTTTTGGTGGTGCATGGCACTATGTCGCATAGGTCTAATAGGGCTGTGCTTGTTTGTCCCCTAATAAATGACAATGTGATCTGTCCCTTTGTTCTAGTCACCTGAACCTCCCTTCTTCCTCTGTCATATTTGGTATCTATGAACCAAAATAACAACATAACGAGTATGGCTGTAGATATTAGCATACCTACCCAGACCTTCCATGTGCATCCATAGTAGTATTTTTGTCTGGGTTTGCTCCCTTGGCCTGATTGCCTAAGTTTGAACGGGAGCGGCATTGTTGATCAAATCAGCTCTAACTTCCCTCAAATCACGGGAAGGTGTAGGTGCTGGGGCACAATGTGTCAGGTGGTGCCAAGCAGCTCCTGCCCGGCCTTTTACTTGCACAGAGTGTGAGGTAACCTCCTTCACTTCGTACGGTCCAAGCCACCTGGGCTCGGCCCACTTTCTCTTGTGGACTTTCACTCGCACCCAGTCACCTACCTTGACACTGCTCCGGGGCTCCTCTTCTCCCGGGGTCTGTGCTCTGGCGACCTGTTCAGATAAAACTGAAGTAAGACTGGTCAATGCCTTCATGTAGTCATCATATTCTTGTTTACACACATCCAAGGATGGCATATGACCTCCATCCCTGGGTGGGCCTGGCATTTTTCTTCCAGTCAGTAACTCATGAGGAGATAAGTGTGTGTCAGATCCTGGGGAACTGCGCATGGACATAAGAGCTAATGGCAGTGCTTCTACCCATGTTAGTTTTGTACCTTCACATGCTTTAGCGATTTTTCTTTTCAGTGTCTGGTTGGCCCTCTCCACTAATCCCTGTGATTGTGGATGATAAACTGACCCATATCTGTGTATGATCCCTAATGCCTCTTCTACTTTCTGTAGATGTTTGTTAGCAAAATGAGATCCATTGTCTGATCTTATTGTGCGTGGTACGCCATATCTGGGTACTAGTTCATTTTTCAGCCATTTTACAACTGTCTGTGCTGTTTCATCTTTACTTGGTATCGCTTCAACCCATTTTGTGAATCTGTCTACCATTACAAGGAGATACCTTTAATGGTAGATACCTTTTTCTGGCAGAGGTTCGTTTTTCAGGTCTGGCCTGAGTTTCAGTTCTTGTGCTGCCACTTCTTCACAGCTGTGGGGTTTTACGTGTCCCATTCTGTCTGCCAAATTGATGGCTGAGGTTACAAAAGTGATGTGGGGTTGTCTCAGCTCCTTCTGTATTTTCAGTTTTCGTTCAGTACTGAACGTGAATGCATTGTTCTGATGTTTGTCCTTGTTCAATAGTGTCCAATTTTGAGCTGTGGTAGGTTAGCACTAACCTGTCACCCCCTTTTTTCTGGAAAAGAGCGGCATGAACATGTCCGTTCTTGACAGAAACATCAAGATGCCAACATGGTCCAGCTCCCTGGGTGATTGACGGGAGGTCATCCAGTAACCCCTCCAGATCTCTGTGTTTAAATGGCACATACACTCCAAAGCTGGTTGAGGGGTGTTCCATAATAGGGAAAGCTCCGGTCCCCCCTTTTTTGGGTCTGTCTCTAAGGTCATATTCTCTTCTTGCTTCATCCATGACCTTCGCTTCTCCTTCAAACACACCTTGCAGCTGCAGTTTCTGCATGGCTCCATCGTGTGGGGGACCCCTTTTGGTGAAGAGTTTTGTAATTCTGTGCTGCTTTTCATCTTCATCGTCAGTAGAGGATACATCAGTTCCTGATTACTTCAAGCTAACCGCTGAGGTGTGGCTGGAGAAGGTGTAATCAGAGTGTTTGGAGACTTTATCTGAGGGGGCATACTCATTTACAAATGGATCAAAAGGAGGTGGTCTCACTTGCAGACCCCCTCTAGGAGTGCTTTGGGACCGAGGTTGGGGCAGGAGTTGAGGCGTTGATTGTGATGGTGGCAGTTGGAGTGATGCAGTGGATGGTCCTGGGGGTCCTTGGCCTGATGGTGACTGTGTCCCAACCATGGATTCCGTCTTGAGCTGGCTCATTTATGCTCTGGTGTTTTGCATTTTATTTTCTAGTTTGTCAACTGTGTCAGTCAGGTCGGCTGTGCATTTCACCAGATTTGCCAGGTCGTTGTGTTGGGGGATGTCCAGATCCAGAACTCCTCCATTCACTTCCAGTACACCTCTCTTTACTGGCACCACAGGAGCTTGAACCACTGTTATAGCCTCGTAGGATGGAGGTGCTGTTGGTTGTGGCAGGGAAGGGTACATGCTGGCAGTGGCTGTGGTTGGGTTATTATTAGTCTTTTCTGGTACTACTTCAGTTGTGCCACCAGATGTTGCCAACTTCTCATTTCTCCTTTTCAGTTTACCCAGCAGTTCAGTCAGCCCCCTTGTGACATCTTTCTCCACGGCTTTCTTTTGTTTACGCCCCCATGCAGGCCCCCACCTACTACTCCCTTTTTCTTTCCATTCTGTGTCTGCCACTCGTGCCTGACTCTCTGCTCTGATATTCAAAGTTCTCAATACACTCTCATCTCTCCCTATGTCTGCCAACAGTCCTTCCTTTTCCCACTTACAGAGTATCTTTTTCCCTGTCTCAACCCATTGTTTCTGCTGCCCCCCCGGTGCTTTCTTCCCCAGTTTCACCAACAGAAAAGCTTTCAGTTCCTCCATTTCAGCACTGTATGCACAATCTTTCACTTCTTTATGCCATGATACAGTTCCCAACAGCACCCGAAACACACTATATATAAGAAACCGTATATATTTTCAACGAACAATTGTCTCTGCTTTTCAAAGTGTCAATTTGACTCTGTAACGTCAGTCTGTCTCTTGTCCTGCTGTATGTTGCTCTCAAAATCTGAGTCTAGCTCTAAACTCACTTCGTCACCACTACCTGTTACTGTTTCACTCTTTTCCTAAAGTATTCTCCCCTGTCCGTTCGGACACTTCACACAATGAACCTTCACTAGTAATTGTTTCTACTTCAAGTTGTGCCTTATTAATTTTATCCTCTTCACAGTATACCTCAAAATCAAACAGTGCTCTAGTAATTTTATTCTCTTCACAATATACTTCAAAATCTGCCTCCGTATCGAAATGTAAAACGTTTTCTGTCATTGCATTGAATTCACAATCATTGGCTTTTTACAGTATCTACCAACCAACCGACTGAGATTCCTCTAATTAAGTTAAATTAAACCAACTTTCCGATTTTTCTAACCAAGAGCTTTTTACGGTGAATTCACAATCATTGGCTTTTTACAGTATCTACCAACCAACCGATTGAATAACCAACCATTGGCTTTTTACAGTATCTACCAACCAACCGACTGTGATTCCTCTAATTAAGTCAAATTAAACCAACTCTCCGATTTTTCTAACCAAGAGCTTTTTACGGTTTTATTTCACCCAATGTACTCAACTTTCCGACCAGTTGTAGATCAAAAGCTTTTTACGAGTCTCTTATAGCCAATTTATAGGTCTCGTCAGACCATTGAACCTTCGAAGGTTTACCTCTTTGATTTTAGTTTTGCCCAACTCTCCGATTTCAATGAACCAAGAGCTTTTTACAGGTCTAATTTAGATTTAATTTTTGTTGCCCAACTCCCCGGTCACGGCGGACCAGGAGCTTTTTACAGGCTAATTTAGATTTATTTTTTGTTGCCCAACTCCCCGGTCACGGCGGACCAGGAGCTTTTTACAGGCTAATTTAGATTTATTTTTTATTGCCCAACTCCCCGGTCACAGTAGACCAGGAGCTTTTTACAGGCTTTCTTTTCACTCTGTTAACAGTTCTTATTTTGCAATTTCGTTTTACTGTTTAGTTTTCTTTTATACTCTTAAGATTTCATTCAATTTACCAACGGCACTCTTGTTCTTCTTCACTCAAAAATTTGGTTATGCTCAATGTGCAGAAGTTAGATATTAACAGGCTTACCTTATTTTTGACAGCGCGCTGTTTTGAGTGAAGGAAAAACTGGAGTCCGTCCTGTCTGCTCAATTCAGGGGAAAGTCCTCTGGCGCCACCTAGTGGATCGCGTCGGGGTCACCACTTTGTCGTGTTTCAAAATCCACTAAGTAGGCAAGGAGAGGATTTAAAAGTTTAACAAGTATTTATTTAAGTAAAATCATAAGAGCATAAACGTGTACACGGGTCCGAGTTGAGCAGGCACACAGGCTTCTCTCATCAGACTGAATTTTCTGGCATATACATGAATTCATATATCAGTCTCTAAGAGCATTTTGATTTGTTTATCAAAAGTTGGAGGAGTACCGTGGTTTAGACTTAGCGTCCCCTGGTTGGTGCACAGACTGGTCCCAGTCTTTTGGCACACGCCCTCTTCATCAGCTGTTAGGAAGACTTTAGTTATGCTGATGGTCAGAAAGAACAATGCGCCGCTGTTGCCTGTCACAGGTTGAGGAGTAACTTATTCTCATGGTCAAACTGATATCAAACTGATATTAACTTTGTTGCTGCACTCTTGTTGCTTTCTGACCACCGTCATACAGTGCTGCTGTACAACAGTACAACAGTATCCTTTTCTCATTTTGCATGACTAAGCTGTCACAGTGCTCTTCCACTAAACACACAACTATAATTCAACTATGATTTGTATCCTCATAAAGCATAGCCAGCTTGACTGATTATTTTTATTTCTTACAATATCTTCAAACCATGTAGCTTTAGCAAGATCAGCTTTATGCAGCTTTTTGTTTTAATTTTCTTTATAGAGGATGTATGATGTTTCTTTCATCCATCACTTTGGAGGTATTATGTTCACAAAGTGTATCTACACAGCATGATCAACATTATTAAAAATAAAAATGGGGATTTATTGCTCTTCGAGATGAAACAAACCATGATGTCATCCTCGCAGCCTTTAAATCAGACAGCAATGACAACTTTTTTTTCAGAAAATTGTATAATAATAATTTATTAAGGGAAATTACAATGTTTTCACTCTGTTATTATTTTACACATTACACACAGGCCTGACTTACACACACATGCTCAGTTCTTCTACATGCACTAATGGTGCGAGGGGGCTGCCTTTCCATGGGCAGTTGGGGGTTCGGTGCCTTGCCCAGGAGGTGAACTGGCACCTCTCCAGCTACCAGTCCACCACCATACTTTGGTCCGTATGGGGACTTGATATATGTATATAGTTATCATGCCATTTTCCACTGATATTACAGTGCTATATATCAAACATATAAATAGTTTGGTATGCTAAAATGACAAGAGAACACGCATTATTTGATGGTGCAGGAGCACGGTTCCATTGGTTAAAGGAAAGCTTAGCTCCAGATGTTGTGGTGCTGCCTGGCCCGTGCACAGTTCCCTAATCACTTCCTCCAGTGTGAACAGGAAAACCATGTCAGCATATGGAGCAGGAGGAGGAAGAGGAATGGGAGGGGATCAGATGAAGATGATCTCTTTCTTTTTACTTTATTCTATTTATTATTTTTTTTGTTAATATTTTTTGGGGCTTTTTCCGCCTTTAATGGATAGGACAGCTAGGTGAGAAAGGGGAGAGAGGGGGAAGACATGCAGGATATCGTCACAGGTCGGATCTGAACCCTGGACCTCTGCGTCGAGGCATAAACCTCTATGTTTATGTGCGCCTGCTCTACCCACTGAACCAACCCGGCCACTACTTTATTCTATTTTGAATGTATATGAATGTCATATTGTTGTTATTATTACCAGTAGATTGTATCTGATTGTATTTCTTCATTATTATTCTTTAAATATAATTAGCCTACTAACTTATTTATTTATTTTAATCAAAATGTGCGTCATTGCCAGTGCGCCACTCAGTAGCTGCTCTGGGATCAGCTGTTAGGGTTCAACGCCTTCCCATATGCTTCAATCAGAGCTGCCCTTGTCTATACCAAAGATCCTCTAAACATGACGTTCCACTTCCGGGATTGCTCCGGTGCTGCAGGAAATGTCTTTTCGCCGATGTCCATTTCCTTCCGCTGTCTTCGTGTTGGAATTCTAAACTCCGGAGGATTTATGAGGACTATGGTTAACTGCACCTTAGATCTCTGCAGGGGAAATTGATACCACGTACATGGTTATTTTGAAAAATGTTGAAATGTCTGTTTATGAAAATAGCCTGCCACGTGTAAACGTAGCATGAGACAGCTACAGTAGCTATCTGTTCAATCTGAGTTTTCTCTTGCACGACTAAAACAACTTTTGAACGTACACATTTTCCATCAAAACAAGTTCCTTCCTGAGGCTATTTTGCAGCGACTCCGTGCAGAGCTTATCGCCGCCCATGACGATTGTGATTGGTTTAAAGAAATGCCTATTAACCAGAGCACGTTTTTCTCCCATCCCAGAATGCTGTGTGGACTAGCCAGACCCTCTTACGCAGCGTGTGGAGGAGGGTCTGGCAAAGCAAGACTGAAGCCGCCCTGTCAGCAGTTGTATGTGTCAAACTCGGCACAGTTAGAGAAAAACATACAAGTTCAACACTAAAGGGATGAAAGTTAAATAACGATGAGGAACTATAGGGCACTGCTAGCCTATTTTTGGGGTTGAACGACATGTTTCCTGGTAACTGTTTGCAGATGTACATACAGCAGGCTACGTAGGTTTACTTACTTTTCAGGGCTCAACGCTCACTTTTAAAAGTGGTTGCCGGGCTTGGCAACCAGGCATCATTCATCATCAGCTTTTGGTTTCCGAAATTGACAATACGGTTGTCATGTTTTAAACTGCCTATATTTGAAGCAATTCATTTCTTATGTATCTATACCACACATTTTAATAATGTTGCAATATCATTTCCCATCCCTCTGAAATAGGGGTGCAACGGATCACAAAGCTCACGGTTCGGATCACGGTTTTGAGTCACGGATCGGATCAACTTTTGGATCAGCACAAAAAAAGGGGGGAATTTAAATGACTATTAAAAATGTAATAACAATAACTTTTAATAATAATAATAATTTTTTCACCAGTAAATTGCTGTTAAATGACAAAAACAGATGAGAAAAGGGTATTTTACAATAACTTTGAATGCACCACGAGGTTGACAACAGCAGTGACCAAGTGCTAGTTTAGTAGTTAGTGTCTTTTAGCTCTTAGCTTTAGCTGCAGACTGTTGTATGTCCTGCTGTTGGAATCCTCTACAGTGAAATACAGACACACTTGAGACCGTTTAGCTGTCAGCATTTTAACCCTGTTTAATCCAGTGACTACTGTAGCTAACGGTAGGCTAATGTTACCTGCTGCCAAGTGTAACGTGTTATTAGTGTTTACTAGCTAACGGTAGGCTAACGTTACCTGCTGCCAAGTGTAACGTGTTAATAGTGTTTACTAGCGGGACATGCAGCAATACTTCTGTTGCCTTTAAAGTCTGTTTCGGAGCATCACAGAGCAGCGCAGACATTTAGGTGGCACTGTAATGAGGCACCGAAATTTGCGTTGCTATTCTGTCCGGTAGATCCCGGGCACCAGGATTTTAACATTTTAACATGCACCGTTGTGAACAGAAAATTGCGCGTTGCTTGTATCTTTTCACGGCAAACGCCCGTGTGGAAAGCGGTCACACAACAGAAATGTTGCGTTGCAGGCTTCTTATGTAGGCTTTTCCGCTGTTATGAACGCAATAAACCTGACTTTTAAACATACATTATGTTAAGCCTGTATTATTCTATTTTATTATAATTGTATCATGTCATCTTATTTCAAACTTGCATTCCCCTCAGACTGAAAAATGCTCTAATATTGTGAGAAAAACATCCAATTGTTCTCCAGATTAAAGTGAAAAAAGGAAAAATAAAAACAAGAAGAAGAAAAAAACAACACAGAAAAGAAGAAGACATCATAAGAAGAATAAGAACAATAAAAAGCTACTAAAACTTTCTGATTTGGAATAATAATTTGTTAAATAAATTAGGATAATTACAATGTAAAAGAAAATACAGTCAGGCTATGTAAAGCAGTTAGTTAGAAGTTTGGAGGTTTAGATTAAGATTCCTAAAATTGCTAAGTTCAGACCAAGCTTGTGGAACATGAAAAGCCAGTCAGCACAGCGTGTCTGTCTAATTGAATTTAGTAGTAAACTCCTTATATGTTTTACAATATCTGTCCATAGTGTTTTATATTAATTGAAAATTCAAATAGCCATCATGAGATATGGCAAAAGTTGTGTGTGTTTATGGATTGGTCATCAAAATATAGACATGTTTTCATGCTGTGTTTATATTATAAGAGAAACCTTTAAAGGTCCCATGGCATGAAAATTTCACTTTATGAGTTTTTTTAACATTAATATGAGTTCCCCCAGCCTGCCTATTGTCCCCCAGTGGCTAGAAATGGTGATAGGTGTAAACCGAGCCCTGGGTATCCTGCTCTGCCTTTGAGAAAATGAAAGCTCAGATGGACCAATCAGGAATCTTCTCCTTATGAAGTCATAAGGAGCAAGGTTACCTCCCCTTTCTCTGCTTTGCCCGCCCAGAGAATTTGGCTCACCCATGAGAGAGAGACATCATGGCTTTCAAACAAGCAAAGTGGCAGTTGGTCAAGGCCACACCCCCACCCTCCACCTTCCCACCCCTTCCCTCTCTCCGCCATGGATTACAAATATGATGTTTGTCAATTTAAAACATTATTTTTCAACTGAAAAAAGTCTCCGTTTATTGTTAAACTGTTGAAGTATAAGACTGTGAAAATACGTAATTAGAAAGACTACACACTTCATGGATGACGTCTCTCTGAAGCTACGATGTCTGCGTGTATCGTACCGGGGATGTAACGTTACTCAAATGAGCAGAGGATCTCGCTTGTTCTTTTGCTTCTCTGCTGAAAACACTTGTCTGGATAAAACACAGCAGTTAAGATAACGTTACATGTGTTGTGGAACAGAGCTAAGCTAGCTAGCTAGCGAGCAAACCAAGCATCAAGCTAGGTGACGTAGATTGTGTGAAACGGGAGATGTAGTCCACTGAGCGGTTTCACACAAAACTAAGTGGTACTATGACAAACCTACGGCTAACTGAGACTTTCTTCGGTTGAAAAATTATCTTTTAAATTGACAAACATCATATTTGTAATCCATGGCTCAATTCAAACGGGATCAAAAAATTATTTGCCTCTCCCCGTTCACTACCGTTCATATTTTTTCTGACTTAAGGTCCCATGAGGTCCACCGGAAGGGGACTTCGGCTCTCTATAGTTTCAGACACAGAAATGGCACATACTAAAGAAAGCTCATTGTGGGACTGGCTCTAGTGGCTGTAATTCTGCACCAAGGCTGAATTTTGGGAAAGAGACTTCAGATACAGTATTAGTGGACCTCTAAGGTCTATATAAAAGAGACTTCAGATACAGTATTTGGGGACCACTAAGGTCTATATAAAAGAGACTTCAGATATAGTATTAGTGGACCTCTAAGGTCTATATAAAAGAGACTTCAGATACAGTATTAGTGGACCACTAAGGTCTATATAAAAGAGACTTCAGATACAGTATTAGGGGACCACTAAGGTCTATATAAAAGACTTCAGATACAGTATTAGGGGACCACTAAGGTCTATATAAAAGAGACTTCAGATACAGTATTAGGGGACCACTAAGGTCTATATAAAAGAGACTTCAGATATAGTATTAGTGGACCTCTAAGGTCTATATAAAAGAGACTTCAGATACAGTATTAGTGGACCACTAAGGTCTATATAAAAGAGACTTCAGATACAGTATTAGGGGACCACTAAGGTCTATATAAAAGAGACTTCAGATACAGTATTAGGGGACCACTAAGGTCTATATAAAAGAGACTTCAGATACAGTATTAGGGGACCACTAAGGTCTATATAAAAGCATCCACAGAGCACCATTCATGGGACCTTTAACAGCATCAGAAGGTCTTCTTGAGTAAGCAACAAGGTCATGCTTCTATTTTTTGTAATGTAGATAATATTTTAATAGAAGTCTGTAGCCTAGTAAATGAATGAATAAACTACACCTATCTGAACTTTATACGGTGTAGTATGCATACTACATACATCGACGGTTTTTTGAAAAGCTTTTATTGTGAAAGCACAGGAAGTCCTCTGTATCACTCTCGCTAGCTTGACTCCGCGCTGTTTCCACTAAGGTAGCGGCTCGTGAAGCGGCTCGTGAAGCAGGACTCCAGACAGGATTATCACCAGCAGACACCGCCGAGCGATATTTCTCCCTTCAATTTGCCTCACGCACCGGACCGCATCGACCTCTCCTTTCAACCTACGTGAGTAGAGACGTTAAGCCATCTAACTTACTGTGCCTCTGCAGCCCGCTTGTCATTGACAGCTCCCGTTATTAACAGTAGCAAGGTTTTTTTTTTTTTTTTTGAACGGGAGAAATATGGTATTTCGAGACGCGAACGTTAACGTTACATTCTCCAGTTTATGTAGTCTCGGTCAAATTATGATTTACTATACGCAGTTAGAAGAAGAAAAAGAAGAATATCCAAAACATGGTTGAATGAGGCCTGTAATTATTTGTAAGCCTACAGTCCCGGTTGAGCTGTGCAAGTCGATGTTATCCAGTGGAGGTTATATGGCTTATCGCCCTGCTAGCGGTGATTGTCGCTCCTAGCCTCATGGCTACCGTTTACACCGCACACAGTCAGCGGACAGGCCGCCTCCAGAGTAGGCGTTCAAGTAATAGCCCTAAAGGCGACATATGTGCTTTATTATAACACAATGGTGTTAACATCGACCATTCTGTCGTTCCTGTAATATAACGTAACATATTGCTGCTGTAAACCTGTCAGTGGTGCTTTATTGTTTCCCATAATATTCTTGCAACACTTCACTCTACAGGGACCTTTACATGGCAGCCGGCTGCAGCTGCAGCATCCGTCATCTCTCAGCCTCCAAACTAACGGGATGACGGAGGGAATCGAGCCTCCTCACGTCGGCGAGGCGACGTTCACGGGCTGCAGGAATTCCTAAAACCACTGTGGCAGCGGCTTGGTGATGTAAAGTGACTTTTCCATCTTTCGTGGTGTACGTCAAAGGGCAGGGTGAGCCACAAAGAAGCCCCGGAGCTGGTGGCAACTTGGAGTCTTGCTCGGGGGTGCTTTGGCAGAGTGGATGGGAGGAACGCTAGACTCTATCCTTTACCTTAAATGAGTTGAATGAGAAGGCACTGAACTGATTAGAACGATGGCTCACTAAAGTAGAAGTATAGATAATACTTTTTTTATATTTATGTAATAATACTGCAGCCTTCATCAGGGTGGAACCTGGAAAAGAGTGGCAGCGTTGTGTAAAACAGATATATTATCAGGTCATTAGGGCATCCATATAACCCACAGGAGACACTTTGGTCATTCTGCCATCGTGATGGTGGGAGCCACCATTACCTGGGGTCTCAGGACTACTGCGGTCTAACAGACAGTTTGGTTTCCCTGTGGGAAAGAACTGGAGCGTGGTGGTCTGCCAGCACCATGGACTACCACGCTGAGTGCTGCTTCTGCGATCCGGAGGAGGGTCAAAGTGGCTCGGACGAGCCGCCGCTCCACAGTATCCACGCGCCAAACCGGATCCGCCCGTCCTCGTACCGAGCCCTGAGGAGCGCTGTGTCCAGTCTGGCCCGCATCGACGACTTCTTCTGTGAGAAGATCGGTTCAGGCTTCTTCTCTGAGGTCTTCAAGGTATGTGATCCGTCTACTGATTTAACTACAACAAACCTCTGTGAGTTTATCGTTACTGGTCAAAATGTCAAACAATTAATATTATTATGGGTATGGGGTATATTGTTATTATTGGACCTTATTATGTGGATCAGGTATCGGCCATGAAATAACAGATCCACATTGTCAGCTCTATCTCCACAGCTCTGTGGAGTAAGGGCCAGCTACACCACAGATGCTTTCTGGGATAGGAGATAAAATGCTCTGGGTTATTTGCATTTCTTTAAACCAATCACAATCGTCTTGGGCGGTGCTAAGTTCCGGACACAGTGACGGTGGCTCTGCAAAATAGGCTCGGGAAGGAACTTGTTTTGGTGAAACATTTGCGCCCCGCAAAAGAAAACTCCATGTACAATATTGAATGAAATTAACGGTTCACACAATACAGTATCGTGAGCTATTTAAATTAGCTGATTCATGGTTAAACGTAATGTGCTACGAGTGTATCTCTGTGTGTACTTTGTTCACAGCAATCCCCGGCGATAAGTCCCAAAACGTCCCAGTTAGAGAGGAAATGCAAACATATTCTTTGTACACTTTTACAATCATTCCCTGAAAGAACCAAGCATACGTGCCTTGTTGCCCAATCCCAAAAAAAATCCCAACTTGCCACTTTTTAGTGTGTAACTTGGTAGCTTAAAGGTTGTTGCTGTGTCCCATAAAGAAGGAATTTTGAGAACGGCAACACACAGAGAGTGGACATCCTGTGCGTAAGCCACACGCAGGATGTCAGTGTGTGTACTTTCGCTGGTCCAGATCCTCTCATCTTCATCCAACATCTTAATGTCTGAACTGTAAATGTTACTGCCACAACTTCCTCAGTAGTGCTATAGTATAGACTGTTGTACAGTGTGATGGCGTCTGATACACCTTTTATAGATAGTTGATTACTGCAATTATTAGATGAAATGCCATGAAAGTTGCTCCACACATTTCTGTCTCCATCAGAATAATTGTTAGATCTTTGGTGATCCTCTGACTGTGTGTGTGTGTGCATCCTACTCTTTTCTGAGGTCACCTTAATGTATGTAAATGATCACCTGTTGCCCACTAAATCAATAGTCCAGACAGCACCCACATGTACCAGCCCTGATTCAGAGTGCACATTCCTCTGCTCTTATCTGAAATAGCCAAAGCTTGACGCACTCATACCTAAAAAACAACATCAAAAACCTTAGCTTGGTATAACTTCATACTTAAAGCTTTCCAGTACCTCATATGATTTAATGATGTGAATATTTCTGGTAACATCCAGTGGTTTATTGCTTAAGTGCTTAAAAGTGACAGTAGATACTCTGCACATTGTGGACACATTTACAAAGAAACAAAGTAACCCAACTGCTTCAAGAACACTAACAATATAGTCCTCATTCTGTTTATTCTGTTTCTGACATTGTAGATTAGAGAGCTCCAGTATGAACCACACCTTTATTGTTACCATTCTAACATTTAGCTCAAAGCACCGCTGTGCCACTCAAAGTGAAAGTGACATTGATTTTCTCAGGTGGATGAGTGTGGGTAAGATCCAAAACAAGGGTATTTCCCAAAATGTCTCTTTAATTTCCTTAAAAAAAAGTCTAATCTGAATATCCAAACATGATATGCAGAATTGCAAAATCCAACAACCCCACAGATACAGACCTACATTAGTGTAATACATTCATTCACAACAGATGACATGGGGCGGCTGTGATATAGAGTGGTTGTCTACCAGTCGGAAAGGTCGGTGGTTCGATTCCCTGGCCCTGCAGTACCATATTGAAGTGTCCTTGGGCAAGACACTGAACCACAATGTAAAAGCGCTTTGAGTGGTTGTTATGACTAGAAAAGTGCTATATAAATACGGTCCATTTACATGACACCTTAAAGTTTATGTTTACATTAAATAAATATCAATGCGTCTATCTGGTACATGCAACATACTGGGTTCTGCTGCACTGCTAGCAAAGAATGGACGGAAGTTCGTGAAAGGACTGGTGGGAAAACGTAAAGCAGACGATAAAGCCACGCCAAACAACACAACTACCAAACAAAGACAATATGTAGAGGTGACCACAGTTCGAGCTAAGGAACTGGATTCAACTGCCAATAGTTGTCTTGCTGACTGTCCCTTCGTGGAGAAACAGCTGATTGTTGCGCACCTCTCTCTCTCTCTCTCTCTCTCTCTCTCTCCATCTTCGTCTTTCACGTAAAAACAGCTGATTGTTGCGCACCTCTCTCTCTCTCTCTTTCTCTCTCTCTCTCTCCATCTTCGTCTTTCACGTAAAAACAGCTGATTGCGCCTCACCTTACTATCAAGGTGTGAAATATTTTCATCTACAAACGGGGAACCACTGATTTAGGGGAAGGCGACAGCGGGGAATCGGTTTAGATCATGTTGGTAAGGGTATGAAACATGGAGAATTACAAAGCAGCAGTCTACAATGTGAGAAGAGCAGAAAGTGGATTCCAAAGTGGAACTACAATTTCAACCCCAGCGTGCGTGCGTGCGTGCGTGTGCATGCATGTGCCTGCGTGCATGCCTCCTGTCTGCTGCTGGGCCTCAGTAATGGCCCAGTGGATTTGTGCAGATCAGGAGGAGTGGTGGGAAATCCAGAAAGCCTATTAGTGCTATGCTATTAATACACACACACACACACACACACACACACACACACAACACACACACACACACACACACACACACAAACACAGGGGTATTATGTTGATATTGAAGCTCATATTCATTACATTAAATCCCAAAGCAATATCAGTTAGCATGTCTCTTTTTAATAATATGCTCGATCTTCCCCTAAATGCATATGCAAAAAGGAGAGAGGTGCGATCAGCAAACTGGTGATTCTGAATTCCTTTTATTCTACTGTTATTTCACTTGGTATATGTTTATGTTTATTGCATCTTATCTTTCTAACCAATGCTTAGACTGATGGAAAAAATGGCTTGGGACCACTTAAGTAGGGTTAGGGTAGTTAGGGTTTTCTTTTTTGTAGGTTGTAAATGTTATTGTATAAAACATGTTCCTTTTTTATTCAAACAATATAATAGTATTTATGATGCGTATTATTTGATAGTGTCTGGGCCCCTATACACAAGCTTTAAATAGCTTACCAGGTTGCCCCATTTCACATATCTGCATTATGCCTTCTGATTGTACTTTTTTTACTTTTGTTAATAAAACTGAACTGAACTCACTTAAATAAAATGCAATCTGGATCTTCAGCAACTCACACCTTCTCTGGTTGTTTTCCAGGTGCAGCATCGGATCACAGGGCAGGTGATGGCCCTGAAAATGAACACGCTGGCTAGCAACAAAGCTAACATGCTACGAGAAGTGCAGCTCATGAACAGGCTTTGCCACCCAAACATACTCAGGTAGGTTTTTATTTATATAATATGTTGCCAGGTGAGTTTAGATTAGGGATGAACCGAATATTCGGCCACCGAAAATCTTCGGCCAAAAACCGAAAATGCCCTTTTGGGCCATTTTGGGTTTTTGGCCGAAATACTTTTATCACGGAAACAATACGGCTGAAATGTTGTGATGACGCAAACAGACACCGCGACTTGCACGTGTGTCAGTACCCGATCCGTTCCACCTGCAAAGCGTCTCCTAAGCCAAGACGTTGAGACGGACCACGGAGTGAAAACAATGAGAAGTAGCTCTTAGAGTCTGTCAGCACACGTTTCAGTGAGATCTATTCAGATCCTCTGCACTTCATCGCGACTGTACTTGATTCGCGTTATAGAGACCATTACTTGGATGCGGAAATAAAGCAGGGCGCACGAGAAATGATCCAGGCCGCGATGGATGCGGAGAACCCGCGTGGAGACGGAGACGGAGCAGCGCACGGAGCAGGAGATCAGAGCGCAGAAACAGACTGGTCTCTCTGCACCAGATGAGAGGCATGCACCCTCGATGTCTGATATGTTCAGGAAATCCTGCAAGAAAGTGCCTCAAATAATAATAATAATAACAATAGGTAAGCTATTCTGTTCTTAGGCTACTATATACTGTATGTGACTATCAGATTCTAGCCATATTTCTGCTAGATATTTAATATTAATGTACAATTGCAGTGCCTTGATTTTAGTAAAGTTAGTACACAGTCATAGCCATAAATGCAATGGTACTAATAATTGGCATAATTTCTTTCTGTGTTTTGGTTTTCGGTCTTGGTTTCCTCTTTTTCGGTTTTCTGTTTCAGCCAAGAATTTTCATTTCGGTGCATCCCTAGTTTAGATCAATACAATGAGTGTGAATTGTCTCTGATCAGGTTCAGTCAGTGTTGCCTCTTTTATTGTAATCCACTTTTTATCATTCAGTGTTACAATGCAGACAGTGAAACCAGTCTCCCGCAGCCTTAACAAATACTGCTAAGGGGACACATGTACTGTTGTACTGGTCCACTTAAGGCAGGGACACACATTATGCCTGTCAGGCCGATGATAATTAAGATGTGGGCGTTACAATAGATCACAGTGTTGACTCGGCTGTTAAAGGAGAATTCCGGTCGATTTCAACACGTAGCTCTGTTGTTTGTAAATTAGGAGTGCTGTCAGTAGCGAGAACAACGAAAACAATCGGTGCTGCCTACACCATGTTCTCCTCCTGCTAGCATTAGCACCCAGGAGACTTAAACGTGCTTTTAGCCTCTCAACATGTTCAAAATGTCATTACAAGTGCCTACCCATGTGAAGTGATTCCTTCCGAGTGAACACAGTGAATCTGACTGCAGTAGATGTGAAAGAAATGCATAAAAGTTGTGCTAATTCAGCTCTGTTTAGTTCCGGTGTTGAGACGGCAAGACCAGTGCTTAGGGACCATCTACAAACAAAATATGTATACATTTAATGATTAAATAAGGTAGTATCTCCAAACTTACCTCAATTATAACTTGTCTTTTGCTAGTTGTACTACAGCACTTACTTTTAAAAAATAAGCATATGCCTATTTTTGAAAATATTTTTGTAGGAGAGTGATAGTTAGGAAGAAAGTGTATCAAGCTTGGCCCAGTGCTCCAGATGTATAAACATGACATTATGCTGCATTTCCACTGCATGGTACGGCACGGCTCTACTCTACTCGCTCTTTTTTGGTTTTCCATCGGCAAAAGTTGTGGATAGTACCTGTTAGGTTGTACTTTTTTGGTATCCAAATAAGCTAGGTGAATTTTAGGATGACGGATCGCACAAGGCTCAAAGTCAGAGATTCCAGTTGGCTAAATCCAAGCACTTTTAAGCTCTTCTTAATTACTCCGTAAATCCAAGCAATTTCAAGATCTTGATTATTATTATTTTAAATCCAAGCACTTTCCAAACCCTGGGCAACCCTGATTCCAGAATACGGAATATAAATTTAATAAAAATAAATCCTTTTTCTTCCCCTCTCCCTCTCAGGTTTCTTGGGGTTTGTGTGCACGAAGGTCAACTCCACGCTCTGACTGAGGTAAAACCATCACTCATATCTCTATTCTTTTTATATTGTCAGCTCTCTTTAGTCTGGAGAGTTTTATCTCTTTTTTCTCACTTTGAGTCTGGCTCTTCCATTCTTTGTGGCCTTTCCTTTTTCTCCTCCAACCTGTTTCTTTCACATGTTGACTGATGTGGACAGGGTATGGGAGGAGACAACTTCACCTGACGCTTTCCAGAATTGATTTGCTCTGCAGAAGACAATCATATATTAATTGGCTTCTGGTCTATGTTTTCTTCCATCTGCACCTCTGCTCCTCAGCAATACAAGACGGTATTGTCTGAATGATCTCATTTTCTAAGATACATACATAAAACTGACGTTACATTGTAGGGTCTTGCTCAACTCTTAATGTGCACATTACTAGCCAAGAGCATTTAAAATAGACAGGGAAAACCTAACCTGAACTATAACAATAAATGTGACAAACATGAGAAACACATTGTTTTATACTTTCTAACAGTTTCAGTGGGCAAAGTGAAACAGTACGTGGGTTTGGGTGACTGCACAGATAACAAAAATGATATAACGTCTAACAAAGAGATAAACATACCTGCAGAAGACAATATCAGCCTCCGTTATTTACATTACACAGTAAAGGTGCGAAAAGGGTTAAACAAAGCATTGTTAAAACGTATATTTAACCGTAAAAACGGCAAGTTAATATCACTGTATTAACATTGAGACAATACATATTAAAGAGTCACAACACAATATTCAAAGAAAGCAGCAGCACCTTCCACACAACCTACCTCAGCAATACAAGACGGTATTGTGAGGGGGAAACGGAAGCTACAGCAACTCAGGAGGCTCAGTCCAGCAACATTTCTGCAGGAAACAATAGCAATATGATAAATAAAACAAACTCAATAACATAAAATTCCCAAATACTCAACAAATCATTAAATAGTGATTAAAATAAAATCAAATATAAATTGGAAATGAGAATGAATAAAGTGCATTTTTAACTGTGTTATGGCTGGATCAGACTAAACAAATTCAGCCCGATTTTGTCCCGACAGACACGTCGCAGACAAACGTTCAGAGTCGTGCTCGATTATGAATGTTGGGACTGACAAACGTGTGTAGTCATACATCATCAAAGATCAGCAATCTAACGTCTGGGACGCTTCACGGCCACGACGCAGAAAGTCTAGCATGACCGAATTGTTTGTCTTTTTCCGCCTAGTGTGACAAGTTCCTTGACATTGACCAATAGGAAGAGAGAGTGCTCTCTGCCTCTCTGGTGCACATATGTAAACATGGCAAAAAAAGGAGAGACGCTGAGGAAAGATCGTTCTCTTAATACATCCATGGGAAAGATACACACAAGTATAGGCTTTTTTCACGGCAGGGATTGCCCCGCTTCCCAGCATGTTACGCTAGTGGGCTAGCCACTAGCAGTTATCTGTTTCTCTTCACTGACCACTGACAAGCAAAGAAAACAGCCTACAGCCTCCTATGGCTGCACCTGATTGGACGAATGCCACACGTGGGGCTCCTGGATTTCAAAACAGACCTTAATGGTGGCTTGTTCGGAATACGATCTCTTATTTTACGAAAACAGTTCACCGAAGCGTGTTTCTGAATACACTTTAAGTGAGAAATATGCCAAGCAGTTGCTGAATCTGTATTTATTTCAGATTGACAACGGTCAGTTTAAAAGATTTTCGTGAGTTTTTCAGAGGCTACTGCTCCACCAAAGCGGCGACCTATGACCTATCACGCGTGTGATCTTAACAACAGCATCGGCATCGGTCGGGGGGGCTGGTCGGTGTCATACTTGTAGTGTTGCCACTCTTCTGTCCAAGACAGCAAGATTTTTTGGCAACATGTCTGTCTAGTCTGACATAGTGACTGTTGTGTAAGACTTAACACATTGTGTAGTCTGATCCTGGCATTACACAAATGTGTAATGTCCATATGTTCGTACATCTGCAAGTCCTGGAAAAAATACCTGAAACACCACATGGCAAAATAATTGAATATTAAAATTACTCAAACACAATCACAAATGCCGCTGCCAGACAGCATTGACAGTGTGTATACCTGCTTTAAATGATGGTATACCATGTAGTTAACTGCTGATGATTACATGTGTAGTGGTTACCATAGTTACCATCCCCTCCACCAGAGGACTTGTTTACTGTGAACTGTGCTGAACACTTTCATCCAACTCAGTCTAATGTGATCTGCTTAGAGTATTCATTGGTGAACAATTGTGAGCCTCACTACAATAAGCCTATACAACTTAAAAAAGTAGCCTCTCATCATAAACCATGTAGTGCTTGAGATATCCCGCTGATATTACAGTAAAATATATCATGTTAATAGAAAATTAAGACTGTAAAACATATCACAGGGTCAAAGCAGAGTAGAGACTAACAGGACAATGATCTGAACCTCCACAAAATACACCATGGGGCAGATTAATAAACACAGCCAGACTGACAAATCCACATTTGAGCAACTCAGAAAACATTGTTCCAGATCACTTTTTCCCTCATTCAGTTCAAAAAAGATTTAAGCATTCTTATTAGTACCAGACATAGATGAGCATGGCAACATTATAAGCTGTGCTTGTATCTAGAGCTGCAAAGATTAATCGATGAATCGATTGGTTGGCAACTATTACATTAATCGCTAACTATTTTGATAGTTGATTAATCAGTTTGAGTCATTCTTTTTGAAACCAGCTTCTTAAATTTGAATATTTTCCAGTGTCTTCACTCTTCTGTGACAGTAAACTGAATATATTTGCGTTGTGGACAAAACAAGACATTTGAAGACGTCATCTTGGGCTTTGGACAATTGATCGACATTTTTCACAAATTTTCTGACATTTTATAGACCAAACAACTAATCCAATAACTGAGAAAATAATCAAAAGATGAATCGACTATGAAAATAATCATTAGTTGCCTTATTCATCTGTTGGGTGTCTATGTGTGTCAGCATGTGTAAAGGCAGATTAACTGAAGACGTGTTACTGTTTCTCTCCGTAGTACATAAACGGAGGCAACCTGGAGCAGCTGTTAGACAGCGATCTGTACCTGTCGTGGTGCGTCAGGATTGGTCTGTCTCTGGATATCGCCCGAGGGCTGCAGTACCTGCACAACAAGGGTATATTCCACAGAGACCTCACCTCCAAGGTACAGCATTTATCACGAGGGCTACGTCAGCTACATTGATCTATTTACAGAGACTAACTTTACCTGGAGACAATACACCGAATGACTGTGACTATGCGCTAACACAAAAATCACTTCCAGGTAGACAATGGCAGTTGACTTTAATATTAGACATGTAAAATCTGCAAACTTGTATATTTCTGTTGTCATTTTCAGCCCAAACTGTACAGTTTAAGGTTATACAATTAAACACAGGGGTCTGACCTGTGTGACATTTCGACTGTCCTTATTTTCTGTCCTGTGTTGCTTTGCTAGAGTCTTTGATAAACCAAATCTAGCGTTAGGAACAGCGACATCTCACCCCTGGTCGGACAGACTGCTAGTTTGGGTGGTGTCGTCTTCTTTAGTCTGTAAATAACAGGTAAATAAGGGCTCCAAGCTAATGTTAGTGAAAAACATGCATTTTAGATGACTGAGGTGAAAGTATATCCAGTTGTTCCTGGTCCCCGTTTGCTCAGCGCCTTTAAATTGCATTTATGAGATGCAGGAGTTTTCTACCCAGAAGTTATTGTAAATAAACATTGTGATTGGGTCTATAAACGTAAATGTATTTCTGCCTTTATAATGAAAGTCTGTGTAAAGTACAAAGGGAACAGTTTCTTGCATCCCTTACTGTTGCTAGGAGATGTGGGTCAAGGCCTTTCATCCTGTCGCCACCACAAATTAACGACAGGAAACAAGTGTTTCCAACCTGAGTGCGTCAGTAGCCACGGCAGTGAGGAGGGAGCATGGCCGTGTCCATGTCGATCTGACAACAGCACTGTGTGAAAAATCATAGCCCCCTCATTCCTTTGAATGAAACCAGAAAGGCGTAGTGGCGTATTTCTCAGCTTCCCAGGAAGTCCGCAAAGCTATGTGCATGGGTGGACTAGAGATCAGTGAGAAAATATATTTTGTACTTGTACATGTACATGTGTATTTAAATGCATCAATAGGCCCATGTTTCTTTTACCAATAGTTGTTTGTTTTTCTGTGCAGAACTGTCTGGTTCGCTGTGATAATGGCATGTTCACTGCTGTGGTGGGAGATTTCGGCCTGGCAGAGAAGATCCCTGACTACAGGTTAGTAAGGGTGTACCCTTCATGAAAGAATTGTAGTCAGCAATTTCATTTTGATGTCATTCTTAGCTTGGCATCACCATCTGAGCCATACCTAATCCTTACAGTATCACTGTTTCCCACACACAGACTAATTTGTGGCGGTGCGCCACACAATCAACACCGGCCGCCACGTATTGCTTTTCGTTATTATTATTATTATTATTATTATTATTATTATTATTATTTTATTTGTAACGCTATTTAAAACATGCAGCGTATTCGTTCAGCTGCATTTCCTTTCCTTGCTCTCCTCCGTCTCTCTCTGTCCCTCACGTCTCTCTCACATAGGCTACACACACACACACACACACACACACAGCCCCTCCCCCCCATGCACACAGCGTCTGTCTCCATGAAAACGAGAGAAGACGGCTGGCGAAATTCACAAGTTCACGAAAAGATGGTATCTCATGAACACCTTTACACAATCACACATAAAAAAGTCCTATAAAAAATATTTTATATTCTGAATACAATGCTGTCAGCGTGTTAACGTTGGAGTCCCGACCTGACCCTGCTTTAGAAAGTTAACTAGTTGCAAGTTTATGGTAAAATGCAGTTGGGTTGTCGAGGTCAAAACACTATATGTAGCAGCTGTGAATCAAATAAACATATTATAAATACTCTTACACTGAATGTTTGCTGCTTCAATCCAGATGAATATTGAAAATTAAATTATTTTCCGCGACTGAAAAAGGCACGTGTTGAGGATGAGGACCAGCCTGAACCGGAGCTATCAGTCTGAAACAGAGCTCAACAGTCCGACCAGTGGAATTAGTTATGTTATTAATTTGTTTACAATATTTTCAGGCTTTGCTGCTCAATCATAAAGACAGGGTCAGGGAGAGAAAGAGATAGATTCGTTAGGCATTGAAGAAAGAGTAGGAGAAGAGGACAGAATCCAACAGCGTGTCCTCCTCAGTTTTTAATACTTAATTGTTACGAAAATAAGTATTTTAACCACCACCATCCCCCAGTCTGACACGGGGCGACCCGGCTGTTGCTTTATTGTTTGCATTATGTGTACAGTGGGGTCTAGTTTTACATCATAGTGTATCTATAATATACAAAATATTATGAATAAAATCATAGTGCTGGCCCACAGCAAAATTGGACCAGTGCAGTGTATCTGAATGGGAATGTGTCTGACGGGAAAGCTTGCTTTCTTTGCAGTGATGGTGTGGGGAAGCAGCCTCTGGCCATCGTGGGCTCCCCCTATTGGATGGCCCCTGAAGTTTTGAGAGGAGAGCTGTATGATGAGAAGGTAAACCTGCTTCATCTTTGGTGTCTGCACAACTCACACAAACATCTACTGGAGTGAAGTGCATTATTAAATGACCACGTAAGTCTTCCTCTTACTGAATTATAGGCAGTAAAACACACCGTTGGTCATTTCAGTACACTCAGTGGTTTTACTTTTTCTAGTATGATCTGTGGTGAAAGTTAGTTAGTTAGTTAGCAAATTTTAGGCCAAATCCACACTACTACGTTTTGGAAAATCTGGATTCGATGCATCCCTGTTTTCTATCCGTGATGATTTCCATCCGCAGAGTAATGTCAGACAGTCTGCTTCCTGTTTACAGTGGCACCTGCATGCCCAGTGTGAATGAAGTGTGTGAATGGTCATGTGATATGTGTTGTCAGACATGTTGATATGGACGGAGATTAGTTCTGTTACTGAAAGCTAAGCTAACCTATGTGTGCACTTCCTCTCCTCTGCTCAGGTGGATGTGTTTGCGTACGGCATCATCCTGTGTGAGATCATTGCCCGGATTGAAGCTGATCCTGACTTCTTACCCAGGACAGAGGTAGCCTTCATGCCTGTGATTTATTCTGCTTGTGTAGTGGTGTGTCGCTCCCTCACAGACAGAAACATGTTGCTACTTTAATATTTATGGTGGGAAGAATAATAAGAAATAATATTTTCTATGTCAATGTTCTAAACTGCTCTCTAGGAGAAAAGTGTATTTGTGTGTCTGTATGTGTCCGTGTAAGTCGTAATTGTAATGGTTTTCTACCTGTATTTGTAGCCTCTATAGCAGAGATCTTCAACAGGGGGTCCAGGACCCCTACAGGGTCCTCAGAGTTACTTCAGGGGGGCCACCAAATTAGTTATAAATGTTTTGAAAGTTTTTTCAAAAATTAAAAACGTTTTAACATAAATCAGAATCAGAATCAGAAGTTTTATTGGCCAAGTATACTTACATACACAAGGAATTTGATTTTGGCAGGTGTTAACTCTCTATACATTCATCAAATAGACATGTAGTAGTAAACATAGACAAATAGTAATATAGGCACATACTGTACAATAGAGACAACAATATACATATAGGCACATATCAACATAATATACAAAAATACAAATAAGACATAATATCAAGACAAATACACATGGAGTGGGATGTAAAGTGCAAAAATTAATAGTGCAAAGTACTGTGCAAGATGTATATTGGAATGATAAGTATTTCTATTATTGTAGGTCCAGTTTAATATGCATTGAAACATGTGTGTGTGTGTGTGTGTGTGTGTGTGTGTGTGTGTGTGTGTGTCTGTGTGTCTGTGTGTGTGTGTGTGTGTGTGTGTGTGTGTGTGTGTGTGTGTGTGTGTGTGTGTGTGTGTGTGTGTGTGTGTGTGTGTGTGTGTGTGTGTGTGTGTGTGTAGGACTTTGGTCTGGACGTGGATGCATTTGAGAACATGGTTGGGGATTGTCCAGCTGCGTTCTTTAGCCTTGCTGTCGCATGCTGTAATGTAAGTGTACACACACACACACACACACACACACACACACACACACACACACACACAGTCTCATAATAAGCATACCGAAACGGAATCTGCAGACTTTTTTTTTTTTAGAGTTTTCAGTGATGATCCAGAATGGAAATCTGTGGAATTTAGTGGTCTGTTTCTCTGGTTGAAACAGAGCTGTGTTAACATTTTGAGTTTTTTTATATTTGTTGAAAATCTGCAGAATTCTGTGTGGCCCTGCTCATAAGGTTTCACAGTGTACTACTTGTTTTGAGTTCCAGTGCACTTGTCTGACACCCCCATGGACAGCTGGACCTCTCTCTCTCCCCCTCTGTGTGTCTTTGTTGACAGCATGTTACTAACTTCTCTAAATGAATGGTTTCTTGATGTTAACATAGATTCTTCATATGTGGCTCTTTGTTGTCGTGTTTTCAGATGAGTGCAGTGAGCCGTCCCTCGTTCTCTGACATCGTCTTCACATTTGAGGGCATGGAGATAGAAGACGAGAGAGAGAAGCCCATTGCACTTGGTAAAAGGATAAATATAATTACATTTTTTATGTCTTCAAAAGGGTAAAAGCACTGTTGATATGGGTGCTCCAACAACTTACAGGGCTTTTCTCTGAAGACTCTGATCTGTCCCCTATCTTTGAGCATAGTAAGTGTAGTGCTAGGGTAGGGAGGGGAGGGAAAAGCATCATAGATATAATATAGCATAGATGGCCAACATTGTGATTATCCAGAGGGCGTGCATTACCTTTGAATAACTGCAGCTGGGCCGTAGCCAGTGATAACTACTCATATTTATATTTTATAGTCATTCATACAGCCATCAAAACCTGGTGGGGGCTACTTCCCTTTTCCTCTTTGCATATAAGACATTCATTTATCATATTTGATACGGGGACCCCCTTCAAGCCAGAACCTTGAGATGCAATTATAAAGCAGGACCTATTTAAGGCCCTTATCAAGTCAGGTAATAATAGTGGTGAATATTTCCAAGCAAACTTTGAATAAAAGTAGCACAAGCCATTTGGCACAGGACCCTGGAGTAGTTGCTACAGCTTCTCACACGTCAGACGGTTTCCCTCTCTCAGGGTTTCCCCTAGAGAGTTAGCTTACTTCATGGCTGACTGAGACAGAGTAGCGTTGAATCCTGGGAAATAAGATTCTGGTATTTTCCGGTAATTCTCCAAAAAAATCAGCTTTTGTTTACCTGCTGGAATGTGATTAAGCATGAACCCTTCTCCAAAACCTCATTAACCGTAGCATAACCGTAACCGTTTCTGAGTCACTCTGGTACAAGAATATGATGAAAAGAGGATGAAACACTTCTGGATAGTTTGGGTTTGTATTGGGTTTTTTCCACCTTAAAGACACAGAGCTAACCGTAAACTGACCGCAAACTGTCACAAACCCAAGTAAAACACATATTCTGAATGTGCTGTATAAATGTCCAAACAATGTGTCACGGTAATAAGTAGCGAGGCTCGGACCCAAATGCAGTTATGTACCGAAAACAGAGTTTATTAACAAACTTACAAGTCGTTCCAAAAACACGCAGGCCAGGCATGAGCAGGTACTCAGTAAATCACTCTAGTGATGTTACCCGTGAACCCTCTGCTTCGAGGCATGTACCGAAAACATGAACCAATTTGGAATGAAACTTTGTATCGGAGCTCGATTCGTTTGGAGATAATCACGTGACCAGTGATGTCCGAAGCTTCGTTTCACACACACCCACGTCACTGCTTCGAAGTTCAATTCAAAAGCTGCGCGAACAGCGCGACACGGGGCTGGGGTTGTTGCAGTAGAGAGTCAACAGAGTCAGGAGAGTTAGTTAATAGAGAGATTATTATAGCCAGTAAGAAAGTGTGTAGCCAATAGAAAGTTCATAGCGAGTAGCCTAGTTTATAGTAGTAGAGAGTTTATAAAAGAGAGTTTAGAGTGCCTTGCACATGCCTATCTCACCTATTTGGCTGAGGAGACAATGTTGCTCTAGGCTACATAGACTTAATCACAGAAATGAGTGTGCAATGTGCAATGTGTTCTTCATTCATTTCCCTCCCAAATTGATGTATTTGTTTTCAAACACAAGACAGTTCACAACCAAAATCCTAACTTTATAGTTCTTTTTTTTTTTTTCGGAGAAGGCAATTACATTTTTATTTATGCAAGGTCCCACATATAGGCTTAGTTATTTATGTCATTATTTATTTATCAATGAATTCATACTCAAAATGTGTTCATCTTCAACTCTAAAGTAGAGTTTAGATTCTCTGCCCAAGCCCGAGCACGCCAGACTTTCGGGCCGGGCCGTTATTTTCCGCCACTATCCTGGGCCGAGCCGGGCCAGGCCGGGCCCTTGATCAAGCTTTTGTGTTTTTTACTAGGCCTATAGCCTAATTGGGTGGGGAGAAAGCTATGTTATAATCAGAAATAGGAGAATTACCTTTGAGCAAGTTCGGAGGAAAGTCGGAGGTATGGAACCATTTTAAACAAGTCGTGGGCAGTGACAATATGTGTCGGCTTTGTTGAATGCATTAAGTGCGGCACGCTGTCGCCTACAACAGCAAATAAAACGGGGACTTGGATGATGAACAGACACATGAAGCAGGCTTGCCGTGGCAGAAAAGATGATAGTCAGCCTTCAACGTCCTCTTACTTCTCCAAGCGTGAGGGCGAGGCAAGCCCTCACAGAGAAATACGTTGAGTTTTTTTTTTTTTACGTTTCTTCATTCAGATCCATTTGCGATCCGTTCCATTCTGAATAAACAAACAGTGCAGTTTCTGAATAAACAAACAGTGCAGTTTACATGCTTCGTCCTTGTTGCATTATTCATTAAGATCATTTTAAACAGATTTCAGATTTTCAGTTCAAACAACTCTGAATTGTATGAGAACGTCAGACGTATTAAAAAAGTGTCGGGTTAAAATCGGGCTCATGATTCCAGTTAATGTGTCGGGCCGGGCTTGGACACAACGCGCACGGGCTCGGGCTTACTCTAAAGACATTCATGGCTAATAACTGTGAAACAGGTTGACACAATGCTATCCCTAACTTCACCACCAGATGTCCTCAAAGAGTTCTGAAGCTTCGAGTAGTGAACCTTTTTTCGATACAATTGGCTTGAAAGCTTCACTGCTTCAGAAAGCTTCAGTTCGCCATCACTAAATCACTCCAGAAACTGGTCACCACTGAACATCAACACACGACAGACAGAACGAAATGATCCCACAAGACACAAAGGAAACACAGAGACTAAATACACAGGGTAACGAGAAAACGAGAGACAGCTGACACAAGGAGAGGGAAACAGGTGAAACACATTGGGCAATCACAGGAAGTATACTATACAAGACAAGGGAGACAAGACAAGAGTGGGGCAGGCTTGACAGTACCCCCCTCAAGGGACGGCTACCAGACGGCCCGAAAAGGTGGAGACCCTCTGGAGGTCTCACAGGACGAGGCAAACTCTCGGGCAGCCGTCGGCAAAGGCGATATCCCTCTGGAGGCCGGCGGCGAAGGTGGAGACCCTCTGGAGGTCTCACAGGACGAGGCAAACTCTCGGGCAGCCGTCGGCGAAGGCGATATCCCTCTGGAGGCCGGCGGCGAAGGTGGAGACCCTCTGGAGGTCTCACAGGACGAGGCAAACTCTCGGGCAGCCGTCGGGCGGCGATATCCCTCTGGAGGCCGGGCGGGCGGTGGAGACCCTCTGGAGGTCTCACAGGACGAGGCAAACTCTCGGGCAGCCATCGGCGAAGGCGATATACCTCTGGCGGCCGGCGGAGAAGGTGAATCCCCTCAGGAGGTTGTCCACGGAGGCGAAACACAACAGAAGGCCAGCGGCGAAGATGAAACCCATCAGAAGGCTGGAGGCGAAGGCGAATCCCCTCTGGAAAGCGTCCACGACGGCGAAACCCCTCTGGAGGCCGTCCGTGAAGGTGAAACCCATCAGAAGACCGAGCAGGTCGGCAGCAAAGGCGTATTCCTCCTGAAGGACGTCCGCAGAGGCGAATCCCTTCTAGAGGCTGAACAGGACGGCTCAGGCAGAACCCCTCAGGAGGCATTCCGCAATAGCGAATCCCCTCCGAAGGCCAGCGGCGAAGGAGAGTCCCTTCTGGCGGCCGACTGCGAAGGCGAGACCCTTCTGAAGACCGTCGACGGTTGACTCTCTCTGGAAGCCAAGTAGGCCGAGCAGGTGAAGGGGCAGCTGGGCTGGAGGCAGACGACGCGTCAGCTGGGCTGGAGACAGGAGACGGGTCAGCTGGGCTGGAGACAGGAGACGGGTCAGCTGGGCCAGTGTCTGCCAACAAAACACGGGGTGCAGGAGTCGGCCGAACCGCCGACAAAACACGGGGTGCAGGAGTCGGCCGAACCGCCGACAAAACACGGGGTGCAGGAGTCGGCCGGACCGCCGACAAAACACGGGGTGCAGGAGTCGGCCGGACCGCCGACAAAACACGGGGTGCAGGAGTCGGCCGGACCGCCGACAAAGGCAAAGTCTCTGGGGGACAGGACAAGGGCATAGTCACTGGGGCGGACTCGGTCTCAGGGGCGCCGGGGACCGACAAAGCCACTGGGGTGCCGGAGACAGGCAAAGACTCTGGGGTACCGAAAACCCAGCAAAGTCACAGGGGCAGTCTCCGGGGTGCCGGAGACCGGCAAAGTCTCTGGTTGGCCCATGAGCGTAAACTCTGGGAGACCGGTAGACTCAGACTCAGGGAGTTCAGTTGACGTAGACTCTGGGCGGCTGCACGTCAGCGGCGATTCCGGGCGGCTGCACGTCAGTGGCGAATCTGGTGGGCTGCTAGCCAGCCAGGGTACCGAGAGGCCGCTAGCCGGCCAAGTTTCTGGAGGGCTGCTAGACAACTCGGGGACGCTAGAGAGCTCGGAGACACTAGAGAGCTCAGGGACACTAGAGAGGCTGCCAGCTAGTGGGGAATCAGGAAGGCTGCTAGCCAGCCTGGAGTCTGGGAGGTTGCTATCTAGCCTGGACTCAGGGGAGCTGCTAGACAACTCGGGGACGCTAGAGAGCTCGGAGACACTAGAGAGCTCAGGGACACTAGAGAGGCTGCCAGCTAGTGGGGAATCAGGAAGGCTGCTAGCCAGCCTGGAGTCTGGGAGGTTGCTACCTAGCCTGGACTCAGGGGAGCTGCTAGCTAGCCTAGAATCACGGGAGCTGCTAGCTGGCCTGGACTCCGGGGGAAGACCGCTAGCAGGCCGGGAGTCTGGAAACTCCGGGGGGCCGCTACACGGCCGGGACTCTAGGGGGCTGCTAGCTAGCCTGGAGTCAGGGGGGCTGCTAGCTAGCTTGGATTCTGTGGGGCTGCTAGCCAGCTGGGAGGCTTGGAAGGAGCTGTACGTCAGCCCAGAGGCAGGAGAGCTGCACGTCAGCTCAGAGTAAGGAGAGCCGCACGTCGGCCCGGGGTCAGGAGAGCCGCACGTCGGCCCGGGGTCAGGAGAGCCGCACGTCGGCCCGGGGTCAGGAGAGCCGCACGTCGGCCCGGGGTCAGGAGAGCCGCACGTCGGCCCGGGGTCAGGAGAGCCGCACGTCGGCCCGGGGTCAGGAGAGCCCCACGTCGGCCCGGGGTCAGGAGAGCCGCACGTCAGCCCGGGAACAGAAGGGTTGGACGTCAGCTCGGAAATACTGGTCAGCTCAGGCACACAGGTTAGCTCAGGACAAAAAACAGGCATGGAGACAGGACAGCAAAACTCCCGTGCTGTAGCCTGCCAACGCACCTCCATAAGGTGCCTAGAAAAGGCAGGGTCCTCCTCATGCAAGGAGCGAAAAAAATCAACAAGAGTTTCACTGACCGAGTCCAAAGGGTGAAAGAACGGCCGAAAGACTGCTGGGTCCATTGTTGTTGGGATCATTCTGTCACGGTAATAAGTAGCGAGGCTCGGACCCAAATGCAGTTATGTACCGAAAACAGAGTTTATTAACAAACTTACAAGTCGTTCCAAAAACACGCAGGCCAGGCATGAGCAGGTACACTCAGTACATCACTCCAGAAACTGGTCACCACTGAACATCAACACACGACAGACAGAACGAAATGATCCCACAAGACACAAAGGAAACACAGAGACTAAATACACAGGGTAACGAGAAAACGAGAGACAGCTGACACAAGGAGAGGGAAACAGGTGAAACACATTGGGCAATCACAGGAAGTATACTATACAAGACAAGGGAGACAAGACGGACTTCAAAATAAAACAGGAAATGGGAAAACCAACAGAAACATGAAACCAACTAAAACAAAGAAACTTGACACAAGGACTGGTGAACAGGTGTAAGACATCAGACAATAACAAAGGCGGGAAAACCAAAAGACAGGAAGCAACAAAACAAGAAACACTAAGGGGAACAGAAAAACACCTAAAGAAAACAGGTCCAAACACACAAAAAAAACCACAAGAGCGGGGCAGGCTTGACACAATGCCTCTAAAACCCAACTAATACTGGCATACATCCCACATGTCGTAATCCGAAAATGCCATATTCGGAAAAAGGCTTTATTCGGAATGTCCAAATGTATGCTGTAAATATGCTGTTTACATGGCCTGTGTCAAGTTTCGAATATTGTCATATTCAGAATAATAGTGGAATGTTAGTATGCATTTAACATACTAAAAGCATAACCAAATGTTACGACCCAGCTTGCTCCGAATCACAAGTGCACAAACTACAAAGGAAAGAAAGGGCGCGTGGGTGCTGTTTAAAGTTTTTTAAGGAAACAAGTAAAACCAAAAACCACAAAAATATACAAACAAACCTAGAAACAAAACCTCACTATGTAGTAGGGGTGTGAAAAAAAATCGATTCATGTTCGAATCGCGATTCAAGCTCTACCGATTCAAAATCGATTCATAGAATTCCAAAAATCGATTAATATTTAAAAAAATTAAATGAATGTAATTATTATTATTACTTTTTTTATTGTATATCTACTGCAATCGCATGGGAAAAGTAACATACTACTACTGCTACAACTACTACATACTGTGAATCGTTTTTTTTATTCGAGAATCGATATTGAATCAAATCATGACATTTTCTGAATCGTGTACCCCTACTATTTAGTTCAACTTTAAAACAAAACACAAGAAAACAGCACCCCTAAAACTTAGTGAAACCAACATAAAATATCAACGAATGTGATATATGTCAGTATTTTAAAACTGAACCCTGGCCCAGTCTCCCAGGTCTTACCTTAGAGAGCACCTCAAATCAGACACATGCAATTACTTGATATTTGACAAATATTCAACAAGCATTTAGCAAAACATTCAACAAAGCACCACCAGTCATGTCGGCAGGCTGATCAAGGAAAATTACAGCTGCAGCCAGTGACAATTGGACCCAATATACGTACAGTATATACATAGGGGAGCCTGAGGATTGAAAAGGGGAAACAGGGTGCTGCTCCAATCAGTGTCCTCTAGCATCAAGTAGGAAGAGGGAGGGATCAAACTAACTGGGCCAATCCCTGACTGGAGAACGCACATCCTACTTGGTGTGTTACATATAATGACAAACCGAGTTAAACACAGGGAAAGGTGCCAGCGGCAGCCGTAACCCCATATTATACACCAGATAATAACTCCCAGTGTCATTTGTCTTTGTGTTCATGTTCCATTTCACTTACATGTCTGTCTCTCTCCTTCCCTTGCTCAGAGCCAGTGGCAGCAGACGTCAGCCCGTACCGGCGCCGCAGCTCTCCCTGTCACCCGGGTGACCGCAGCCAGCAACGGCAAGGCTTAGCGAGGAGCCAATCGGACACGCTATCCCCGGGCACGCAGACGCCACTTCTCCTCGGGACCCCTGTGCGGGTCAACCCCTTCTCTCTCAGACAGGACCTGAACGGGGGGCGGTGTAAACTCTTAGACACACCTAGCAAGTCCGTCATCTCCCTGACATTTACCCTCCCGGCGCTTCGCGACCCTTGCTCCTCCCCCCACCTTCTCCGAGGGATGCCAGGGACGCTAGCGCTGCCGAGGAGGTGCCAGTCGCTCCCCTGTACTCCAGAGCTCAGCTGGACCGTAGCCTTGCCAAGAGACACGGAGGGGAAGGAGGAGGAAAAGAATGAAGAAGACGACAGAGTGGCGATTACAAGAGGGACAGGGGAGGATGTGGGGGACCACATGAGGAAGAAGACAGGGGCGTCAGAGGAGGTAGAGGAGAGGTTGAAGGTAGAGCAAATGGAGATAACTGACAAGAGAGAGTTGTTAACAGAGGAGGAAGGGATGGAAGAGGATTCATGTCTTTCTGTGGAGCTGGAGATGGTGTGTCTGGAGCGGTTAGAGGAAGAGGAGGAGGAGGAGGGTGTACATCTAACAGAACCCATGGACTGTACCAAGTCTCCTGAGCCAGCAGAGGGAGTCATTGACTCCTCACCTGGAAGAGCCCTGCTCACCTCCACTTGCTCCTCCTCCTTACAGACCAATGGCTGGCGACTCCCCATCTCCAACGGACCGCGCACGTTGCCTGCTCTGCCACGACTGGACAACAACAACGGCTCAGCCCTTGTGATTGGTCAGCAGGTGCGGTGGGGTGGAGGAGAGCGTGCAAATGGTTACAGCGGCTCCCAGCTCCAGTCCTCTGGCCCTAGTGGCACCTCTGAGCAGGATGAGGTATTTTCCTGTCCAGCCTGCTGTCTGGTGGGTCTGAGTTTTCCCTTTGTGTGCCTCCGGGGTTCAGCTGCTGTGCCCGCCCCCCGCCGAAATGCTTCGTTACCAAGGCGACTCTACCAGAACCTCAACGGTACCATAACCGGTGGCAGCGCTTCCTCGTCAACCCCAGCCGCCCCAGCAACCAAAGCTCTACTGTGTCGAAGCACAAATGGACTCGTAGTGGGTGGGCCCTCGGTGCCATGTGAGCCTGGCCGGTCCCTGCCGGAGGCCCAGACATGAGCCTGCTGACAGGGGGATGCACCAGCACTACATTTTAGACAACAAAATTAATAACACTAAGGGCACTTTCACACCTGTAGTTCTGTAGACACGGTGCAATTCGGGGGTGTTTTTCATTTGGTTCGGTTTGTGTTCAGACTTTGTCAGGCGCACCAAACGTTAACAAGTGTCACACGGTTGAAACAGTCGCTGGTCTATTGGACAGAATATTGGAGTAACAGTGTTTTTTAAATGGGGGTACTACTGTAGTACCTATAGAGGTACTTTGGAGTACTGCAGAGGGTATGTGAGATTTTTTTTAAATGTTAATAAAATATCAGTCATGCATAATTCCTAAAATAATTAAACTATAATAATGAATTCTTTACGTTCAACCTTTGAAATGTAGCATTTACGTGTTTTTCAGTTACAAGATTGTTGTTTGATAAACAAAACACTGATGGTTCAGCACTATAATGTACCTCTTTGTTTAGGCATTTTTCTACCAAAATATTTTGCACTGGTCAGCGGGTACTTGGCTAAAAAATTTCCAAGGGGTGGGTGGGTGGGGGGTACGCTATTGACAAAAGTTGAAGAATCACTGTTTTAGAAGAAGACAAACAATATGAGCAGCTGCCAGACAGCGAGGGAAGGAGATGAGTGAGAGATGATGATGTGTTGTTACTCAGATGATGAGCAATATGTGGTCACAATAAGTTATGGATTTGAAATGTATCGTCCCTTAAACCATCTTTTTTATTCTATATATTTCAACTTTGCACACAATTTACAGAGTTCATAAATTGTGTGCAAAGTTGAAATTGCAGGCTAGTTTGTGCACTATTTTTGGTTTACATCCTATATTTGGGTCGGATATCATTCTCAGCTAAAGTGAACTGAAGTCTTGGAAGGGAACCGAGACCTCCTTCAAGCGGACCAAAGTTTTGGTCGGCACCAAAGTTCCAACAACCTTTCACACCAACCCAAACGAACCAGATTATCCAACGAAACGCTCCTGGACCAAACAGCTGAGGTGTGAAGTCACCCTAAATGTTGCTTCGCAAATACTGAGAACCCAATACTGAGCCCAGCATCTGTGTGTGTTAGTAATTCTGTGCAGTCCCAGCAAACAGTAGTAGGTTGGTGGTTAAAGTACCACCGCACTCATGCGTTGACGGTCAAATACAGAACATTCCTGTAATTTACACCAATGTTGGGTAGAGAGATGGTTGTGCATATTGCTGGTGTTTCCACTCTTACTTGGACTTGTTTCTTCGCCAAATGAAGCCATGCTTTGGACCATTTCTTCCTTTCCACCATGACTCCTTCAGTCTAGTGGCGTAGATGCATGAATTTGCCGTCATTGTTTTGCAATGCGCAACTGACAGAAAACATGGCAGCATTGATAAAAGGAATTGGAACCAGTTCTAGATTCCCATCCCTAGGCCCACTACTGATGGACACACTGCACTGTTAAGCCCAGGTTTCAATATGGAGTTAACACAAACATGTGAAGCACAGTGTGCAGGTCCAAACCCATATTTAAAAAAACAACACTGTTTTTGATTATATTTAATTAATTTAACAATAACTACAGGGGGAATATTTATATAATGAATCAAGATGATTTACTTCCTAAATGTGTGTGTGTGTGTGTGTGTGTGTGTGTGTGTGTGTGTGTGTGTGTGTGTGTGTGTGTGTGTGTGTGTGTGTGTGTGTGTGTGTGTGTGTGTAAGCTGACATCTGTTGCTTGGGGGACTTAAAGGAAGAAACTCTTGGGCTTGTCATGTAAAATCTTTTGCACTTGCAGGAAGACACCAGGCTTTTATTTAATGGTGCTTTATTTATATCTGTGCTACTGGTTTATATGTGTTTGTGCTTCTGGCCCAACAAATTAAACACCATTCATCCTTTGACATCTACTCCTCCTCATCTTATGTGTGTACATGTGCATTTTAATCACACTGTTGTAACTTAAAAATGGTATGTGGCTTAGGTATGCATATTTATTGTACAGAATACAGATCATTCCACACACTGTGTGTGTATATGTGCTTTTGAGCGAAGGGTAGAGTGATGGATACTTACAGGATAACCTTCATCCCTTCATTTCTGATTTTAAACCATGATTTTTTGCTTCAGTTCTATGTTCTGTTCTTCTATACAACTGCGTGCAATAATCTGGTAATAAACAGAAGTGGTTGTGCATAACCCTCTGTGCGGTTTTTAATTCTTTTTTAACATTTACTAAATAGATGAAAGTGAAAGAGTGCTGCCCTCGGGAGATGATGAAGTTGAGAGATAGGAACATTAGTCATTTTAAGTTAAAAAGACTAGGTAAAAACTTATGGCTGGACTGTGTACAGTTATTGTGCTTAACTGTGGCCATATTAAATAGTCAACAGTGGTGTCTATAACACTACTATATATATATATATAGATATATATATATATATATATATATATATATATATATATATATATATATATATATATATATATAGATATATGAAATGTTCTTTTGTAGTGGACATGTACTATATTTGTTAAGTAGCAAATCACTGCCATGCTAGAGATACATTTGAGACAAATAATTGAGGACTGTAGCCAACTCTGTAAGGGTTGGTAAATGAATCGCACGACTATGAAGAGGAGCAGAGAAGAGAAGGGGTGCCGTGTCAACACAGTCTCACTCCCTACTCGTCAAATGTATGACGCATGGTCAACGACCCTGGCGTCAAGTTTCAACGAAATAGGGGTACCCTTGACGTTATTTTTCGACGAGGGGGGTCCGTCAGATAGACATTCATGTTATTCCCTCACCGTCGGATATCGACGAAAGAAAAAAACACGCCCCCCGCCCCTTAACTCGAAATCTGTGACAGTTATTGGTATTTTTAGCCCAATAACCGCTGTTTTAATCAACAATATTCACGAGATAGTATCATGGTTTATATGTATTTCTTTTTATGTTATTATTTCGGTATATTTCGGCCAGGGAAGCTGGATTGCTTTTTTTGTTGATTTATATTTTTTAAACTATAATGCTACATCTATCAACATTTATTGAGATGTTATCATGGTATTCATTTCTTTACTTTAATAATATTATTTCGGTCTTATTACCGGTGAAATATTACAGTATAGGCTAATATAGAACATTACGATATGATCCGAGCAGGAAGCATTCAAAGCCGATAGGCTTATCCCCCAATGCAATGCGGCCATTCATTTCAAAGAATCGGGCAGCGATCAGCTGGTCTTTAACGCCAGGATCGCTTCAATATACATATATACAGTCAGTGGTCAGTATCACTTCAATATACATATATACAGTCAGTGGTCAGTATCACTTCAATATACATATATACAGTCAGTGGTCAGTATCACTTCAATATACATATATACAGTCAGTGATTGTGTCACCAGCAACAACACGTTGCTCAGTTTTATTCCAGTAAATTATGAACCATAATAACGTTTAAACGAATCCGCGAAAAACTCCGGAAGTGACGTAGTACGTCCCGCTCGGCGGATACGAAGATAAAAATATATAGGCCTAACATTCGTAATATTAATGTTTTTTTCTAATGTTGTATTTGAGGAGTTAAACAATAAAGATTGTTATAATATTAAAATACAGTTTCATGTATTTGTCTACGTTTAAACGAATCCGCGGAAGTGACGTGGAAATTCCACATCTCGTCTGTGAAAGAATGTTCCACGTAAAAAAAAAAAAAAAAAGAATGTTCCACGTTGTACGTGAGAATTTACACAATAAAATACTAATAATGAAAAAATTGTGTTTTATATTTAGCACTTTTATTTGCCTTATATATACTATATAAAAAACCTACAGTTGAGTGTTTAGAAATACAGCCTAATGGCTTGTTTGACTAATTTGCATTTGTTTTGAATTGTACTGTTGTGAAAAACAATATACAAAGAGAAGCATTTTTTTATTTTATTTTCCATACATAGTTATTTAAAAACGCAATTTTCTAATTTTGCAGTTGATGAATATTAATAGCAAAGACTAAAGGGGAAAAACATAAGTATATTTATGTGTGGGACTTAGTTTGATTTAAAATCACACTGCATTATTAGTTGTTTTAAATAAATTACTTTTTTGAAATATCAATTTATGGTAGGCCTAACATATTCATTATTATATTCAGAAGATGATCCTCATATCAATCACCGTGGTTACAGCTTGTAGCCATCCTAACCTTTGTAGCCTTTACTGAGACTACCTTTTCAAAATTAAGAAGGGACTAGTTTTAAGAAGCATTTTCAGGAAATTAAAAGGATAAGCAGATTGTTACCGAGGTTTTTGTTCACTGAGTAAGATGTATATAGCTTTGTTTGGGTATGTATACATATACAACATTTGTATATATATGGCATTTTTGGCACACTTCTACCTCAGCACTACTTCACAAAGACAAAACTCACACATCTCATTCAACCATTTCACAAGCTGAGAAAAGGGTCATGACATGGGTCAGAGCAGTGGTTCCCAACCTTTTTTCCTTGGTGCCCCCCCTACTCATGTCTAAGAAAAGCTGACCCCCCACACACACACACACACACACACACACACCTTTGAAACTGAAGTTGAGGTAACTCTGGAGATAGAGCTGGGTCAGAGGATATCAGAGGTCATAAATGATGAACCAATCCATCGGCTCTGCTCCTATAGGCCCAATGGTGTTCATATGGACAACATGCACCTTTGGCTGGAAGGCCCGTGTTGAAAGTGTGTGTTATCATTTAGAGCAGACACCCACGGTGAATAAGATGGTTTATGTTATACAAGGCTGCATTACAGAGAATTTTATTATGACTCTCATGAAGGTTGTGTAAGGAATAGAAACCAGTCTCTCCAGGCAAGCACACAGAATATGGTCTGCTCTATCTTTATTCTCCATGCCAAGTATGAGCTCTTATCCTCTGGCAGAAGATATGGGTAAACTTAACATTTCTAAACTATAAAAACGTTGATGATGATATATGCCTAATTTGGACCTACCTCAATTAAAACTTTAAATAATGTTGCTTGAGATTGAGGGTGTGCAATAGCTTCATGATATGAAGCATGGTTGTTTTGCTCTTGTCACTGTTTGTGAAAGATGAGCAATAGATTGTTGCTGTGTGATGTGCTTCAGTCTAGCCTATATCACTTTGTTCATGTTGTTTTTTTTTTTTTATATGTCAGCTGTATGATAAAACAATATGTCAAGTGTTATTTGTGAAGCATTTGAACTCAAGGCAAATATACCTCTGGGGACAATAAAGTAGGCTATCTCCTGCTAAGTGGTCTCCATGATGTGTAAAAATTAAAACGTTGTCGTAGGACTATAGCAAACACATCGTTGGAAAGGTCTCAACCTGGAGAGGAACATATGTCAGTCTGAAGAGGATACATTACTCCTGCTTTGAAATATTGACCTCTGAACCTTGAACCCAGTCCATGTTTGAAGGCTTGTCATTTAGCAACAGAAGGTTCTACACACATAAAACCAGCTGTTATAGAAAGCTCTGGACCTCAGCTGTCATGTAGATATGGTCACCAAAGTTTATCCACTGTAAGCACTGTCAAATATGGTAATAAGCTATTTTCACCTATTTAACGATTCGATTTTTAAAATCTGATGACACCAGTGTGTTCTCCATCCCAAAAAACCCCAGGGTGTATCCAAAATTATACACTGCCAACTTCTACTTTTGAGAAATATACCAATATACTTTAAAACTACAACTCCCATAAGAAACGCCACAGAAGCTGTTACAAAGCTTGAGCACTTGTAGTTCTTCTGGGGTGGGTGGGGGGACTCGTTCGGCTCCTCTTTCTGCTGTCTGCCGTGAAATGGCTTGATTCCACTTCAGATTGAGGCCGCCCGCCGGCCGGCCGAGAACACAATATATGAGACAAATACATGAAACTGTATTTTATTATTATAACTATCTTTATTGTTTAACTCCTCAAATACAACGTTAGAAAAAAACATCAATATTACGAATATTATATATTTTTATCTTCGTATCCGCTGAGCGGGAAGTAATACGTCACTTCCGTAGTTTTCCGCGGATTCGTTTAAACGTTATTATGGTTCATAACTTACTGGAATAAAACTGAGCAACGTGTTGTTGCTGGTGACACAACCACTGACTGTATATATGTATATTGAAGTAATACTGACCACTGACTGTATATATGTATATTGAAGTGATACTGACCACTGACTTTATATATGTATATTGAAGTGATACTGACCACTGACTGTATATATGTATATTGAAGTGATACTGACCACTGACTGTATATATGTATATTGAAGTGATACTGACAACTGACTGTATATATGTATATTGAAGTGATACTGACCACTGACTGTATATATGTATATTGAAGTGATACTGACAACTGACTGTATATATGTATATTGAAGTGATACTGACCACTGACTGTATATATGTATATTGAAGTGATACTGATCACTGACTGTATATATGTATATTGTAGTGATACTGACCACTGACTGTATATATGTATATTGAAGTGATACTGACCACTGACTGTATATATGTATATTGAAGCGATCCTGGCGTTAAAGACCAGCTGATCGCTGCCCGATTCTTTGAAATGAATGGCCGCATTGCATTGGGGGATAAGCCTATCGGCTTTGAATGCTTCCTGCTCGGATCATATCGTAATGTTCTATATTACAGCATATACTGTAATATTTCACCGGTAATAAGACCGAAATAATATTATTAAAGTAAAGAAATGAATACAATGATAACATCTAAATAAATGTTGATAGATGTAGCATTATAGTTTAAAAAATATAAATCAACAATAAAGCAATCCAGCTTCCCTGGCCGAAATATACCGAAATAATAACATAAAAAGAAATACATATAAACCATGATACTATCTCGTGAATATTGTTGATTAAAACAGCGGTTATTGGGCTAAAAATACCAATAACTGTCACAGATTTCGAGTTAAGGGGCGGGGGGCGTGTTTTTTTCTTTCGTCGGTATCCGACGGTGAGGGAATAACATGAATGTCTATCTGACGGACCCCCTCGTCGAAAAATAACGTCAAGGGTACCCCTATTTCGTTGAAACTTGACGCCAGGGTCCTTGACCATGCGTCATACATTTGACGAGTAGGGAGTGAGACTGTGTTGGCCGTGTCTGAAGCTATACAACCTCCCCCGCCGGGCTAGGCGGATGCTGCAACTCCTCACTCCCTAACTATAAGCTTTATCAAAGAGGAGAGTTTTTAAGTTTACTCTTAAATGTGGTGACGGTGTCTGCCCCCCCCCGAACCCAGACTGGGAGCTGGTTCCACAAGAGAGGAGCCTGGTAGCTGAAGGCTCTGGCTCCCATTCTATTTTTAGAGACTCTAGGAACCACAAGTAACTGCATTCTGGGAGTCCAGTGCTCTACTGGGACAATAAGTTATTATTTAAACAGATCAGACCTAGGTTGCCACTCTGGTCAGGAGCCCAGTCATGATACCTCATCATCACAAAACAACGAAGCTTGATCACAAACTGGCTGGTCACACTCAACAGCACAACTCTGAGTCTGGGCACAAAGTTGTTATGCAGGTTGGATGGATATAGCAGCCAAGTGTGATAAACAGGACTGACTCTTTTGCTGGCATATTGAAACTGCAGTTTCAGTTTCACTATAATGTCCACTGTGTAACTACATTTTTATTGCTGTAACTAATTTTGTCAAAAATTGTCTTCCTTATTTATTGTAGTTAAACCATGAATTAGAAAATCTCCATTTTTAATTACAAAGTCCAGGTAAGCCCAGTGCATTTGCTGCTATTTTACGGATTTATGTAAAATTCACAACAGTTTTTTTATTATAGGTTCACCATTTAATAAGAGAACATTTTCTGTTTTTTTACTATAGCTACACTGTTATGTAACAGAAAAGGTTGTTGTTTTTTTTACCATGGACACGGTTATTTTACTGAAACATTCCATTTTTTAATTATGGGACAAAGTCCAGGTAATGAGCTGCCACTATTTCTGTTAGTTCAAGGATTTATTTCTTAGAGTGATGTTCCCATTTGGACTGTAAAACCCCTGCTTTAACTGCAGTTTGAGTTTCACTATGTCCACTGTGTAACTGCTTGTAGGTGTGGTTTGCTGCAAGCAGCCAGCTGACAAAGATGAGAAGCAGCAGAAAGACTGTCCCAGCACCTGCACTCAGCCAAAAATGGCCAGCAAATACTACCATAGTAAGTCCTGATACTATTACTCATGTTGTTAAAGGGGACATATTATGGTCATGTTCGGGTTGATACTTTTATTTTTGGGGATCTACTAGTTTACATACTACAAAACAAAACTACCGCTGAGCCACAGCCGCCCCCACTTTAAGCACCTGTCTCTTTAAATTAAGAGAGAAGTGACTATATTTGGACAAACGGCAGCGCTGGGGGATATGACACGGCTAAGTCACGGTCTATGATGGTGGTCAATTTTCTAATTCACTCTTTATCTTTCCTACGGCTGACATCCAGACTGCACCATTGTCTTTTGGTTTTGCACCTTCAACGTTCCCACAACACACATGCCAAAAATCCATGCATTGTTTGCATTGTTGATATTGTTGATTTACACACTCCATTGTTCATTTGAGTTAACCGTTGTTTAGTAAAGAATTACTTTTTACTTAAGTTTGAAGAATAGCCTTGCACGGGCTCCTTGTTGTCACGATTGTGGGAAGTGTAGTCTAGTCTATAAATGAAAACATAACTTAATTTATTAATGCCTCACAGTGAAGTCGTCACAAAACGCAAAAGGGAAATTTTTCTGTGCTACCATCTTGAGTTCAGTTTGCATCACGTTTTCTGCCTCTGTCTGTTCTTTCGTGATGAATGATGAAATTGCCCGTGTGCCCTTATGTGCTTCTTCTGCGCGATGCTGCCGTTGTGTTTTAATGTGCTGTGTAAAGTCATTTAGATTAAAATCAATGTGACCTTACAAAAAGTGCGGAGGTTGTCGATATGACTAGGTAAGATGCATGTAAATTGTTGCGGCCAACACTGTTAAAATTTACAGCTATATTTAAAATTTCTTTGCGGGAACACTGCCTTCACCTGCCATCTTTATCGGCTCGCTTTTGGGTCTGAACTTTGCGCAAAGCTTGCGCAGAGATCAACTGCACAACTGGGTTATAGGTTGCCAGGTTGAGGTGACAAACCGGTTGAAAATTGTATATGCTGTTTGGATTGTGTGAATAGGATGCGTTTCATACAAGATCTGGCAACTGGTTAACATTAGACAAATATATTGGTCCGATTATTTATAAAGGAGTTTGGGCCATGAAAATTACGGGAGTTTCCCGGGAGAAATAACAAACCGGGAGGGGTCTGGGAGAAAGGGCTAAAAACGTGAGAAACCCGGGGAAAACGGGAGTGTTGGCAGCTATGGTAATCACACAGGCTGGAAAATATAAGACAGGAAGTAAAACAAGACATAACATGGAAGAGCAGAGAGACTACAAAATAAAACAAAAAGACTACAACAGAAAACCCACAATCATGACAGTTTGGAACAAATATTATTTCTCAGGAGCCATTTTTTGATGGCATAATCTACTGTGTATATGAGTGTGCTGCAAATTACTGCTCCTGAACACTGAATCTCTTTTGAAACGAGAAGCATAGAGCAATAGGATATTTTACAGTCTTAAGTCTAATATTATTTTTTAATTTGTGTCACGATGTTAATGCACTTTACAAAAGATTATGGATATCTAGAGCATTCATTCTTTTTCTAATGCTATTAATTCTTCCATACAGAACAAAATGAGGATATGAGGATAGTGATGGTGGGGAAGACTGGGAATGGGAAGAGTGCCACTGGAAACACCATTCTGGGACGACAGTGCTTTGAATCAAAGTTCAGTGCAAAGTCTATGACTGTAGACTGTTCCAAGGGCAAAGCTGAGGTGGATGGGCAACAGGTGGCTGTTATCGACACCCCAGGCCTGTTTGACACCAGGTTTGGCACGGATAGAACAACTAAAGACATATGCCAGTGCATCTCTTATGCTGCTCCTGGACCCCATGTGTTCCTGGTGGTCATCCGGCTGGGCAGATACACCGAAGAGGAAAAGCAGACAGTGCAAAGGATTCAAGAAATCTTTGGACAGGCTGCAGACAGATACAGCATGGTTCTCTTTACTCATGGGGACCTTCTTGAAGACACAACTATTGAAGACTTCTTGATGGAATCCTCAGACCTGCAAGAACTCGTGACCAGATGTAATGACCAGTACCATGTCTTCAATAATAAGCTGAAGGATCGCTCTCAGGTCACTGAGCTGCTCCAGAAGATCAGAAATTTAAACCAGAAGAACGGAGGAAGCCACTACACAAACGAGATGTTCCAAGAGGCCGAGAGGGCAATCGAAGAGGAGAAACAGCGCATCCTGAAAGAGAAAGAAGAGCAAATACGCAAAGAAAAACAGGAATTGGAGAGAAAACTTCAGGAAAAATATGAAAAACAGATGAAGAAAATGAATGAACAACTTCAGGCTGAGAGAGAGAGGGAGAGGAAAGAGAGAGAGGAGGAGAGGAAGAGGGAGAGGCAGGATATGAATGAGGAGAGAAAGAGGGAGGAGGAGAGAGAATTAGAGAGAAAGAGAGACAGAGAGGAGAAAGAAAGGGAGTATGCAAACATGATGAATAAAATGAAGGAACAGCATGAGAAAGAACTGAGAGAGGAAAAAGAAAAGTTGCAGAACAGACATGAAAGTGAGGCCAGAGAGGAAGCTGAGGGGTTTAATCCATTGTATCCTCTGGTAGCAGCTGGTGAAGCAATAGTTGATGCTGGCAATAAGGTAGTTGGAGGAATTAGAAGTTTGGGAAAAGCAATTGGGGGATTGATCAAATGGTGAGTGATTGAGGCAGCACAACTACAGAGGAGCCCTCTAGAAGCTCCTACACAAGAATATATGAAACAATCATTTTATCCACAGAACTAAAATCACAATTTACTCTTTTAATTTCTGAGTGAATGATATTAAAGCTAATTGTATTTGTTAAAGTAGAGCTATATGCACCGTAGGTTAGTAAGGCCAGTTCACTCATCATATCATACTCTCACACTGCCATCTAGTGTTCCTTTGGCATCATTTTGATATAGCCCAAGGAGATATTCCCTGATGTAAGTTAACATTTTACAGTTTTTCTCGATTGCTAAGACACATTTCTTGAAAGCTGCTCTCCTTTTCTAGCACTTTTAGCACTTGTAAAAACAAACAGAAATCATGTGAGTTTTGCCTCTTGTAAAAATGGTCGGGATGCGTGTTCTTCTTCTACTTCTGTTATATTGGCGTTTGGCATAACAACTTGTTGCTTGTACTAGAGCATCAGGTGGTGAAAACATGGAGGCCACAATAACAGAAGATTCTCGGCAGGTTGTTTTTTTGTATTATCTGAAGGACAACGAACGGGAAAAGTGAACCAAAAGTCGCCTCCATCAAACGTCAGTTGTCAACAATGCGTCACCAACTGGGGAACGTGAATGGTGACGTTTTCACTCGGAAAAACGTTTTTCCGATGTCCATGAATGCACGGTGTGTGTGCACTGGTAAATAAGTGTAGCATTTTGATTGGTTGTGTTTGGAAAAGGGAAGCAAGTCACTTCCTGTTAGATTTTTGTGTCTTTGTAAGAGAATTGTGTGTAGTGTTTTGAAAAAAGTGTTTTATGCAATTGAAAGCTGAGTGAAAGGCTGAGAAATAGCTTATGGTTTCGGAGATTTGTTGGGTAGTTTTGCACTCTGAGTGAGAGGTTTCAAAAATGGTGTGACATGAAAAGATTGTGTGTAAGCAGTTGGAAAAAACTGTAAATAAATAATTCATATTACTATATTATTAATTTACTATATTAATAAACAGTAAAACATTAGTGAACCAATACATTGTGAAAAAGTTTAAAAGTTGTGAAATCATAACTAATAATTTGAGGTACTTGTACTTTAAGTGAGTCTTTTCTTTTCATGCCACTTTCTACTTCTACTCTGCTACATTTCAGAGAGAAATATTGGACTTTTTACTCCACTACATTCATCTGTTACAGCTTTAGTTACACGTTAAAAATTTTCCACAAAAAACACTGGTTGTTTATAAAATCTGATGTTTTGAGTGCTTATATAAATGAGGGCTTCCATTCCTTGTTAGTGGTCAGGGAGAGCAAGGTTAGAAGTGGAGAGGAAACACTGGGACTTCCCGGATATTAAAAAATCTCCCCAAACAACCATATAAAACTCTAGTTTCACTTTCACTGTGTGCAGCTATTTAAGGGTGTGACTCATATCTCCAAAGGAGCTGCAGGAAAGGAGCTTTTTTTAAATTATTGATATTTTGACCGGACAATAGATGTTCCAAAACTTCACGACATTCCACTCACAATTATATTCCCCTAGACTAGCAGCCATATTTGATTCAAGCCTGTTAATTAACCCTAAACCCAAACTAAATTATAACTCTTTCGAAAGCCTTGTTCTTAATCTTCAACATCCAACACGGAAATCAGTACAGCCAATTATATTTGTTGTTGTCTACCGAGCTCCAGGTCCGTATTCTGAATTTCTATCTGAATTCTCAGAGTTTTTATCATGTGTAGTCCTTAAATCAGACAAAGTACTTATTGTAGGTGATTTTAATATCCATGTGGACGTTGACAGCAATAGCCTTACTACTGCTTTCAACTCATTACTGGATTCAATCGGTTTCAGTCAGAGTGTGCACAAGGCGACGCACTGTTTTAACCACACCCTCGACCTTGTGCTGGCATATGGTATTGAAATTGAGGATTTAATAATATTTCCGCAGAATCTGGTATTATCAGATCATTTTTTAATTACTTTTGAATTCTTGCTACCTGACCATACTAAACCAGATAGCAGCTTCTACACTAGATGCCTATCTGACAGTGCTATAGCTAAATTTAAGGAAAATATTCCTAAAGCATTCCAGTCTATGTCGTGCCTTAACATAACAGAGGACCTCTATGTTAACCTCAGTCCCTCTCAAATTGATACATTTGTAGACGGTGCTACAACTTGCCTACGGACAACCTTTGACTCTGTCGCTCCTCTCACAAAGATGACGATAAAGCAAAGGAAATTAGCTCCTTGGTATAACTCCCAAACTCGCAAATTAAAACAAATCTCACGAAACATCGAAAGTAAGTGGCGCTCCACCAAAGTGGAGGAATCCCGTTTGGAATGGCAAGACAGTCTGAAAACCTATAGGAAGGCCCTAAGAAAGGCCAGATCAGACTATTACTCATCATTAATAGAAGAAAACAAGAACAACCCAAGGTTTCTTTTCAGCACTGTAGCCAGGCTGACAGATAGCCACAGCTCTACTGAGACATCTATTCCTCTAGCTCTGAGTAGTGATGACTTCATGAGCTTCTTTAATGATAAAATTATAACAATTAGAGATAAAATTCATCATCTTTTGCCCTTAACTTCTAACAGTTCATCTTTAAATGCAGGACCCCTAGAAAGAACGACGACTCCCGACATATACTTGGGCTGCTTTTATCCTATAGACCTTCAACAATTAATGTTAAAGATATCCTCAGCAAAGCCATCTACCTGTCTCTTAGACCCCATCCCAACAAGGCTACTCAAAGAAGCGTTACCCGTGGTAAACACTTCATTATTAGATATGATCAATATGTCCTTACTAACAGGTTATGTACCGCAGTCATTTAAAATTGCTGTGATAAAACCTCTTCTGAAAAAACCCACCCTAGATCCTGAGGTCTTAGCAAACTATAGACCTATATCTAACCTTCCCTTTCTATCCAAGATCCTTGAGAAGGTGGTTGTTAATCAGTTATGTGATTTTCTACATAGCAACAGTCTATTTGATGATTTTCAATCAGGATTTAGAAAGAATCATAGCACAGAGACGGCACTGGTGAAAATTACTAACGACCTTCTAACTGCTGCAGACAAAGGATTTGTCTCCATTCTTGTTCTACTAGATCTTAGTGCTGCATTTGACACTATTGACCATACCATCCTGTTACAGAGACTGGAACACTTAGTTGGCATTAAAGGAATTGCACTAAGCTGGTTTAAGTACTATTTCTCTGAACGATCCCAATTTGTTAATGTTAATGATAAACCCTCCAAGCACGCTAAAGTTAGCCATGGCGTTCCTCAAGGCTCAGTGCTTGGACCAATTCTATTTTCCTTATATATGCTTCCTCTAGGTAATATTATTAGGAAACACTCAATTAACTATCAATGTTACGCAGACGATACCCAATTATATCTGTCAATTAAGCCAGATGAAAGTGGTCAGTTAGCAAGACTTCAAACGTGTATTGAGGATATAAAATCCTGGATGACCCACAATTTCCTGATGTTAAACTCAGACAAAACTGAAGTTATTGTGATAGGACCAATGCACCGCCGAACTTCGTTTTCGAAAGATATAGTTACTCTGGATGGGATTACCCTGGCCTCCAGCACTGCTGTCAGAAATCTAGGAGTTATTTTTGATCAGGATATATCTTTCAACGCCCACTTAAAACGAACCTCAAAAATAGCCTTTTTCCATCTTCGTAACATTGCCAAAATTAGGAATATCCTGTCTCAAAACGATGCTGAAAAACTAGTCCATGCATTCGTTACTTCTAGACTAGATTACTGCAATTCCTTATTATCAGGTTGTCCAAATAAGTCCATTAAGACTCTCCAACTGATCCAGAATGCTGCAGCATGTGTTCTGACGAGAACTAAGAGAAGAGATCATATTTCTCCTGTATTAGCTTCTCTGCATTGGCTTCCAGTGAAATATAGGATCGAATTTAAAATCCTCCTCCTGACCTACAAAGCTCTAAATGGTCAAGCACCATCATACTTAGAAGAGCTCATAGTACCTTATTGTCCCACTAGAGCACTGCGCTCCCGGAATGCGGGGCTACTTATGGTTCCTAGAGTCTCTGGAAGTAGACTGGGGGCCAGGGCCTTCAGCTATCAGGCTCCAGTATTGTGGAACCAGCTCCCAGTCTGGGTTCGAGGAGCAGACACCGTCACCACATTTAAGAGTAAACTGAAAACCCTTCTCTTTGATAAAGCTTAGAGTTAAGGAGTGAGGAGTTGCAGCGTCCGCCTAACCCGGCCCACCTGCTTCTCCTCGTAGTCACCAGTTTTATATACTGTATAATTAATAATCTAGCGAGAGTAGAGGGAGGCAGGCCAGTACAGCCCGATCCGGTTGGGGAGAGTTCTAGCCCAACCAGGCACCTCTCTTTAACCTGCCTCTCTTAAGTTATGCTATTACAATTCTAGACTGCCGGGGAGGCTGTTCCTCCCTAAGACACACTGAGCTGCTTTCTCATCTCTACTTGTTACTTTTATATGCATCCTGTCCCAGAAATGCTTGTTACTAATCTAGCTCTGGGGAGTTTACTCCCCGGAGTCCTTATGTTTCTTCTTTGCAGAGCTATGCTCTGCGATTCTCTGCATTTCCCGGCTGCATCCTGCTGCGTCCTGCTGCACCTGCCGCACCTGCCGCACCAACCCGTGCTCTGCAGTGCCACGTTACATCCCGCAACGCCCTACTGTGATGTTCCTATGCACAGAATAGTCAGGATCCGGTATAGGAGACTGCACTACTCAGTATGACACGATGTGCCCTGCTATGACATGAACTTCAACGATAACCTTCGAAGTCACTGTGACTTCTAATGTGACTGTTATCACCACTGTTCATCACGCCCCCAACCGGCCTGTCAGACACCGCCTACCAAGAGTCTGGGTCAGCCGAGGTTTCCTCCTAAAAGGGAGTTTTTTCTTGCCACTGTCGCAATAGCCACTGCTAATGCTTGCTCTTGAGGGAATTACTGTAATTGTTGGGGTTTTGGAATTTATAGAGTGTGGTCTAGACCTACTCTATCTGTAAAGTGTCTCGAGATAACTTTTGTTATGATTTGATACTATAAATAAAATTGAATTGAATAGACTACAACAGAGGGATCAATAATAGAAATCAGACTATCTCTGACTACCTAAAACCAGGATAAATATTTTTATGTATTCCAATGCCATTACAATTGACCTCAAGCACATCAATCAAGTGATTGTCTTTCTTTACACAAAATGTAAGCAGTGGTTTCTATTCATTCTGTACTTTAATGTTTAATGTGGTTCATGCATGTTTTTAAGCACTCTGAATTGCCTTTGTGTACAATATGTACTACTGAAATAAACTTGCTTTGCCATCTTACTGTTGGTCGGTGTGACGTGCTGACGTTTACGATAAGTGTGCAAAAGGCTCAAGTGCTGTGAGCATGGACAGAGCCTGTACAGAGTGTTCGCTCAGGCCACGCCCCCTTTTTTCCAACATGTTGAGACATGCCCTGGCTTGCAGAGGGCTGTCAGTTGAGTTTCAGTTTATCAGTTAAGTTTCAGTTGGTGTTCGTGTGCGTCAGTGACCACAAAAGCACACTTACACTGTAAAGTGTTTAAAGATATAGTGCCTGTGCATCTGTATTTGAGAATATATATTAAACCTTCAAGGAATATCCTTGCCTTCCGTGTCCTGACTAGACACCCCATATTGGTGACTAAGTTTCATAACCAGTAAGAGTCCCCATTACAATTTATGGTCCTTCGAGCCGGATAGAGTCAACGATATGGCAACCAGTAAAGAAGGAATCAGCCTCCCTGTTTCACCTGTGCGCCCCAAACGGCAAGTCCAACGCCCAAGATATTTGGAGGATTATTTAGTCGGTCAACATAGCTTAGCACAGATGCACAGGCACGAAGAGGAGAGAGAGCCACTCAGTCCTGCTAGAAGCACATCCTCAATTCCATTAACGCAGAATGCAAATGAAGCCATCGTTCATCAGGCTTTGGAGACAGCGCGGCAACAGAGTGAAACGGCTAAGAAACAAACAGAGCTTTTGGAGCTTGTCCTGCAGCACCATTCCCCCCGGTCCTCAGCTCAGGGGTCAAGGAGGTCATCACGGCATCAGACCCCAGTACGACTCTACCCAGACAGAGTAGGTGAACCACTGCCTTCCCCAGTCCGTGCTACTCACCCCCACCGAACTGATGATCACCCAAGCGTATCTGCAGAACTAACCCACCAGCTAAAACAACTAACAATTCCTCCGCCTCTCAGCCGAGTCACTCAACCCCCTCAGCACACGCTCGATCCACGCTATGGCATTCAGGCTATCAGACAGGAGACTGAACATGATACAGCCGCTCATCTTCAGCCCAGCCATCCAAATGGGTCACCCCAGGGTCCACAGCAGCCAGTAGGCTTGCTAAGATATGCCTCATCACATAGCTCACTCTTGTCCTACCCCATGTCAGCTAATTGTCAGCCAAATGCAGCCGCACCCAGCAGCCAACATGAGAAAGGTAGGGAGCCTTGGTTAGGAAACCCACATCTGGTGCCACCTGAGCCTCATCTCTATCTCCCACATGCGGCTCCTCCCAGATTGCTACATGTAAATCCAGCTCCAGATCGGATGATGCCTCTACCCATGCACCAGACAGCACCTCAGCCTTTTTCCGTGCCTCCACCAGTGCACCAGACAGCACCCCAGCCTCTATCCATGCCTCCACCTGTGCACCAGTCAGTACATCAGCCTGCTTATGTACCCCAACCCCTCTACCAAGGGAACCCAGCCATGTTGTCCCATTATCCCTCCACCGTGTATCAGCATGCACCCCCCAATATAGAAGGCCCAACATTTCCTGACTTTACTAAGGAGGATAGGGCTCAATATGTGGAGCTACGCCTTTCACTTAGCACACTCCTTCATCCTTCTCAGTCCGAGCATTACAAGTATGCCATCCTACTGAAGCATGTCAAGGTTCCACATGCACATCGCCTTGTGCTAGCTCATGCAGAGTCTAGTATGCCCTAATCTGAAGCTCTGAAAGCACTGGATGAACGCTATGGACGTCCATATCAGTTTGTGCTGAAGGAGATAGAGGACATGGAACGCCTACCCCCGATCCGAGATGATAAGGCTCTCGACGAGTTTTCCATCAGAGTGCAGTCGCTTGTCGGGATGCCCTCACTTCAAGCACACAGTGAGAAGGACAAGAAAGAATTCAAGCAGCAGAAATCCAAGGTTAAGATCACTACTATTATGCATGGGACAGGCAGTGCCAGTAACCATCCATCCAACACCCCATCTCAAGTAGCTCATTCTATCCAAACCCAAGGGAAGGGTAAGATATACTGCCCTTACTGCGAGGCAGAGCACTACCTCAGTCAATGCGAGAGCTTCGCTAAGCTTACCAAAGCAGAGATGGTGGACTGGATTAAAGTCAAGAGAAGGTGCTGGAGATGTGGTCGTTCTCACCTAGCCTCTGCTTGCGACCTCAAGAAGCCGTGTCGCCTTTGTAAGTCAAAACACCTTTCGGTCCTTCATGAAGTCAACCAGAGGAGTGAGAACGAGCCCACCATCAGGTCGACAGCAGAGACTCACTATTTGGATCAGCCAAATGGATATAGCCAGGTGCTGTTAAAGATTGTCAGAGTCATTTTGCAATACCAGGATAAAGTGCTTGACACGTATGCAGTGCTGGATGATGGCTCTGAGAGAACCATCCTGCTTTCCTCTGCAGCACGCCACCTGGGAGTAGAGGGTCAAGCAGAAGACCTCACACTCCGTACTATCCGCCAAGACATCAAGACACTGTCAGGCTCACGTGTGTCCTTTACTATTGCTCCAGCTTCCCAACCAGCAAAGAGGTTCTCCATTCAAGGCGCATTCACAGGGGAACACCTAGGCCTCTCCCAGTACAGCTACCCAGTTACCCAGCTCCAGAGAAGGTATCGGCATCTACGCGGTCTGGCAATCCCACCCATCGATGGAGCTCAGCCAACCCTCCTGATTGGGTCTGATAATGCTGACCTGATCGTTCCGATTGAACCAGTGCACCTGGGTTCCCCTGGTGGTCCCGCAGCAGTCAAGACTAATCTCGGCTGGACACTCCAGGGTCCAGCAAAGTACCTGCAGCAACAGCTTCCCACCACACAGTGCTTGTTCACCACAGTTTCCTCCCCTTCTGCTGAGCTGTTCAGTCAAGTTGAACGGTTGTGGCAGTTGGATACACTGCCTTTCAAAAGTGAGAAGTTGGTGACCAGATCCAGACAGGACAAGTACTCAGTGGACCTATTGGAGGCCGAGACCATCCGTGTAGAAGTAAACGGAGTACGTCGGTATGCTACACCCCTTCTACGAGTCCCAAACATGCCCAAGCTGCAAGTTTCAAAGGAAGTTGTTATGAAAAACCTGCGAAACACAGAGAAGAGGTTAGTACAAGACCCACTGCGTGCATCTACCTACCAGGAGGAGATCAAGAAACTAGAGATTGCTGGGTGCGCCACCAAGATTGATTCCTGTGAGGCGGACTCGTCAGAGGAGTCGTGGTTTCTGCCCCACCACATGGTCAGGCACAACGGCAAGGAACGGATTGTTTTCAACTGCAGCTTCCAGCTTGGCAGACAAAGTCTGAATAACTACCTCCTTCCAGGCCCAGCCTTAGGACCCTCACTCCTCGGAGTCCTCCTGCGCTTCAGAGAGCATCGAGTCGCAGTAAGTGGAGACATTAAAGGGATGTTTCACCAGGTCCGCCTGCTGGACAGAGACAAGCCCTTGCTGAGGTTCCTTTGGAGGAACCTAAAGACGGACGAACAACCATCAGTGTACCAGTGGGAGGTCCTGCCTTTCGGGACAACCTGCAGTCCCTGCTGCGCGATCTTTGCTCTACAGAAACACGTCAATGAGTCAAGTCAACCAGGTGAAAATGTCCGCCACAGTGTAGAACAGTGTTTCTACGTTGATAACTGCCTGCAGAGTCTACCTACTGAAGAAGAAGCCAGTAACCTTGTGACAAAGCTTAGATCCCTTTTAGCTGCAGGTGGCTTCGATATCCGCCAGTGGGCCAGTAACCAGCCAGAGGTGATTCACAACCTGCCTAAGGAGGCCAAGTCTGACAGTAGCGAAAGATGGGTTTCTCAGATGCATGGTGAAGCTCAGGAGATGACGCTAGGCCTCAGTTGGCACTTCATGGAGGACACACTCCACTACAGGCATCGCCCGGTAGCCCCAAGCCAGACGACCATGCGAAATATCTATAAGATACTAGCAAGCCAGTATGACCCTCTAGGTCATATCCTGCCCTTCACCACAAGGGCCAAAGTTCTGGTCCAGAGACTGTGGGCCAAAGACCGTGACTGGGACGACCCAAACTTACCAGTCGACCTCCTACAAGCCTGGACTACATGGGAAGAAGAGCTCCCTCAGCTCCCGACAGTCAGTTTCTCCCGGAGCTACTTCCCACCGGACGTTGATGTAAGTGCCATCACCCTCGAGCTTCACGTCTTCTGTGATGCATCAGAGTCCGCCTATGGGTCAGTTGCTTATCTGCGTGGTGAGGATCCAACTGGCCAAGTCCATGTAGCCTTCGTGCTGGCACGCTCAAGAGTGGCACCGAAGAAACAACAGTCAATGCCACGCCTTGAGCTCTGCGCCGCCCTCACCGGAGCTCAGCTTGCCCAGATGATTCAGAGAGAGCTCACCCTTCAGTTGAGGGACACAGTGCTGTGGTCTGACTCCACCACGGTACTTACCTGGATACAGTCAGAGTCCTGCAGATACAAGGTGTTTGTAGGGACTCGTGTATCTGAGATCCAGGAGCTGACGGATCACCGGTCATGGAGGTATGTGGACACACAGAATAACCCCGCAGATGCTATCACCAGAGGGATGACACTGTCCAACCTAGCCGAGCCAAACCAATTTAGTCAAGGTCCTGCCTTCCTTCAGCTACCACGTGAGAGCTGGCCAGCCACAACTTATTTCATGGAAGTCCCAGATGAGACAGAAATGAAGAGGTCTGCATTCTGTGGCGTTATGTCAGCCATCACTGCTCCAGAGATCCCAGCCGCTGAAGACTACTCTACTTTCAAGATCTCCTTGAGGCAACAAGTAGGTCACTGCACGGGGCGGCCTCCCAGTCAAGCGCCCTCAGTGCAGATGACTACGCAGAGGCAGAACTCAGAATCCTTCAGAGAGCGCAATATGATAGCTTTCCAGACGAATTCAAGTGCCTACAATCAGGGAAAGCACTTCCATCCAGCAGTCGGCTCTTGTCACTTGCTCCAGAGTACGACGTCTCTAGGGGTCTCATCCGAGTAGGTGGTAGGTTGCGCCGTTCTACTAGTCTGGAAGAAGATGTTGTGCACCCAATTGTGCTAGAACCTAAGCACCATATTACCAAACTTATCATACGACAGTATGACAATAAGTTACTCCATTCTGGATCGGAGAGGGTCTTTGCAGAGCTCCGACGCAAGTTTTGGATCCTCCAGGGCCGCGAAGCTGTGCGTCGCCATCAAAGATCCTGCCCGGAGTGCCAGAAATGGAGAGCAAAGCCTGCTATTCCTAAGATGGGAGATCTGCCCCCTTGTCGTCTCCGCCTCCTGAAGCCTCCATTTTATTCAACGGGAGTAGATTGCTTTGGCCCGTTCCAGGTCAAGAGAGGTCGGGGTACGGACAAGAGATGGGGAATAGTTTTCAAGTGTATGACCACCAGGTGCATCCACCTAGATGTGCTGTCTAACATGGATACCAACTCGTTCCTTATGTCACTCAGAAGGTTCGTGGCTAGACGGGGAACTCCCTTCGAGCTTCTCTCTGACTGTGGGACCAACTTCCGCGGAGGGGAGCATGAGCTCAAAGCGAGTTTTGAGGCCATGTGCGAAGAGCTGCAGACCAAGATGGCCAAGCACCAGATCCGTTTCCAGTTCAACCCACCAAATGCACCTCACTTTGGTGGAGCTTGGGAGCGGGAGGTAAGATCCATTAAGGCTGCACTCTACGTTACTCTGGGAGCACAGACAGTTACCGAAGAAGTCTTGCAGACAGTTCTGATTGAGGTAGAGGGAATCCTCAACTCCAAGCCACTGGGCTATGTGTCGACAGATGTAGCTGATGTGGATCCCGTAACTCCCAACTACCTCCTCATGGGGCGGCCAGACTCTTCGCTTCCTCAAGTGGTGTACCCTGAATCTGAGATTCTCAGTCGGAGAAGGTGGCGGCACAGTCAGGTGTTAGCTGACCAGTTTTGGACCCATTTCATACGGAACTACTTACCTTTCCTGCAGTCAAGACAGAAATGGGTGAAGGACACGGAGAACCTCACTGTTGGTACGGTGGTGATGGTAATCGACCAAAGGTTACCACGTGCACTGTGGCCCGTGGGACGAGTCACGAAGACCATTAGGAGTGTCGATGGGAAAGTGAGGACTGCTGAGGTGCAGGTGGACGAGAGGACCTACACCAGACCAGTAGCCAAGCTCATTGAGTTGCCTGCCATCCCAGAGGATGCCTCGACGACAGCTTCTGGGGATAGTTGAGCCTTTCTGGGAGATAATTTACACTGTAAATTATGGGGCGGCTGTGCAAAAGGCTCAAGTGCTGTGAGCATGGACAGAGCCTGTACAGAGTGTTCGCTCAGGCCACGCCCCCTTTTTTCCAACATGTTGAGACATGCCCTGGCTTGCAGAGGGCTGTCAGTTGAGTTTCAGTTTATCAGTTAAGTTTCAGTTGGTGTTCGTGTGCGTCAGTGACCACAAAAGCACACTTACACTGTAAAGTGTTTAAAGATATAGTGCCTGTGCATCTGTATTTGAGAATATATATTAAACCTTCAAGGAATATCCCTGCCTTCCGTGTCCTGACTAGACACCCCATATTGGTGACTAAGTTTCATAACCAGTAAGAGTCCCCATTACAATAAGCGTATTGTCTCACTTCCGGTGTTCCTGTGTACAGACGCTAGTTTGCTACTCCAGCAAAAATGTACTCAACTCTGCTTTATTGTTTAAAAGTAGTGGCTATTTGCCTGGATTGCAAGGCAAGGCAAGGCAAGGCAGCTTTATCTGTATAGCACATTTCAGCAACAGGGCAATTCAAAGTGCTTTACATAAAACATTAAAGAGCAGTTAGAAGACAATTAAAAAACATTAATAAACAAATTAAAAACATTAAAAGACAAGAATAAAATTGATAGTGCAGTATAAGAATTAAAGTTACAGTGCAGTATAAGAAATTAAAGTTAATAAAATATATTATTTAAAGAAAAGCAACATCAAAAAGATAGGTCTTCAGCTTAGATTTAAAAGAACTGAGAGTTGCTGCGGACCTACAGGTTTCTGGGAGTTTGTTCCAGATATGTGGAGCATAAAAACTGAACGCTGCTTCCCCCTGTTTAGTTCTGACTCTGGGGACAGCAAGTAGACCTGTCCCGGACCACCTGAGAGGTCTGGGTGGGTCATAGTGTAGCAGCAGATCAGAAATGTATTTTTGCCCTAAACCGTTTAGTGATTTATAAACCAGTAAAAGTATTTTGAAATCAATTCTTTGAGGCACTGGAAGCCAGTGTAGAGACTTCAGTACTGGAGTGATGTGATCCACTTTCTTGGTTTTAGTGAGGACTCGAGCAGCAGCGTTCTGAATCAGCTGCAGCTGTCTGATTGATTTTTTAGGGAGACCTGTAAAGACACCGTTACAGTAGTCAAGTCTACTGAAGATAAAAGCATGGACAAGTTTTTCCAGATCCTGCTGAGACATAACCCTTGATATATTTTTAAGGTGATAATAGGCTGATTTTTTAATTATGTTAATGTAAATGTAAATGGACTGTTCTTATATAGCGCTTTTCTAGTCTCAACGACTACTCAAAGCGCTTTAACATTGTACAGGAACCATTCACCATTCACACACATTCATACACTGCTCATTCCATGAGTCACACCAGCAGTATTTAAACCCGGGCTGTTCACCTCTTCAGCGCCAGATCGTTACATACTCCGACGTGGTAACTTGGCTCAGTATCCCTGCTGGTGTTCCTAGCAACTCTCTTGATTTTAGTGTTTGCTCTGTCTAACTTCAGTTCCTCTGTGCAGATCCTGCTGTTACCCGCTTCCTACCTTGCGTGTGCTGCCATGCTGCCTGCCTCATGCCACTCAGACACAACCACCTGCTTCGCCTGGATTCTACTGTGAACTCCTTCGGATCTGCCACTGCCTGGTTCCCTCAAGCTTCAGTCCATTCCCAGAAAACTACAAGCTCAGCCTCGATTGTTCATCTCCACTGAGTATTTACGCCTAATAAATACTTTAACTGTTTATCTGTGTCCTGAGTGGCATCTCTGTGCTGGGTCATATATACAGCCTTAACAGTACTCTGACTTGGCTATAACTAAACACATCTTCTTCGGTCGCACAAAAGCGGAAGCACTTGTAATGAAATTCATGTTACCTCTTGTCCCATCCTGAATTTTACCCATTCTCATCTGGTCACCCTAGGTCTCAAAGAGGTTTTAAAGGTCTATCTCTGAAGGGATCCTTTCCATAATGTTGTCAGACACTTAGAATATTAACCTGAGCCTATCAGCGGCAAAACAAGCACTTTTGTGAAGGTAAATACAAGCTGGACAATTGTCCTAATGAAACTGTGTAAATTCTTTCAGGAAGACGTCATTAACCCAATCACTACTCTCTTTAGAAGCGACACTTTCAGTTAAACCAATCAGACTCGGCCACCAAATTCAAGGGCCAATCACAGCATTACAACTCTGCTTTAAATCTGTTCTCTCCCTATGCTTACAGCTGTCGTTTCAGGCAAAGTGCTCAAACCTCCTCCTCCTCTGCCACCTCCGGTCTTCGTGTTTTTCCCGTCTGACCACTCTGTTGCCTCTTCGGTCTGGTCTCCGGTCTCTTTCTCCGCCGCCGCCAGTCTCTAGACTCCATCGGGGGGGGTTATGTTCCTGTTTTCTACCCATTTAAAAATATTATTAATTTGATGGAGTCTAATCTCCAAAAGACTTTGTACATTTATTATGCAGTTGTACAATAAATTTTTTTGCATATCTGCAAAAGTCTCTGATTGAATTAACTACATTGTATTGTACTTGTGTCTCTGCTGCTGACTGCAGCAATCTCGCTTAATACTGGACCAGTGTCAAAGATTGTTGTTCCCATCAGTCACTTAGACACAAAAACATAGGGAAATAGGGTTAAAAAAAAAAAAAAAAGTAGTTACCCTCTAAGATTATTGCACAAAAAACACATGTAGGCCTAGTAAATATAATATGATGTTTTATTATAAATTAAACCACCCAACAGTATACACATGCCTACAAGTACAGCTAAAATGATAAGATGATAAAACAAAGAACTGTTTTGATTGTTTCCAGTTTTTTTAAATGTGAGGTTTTTACTAATACTTTAAGTACATTTTCCTTATAATACCTACTTAAGTAACATTTTCAATGCAGGACTTTTACTTGTAACAGAGTATTTTTACAGTGTGGTATAAGTACGTTTACTTAAGTAAAGGATCTGAATAATTCTTCCACCGCTGCTTATGATGATTTGGGGGTAAAATAAATGTCAAATATAAACAGGCTACACTGTAAATAAAGTAAATGAAAGATTAAAACTGAACTGATCTGATTCTCCAGCAAAAACATAACTAACATGCTCATACCCAGAATGCAACACTTTCTTAAAGCAACTGGTCTTGAGAATCTCTATGACATTTATCATATATGAAGTAATGGTATTTTGGGTTTTGAAGAAGGATAGGTGTGGTTCTGAAACCTCAGGAACTCAGATTCTGATTCCAATTGCCTTACACTTTAAATCATCCCTCTTTAGCGTATTCTTTGATGATGATCTTTTAACCGGTGGAATGAAATAAATCACTGAGACGATAGAATAAAATGAACACTTCTTTAGTACAGTATTCTAAGATACACAATACACATGTGGGCTTCACAACTAAGATTTCCAAGTGTCTTCCTATCTTCCTAGCTCTGAGCCAAGTCCTTTTATTCTTTCTGGGTGTAGTCCTCCTTTGTCGTCATCAGAATGTGTGGGGGGTTGCTCCATGCACACCCCAGGAAGGCAGGACGTTAGTTTTTAATCCAGATAAGATTGAAACAGGAACACACACATTCCTACTGGCTATTTCCTGTGTTTACTCTAGAAAACTGCACCCAAACTGTTCCCACAGAACACACAACTCGCATATAGGCACTTGAGACACTTATACTATAACTTGAATAATATGACCCATCTGATTAAAATACACGTCTAAATAATCTCTTCAGTTTGCTAACTCGACTGGGAGTGAGACTGTGTTGTAATTTCATTCTATTTAGTAAGATACAGAGATACTAATGCTTCTTATGCCACTGTACCACAGGCGTATCCCCTGGCGGCAAAGGCTGCTCACTACAGCGGCATGTGCACTGTAGTAAAGAGGCATAAACAAGTCCCCTCACGGCACAGGCCGCACACTACACTACAGCGGCATTTGCCGGTTGTCGGAGTGGCATGTCGCTTGGGTTCCACCGTCCAACTGTCAGTGACAAAAAGTAAAGTAATTTCATTTGATTTATCCTTGCTGATGTACCAAAAGTTTAAATTAGAGCTAGCCTGAGCTAACATGGCTATTGCTCGCCTCGCCACCGTAGCCAGAAAGTGGCTGTTATTTCTACTCAATAACAGAAATATAGAGCCAACTTACGATTAACAAATAAAAGGAATGTAACGTTATATGTTATACATACCCCATTAGGAGACCTTAAGGAACAGTGTGAAATACCCTATATAATCAGTCTATCACCCCTTTAAAGAATGAAGAATCGGATAACAATACTGTGAATGCTGCTGAATCAGCATTCACAAAATTCATTAACAATACAGTAAGTGTTGCTTCTCAATTTAGATTTATTATTCTGGTGCACACGAGAAACTTTCTGGAGAGCACAAGATAATTTTTGGTGTGCACAAGAAACCAATCAGAGTAGCAGTCAGAATGGCTGCCCAGGGCGAGATATCCATCTTCCTGAAAATGCAACATAATATACCTGATAGTGTTGTTAACAAACTCAAAGATGTGAGGTGACTGTTAACAGATTTCATGCCGACGGAATCTGGGTGCTCCCAATTAGCGAATCCGGGCCTGGTTATGTTAGAGTAATTTCATACATGATTACTGATTCACCCTAAATTAATATTAGAGCTGCCTTAGCTTACAGTCTGACTATTTCATAACAGAGATTTAAAGTTAACAATTTCAGAGCAAACTAAAACCATACACTATAATAAAACATTACTTTTGTTTAATAGTAGCATGCGACCACACGTTCCATCATATAAAACTCCACGTTGCGGAACATTAACCAGGTAAACGTATGGCATAATGTAATTTGTTATTCACCATAAGGCTATTTTGAATGAGTAACGTCGCCGGGGACTTATGCCTCTGTACCACAGTGGTATGCCATCAGCAACTTTTTAATTGCGGCACTACTGTAGAAACAAGTATTTATTTCCCAATGTCTGATTTATTTATCTAATATTGGAATATTGTTTTAGAGTTCTATAAAAAAGGTGGAAAATTTGTTTTCATTTAATCAGTCAAAGAACATGTTCATCTTACCCCAAAAAAAACCTCTGTCCTTTATAATACTTGCTGCGCTTACTATGATTGCTAAGCAGGCCTGAAGTTAACTTTTTTGGCAACTGTGAGTGAGCAGAATCACGAGGACCTTAAGAGATAGATAGATATACACACACATATATACATACACAGTATGTTAGTAAGGCCAGTTCATTCATATCATACTCTCACCCTGCCATCTAGTGTTCCTTTTGCATTATTTTAATAAAAACCGAGTCAGATTTACATGAATATATTGTAGTAAATCCTTATTTTGTTCCTGTTGGTCATAAAGGCTTTAGTTCATGGGTTATGTTGATAATTGATGTCACTCAAGAACAAGTTATGTGCTCATGTGCTACACTGAAGAAATAAAGATGTGATATTAGTTTTTCCTTGATTGCTAAGACACATTTCTTGCTCTCCTTTTCTCTAAACTGAACACAAATCCCAATTTTCAAGCTACAGTCATAAAACCTCAGACCCTTCTTGTAAAACCAAACTTTCACCTCAAAACAGTTCAACCTGTGCTCAAAACTGAACTGTTGTCAAATTGTGCCCCGAGTCAATCAAAACTATAAACACTAAAGATCAGTCACTAAACACTACGTAGAAAAATGACATGAAGCTGGAGAAATGAAGGTTTTATTGTTGCAAAAAAAAAAAAAAAAAAAAAAAAAAGTGCATTTAGCACTTGTACAAAAAGACAAAACAGAAATCTCGTGCATTTACACGTAGCACTTGTAAAAACAAACAGAAATCTTATGAGTTTGCCACTTGTGTACAGTAAGCCCATGTAAAAATAAAGTACAAAAATATACAAATAAGTTCATTACTCAGACACAGCATCATGTCTCCGTACTGGGTCAGGCCACAGGACTTCATCCACATCACATTTTGTCTGGCCAGGCAACGGGGGAAAAAAATAAAATAAAAAAATAAACCCTGGCATGCCATATCCAGGCTTGGCATGCCTCCACACCTATGTCACCACAGACAAGTCCCATGGCTTGCAGGAGATTTACCCTGGTGTAAGGTTGGCGTTCATATACCTTCCACCGCCATGAGGAGAAGAATTCCTCAATGGGGTTTAGGAAAGGGGAGTACGGTGGAAGGCAAAGATTGATAAAACCTTGGTTCATATTGAACCACTCTCTAACCTGGAGGGCTCTGTGAAAACTCACATTGTCCCAAACAACAACATAGATGGGATGCTCATCCTGCTGCCCTAACAGAGCATCTCGCATGGGATGGAGGAAAATGAGGAGCTGGTGAGTGTTGTAGGGCCCCAGGTTGGCATGATGGTGGACAACCCCATGATTGCTGATGGCAGCACATAATGTGACACGCTGCCCAGGAACACCAACAATGGCCAATCACATTACGGCCTCCATATATTTACTTACAGTATACTGTGGTACAGTATATAGTATGTCATACAGTAATTGCTGTCAACATTTACATACTGTACTATAATGTCAAAAAAAGGTTATTACCTGTTCTCTTCTCTAAAACTTCGGATTATGGTGGACACAGTGAATCTACTGATGTTTGGTTGTACCCTTTGTCCAGCCTCCCTCATGCTCATACCATGGACAAGAACATGGTCAATCACAGTAGCTCTGATTTCATCAGATATTACTGTTGTTTGTCTTTGCTGACCTCCTCGACCACCTCAACCTCGTCTCACACGAACTCTTCCTCTCAGATTTCTTTCCATTGTAGGGCCTCACAAACCAGTGCTCTCTGAACTGGTTTATATGTTCCCTCACATCATTAGCCACAAGTGTGATACATTTTGAGTTGTTGTGTTCAAGTGGTGACACCTGTGCTTTAATTGTGTTTGACTTTTGTCACCTGTGCTCACCATTATGCAGCACGGGTGCATCACAATGAAAATGTGTTGGCAAGTTGTGTCTAAACAGGTGAAAAGTGCTTATGGTTTTGCCAAAAGAGTGATTGATTCAATCAGTGGGTTCAGGCAACTGAGCATTTGGTTCAGACAATAGGGTTTAGTGTTTTAGCAATTGAGAAAAACTGTAAGACAAAGCCTTTGTTGAAGTAATAATAATAAAATAATGTCCTATACCATAAAACTTAGTTTTTTTCCAACTGCTTACACACATTTTCAAAACTATTTTTTTTCAGAACTCTACACACAATTCCCAAAACTGTTGTATGCACTTTGTGCAAAACAAAGTCTGATTGATTTGTAATGCTGAAATAGTCATTAGATAGTTGCATGCCTATTCTCATTTCTGAAGGTTTGAAATATGGATGCCACTGTAAAGCTATTCAAGATGGGCTTCTCTCATTGGTCAATCCATGGTTGATCACATGATAAATAAGTGTGACCCTGATCTCATCAGAGATGGCTTTCCTTCTTCCTCTTCTTCCCTCCTCCTCCTTGTTGTTGTCCCCTGTCTCTCCCTCCTCCTCCTCCCCTTGCTCTCTGTCTATTGTTGGCATCCATTGTTCAAAACAGGTAATCTGACCTTTGACCTATGTATCGGCCTGTACTAAAGCAGTGATTTGTTAGTGTTCAGTAATGACATAATGTGTTTGCAAATGTGAGGAGTGTGTGTGTGCCCTGAGGCCTGTACTATGAAGCAAGATCAACTTGTCCTGGATTTCTTTCAGTAATTGGCTTCACCTAACCTAACAACCGCGGTCCCGCATAACCTGTACTACGACGCTGGTTATCAACTAGTTCAGTCAACTCAGGGTTTCCCAATCCAGCGGTGTGTGGGTTCACATAAAAGAGGCGGTGTTTGCGCACCACGACCAATCGCAAACATCTACCAGAGCCGCATGTTATATAAGAAGAGCAAATTATAATTCTCCATAAATATAAAGAACACAGACACGGTTTTACAGGGAAAACGCAATACAGTCGCTGCTTCCTAAAACAGGAGGAAAGATGGCCAAAAAATAAATAAATAGCCGACGCTGTAGATGTTTAAATCACAATGCTTATTAATATCACTTCCTCATCAGTCAGGACCAAGATCTGACCATAATTACACTTGTGCTTTGCATAAACTGTCGTTGCTTTAGCCTATTATTTCAGTTGCAACCTTGGCAGTGGGAAGCGACCGTGAGAGCAAATAAAAAATATAAAAACATAATTCAGACCGATGTGCGCATTGGTGACACACGGCTCAAGAAGCCGATATGTAATTCCCTCCCATTAAAATATATAGGCTATATTTCATAAAAATACCCATGTTAATGGGGTTGTTGGTCTCTAAATGTTTTAACTTTTATGAGCGCACCCCTCTCTCCCTCTCTCCCTCTCTCCCTCCCTCTCTCTCTCTCTCTCTCTCTCTCTCTCTCTCTCTCTCTCTCTCTCTCTCTCTCTCTCTCTCTCTCTTTCTCTCTCTCTGCACTGAGCTCCGCCTCATCTTCTTTAAGAACGGTGACACCGTTATCAATCAACCTATTGATTGGTCAGTAGGCGGTGCTTTTACACCAGTTGATCTCTGATCTCCAACTTAACCTGCTCCCGACCAGGTTAGGTGTTCAGCATGAGTTACCACGGCGATTGAACCCGATAACAACTGATCCACCTTCGTAGTACAGAAAATCCTGGGTTGAGCCTTAAGTTAGCTCGTTAACGCCAAATCCTGCTTCTGGCCTCTGGTAAATAAGTGTAGCATTTGATTGGTTGTGTTTGGAAAAGGAAAGCAAGTCACTTCCTGTTAGGTTTTTGTGTCTTAGGTAGAGAATTGTGTGTAGTGTTTTGAAAAAAGTGTTTTATTCAATTGAAAGCTGAGTGAAAGGCTGAGAAATAGCTTATGGTTTCGGAGATTTGTTGGGTAGTTTTGCACTCTGATTGAGAGGTTTCAAAAATCGTGTGACATGAAAAGATTTTGTGTGTAAGCAGTTGGAAAAAACTGTAAATAAATAATTCATATTACTATATTATTAATTTACTATATTAATAAACAGTAAAATATTAGTGAACCAATACATTGTGAAAAAGTTTAAAAGTTGTGAAATCATAACTAATCATTTGAGGTACTTGTACTTTAAGTGAGTCTTTTCTTTTATGCCACTTTCTACTTCTACTCTGCTACATTTCAGAGCGAAATATTGTACTTTTTACTCCACTACATTAATCTGACAGCTTTAGTAACACATTAAAATTTTTCCACAAAAAAACACTGGTTGTTTATAAAATCTGATGTTTTGAGTGCTTCTATTTCTTGTTAGTGGTCGGGGAGAGCAAGGTTAGAAGTGGAGAGGAAACACTGGGACTTCCCGGATATTAAGAAAACTCCCCAAACAACCATATAAAGCTCTAGTTTCTTCTAGTTATTTAAGGGTGTGACTCATATCTCCAAAGGAGCTGCAGGAGATACACTCTGAACTATTATTATTGATATTTTGACAGGACAACAGATGTTCCAGAACTTTACGACATTCCATTCACAATTAACAACTATTTACTAATAACTAAACTAACAATTAACACAATTAATTAACTCAGGCTGCACCTGTCGGCCATTGAATACAATTTCTAAATGGGACACAGCTGTAGACAACACAAACCAACCCTAACAATACCAGGAATACAAACCAATACAAATAAAATAAATAAACAACACAAAATGTATTAAAAATTAAACACTAAACATACCTTGATAGAACCAGTTACCAAGCACCAATTCATTATACCAGTTGCCAGTAATAAAAATCAGACAGACATTTCTTCTATTACATCTAAAAATGAGCCCCACATTCTTCTGAAAATATCTTCCCTCCCCCTGACTCTATAAGTAACCCGTTCAAAAGTAGCCATTTTTGTCATCAACTCAATCAACTCCTTAAAACAGCATGGGCTAGTTGATTTCCAGTGTTTTAATATTATTCTAGGCCCTGTCATTGTGGCCAGACGAACCCGTAATTTCTTCTGTTCATTCAACACTATGTTGCCCAGTAGAAGACCCAGAAGACATAAAGCTGGAGATTTAGAGAAAGTAACAACACCTTCCCAAAGGTGCTCATTTTTCTCACAGTAATACAACATGTGTACAAGAGTACCAACTTGTTCCTCCCATTTCCAGCAGGTGTTGCTGTTCCTTTGCTTAAGTCTGGCTAATGTACTTGGGGTTCAGTAACTCCTGTTTAACAGTTCGTACAGAGTGAATTGAGTTTGAGCTTCACGTGAGCACATATGTCAAGAGGCAACCAGCTTTTCCCATCTGTCATCTGGAATTTTTCTATTTCCCAACACATTGTCAAACCTTCCAATCTGGGTACATGTACGTCTTGAAAAAGATGGTAGAACCTGGAGGCTCCACATTTGTTCTGCCAAGATACACGAAACAGCTCCTGGATCTTAGTTGGCTGTTCACGATTGTTTTTTCTATTGGTTAGAAAACAATGTCTAATCTGTAGAAATTTCCAAAAATCATGACTAAGATCATAGTCACTCTTAATTTCATCCAATGATCTAATTTTTTGTTTTCCCTAACCAAGTCACCAAGAAGATAAATTCCTGATTTGGCTCATTTCTCCTCCCATTTCAAGGCAAGGCAACTTTATTTGTATAGCACATTTCAGGACAATTCAAAGTGCTTTACATAAAACATTAAAGAGCAGTTAGAAAATGATTAAAATCAAATTAAAACATCAAAAGCCAAGAATAAAATTGATAGTGCAGTATAAGAAATTAAACATTAAAGAGCAGTTATCGAGTGTCATACAGTGTCATCAATGCCACTTCAGTATAACAAATGAACAGTTATTTAAAGAAAGGCAACATCAAAAAGATAGGTCTTTAGCTTTGAATTAAAAGAGCTGAGAGTTGCAGCGGACCTGCAGTTTTCTGGGAGTTTGTTCCAGATATGTGGAGCATAAAAACTGAACGCTGCTTCTCCCTGTTTAGTTCTGACTCTGGGGACAGCAAGCAGACCTGTCCCGGACCACCTGAGAGGTCTGGGTGGGTCATAATGTAGCAGCAGATCAGAAATGTATTTTTGCCCTAAACCGTATGGTGATTTATAAACCAGTAAAAGTATTTTGAAATCAATTCTTTGAGGCACTGGAAGCCAGTGTAGAGACTTCAGAACTGGAGTGATGTGATCCACTTTCTTGGTTTTAGTGAGGACTCGAGCAGCAGCGTTCTGAATCAGCTGCAGCTGTCTGATGGATTTTTTAGGGAGACCTGTAAAGACACCGTTACAGTAGTCAAGTCTACTGAAGATAAAAGCACGGACAAGTTTTCCAGATCCTGCTGAGACATAAGTCCTTTAACCCTTGATATATTTTTAAGGTGATAATAGGCTGACTTTGTAATTGTCTTTATGTGGCTGTTAAAATTCAGGTTGTTTTTGATTAAACTAGACAGAGGCTTTAGGGGTAAGATATTTACTAGCCTTAATTATTTGATGGGTCTTTGTCCATGTTTCTTTGGCAAAACACAACACTGGATTCTTAGCAGGCACGGGTCTACCTGTTGAGTCAGTGCTACTAATTCTTCCTCAATCCCTGCCCAGGCTGGCACTCTGTCAAGGGAATCATTGATCTTAGATAGCTGAGAAAGTGAGATTGCATAGTGATAACAGTCTAATTTGGAAAGTGCAAGCCCTCCACTCTCTTTAGCTGACACCAAGTTTGTGTTCTACCTGGCCCATTTTATCCCCTTTGATATTTTCACTTTCACGCAACCCAATTGCCAAAGGTCCTAAAAACAGGGCAAATATCAGCGGTGATAACAGCGAACCCTGAGGGGGGCGGTGTAAACTCTTAGACACACCTAGCAAGTCCGTCATCTCCCTGACATTTACCCTCCCGGCGCTTCGCGACCCTTGCTCCTCCCCCCACCTTCTCCGAGGGATGCCAGGGACGCGAGCGCTGCCGAGGAGGTGCCAGTCGCTCCCCTGTACTCCAGAGCTCAGCTGGACCGTAGCCTTGCCAAGAGACACGGAGGGGAAGGAGGAGGAAAAGAATGAAGAAGACGACAGGTTGCGATTACAAGAGGGACAGGGGAGGATGTGGGGGACCACATGAGGAAGAAGACAGGGGCGTCAGAGGAGGTAGAGGAGAGGTTGAAGGTAGAGCAAATGGAGATAACTGACAAGAGAGAGTTGTTAACAGAGGAGGAAGGGATGGAAGAGGATTCATGTCTTTCTGTGGAGCTGGAGATGGTGTGTCTGGAGCGGTTAGAGGAAGAGGAGGAGGAGGAGGGTGTACATCTAACAGAACCCATGGACTGTACCAAGTCTCCTGAGCCAGCAGAGGGAGTCATTGACTCCTCACCTGGAAGAGCCCTGCTCACCTCCACTTGCTCCTCCTCCTTACAGACCAATGGCTGGCGACTCCCCATCTCCAACGGACCGCGCACGTTGCCTGCTCTGCCACGACTGGACAACAACAACGGCTCAGCCCTTGTGATTGGTCAGCAGGTGCGGTGGGGTGGAGGAGAGCGTGCAAATGGTTACAGCGGCTCCCAGCTCCAGTCCTCTGGCCCTAGCCAGCCTAGTCCTCTGAGCAGGATGAGGTCATTTCCTGTCCAGCCTGCTGTCTGGTGGGTCTGAGTTTTCCCTTTGTGTGCCTCTGGGGTTCTGTGCCCGCCCCCTCGCCGATGGGCTACGTTACCACGCAACCACAGCCTATCCCAGCAACCAAAGCTCTACTGTGTCAAAGCACAAATGGACTCGTAGTGGGTGGGCCCTCGGTGCCATGTGAGCCTGGCCGGTCCCTGCCGGAGGCTCAGACATGAGCCTGCTGACAGGGGGATGCTACATTTTAGACAACAAATTTAGTAAAACTAAGGGCACTTTTACACCTGTAGTTCGGTAGATCAACGGTGATCTATATCAGTCATGCATAATTCCTAAAATAATTAAACTATAATAATGAATTCTTTAAGTGAAACAATCAACATTTGAAATGTAGCACTGAAGTGTTTTTCAGTTACAAGATTGTTGTTTGATAAACAAAACACCAGGGGCCTGTTGCACAAAAGTAGAATGAAGAAATCCAGGATAACTGATAAAGCGCAGCTTGACTTAGTGTGATCCGCTCATCGCGGCTTAATCGGTTGCACGTTTGCCGAGCCAGGATAAAAAGGTGAAGCTATGTCAAGCCTGATGTTGGTAGCTGGGATAAGTGCACGTTCACAGCTTTCTTAAATAGACCACGGTATCGATCACAGATTTACTGATGCAGAAATGGAGAAGACGCGTGCAGCATATTTTTCCCCCGTTGAGCAGCAACTCATTATGGAAAGTTATGAGGAGGTAAAGCATATAATATGCAGAAAAGGAAATTCGGCTGCTGTTATTAAACAGAGAGAAAAAGCCTGGCAGACAATAGCGGACCGACTGAATGCGTAAGGATTTAAAAATATCTACTTACTAGCAAAGTTGTACACTCTGTTTTAATTGCTTTTAATATGCTTGTTTCATGTGTTGGTTTCAGTGCTGTATCTCGTTGTGTGCTACAGTGGGGCTCGAAAGTTTTGGGCACCGCCCCCTTTGGAAAGCTGAGACCTGACAGTGCCATGGATTGTTCTCAATCATCGTCTGGAAAGACCAGGTGATGTCAGTCTCAAAGGTTTTAAATGCCCTGACTCATCTGACCTTGCCCCAACAATCATTCTAAGCAGTTTTCTAGAAAACTGAAACTGAAAATAGTTGACGCTCACAAAGCAGGAGAAGGCTATAAAAAGATAGCAAAGCGTTTTCAGATGCCAATATCCTCTGTTCATAATGTAATTAAGAAATTGCAGTCATCAGGAACAGTGGAAGTTAAAGCAAGATCTGGAATACCAAGAAAAATATCAAACAGAACAGGATTGTGAGAAAAGCAAGTCAAAACCCACGTTTGACTGCACGATCCATCCAGAAAGATGTGGCAGACACTGGAGTTGTGGTACACCATTCCACAATAAAGTGATACTTGTACAAATATGGTCTGCATGGAAGAGTCATCAGAAGAAAACCTCTTACATTCTCACCACAAAAATCAGCGTTTGAAGTTTGCAAATGAACATATAGACAAGCCTGATGCATTGTGGAAACAAGCTCTGTGGACCGATGAGGTTAAAATAGAACGTTTTGTGCACAAATCTCTAGAAGCTATGTCTAATTCTAAATATCTTTCTACAATGAATGTTCATACAGAACAAATGTGACTGGGCAAAAAAGAACCTGGCAACAAGTCAAGATCAAATATAAAAACATTTTGCAGGCATATTAAGCATGTGGGCTTAGCCCTGTTGTGGTCCGGTTAAAAAAAGACAATACCTCTCAGTCCAGTCAGTTTTGAACTGACGGTTCTCCTGGTCTACCTAATCTGATGTGTTCCTCTTATCAGTCACATCAAGTTTAAGTGGGTTGAAACAAATTCCACAACTATTCTCCCACTCTTCTCAGACTCCGGCTGCTGCCATTTACCGGTTAGGTGACTTTCTAAGCATTTGATCTCAGTCTAACGGGGGCGAGAGAAGCTGCAAAGTCACATTCAGTTCTCCACCTGCTTTGTCTGACAGAAGAATGTAACTTTCGGTTTAACATTGAGATCTCCAACGATGTAGGGAGGTCCCGGAACATGTCTGCCCAAATACACTGTTTCACATTCATCTGCTGATGGGTCTGACATTCTGTTTCCTTATACTTCTGGCTCTGTGCCTGCTTCTTCTTACAGACATATAAGGAAAGTATCTGTAGACTGTTTCCTTATACTTCTGGCTCTGTGCCTGCTTCTTCTTACAGACACTTAATCAAGTGTTGTGTCCCTTGTCTTGTGTTTTGGGGAATGAGGAAACATTTAAAACAGTTGACTTAAAAACAAAACAACAATGTCTTTACACAATGCCATGACAACCTTCAGTCTGGAATGTATGTGGGGCAGAATATGTCTTCGTCAGTTGATATCAAATTCACCTCTTTTGATTAATTCTATTGAATCGGTATATTCAGATTCATACATAATTATCATTCCTCACAGGGCTGGACTGGCTATCTGGCATACCGGGCATTTTCCCGGTGGGCCGACGCACTTTTGGGTCGAATCGCCAATAAATAGGCCTTTTTTTTGGGGGCCGGGCCGGCCCATAAAGAACTCACAGTGGCCCATTGGTTAATTTTCTTTATTGGCACTGGCCTGACCCAATCGAATCCAGGAACCCCCTTCCCCACTCCTGGCCGCAAATTTACGAAACAAGCTGTAGTTATGCTGGAAGTTTAGCATTCACGTTAAAATGGACAAACAACCACTAAAGCGAAAGGGAGGTGCAGAGAAATTACGGGAGAAAAAGATTAAGAATCTACAGGCGGATTCCTCAAAATGTGCCAAAATTTCTGACATGTTTGGGGCTGTAGTAGGTGCTTCAACATCTGCATTACCTGAAGCCGAGGAGGAGAAGCAGAAACAACATCATGACAGGGAAGAAGCCGAGGAGGAGGAGAGTGACCATGACAGGGCCATGGGAGCGAGTGAGGAAAAGATGGAAGAGAGAGTATGGAGCTAAATCGGGGCCAAATGTTTTGTTCATTCGAAAAAAATATATATAGTTGAAAAAATAAAGCTTGAAATTGAAAATTTAAGTTTTGGTCAAAACTTGGAAAAAATAAAACCATGTATTTGAACTAAAAATAAGTGTACCAATTTTTCTTTCAGTTTGAATAAAATATAGATTCAATTCTGGAATTATTTTGAATAAATTATAAATTTTCATTTTTCACTTTTATATTTCTTTTCAGTTCCACATTTCATGTTTTCAGATTCAAAAGTTATTTTTTTACGGCTTCAAATCTTTTTTTTGGCTTCAAATCTTTTTTTTTTTCGGTTTCAGATCTGTTTGTCACTTTCAGATATTTTTTTTCGGTTTGAGACTTTTGGCCCTGATTTGGCGTGGGGGCGTGGCTTCAACTCAGAGGGCGTGGCATTATGAGTGACAGCCTATCAAAGAAGGCAGAAGACTCCTCTGTCATGTTGACTTCAGGTAATGGTGTTACTGTGAGAACTATGACTGAATGCTTTCTATCCACTATATACATGTGATGTTTACTTAAACTGATGCCAGTGACAAAGTTCCATTTAAAAAATGTTTTGGACAACAAATGGTACCAATTACATTATAAGAGCAATAAACTGTGCCAGATTGTGCAGTTCAGCAGGAACAATGACTTCTCCCACTTCCATGTATGACTTATAGCACCACAGTATTCACTGGCACCAGCCCACAGGTAGGACATGTTTAAGATATTAGCATTTTTGAATAGATACTTTGCGACGTTATCCCTCAGTGGCATTTTTTTTTTTTTTGATTAACACATAAAAGGAAAATAGGTGGACAGCTGGACAAAGCTGGCAATCAAGCATCGCTAGCACTAAAGTTAGCATTAACTAACGTTAGCTTCACACTAGCTGGTGTTTTTACACTAATTTCAGTGTCCAGCTCAAGTTTTTTTTACTTTAACGTGTATTGGTCTTTGTTAACCTCTGTTTGTCAGAATGACCATAACTTGACACTGGCTGCAGTGAAGAAGGTCTCCTTTTATAGAGTAGACAAATATGACTTTACATTAATGCTGTAGCCTGATAAATTACGTTTTACACTATAACGTTACATGTAACAGCATGACAGTTATGCCTTACAAAATATGCCAAGTGGGCAAACTTTGAAGGCTTCTACCACAGCCTAACTTAAGTATCAGAATACACTAACTTGTCTTTTTGTATTTGTATGTCTTACTGTCTGTTTTCTGGACCATGTGTGTCCGTAATAAAAGCTTTGATTGATTAACAAAGCGGACCAGGACAAGTTATGTTGTTTAAACTAACCATGAAAAGGTAACACTAGCAATGTTAGTTATCTATAATGTTTTACATTTATAAGGCTGTACGGCTGCAGGCAGCCACTGTCGAGTTATGGTCATTCTGACAAACAGAGGTTAACAAAGACCAATACACGTTAAAGTAAAAAAACTTGAGCTGGACACTAAAATTGGTGTAAAAACACCAGCTAGTGTGAAGCTAACGTTAGTTAATGCTAACTTTTGTGCTAGCGATGCTTCATTTCCAGCTGTCCACCTATTTTCCCTTTATGTGTTAATGACAAAAAAATGCCACTGCGGGATAATGTCCCAAAGTATCTATTCAAAAAGGCTAATATCTTTCACATGTCTTACCTGTGGGCTGCGCCAGCAGGTTGCCTTGGCGGAGCGGACGCTATGCTGACTGCCGAGTGAATACTGTGGTGCTACATTCAATGTCATACATGGAAGTGGGAGAAGTCATTGTTCCTGCCGAACTGCACAATCAGTTTATTGCTCTTATAGTGTAATTGGTACCATGTGTTGTCCAATACAATTTTTTAAATGGAACTTTGTCACTTGCATCAGTTTATTAAGTAAACATCACATGTATATAGTGGATAGAAAGCATTCAGTCATAGTTCTCACAGTAACACCATTTCCTGAAGTCAACATGACAGAGGAGTCTTCTGCCTTCGTTGTTAGGCTGTCACCATAATACCACGCCCCTCTGAGTTGAAGCCACGCCCCCACGCAAAATCAGGGCCAAAAGTCTGAAACCGAAAAAAAATTATCTGAAAGTGAAAAACAGATCTGAAAACAAAAAAAAAAGATTTGAAACCGAAAAAAAAAGATTTGAAGGCGTAAAAAAATAAGTTTTGAATCTGAAAACATGAAATGTGGAACTGAAAACAAATATTAAAGTGAAAAATGAAAATTTATAATTTATTCAAAATAATTCCAGAATTTAATCTATATTTTATTCAAACTGAAAGAAAAATTGGTACACTTATTTTAAGTTTGAATACATGGTTTTATTTTTTCCAAGTTTTGACCAACACTTAAATTTTCAATTTCAAGCTTTATTTTTTCAACTATATATATTTTTTTCAAATGAACAAAACATTTGGCCCCGATTTAGCTCCATAAGAGAGTAGATGACGATGTGGTAAGGAGTAGGCAAGGGAGGCTGTGTGTGTGTGTGTGTGTGTACATGTGTCAGAATGTCAAAATAGTAATAAAAACAATAATGACAATACAATATAAAATATCAATAATAAAAAATAACAAAAATATCATAAATATACAAATCATAACTAATAATAATTACTTAAGTGTAAGATCAACAGATAAGTCTTGAGACCCCTCTTGAAGGATCCAAAATGATCACATGAACACTGAACACTAGGCAACTCATATCATAGAATGCACGCATATTTATAGAGGACTGTCTGCAGGGAATGTGTCTGACCAATCACGGTGGGCCAAAAATGCCAGGGCCAATTTTTTGTCCCAGTCCAGCCCTGATTCCTCCTGATTCTCTCCCAAGTGACTCCTTTTAATTTGGTGGATGGGTTAGGGTTAGCAATATTACAAGACACACTTTAACTATGTTCAGCCTGTTGAAATCTCACTTGGGTCAGTTTGGTTTGAAATGTGCTGGGGACCGAGACGCATTAGGAAGTGCATTTTCAGAAGTGCTAGGTACAATGACACATTCATTTTTCTCTTTCGCGCAGGTCATGTTTTGAAAGACGCTGTCCTGTAGCCTACTAATGTAAATGTGGTCATGCAACAGCATCATCTGATGTGTTCCTCATATCAGTCACATCAAGTTTAAGTGTGTTGAAACAAATTCCACAACTATTCTCCCACTCTTCTCAGACTCCAGCTGCTGCCATTTACCGGTTAGGTGACTTTCTAAGCATTTGATCTCAGTCTAACGGGGGCGAGAGAAGCTGCAAAGTCACATTCAGTTCTCCACCTGCTTTGTCTGACAGAAGAATGTAACTTTCGGTTTAACATTGAGATCTCCAACGATGTAGGGAGGTCCCGGAACATGTCTGCCCAAATACACTGTTTCACATTCATCTGCTGATGGGTCTGACATTCTGTTTCCTTATAACGCGCTGCAGCGCCCTGATATGACATGAACTACTACGACTACCATTTGAAGTCACTGTTCCATTATTAATGTGACTACTATTGCCACTGTTCATCACACCCCCAACCGGCCCGTCAGACACCGCCTACCAAGAGCCTGGGTCTGTCCGAGGTTTCTTCCCAAGAGGGAGTTTTTCCTCGCCACTGTCGCACTGCTTGCTCTTGAGGAAATTACTGTCATTGTTGGAATTGTTGGGGCTTTGTAAATTATAGAGTGTGGTCTAGACCTACTCTATCTGTAAAGTGTCTCAAGATAACTCTTGTTATGATTTGATACTATAAATAAAATTGAATTGAGTGGAGGCAAAGTGGCCTGGGTCCGTCCATGACTCCCGAGTTTTTAGGTCCAGTACCATTTCCCAGCGACTATCACAAGGTAGGCCACACATAAAGTAGAGAGTGGGATATACACAAGTCAACAGTCAAAATTATTACATTGATTGCGTAGCACCAGTTTGGCTGGAAAAGCTTATCTATGATCTGATAAACACAATTGCGTCAAAGGTTTGACTTATGTGTAGTTGTTATGATTACATTTTGTATTCTCAGGTGAATTCTCTGGCATTCTGCTGGGAGACAAGGGTTATGCCTGTGAGACGTACCTTCTCACTTCCCTTGCAGACCCTCAGACAGCAGCACAGCAAGCATACAATCTTGCCCATGCAAGAACAAGGGCCCGATTTGAGATGACATTTGGCCTTCTTGCACCTCAACATACATCTGTGAATCAGCATTTTCTTCAGTAAATGCTATCAAGAGCCAGGACAGAAACAGACTCTCAGATTCACATCTTGGACAGTGCCTCAGGATCGCCCCAACAGAATACAGGCCTGACATCAGAAAGGTTGCCTCATCCCGTCGCTCTCACTTTTCTCACTGATTGGTGAGAGAACAAAAACAACCCAATGTTTTTTTTGCTATTTGTCAATCTTCTTGTGGTATAATAATTATTACAATGAAATAACCATTTAATGTTTCATACCATGTTTCCTACTAAATATGCCACATATTATATATACATATATGCTGTTGACAGACATGACCTAATCAATTCTTTAGAAGTTAGGGTTGATGCATAGGCGGCACCAGGGAGGGGCTTGGGGGTGCTGTAGCTACCCTTGGGATTTCCTTAGCACCTCCAAGAAATTGCTGTGGTTGATTTATAAATAAATAAAAAAATCGTTAATGTGTAAATAGTATAATTTATATTTGAAAAATAAATAAATACATTAATAAAACAATTATTTTTAGGCTAAAAAACACAGGTGATCGTATTCGGTGAAAGGGTGCAGCAAACATTGAACTTTTGACCTTACGTCCGCAGTAACTTTTTCACCCTGAAGAAGAAGAGCTCAATATTTGGAGCTGTTAGGATTATAGAAGTGAGTTGCTAGCAATGGATAGTTTTTTACTCCCTAAACGGCAAGGTGTGGAGACTTTATCAAAACCTGTAAGTAAAACTGAGAGATATGGTGAACTTGTCACCAACCGTGATGAAGAAAAGCGGCCGGAGGAAAATGACCTGACCACGGCCGTGATGGCTGCTGAGGATACTTAACGTCACCCTGCTGTAAATGACATTAGACCAGGGGATCGCACAGCCAGGCCACAGTGGGGGAGTCAGCTGATAGGGGTCCATGCAAGAACTTTACTCTTTGTCTCTGTCTCGTAGAAAAACATTACAGTGAACATGTGTTTTACAGAAATGTGAATAAATGGATCGCCGAATCTAAAGTTATACAGGACATTGGTTTATTTTTAGCCCAGAAAACATGTTTGCCCTCAGTGGCTTATTTAGATATATTAAGTCACTACAGATATGACTACATTATTTTGACCATATGTGCAAGTGTGAAAACTGTGTGAGGATACATGCGCGTGTGTTTCACCAAATGTTTAAACTTTTTTAAAACCCAACACTACTAACGTTAGCCGGCCCAACCGGCCCTGTTTAGCTTGTGATATCTGGTTAGCTAGCTAAATAGTGTGCCCAACCGTGAGAAGAGCACAGACGGCTTACATTATCATTTGTAACGTTAGCTAGTCAACTACCGCCAACGGGCCTGAAACGTTAGCTAGATACAAAGCGGACGAACCGGCTCTAATAATATACCATTAGCCTGTCGACCTGCCATAATGAGTATCTGTGAACGTTGACGGTTACATTACGGTCAACTTTAACTAGCTGGCCCAACCGACCCCATTTTAGCTTGTGATAACGTTAGGTGGTTAATTTGCTGTAGGTAAGATTGTGAAGATCCAGGACTTTGCCAACAAATTTGAACATCGACAACTTCTCAGTCCCTCCCCCCTTTCTGCTGAAGCCCAAACCTTCTCCTAAGCCCCTCCCACACAAGTGAGTTGGACAACTGCCGGCATGTCAGACAACATTTTCAATAACTAAACACTAACACAATGTTAACTTTACTCCCCAACAGTAAAACAATGCTAACTAGCAGGCTACGGTTAGCCATTTCAGCATCATATCAGACCGACCACTGTGCAAACGTTACTATCATCCTCACCAACGTAGCTTTGTGGACTTTTGACTACTAATAACCAAGTGAAAGATAAATCATTCTTGGTAATTATGTTAGCTGTTGAGAAGAAATGTGGCTACGTCTGTATCGTTCTTCTTCTTCAAGCTCATGCCACCTCTGAAAAGCCACTTCACCCGAGTTTTGGGAAACCTTTCTGCAGCTCGTGCGCGGGGAAGGGGGAGGGGAGAACGCTATGCGTGCATGAGCAGTGATTGACAGGTAATCACACAAGCGGAAAAATACTAGCAGGACGTAAAACAAGACCACAACAGGAAGTGAGAAAACTTGCAAGATAAAACAGGAAGCGGAAAACAAAACAGAAAATGTAACACAAACTCAAACAACTAGACACAGGGACGAAACATGACAATTACAGAAAATCCCTTCATATGAACACAGTATATTAGCCAGTATTTTTACGGACTTTTCTCACAGTGTAGGTTCACCATTTAGTAACAGAACATGTTCTGTTTTTTTTTTACTGTAGGTACACCGTTAAATAACAAATAATGTTCTGTTTTTTTTTTTTTTTACCATGGACATGGTTATTTAACTGAAACACAAGTCCAGATTAGTTCACAGATTTATTTCTTAGAGTGATGTTCCCATTTGGACTGTAAAACCCCTGCTTTAACTGCAGTTTGAGTTTCACTATGTCCACTGTGTAACTGCTTGTAGGTGTGGTTTGCTGCAAGCAGCCAGCTGACAAAGATGAGAAGCAGCAGAAAGACTGTCCCAGCACCTGCACTCAACCAAAAATGGCCAGCAAATACTACCATGGTAAGTCCTGATACTATTACTCATGTTGTTAAAGGGGACATATTATGGTTGTGTTTGGGTTCATGCTTTTATATTTTGGGGATCTACTAGTTTACATACTTTAATGTAAAAACAAACAACATTATTTTTCTCATACTGTCTGTCAAAGAGACTGGTGCTACACCTCCCTTCACCCTCTATCGTTTAAGCACCTTCTCTTTAAGTTAAGAGAGAAGTGACTATATTTGGACAAACGGCAGCGCTGGGGAATATGACACGGCTAAGTGTCAATAGGCCTATGTCACACTTCCTGCTTCCGGAACTCAGAGTAGGGAATCAAAACTTCCGGTCAACAGTCCCTTTCTCCATGAGGATTTAGATTATCAGCCATAATGTCTAAACCATCCGAGGTTGTGAAATGAACGTTTCTGCTCCTGTTGAAGCTATAAGTCTGTATGAAATCTACCTCGTTTTAAGAAAAACATGTTTTAGCCGCAATCTTATCGAGAAAAACTACACTGCCCACAATCCTAAGCATAACAACAATGTCTCTGATTGGTCCAACTCACTGTTACCATAGTAAATGGCTAGAGGGAGCTTCTACCATTAAAGTCTCTGATAGTTTACACAATCTTTTTTGTCGTTTTCAAAATGTTTTTTACTTTGAGAGTTCATTTACAATCCCAACCACATCGTCGTAGGTGACTTCAGGCAGGTAGTGGAGAGAGTTGGTCCAGCAGTATCTACGGGCTCTGCCATTGTAAAAAGCTCCACTATATCCCCACTCAGAGACGTTCTTCCGGTCTTCAATTGTTGCGTGACATAGGCCTATGGTGCTTGTTTGCTTCAGCTATAAATCCTGGCCCCAACATTCCTACAACACACATGCCAAAAATCTTTTGCATTGTTGATATTGTTGATTTATACACTCCATTGTTAATTTGAGTTAACCTTTGTTTAGTAAAGAATTACTTTTTACTTAAAAGTTGCCTTGCATGGGCTCCTTCTTGTCAAATTTCAAGAGCCAGTTTGGGACAAATATTATTTCACAGGAGCCATGTTATGAGGGGGTAACCTACTGTGTAGTATATGAATGTGCTGCAAATTACTGCTCCTGAACACTGAATCTCTTTTGAAATGAAAAGCATAGAGCAATAGGATATTTTACAGTCTTAAGTCTAATATTATTTTTTCATTTGTTTCACAATGTTGATGCACTTAACAAAGATTATGGATATCTAGAGCATTCATTCTTTTTCTAATGCTATTAATTCTTCCATACAGAACAAAATGAGGATATGAGGATAGTGATTGTGGGGAAGACAGGAATTGGGAAGAGTGCCACTGGAAACACCATTCTGGGACGACAGTGCTTTGAATCAAAGTTCAGTGCAAAGTCTATGACTGTAGACTGTTCCAAGGGCAAAGCTGAGGTGGATGGGCAACAGGTGGCTGTTATCGACACCCCAGGCCTGTTTGACACCAGGTTTGGCATGGATAGAACAACTAAAGACATATGCCAGTGCATCTCTTATGCTGCTCCTGGACCCCATGTGTTCCTGGTGGTCATCCGGCTGGGCAGATACACCGAAGAGGAAAAGCAGACAGTGCAAAGGATTCAAGAAATCTTTGGACAGGCTGCAGACAGATACAGCATGGTTCTCTTTACTCATGGGGACCTTCTTGAAGACACAACTATTGAAGACTTCTTGATGGAATCCTCAGACCTGCAAGAACTCGTGACCAGATGTAATGACCAGTACCATGTCTTCAATAATAAGCTGAAGGATCGCTCTCAGGTCACTGAGCTGCTCCAGAAGATCAGAAATTTAAACCAGAAGAACGGAGGAAGCCACTACACAAACGAGATGTTCCAAGAGGCCGAGAGGGCAATCGAAGAGGAGAAACAGCGCATCCTGAAAGAGAAAGAAGAGCAAATACGCAAAGAAAAAGAGGAATTGGAGAGAAAACTTCAGGAAAAATATGAAAAACAGATGAAGAAAATGAATGAACAACTTCAGGCTGAAAGAGAGAGGGAGAGGAAAGAGAGAGAGGAGGAGAGGAAGCGAGAGAGGGAGAGAAGAGAGAGGGAGAGGATGAGGCAGAGGGAGGAAAGAGAAGCAGAGAGGAAGAGAGATGAAGAGGAGAGAGAAAGACATATTGCAATTATGCGGAAATATTTAGAGGAGCAGCGTGAAAGAGAACTGGAAGTAGAAAGAGAAAGGTTGAGATACCAAGCACAGCAGCTATCTGATTCAGAAAATGATTGTACGATTCTCTGATTTGGTTTTTCTGTAAATCTTGACTAAAATGAGAAAGAAAGAGCCAAACGTCCCTCCTCTCACTATAACACTGGATGGTAATGACAACTTATCAGCCATTGTTACCTCAAGTTATCATACTGATATACTTTAAAACTTCACATTAACAATTTACAACTGGGAAGAACCAGGCCATCCTTCTTGGCCGACATCATCGGCAACAATGCATATAATACATGTACTATATTGGCTACCATTGAGAATCAAGTTCACCAGGGCTTAATTTGAGCCGGAACATGCCGGAACACCTCGGACGTTGGATCCGGAACCTTTTTTATTGAATCCGGCACCTCCTGTCCCACCAGGAAAAATCAATCGCCTAAATGAAAAAAATAAACTACTGCTTGTGTAATGTTGTTATCTGTCTTGTTAGTCTTTATTCCCCATTGAAGTTCCACAAAAATCTTGCGTTTGCATTTTCGATGCGTTTTGAGGTGAATTTTCAGGGTAAGACGGAGGGGGGAGGACGGAGGGAGGGGAGACACTTTAACAGCGCGGCGCTGCACTTGTGCTGGTTGAGATTAGAGCTTAGTTCAGGCCCAAAAAATCAAGCCCGACTCTACCCGAGCCCGTGCACGTTGTGTCCTTGCCCAGCCCGGCCCGACACATTAACTGGAATTATGAGCCCGAGCCCGATTTAAACCCGACACTTTTTGAATAATTGGGCCGTTATAACTGACGTTCTCAACTACAATTCAGAGTTGTTTGAACTGCAGAAATCTGTTTAAAATGATCTTAATGAATAATGCAACAAGAGCGAAGCATGTAAACTGCGCTATTTCTTTATTCAGAATGGAATGGATCGCAAATGGATCTGTAAAAAACTTGCCTCAGGGGTAGCTTATGCTTGGAGAAGACAAAAGAGGACATTGAAGGCTGACTATCATCTTGTCTGCCACAGCGAGCCTGCTTCATGTGTCTGTTCATCATCCACGTCCCTGTTTTATCAGCTGTCATAGGCGAGCAGCGTGCCGCACTTAGCCTAATTCACTTGACAAACCTCCGACTTTCCTCCAAACTTGCTCAAAGTTAATTCTCCTGTTTTTCTTTTTTTCTTTACATCCTCAAGCTCCATGTTGCACTTAAGCTCCACCATACAGGCCAGCAGCCCCGGTGGGATGACAGCGGTCACACCATCTGTGCTTCGGAGAAGCGCGGTCACGCCATCTACGCTTAAAAATACTTTGCGCGTCTACACAAGGTTGCGTGGTAGGCTCAAGGTGTATGTGCTTGGTGTTGGCAGACTTTAAAAAAAGTCAAATCAAATCAAATTGTTTTCTGCAAACTCCAACAGATTAGTGTTCTACATCTCACAGACTACCACTCTGGTGATTTTCATGTTGTTCTACTGTTTTATTATTTAATAATGGCCTGCCAAAGTCCTATACTGTATACCTGGCTACAGCAATATTTAATAAATTCATAAACATTTTAAATCAAATTGTTTTGTGCAAACTCCACCAGATTATTGTTCTCCATCTCACATACTTCCACTCTGGTGATTTCCATGTTGTTCTACTGTTTTATTATTTAATAATGGCCTGTCAAAGTACTATACTGTATACAGCAATATTTAATAAATTCATAAAGAATTAAAATCAAATTGTTTTCTGCAAACTCCAACAGATTATTTTTCTACGTCTCACAGACTACCACTGTGGTGATCTTCATGTTGTTCTACTGTTTAGTACTATACTGTATACCTGGCTACAGCAATATACAGTATACATGACTCAATATATATGAATTTATTAAATATTGCTGTAGCCAGGTATAGGTATACAGTATAGGACTTTGGCAGGCCATTATTAAATAATAAAACAGTAGAACAACATGAAAATCACCAGAGTGGTAGTCTGTGAGATGTAGAACACTAATCAGAAAACAATTGGATTTGATTTGACTTTTTTAAAAGTCGGCCGACACCAAGCACATACACCTTGAGCCTACCACGCAACCTTGTGTAGACGCGCAATGTATTTTTAAGCGTAGATGGCGTGACCGCGCTTCTCCGAAGCACAGATGGTGTGATGCGTGCGAGAGGAGGAGACTCCGGGCATGACACGCGTTACATTTTAGTCCAACTTGTGTAACTTTTTGGACACATTTGTTACTTTGGCCTAAATATAGCCTATATAGATAATATTTCTGATTATGGCATAGCTTTCTCCCCACCCAATTAGGCTAATGAAGTAATGATTAAAAAAACACACAAATGCTTGATCAAGGGCACGGCACGGCCCGGCCCGAGAATAGTGGCGGAAAATAACGGCCCCGGCTCGGGCAGAGAATCTAAACTCTAGTTGAGATTACTAATATAGCCTCATTTCACTCAGGGCAAAAATGTCAGAAAGACAACAAAGTTTGCTTAACTTGCTCAAATACGCTGGCCAGTCGGATCCCAAACAAGCAAAAAACGTTTCTGCCGATCAAGAATGTGGAGACCACGCTGGGTTTTTTGGTTCATTTAATAGTCCGATGGATAACTGCTGCTTATGAAAACTTGTTTACATTTCGCACCGATGCAGTGCGTGTTCTGAAATAAAAATAAACATTGCCCTGATGTACACACAGCGTTGTTTAGGTTTTTTTAGTCAGAGAAGCTACTAGGCAGTGTCATTTTTATTTTTTTGTTACCTCAAACCCCAGTTTTGAGTCGCCGGATCCACCCCCCTCTGCACTCTGGGACCTCCCACTTTACAAATTAAGCACTGAAGTTCACTACCTGTTTTTTTTAGAAATAAAATTCAGTTAATATTCCCCTTCCACATATTGCATCAATAAAGTCATTCTCTTTTGTCTTTACACAAAATGTAAGCAGTGGTTTCTATTCATTCTGTACTTTAATGTTTAATGTGGTTCATGCATGTTATAAAGCACTCTGAATTACCTTCGTGTATAATATGTGTTATTTAAATAAACTTGCTTTGCCATCTTTTGACTCTTGTTTATGCTTACTTGTTTACATCTAGGTCAATGAGCAAATGATGGAAATCTAAAATGTCCTATATTAGAGAAATAATTCAAATTACTATATTATTAACTTACTACCGATATGTTAATAAACAGTAACATATAAGTGAACAAATACATTGTGAAATAATTTAAAAGTTGTTAAATCATACCTAATAGTTTATAATTATAATTTGAGGTACTAGTCTTTTCTTTTCATGCCACTTTCTACTTCTATTCCGCATTTCAGAGAGAAATATTGTACTTTTTACTCCACTACATTCATCTGACAGCTTTAGTTACTTTACACATTAAATAGTACCTACTGTTTTTCCAACCTGTGTTCCTATGTTTCTGTGTCTAAGTGACCGATGGGAACAACAATCTTTGACATTGGTCCAGTAGTAAGCGAGATCGCTGCAGTCAGCAGCAGAGACACAAGCTACAATGTAAGTTAACAGGACAATTGTCCAGCTTGTATTTACCTTCACTAAAGGGCTGGTTCTGCCGCTGACAGACTCAGATTAATATTCTAAGTGTCTGACAACATTATGGAAAGGATCCCTTCAGAGATAGACCTTCAAAACCTCTTTGAGACCTTTCTGTTTAACCAGAAACAGCTCTGAAGTCTGAGGTCAGTCACTCAGACACAAAAACATAGGAAAATAGGGTTAAAAAAACCGGTAGTTACCCTTTAAGATTTTTGCACAAGACACACATGTAGTTTATATAATATGTTTTATTATAAATTAAACCACCCAACAATATACACATGCCTACAAGTACAGCTAAAATGATAAGATGATAAAACAAAGAAGTGTTTTGATCGTTCCTAGTTTCTAAAATTTGAGGTTGTTTTTGCTGAGTACTTTAATTTTAATACTTTAAGTACATTTTCCTGATAATACTTACATACTTTTACTTAAGTAACATATTCAATGCAGAACTTTTACTTGTGGTATAAGTATGTTTACTTAAGTAAAGGATCTGAATACTTCTTCCACCGCTGGTGATTAATATGATTTGGGGGTAACATAAATGTCAAATATAAATATGCTATAATGTTAATAAAAGAATGATTAAAACTGAACTGATCTGATTCTCCATTAACAACACTAGCATGCTCATACCCATAAAAACCTACATAAAAACTTCCTTTAAACGGGCAGAAACGTGTGTGTGTGTGTGTGTGTGTGTGTGTCTGTCAGTGTGTGTGTGTGTGTGTGTGTGTGTGTGTGTGTGTGTCTGTGTGTGTGTGTGTGTGTGTGTGTGTGTGTGTGTGTGTGTGTGTGTCTGATTGTGTGTGTGTGTGTGTGTGTGTGTGTTTGTGTGTGTCTGTGTGTGTTTATGTGTGTGTGTCTGTTTGTGCACATGTTTTATTCGTAGGTGTATAAAGATTTTATTTCCTTTTGGCAGGTAGTCATATGGTTTGAGGCACTATGCCAGGGAAGCCAGCTAAGTTGCTTTTAGTCTGACTCTGTAAGATAACCAAACTTAATAAAAAAAAAAAACGTGCAAATAGGGAAATAAATGTGTAACGTTACACATAAAATGAAGTTCCCTGAAATAAATAAAAGTAAAACACATATGCTATTGAACTATAATGACTAATGTATATCTTTATATGTATTGCCTCATTTATTAATTTCAGGATGTATTTCATAACCATATTTATGTATATTTATGTAAAGAGGTGCAAAAAAACGGAGGATCAGTCGCTCAGGAAGTTAGGGTATAAGTTTCCCTTAGCTGCAGAATCAGACACTGCCAAGCGGAAGCTAACTTCAGCGTGGTGTCAGATGAGTCCATACAGTCTATGGTCACATCATGTTTGACTCATTTTCAGTGCAAAATCTCCTCACATTTCGTGCAGAAAATCCTCTTGCACCCCCACTTACCTGTAATATGCGCACAGAGATTGCTGCACATGACAGGCCTTCTTTTCCGCCATGTCTAAAATCACATCAGAGTAGGAATCCAAAGTCATTTTAGCCTGTGCTGTGGTACACTTGCGCTGTTGCCTTGGAAATGACAATAGCCTTTTTTTGTTTCTGTGTTCTAGTGATTTATTTTTCCTTATATGAAATAGAAAATGAAAATCAAAGCATATTTAAAATTTTTCTCATCCTCTTTTGACCATGAAAAGGAAAAAAAAAAACCTTGTATTTCAATTTTCAATTTATTTTAAAACGAAAATCAAATAACTATTCGTTTTTAGTTTTTTAATACCTGTTTATGAAATGAAAATGTAATGACCAAAAGATACACTCAAACCAGTGCCAGGACTGACCACCTCACGACCAAAAAATCAGTCAAAGAAATATTTGTGCAGCAGCATCTGTAGTTTTGAGTAAGTCTATAAGTATTCCTGGGTGTGGTTTGGCTCATATATAGAGACACACTCTGAACTCTGTCTTTACTTCAGCAGCAGTATCTACTCCGTACTCTTTAACCCTAACAGGGACAGGAACTATTACAACCTAAACATGGCCAGCAATTTTGGTAAGTTATGATGCTGTATCCATTTTATTAATCGTTTTAATAATTGGTTATATTTTTAATGTTTTGATCAATATTAACAATAATGTTATAACGGTGATCACTGCTAAATCTTATTCATGTAATGTCTTGTGTAGCTCCTATAGACTAATGCTTCCATAGACATAGCCTACTGGGTAGTTAAACTTAAAAGGATTTTACTCTTTAACAAAAAGGTCTATCTCTGTATGGATCCTTATGATAATGTTATCAGACAGAATAATAATCTGTGCCAGTGGCAAGAAAAGAACTTATGGTGGATGGAAATTGACGATGTCTTTTTATGGGGTGCCGTTTGTAAAGCGGCTCCCTCTGAAAATAACAGCAACATTTTGTCACATTTAGCTTCAAACAATGTTTAAAAAACTGGTATGAATTTTTAAGGGTCACTTTTTAGCACATTTAGAACAATATTTGTCAACTTAGAGATATTTTAAATAGTTAAATCTAAACATTAAATGTTACACCTAAATGTTAAATTTAAATATAAATCTAAATATTAAATCTAAATGTTAAATCTAAATCTTAAATCTAAATCTTAAATCTAAATGTTAAATCTAAATATTAAATCTAAATAAATCTAAATGTTAAATCTAAATCTAAATGTTAAATCTAAATATTAAATCTAAATCTATATCTAAATGTTAATTCTAAAATATTAAATCTAAATCTAAATCTAAATGTTAAATCTAAATATTAAATCTAAATCTAAATATAAATGTTAAATATAAATGTTAAATCTAAATCTAAATATACATGTTGAATCTAAATGTTTCGGGTGAAACTAAATATTTAGCTAATATGTAAATTCAAAATACCGGTAACCGGAAGTACCAAAATAAAAGCTCGAGGAGGTCAGTGTGTGTTTATAGTGTCAAATAATGAATAACAAAACATCTCATCCGGGGAAATGGACTCTTGGACATGGATTATCGTGATAATAACTACCTAAATAATAAACACATTTGGAGAAACTGTATTTGAAGAGTACTTTGAGTTTTTAGTGTCACTTTTATGAAGGGGGAGACTTATGACCTGTAGCCACTATAGCCAGCCACGAGGGGGCTCACTTTGACTGATCTGTCATGTTCGCTTGCATGAAGGCCAGCAAGAGCCTGACCAGGTACGGTAATGTTGGCCATGGTCACGCTGCGAAAATGTCCAACAAATCGGCGTTAGCCGAGAACATCGGCAGAGCCGTCCTGGCGGCTATTCAAACTTTTTCAACAGCGACAGCAACCGCCTCAAAACATAACCTGTTAAAAGACCAAGGAAAGCAAAGTTTTAGACTACAACCAAGGCACATGTTCTCAAACTTGTGAGATGGTAATGTAAATACTCTTCTAACCCCTAACCCTATTTCTCCAAACGTGTTTATTATTTAGGTAGTTATTATCACGATAATCCATGTCCAAGAGTCCATTTCCCTGGATGAGATGTTTTGTTATTCATTATTTGACACTATAAACACACACTGACCTCCTCGAGCTTTTATTTTGGTACTTACGATTACCGGTATTTTGAATTTACATATTAGCTAAATATTTAGTTTCACCCGAAACATTTAGATTCAACATGTATATTTAGATTTAGATTTAACATTTATATTTAACATTTATATTTAGATTTAGATTTAATATTTAGATTTAACATTTAGATTTAGATTTAATATTTAGATTTAACATTTAGATTTAGATTTAATATTTAGATTTAACATTTAGATTTAGATTTAATATTTTAGAATTAACATTTAGATATAGATTTAGATTTAATATTTAGATTTAACATTTAGATTTAGATTAAGATTTAATATTTAGATTTAACATTTAGATTTAGATTTAGATTTAACATTTAGATTTAATATTTAGATTTATATTTAAATTTAACATTTAGGTGTAACATTTAATGTTTAGATTTAACTATTTAAAATATCTCTAAGTCGACAAATATTGTTCTAAATGTGCTAAAAAGTGACCCTCAAAAATTCATACCAGTTTTTTAAACATTGTTTGAAGCTAAATGTGACAAAATGTTGCTGTTATTTTCAGAGGGAGCCGCTTTACAAACAGCACCCCATATGTCTTTTTTGCCGTATATGATTACATTACAGCACGGTTTGCGGCTGCCGGGTACAGCATTCTTGCTCAATACTGGACCAATTTCAAAGATTCTTTAGGTACACATTAGTCACTTAGACACTAATGCATGGGGTACTTTAAAATACCTGTTGCCTTTTCGTGTAAATAGTGAACTAAACAATATATGGAAGCCATATTAGATCATGGAAAGAAAGCCAAATAAGCCAACATTATAAGCCACAATAGGATTTCCTGTAGGATAAACTACAATTCATGTACAACCTGATTCATATTCAGTGTCACACATTCTTCTACACAGGTTGGAGCAGAAATAATGAGGATATGAGGATAGTGATAGTGGGGAAGACAGGAATTGGGAAGAGTGCCACTGGAAACACCATTCTGGGACGACAGTGCTTTGAATCAAAGTTCAGTGCAAAGTCTATGACTGTAGACTGTTCCAAGGGCAAAGCTGAGGTGGATGGGCAACAGGTGGCTGTTATCGACACCCCAGGCCTGTTTGACACCAGGTTTGGCACGGATAGAACAACTAAAGACATATGCCAGTGCATCTCTTATGCTGCTCCTGGACCCCATGTGTTCCTGGTGGTCATCCGGCTGGGCAGATACACCGAAGAGGAAAAGCAGACAGTGCAAAGGATTCAAGAAATCTTTGGACAGGCTGCAGACAGATACAGCATGGTTCTCTTTACTCATGGGGACCTTCTTGAAGACACAACTATTGAAGACTTCTTGATGGAATCCTCAGACTTGCAAGAACTCGTGACCAGATGTAATGACCAGTACCATGTCTTCAATAATAAGCTGAAGGATCGCTCTCAGGTCACTGAGCTGCTCCAGAAGATCAGAAATTTAAACCAGAAGAACGGAGGAAGCCACTACACAAACGAGATGTTCCAAGAGGCCGAGAGGGCAATCGAAGAGGAGAAACAGCGCATCCTGAAAGAGAAAGAAGAGCAAATACGCAAAAAAAAAGAGAAATTGGAGAGAAAACTTCAGGAAAATTAATTGAATTAATTAATGAATAACTTAATGAATAACTTCAGGCTGAGAGAGAGAGAGGGAGAGGAAAGAGAGAGAGAAGGAGATGGAGAGGATGGATATGAATGAGGAGAGAAAGAGGGAGGAGGAAAGAGAATAAGAGAGAAAGAGAGACAGAGAGGAGAGAGAAAGGGAATATGTAAACATGATGAATAAAATGAAGGAACAGCATGACAAAGAACTGAGAGAGGAAAAAGAAAAGTTGCAGAACAGACATGAAAGTGAGGCCATAGAGAAAGCTGAGGGGTTTTAAGTTTTTTTTCCAACTGCTTACACACATTTTCAAAACTGTCTCCTTTTTTCAGAACTCTACACACAATTCCCAAAACTGCACACACAAAATGCAAAATGCCTCACATCTCCTTCAAAATGAAAATACAAAATACCATAAACACATCTCAAAATAAAGCATTTGCATCAAATGGCAAACACTTTTTTCATAATAGTAAAGTTTGGATATACCATGTACACATTGTTGTTCTAAATCTAAAGTTCTTTTGTCTTTCATAGGCTTATAGCTACATTTACAATGTTCTAGAGAGAAAGTCATCTGCTGAGAGGGGTTGATTGTATGCACTTTGTGCAAAACAAAGTCTGATTGATTTGTAATGCTGAAATAGTCATTAGATAGTTGCATGTCTATTCTCATTTCTGAAGGTTAGAAGTATGGATGCCACTGTAAAGCTACTCAAGATGGGCTTCTCTCATTGGTCAATCCATGGTTGATCACATGATGAATAAGTGTGACCCTGATCTCATCAGAGATGGCTCTCCTTCTTCCTCTTCTTCCCTCCTCCTCCTCCTCCTCCTCCTCTTCCTCCTCCTTGTTGTCGTCCCCTGTCTCTCCCTCCTCCTCCTCCCCTTGCTCTCTGTCTATTGTTGGCATCCATTGTTCAAAACAGGTAATCTGACCTTTGACCTATGTATAGGCCTGTACTAAAGCAGTGATTAATAAAGTGGTCAGTTATGACATAATGTGTTTGCAAATGTGAGGAGTGTGTGTGTGCCCTGGTAAATAAGTGTAGCATTTTGATTGGTTGTGTTTAGAAAAGGAAAGCAAGTCACTTCCTGTTAGATTTTTGTGTCTTAGGTAGAGAATTGTGTGTAATGTTTTGAAAAAAGTGTTTTATTCAATTGAAAGCTGAGTGAAAGGCTGAGAAATAGCTTATTTGCTGGGTAGTTCTGCACTCTGAGTCAGAGGTTTCAAAAATCGTGTGACATGAAAAGATTTTGTGTGCAAGCAGTTGGAAAAAACTGTAAATATATAATTCATATTACTATATTATTAATTTACTATATTAATAAACAGTAAAATATTAGTGAACCAATAAATTGTGAAATAATTTTAAAGTTGTGAAATCATAACTAATAATTTGAGGTACTTGTACTTTAAGGGAGTCTTTTCTTTTCATGCCACTTTCTACTTCTACTCTGCTACATTTCAGAGAGAAATATTGGACTTTTTACTCCACTACATTCATCTATTACACATTAAAGCGTAACTCGCCAAAATGCATCCTAGGGTATTTTTGTGAATGTACGTGAGTCAAACTTTAGTTTAAAATCATATTTAGCACCGAATCGGCACTTTTAAGATTCACCGTATTCTCGTTTTATGCGTCAAATGGCCTTTTGAATGAGAGAGCTAGGGGCACTCTCATGCTAGTCTCAAAATTGTTATTTTCGAAATACTAAAAAGGCTCGACACAACATGAAACTTTGCTTCAAGCATCACCAGGGGCACACCTTAATGCAAGCATTGACAACACTGTTTGTGTACACAGATTTACTAAAAAGAAAGTTTTTGAGCAACTCACCGCAGCTGTTGTTGTTTCCGGCCGAAGCCATTTTATCAGTCAAAAACAATCGATTTCTGAATGCAATGTAACAGGGAGGAGAGTAAAGACGGAAAGTTCCTAAAGCTTAGCTCCATATAAATGCACGGATAAGTTGTTGTTTTCTCGTTATTGAAAAACAATATTGACCTTGTAGTTGAAAAAGGAGCCTCATATGGAGTCTGTTCATTCGCATTCGGGTATCAACTCGTTTTGAGTGGTAGTTGCTGGAAACAACAACAGCTGCGGTGAGTTGCTCTAAAACTTGTTTTTTAGTAAATCTGTGTACAAAAAGAATTTTGTCAATGCTTGCGTTAAGGTGTAGAGCCCCTGGTGATATTTGAAGCAAAGTTTCATGTGGTGTCGAGCCTTCTTAGTGTTTCGAAAATAGCTATTTTGAGACTAGCATGAGAGTGCCCCTAGCACTCCCATTCAAAAGGCCATTTGACCCAAAAACGAGATACAGTGAATCTTAAAACTGGAGATTCGGTCCTAAATATGCACAACACTGGATTCTTAACAGGCACGGGTCTATCTGTAGAGTCAGGAAGCCTTCCAAAGAAGTCGGGGCCACTAATTCTTCCTCAATCCCTGCCCAGGCTGGCACTTCCATCCATTGACAAATTGCAAGTTGTACAGAATGCAGCAGCAAGACTTCTGTCTAATACCAACAGGAGATCGCACATTACTCCTGTGCTTAAGGCTCTTCACTGGCTACCAATTGGTTTTAGAGTGCATTTTAAAATTTTAACCATTACTTATAGAGCCTTACACGGCCAAGCTCCCTCTTACATCCAGGATCTATTGCACGCACACACTTCTGGTCGCTCTCTGAGGTCTTCAAGTCAAGACCTCTTAACTGTTCCCAGAACACGTTTTTAAACAAGAGGTGATCATGCATTTTCTGTGGTGGCTCCAAGGCTCTGGAACTCTCTCCCTTTAGCCCTGAGAGCCTTGGACTCTGTTGAAACTTTTAGGAAACACCTAAAGACACATCTTTTTATCCATCCATCCATCTTCGTCCGCTTATCCGGTGTCGGTCGCGGGGGGAGCAGCTCCAGCAGGGGACCCCAAACTTCCCTTTTCCGAGCAACATTAACCAGCTCCGACTGGGGGATCCCGAGGCGTTCCCAGGCCAGGTTGGAGATATAATCCCTCCACCTAGTCCTGGGTCTTCCCTGAGGCCTCCTCCCAGCTGGACGTGCCTGGAACACCTCCCTAGGGAGGCGCCCAGGGGGCATCCTTACCAGATGCCCAAACCACCTCAACTGGCTCCTTTCGACGCGAAGGACCAGGACGAGCTCCTCACGGATGACTGAGCTTCTCACCCTTTCTCTAAGGGAGACGCCAGCCACCCTCCTGAGGAAACCCATTCTGGCCGCTTGTACCCTGGATCTTGTTCTTTCGGTCATGACCCAGCCTTCATGACCATAGGTGAGGGTAGGAACAAAAACTGACCGGTAGATCGAGAGCTTTGCCTTCTGGCTCAGCTCTCTTTTCGTCACAACGGTGCGATAAATTGAATGTAATACCACACCAGCTGCGCCGATTCTCCGACCAATCTCCCGCTCCATTGTCCCCTCACTCGCGAACAAAACCCCAAGGTACTTGAACTCCTTCACTTGGGGTAAGGACTCATTTCCTACCTGGAGTAGGCACTCCATCGGTTTCCTGCTGAGAACCATGGCCTCCGATTTCTCCTCATCCCAACCGCTTCACTCTCGGCTGCGAACCAATCTAGTGAGTGCTGAAGGTCGCAGGCCGATGATGTAAATGTAAATGGACTGTTCTTATATAGCGCTTTTCTAGTCTCAATGACTACTCAAAGCGCTTTAACATTGTACAGGAACCATTCACCATTCACACACATTCATACACTGCGGCCGAGGCTGCCGTACAAGGTGCCAACTCGGGGTTCAGTGTCTTGCCCAAGGACACTTCGACATGGGACTGCAGGGCCAAGGATCGCCAACCTTCCGATTGGCAGGCAACCGCTCTACCACTGAGCCACAGCCGCCCCATCAGGACCAAACCGAACCGCAACCCCTCCCCACCCTGACTACGCCTCGATATCCTGTCCATAAATGTTACAAACAGGATTGGTGACAAAGCGCAGCCCTGGCGGAGGCCAACCCTCACCTGAAACGAGTCCGACTTACTGCCGAGAACCCGGACACAGCTCTCACTTTGGTTGTTCAGAGATTGGATGGCCCTGAGAAGAGACCCCCTCACCCCATACTCCCGCAGCACCTCCCACAGTATCTCCAGGGGGACCCGGTCATACGCCTTTTCCAGATTCACAAAACACATGTAGACCAGTTGGGCATACTCCCAGGCTCCCTCCAGGATCCTTGCGAGAGTAAAGATCTGGTCCGTTGTTCCACGACCAGGACGGAATCCGCATTGTTCCTCCTCAACCCGAGGTTCGACTATCGGCCGAACCCTCCTTTCCAGCACCTTGGAGTAGACTTTACCAGGGAGGCTGAGAAGTGTGATACCCCTGTAATTGGCACACACCCTCTGGTCCCCCTTTTTAAAAAGGGGAACCACCACCCCGGTCTGCCACTCCTTTGGCACCGTCCCAGACTTCCATGCAATGTTGAAGAGGCGTGTCAACCAGGACAGCCCCTCCACACCCAGAGCCTTGAGCATTTCTGGACGGATCTCATCAATCCCATGGGCTTTGCCACTGTGGAGTTGTTTGACTACATCAGTGACTTCCACCTGGGAAATTGACAATGATCCCCCATCATCCTCCAGCTCTGCCTCTAACATAGAGGGCGTATTAGTCGGATTCAGGAGTTCCTCAAAGTGCTCCTTCCACTGCCCTATTACCTCCTCAGTTGAGGTCAACAATGTCCCATCCTTACTGTACACAGCTTGGATGGTTCCCCGCTTCCCCCTCCTGAGGTGGCGAACAGTTTTCCAGAAGCACTTTGGTGCCGACCGAAAGTCCTTCTCCATGTCTTCTCCAAACTTCTCCCACACCCGCTGCTTTGCCTCTTTCACGGCAGAGGCTGTAGCCCTTCGGGCCCTTCGGTACCCTGCAACCGCCTCCAGAGTCCTCTGCGATAACATATCCCGGACGGCTTCCCTGACCACCGGTGTCCACCACGGTGTTCGTGGGTTACCGCCCCTTGAGGCACCTAAGACCCTAAGACCACAGCTCCTCGCCGCAGCTTCAGCAATGGAAACTTTGAACATTGTCCACTCGGGTTCAATGCCCCCAGCCTCCACAGGGATGCACGAAAAGCTCCGCCGGAGGTGTGAGTTGAAAGTCTGTCGGACAGGGGCCTCCTCCAGACGTTCCCAATTTACCCGCACTACCCGTTTGGGCTTACCAGGTCTGTCCAGAGTCTTCCCCCACCCCCTGACCCAACTCACCACCAGATGGTGATCGGTTGACAGCTCTGCCCCTCTCTTCACCCGAGTGTCCAAAACATACGGCCTCAAATCAGATGAAACAATTATAAAATCAATCATTGACCTTTGGCCTAGGGTGCTCTGGTACCAAGTACACTTATGAGCATCCCTATGTTCGAACATGGTGTTTGTTATAGACAATCCATGACTAGCCCAGAAGTCCAACAACAAACAACCACTCTGGTTTAGATCAGGGAGGCCGTTCCTCCCAATCACGCCTCTCCATGTGTCTCCATCATTGCCCACGTGCGTGTTAAAGTCCCCCAGCAGAACAATGGAGTCCCCCACTGGAACCCCATGCAGGACTCCAGTCAAGGTCTCCAAGAAGGCCAAGTACTCCGAACTCTTGTTTGGTGCATATGCACAAACAACAGTCAGAGTTTTCCCCCCCACAACCCGCAGGCGTAGAGAGGCGACCCTCTCGTCCACCGGGGTAAACTCCAACGTAGCGGCGCTCAGCCGGGGGCTTGTGTGTATCCCCACACCCGCCTCACACCCTGGGCAACTCCGGAGAAGAAAAGAGTCCAACCCCTATCCAGGAGTATGGTTCCAGAACCTCTACGCTCAGAGACTGTGCGTAGAGGTAAGCCCCACCATATCTAACCGGTAGCGCTCCACCTCCCGCACCAGTTCCGGCTCCTTCCCCCACAGAGAGGTGACGTTCCACGTCCCCAGAGCCAGCGTCTGCTGCCCGTGTCTGTTTCGTCGAGGCCCCTGACCTTCACTGCCACCCGTGTGGCAGCGCACCCGACCCCAGCGGTTCCTCCCACAGGTGGTGGGCCCATGGGATGGAGAGGGAGTTGCCACGTTGCTTCTTCGGGCTGTGCCCGACCGGGCTTCGTGGCAAACCCGGCCACCAGGCGCTCGCTGACGAGCCCACCATCTGGGCCTGGCTCCAGACGGGGGCCCCGGGCTTCCTCCGGGCAGGGTAACTTCACCTCTTCTACGTTGGCTCATAGGGTTTTTGAACCATTCTTTGTCTGGCCCCTCACCTGAGACCACTTTGCCTTGGGAGACCCTACCAGGAACACACAGCTCCAGACAACACAGCCCTCAGATTCATAGGGACACACAAACCTCTCCACCACGATAAGGTGATGGTTCCCGGAGACATCTTTTTAGACAAGCATTTAGTTAGCAATATGGCTTTGTATTGTATTTTATTTGTTGTTGTTTCTTTTATTTGTTCCTTCTGTAAAGCACTTTGTGACCCTTCTTGTCTGTGAAAGGTGCTATATAAATAAAGTTTACTTACTTACTTACTTACTTCAATTTATCTTAGATAGCTGAGAAAGTGAGATTGCATAGTGATACCAGTCTAATTTGGAAAGTGCAAAACCCTCCACTCTCTTTAGCTGCATATAATTTTGTATGGTTAAAATAGATTTTTTGCCTGCCCACACATAGCTCTCTACAACAGTGTTAAACAGTTTTAAAAGGTGGGGTGGAAAATGTAAAGGTAACATATAGAAAATATAATTAATCTTGGGAGTGGCAATCATCTTAACCAAATGAATCCTTCCTAATAAAGATATATTCATTTTTGCCCAGTTTTGTATGTAGGACAGGTTGGATAGCTTGAATAACTGGAGAGATATTAGTTTGCATTATTTTTTCCAAGCCTGTTGTTAGTTTAATCCCTAAATAAGTCAAACCTGCCGGCATGCACTTGAAGTGCCAGGACTCCCTCGTGGCTGGGGGACATAGCTTAGCTGATTTATCCCAGTTAATAGTGTAACTGGAAATTTCAGAAAAGGAATCAATAATTGAAGAGATCTCAGATGTTGCTGTGTGTGGGTTACTTGACACCAAAAGAATATCATCCCCATATAGAAAAGGTTTGTGTCCTGGGGCGGCCTCTACCTCACCAGCTTTCGCCCCATGATTGCTGAGTCCTGCAGCGGCGCAGGGTTGGAATCCGACCTGCTGCCCTTTGCTGCGCATCATCCCCCGTCTCTCTCCCCCTTTCATGTCTATCCACTGTCACTACTACTAATAAAGGGAAAAGCCCCAAAAAATAATCGTTAAAAAAAAATAATATTTTTACGCAACGCAATTGTAAAAGGTTCTAAAAACAGGGCAAATGCTGCAACTAAGGCTGAATGAGGGTGACATGACTCCACTAGTAAGAACAGTTGCCATTGGCTCCGTATAAACTAGCTGTAACCACTGTATAAAGGAGGGACTTTTTTTTAGTGCATTAAAAAGGAAGGCAAACTCAACTTTATCGAACGCCTTCTCTGCATCTACGGGATCATTTTCTTTCCGACACTTCCACATAACATGCAATAATCTACGTAAATTGTCAGCAGAAAACCTATTCTTAACAAACCCCACTTGATCTGTGTGTACCAGACTAAGAAGCACCTTCTCTAATCTAGCTGCCAGTACTTTAGAGATGATTTTCTCATCAACATTGATTAATGAGGGGGTGGCCTCTAGCTCACCCAGTAAGAGTGTTCGCCCCATGTTGGCTGAGTCCTGCAGCGGCGCTGAGTTTGAATCCAATCTGCTGCTTTTTGCTGCGTGTCACCCCCCATCTTTCTCTCTACTGTCGCTACACAATAAAGGGAAAAAGCCCCAAAAAATAATCTTAAAAAAAAAACATTGATTAATGAAATAGGCTGATAATTTCCACAATAATGAGGTATGGTGATAACAGCTGATCTCATACTTGCTGGCATTATCCCTTTCTGCAAGGAGTCCTGATAGACAGCAAATAGTCTTGGAGCTAAGTCTTCTACAATTATACACTGTAAATAGTGAACTAAACAATATATGGAAGCCATATTAGATCACAGAAAGAAAGCCAAATACATATACAAATGAGTATGTTTATGTGTCTCAAATGGAGAGTCCACATTGTAAACATTCATAATTGGATTCCACAAAGAGCTTTCGTAAAGCCACAAAACAGATGATTATTTTCTCCTATCATTGTATAAGTTGCATTAACTACAATGCATGTACAACCTGAATCTTATTCAGTGTCACTCGTTCTTCTAAACAGGCTAAAGCAAAAAAAAATAATGAGGATATCAGGATAGTGATGGTGGGGAAGACATGAATTGGGAAGAGTGCCACTGGAAACACCATTCTGGGACAACAAGTGCAAAGTCTATGACTGTAGACTGTTCCAAGGGCAAAGCTGAGGTGGATGGGCAACAGGTGTGTAGCGTTAGACATTTCTGCAGCAGTCTATCATTGTAACAGTCACCAAAGTGGTTAGCTAGCACCTAGTGGCTAATATTCACGGGAGAAAAATGACAGAGCGCCATCGTCTCTTTTTGGTCTGGGAACACTCACTGACTGTTTATTCCGTGCATGCTCACAATAGCATTCAAGTGCACGCAGGCACACACGAACAAATAAAAAAGCTGCTCCAGAAGATCAGAAATTTAAACCAGAAGAACGGAGGAAGCCACTACACAAAGATGAAGAAAATGAATGAAAAACTTCAGAGAGAGAGGGAGAGGAAAGAGAGAGAGGGAGAGGGAGAGAAGAGAGAGGGAGATGAAAGAGAGAGAAGAGGAGAGGAAGAGGGATAGGCAGAAGATGAATGTGGAGAGAAAGAGGGAGGAGAGAGAATCAGAATGAATAAAAGAGAGGAGAGGAGAAAGAAAGGGAGTATGCAAATATGATTGATACAATGAAGGAAAAGCATGACAGAGAACTGGGAGAGGAAAAAGAAATGCTGCAGAACAGACATGAAAGTGAGGCCAGAGAGCAAGTTTAATCCATTGTATCCTCTAGTAGCTGGTGAAGTACTAGTTTGATGCTGGCAAGAAGGTAGTTAGACTATTGGGAAAAGCAATTTGGGATTTGTTCAAGTGATTCAGGCAGCACAACTACAGAGGAACCCTCTAGAAGCTCCTACACAGAAATAAATGAAACTATTATTTCATCCACAGAACTAAAATCACAATTTACTTTTTCATTATCTCAGTGAATGATAATAAAGCTAATTTTAAAGTAGAGCTATATACACTGTAGGTTAGTAGGGCCAGTTCACACATGGTTCACTCATCATATCATACTCTCACACTGCCATTGTGTTAATTTTGCATTATTTTGATATAGCCCAAGGAGATATTAAATTATATTTAAGATAATATTTCACAATATAAAATGTTTGCACACTCAATCAATCACCTACCCTTTGATAAAAGATCTGAAAACAAAAGAGAGAAATGTATATTATATCTTTTTGGTTTCATGATGGTGCCTCCAGTTTTTGCATTAGTGTGACAGAATACAGTTCTGTCACACTAATCAATCAAGAACTTGTTTCCATACAGCCAAATCTCACTAACATCATGGGGGCTGGTGGAATTTACTTCAGGGGAGTAATGTCATACACACACACACACACACACACACACACACACACACACACACACACACACACACACACACACACACACATATATATATATATATATATATATATATATACAGGCCAAAAGTTTGGACACACCTCATTCAATGCGTTTCCTTTTTATTTTCATGACTATTTACATTGTAGATTCTCACTGAAGGCATCAAAACTATGAATGAACACATATGGAATTATGTACTTAACAAAAAGTGTGAAATAACTGAAAACATGTCTTGTATTTTAGATTCTTCAAAGTAGCCACCCTTTGCTTTTTTTTTATTAATAAGGGAAATAATTCCACTAATTAACCCCCTGACAAAGCACACCTGTGAAGGTAAAACCATTTCAGGTGACTACCTCATGAAGCTCATTGAGAGAACACCAAGGGTTTGCAGAGTTATCAAAAAAAGCAAAGGGTGGCTACTTTGAAGAATCTAAAATATAAGACATGTTTTCAGTTATTTCACACTTTTTAGTTAAGTACATAATTCCATATGTGTTCATTCATAGTTTTGATGCCTTCAGTGAGAATCTACAATGTAAATAGTCATGAAAATAAAGGAAACGCATTGAATGAGAAGGTGTGTCCAAACTTTTGGCCTGTACTGTATATATATGTATATATATATATATATATATATATATATATATATATATATATATATATATATATATATATATATATATAGGCCTATGACTTATGTGTAATTAAGGCCAATACACATGAATGGCAAAGGTGATGTAATTTATATTAGTAAGAATGACTTTGTGGATAGCTGAAATTACATTTGTAGATAGGAAGAATGTAATTGTGGAAATCTGAAATGTTCTTTTTGACTAGTAAGATTTGAATTACGGATATCTACAATACATGTCCAGATAGCTATTACATGTTAAAACGGCTTGCCATAGTTCAGAGGATAAACCGGGAACAAGCTAACAACGCCACCCTCCGGCCTGCAGGACCTGGGCGGTCCTGTGTATATTATTAGGGCTATAATCTATAAATAGCCAGTGTGCCGAGTCGACGCCACGCGCGTGTCCGCTGAGAAGGCACACGCCTGCGCGTGAAACATGCTCGAGCCTTCCCTCTGTCTGGACCATAGACTCATCATCCCGGACGGTAGCAGGACATCGCAATAGTATTTTGGCAGTGCTTCCTCGGGACAGATGCTCAGAAGGGACTAACGGCGTGTAAAAAGGCACTACAAACGTCCAGCACATCTACACTGAGCGGTACGTGTCCCATGTGGTTGAATCCATTGGCTATTTAGGCTTTGAGGCTGCAGGACGCTAAATTGATAGGCGTGTAACGTTACTTGTGTTTTAACTGGTTATTTTATTGTCCGTGCGTAGGCTACTTATAATGATATGTTTAACCATTAAGTGTTCACGAGCTTAACGTGACGGTCATGTTTAGTAGCCTACAGTTGAGAAGGAGGGATGCTCATTCAATGTAGCCTAAGCAGGGGTGTTGCCTTTCACTCTCATCTCACTTCAGAAAGGAGACACCAGCCTCACATTAAAAGAGTCTGTCATGTTGCCTACGTCGGTATCCATATATCCAAAAACATGATGTAATATGTTCTGAATATGTGATTACAAAGAGACTTGTTTGGGCTAACAAAAGCTGAGGGTCTCTCTTTGTTTAGCATTCCCAGAAAAAAGACGTTTGAGGACGTCATCTTGGGCTTTGAAAAACACAATAGTTGACAACTAATCGATTGTTTTTTGCAGCTCTACATTGATTGAAATTTTCTAACATTTTATAGACCAAACAATGAATTGATTAATCGAGAAAATAATTCACAGATTAATCGAAAAAAGAAATAAGGTTGCAGCCCTAATCAATATGCTGTGCACCATCTCTTCTGAAGCCCAGGACAGCTTGAAGACTTACTTTAGATAATGATGCCACATAACATGTCACAGCCAACAATCATGGTCCTGTCTCTCTCCTTTGTGCCATTATCTGTCCTCATACTCGGGAGGTCAGTGATGACCTCACTCTGGGATTGTCTGACACTTCCCAATCCCTAACCACATTACCATGGCAACAGGAAGAAAAGGTAAGTTTGACCCGGCCTGTGTGTGTGAATAGTTCGGCCTTCACACAGTTATGTCTGTAAGCCTAGCTGCTGTACTTTAGACACAGTGAAAAAAGGCTTCCCAGACAGAAAGACATTACAATGCATTTGGCTCCCCGTCTTTTTTCTGTGTAATTTACACATAATAAGCATGCACTAAAAATGAACCTCTATGAGATACAATTCATTTCTGTTTTACTTTATCATTACTAGAGACTTTGTGTAGATTGTTGACCAAATATAAGAGTGACCCTGAGACTGAAACGTGGCTAGTATGCCACAATTGTATAGTGACATAAACTAATCTCTTGGCGGTTTATGTCACTTACAACCACCACACATACAGTTTCCTAATGGCAGGTGGAACACAGACACACACACACACACACACACACACACACACACACACACACACACACACACACACACACACACACACACACACACACACAAACAAACAAACAAACAAACAAACAAACAAACAAACAAACAAACAAACAAACACATAACCTTTTCCCAAATTCAACATGTCAACAGTTAGGTGGGGAGAAAATTCAGAGACAACAAAACCAAGGAACTGAGGAATGCATTTTTTAATCTCTGACTGTTCTGCCTCTGCTGAATCTACCACTTCTGCACGGACGCATCTGTGAGGCATTTCTATTTCTATTCAATTAAATTCATTAAATTAATTTCATTCATTTTATTTAGGCTATAGTATCAAATCATATCAAGAGTTATCTCGAGACTTTACAGATCTAGACCACACGCTATAATTTACAAAGACCCAACAATTCCAGTAATTCCCCCAAGAGAAAGTATAGTTTTTTGCAGATTGCTTACACACAGAAATCAAAAGTATTACACAATTATCAAAACGTCAAGGAGCACAACATTGGCCCAGATGTGCACCACTATAAGCACAATGTCAGCCTCACACTTTTTGCAAAACAATACACACAGTGATTTTCAAAACACTAAACACACACACACAGAAACCTTGAGTGGTGAGGAAAAACTTCCTTTTAGGAAGAAACCTGGGACAGACCCAGGCTCTTGGTAGGCGGTGTCTGACAGTGCCGGTTGGGGGGGTGATGAACAATGACAATAATAGTCACAATAAAGATAATGGAAGTATGACTAGAAATAGTAGTTGTTGTAGTAGTCAGGGTGGTGTTGTGCAGCAGAAGGTAGTGGGCATGCGGTCAATTTATCCAGATGTTTTTATTACAGTTTTTTACAATTGCTTACACACTAAAATTAAAACTTTCCCACAATTAGTAAAACCTTAGACTCAAGGAGCAAAACACTAGGCTAGATTTGCACAACTGTAAGCACATTGTCAGCTTCAGACTTTTTGCAAAACATTACACACAGTGATTGCAAAACACTAAACACACTTGTATGCATTTGACACAGAAATTTATCATGATGTCACTTCCTTGCAATTTCAAAGCAAAGGCTTTCAAATGAACACACATGAACCAATTGGTTAAACACAGCCACCAGGTATGCAAACACATGACTGCTAAATTGTAGACACACCAATCGGGTTTAAGCACTATATAAAATGCAGCAGGTAAGTTCACCTGCCTTCAACCAAAATGGAAGGAGTCAGAAGAAGAAGAAGAATGAGAGTGAGAGGGAGAATCCACAGAGGAGGAAAAGGAGGTAGAGGAAGAGGCCCAGCCAGAGGTAGAGGCACACTAGTGGACCATGTTATGAACCACGGATTGATGCTGAGGGAGACTGGACTAAGAGTTCAGCCAAATCTTAGTAGATATACAGCGGCATCTGTCATAAGGACATTTCAACAAGGAAACAGGTCAAAGAAAATCTGTCTCCAGTTACAGTAATCAGCTGCTCATTGGATGCACCATATCAGTACTGTTGATACCCCTCCCTGTGACATGAGGATTGAGGGTCGAGAACGACAAGGAGGAAGGGGGGGGGCCATATTCACGCGAGGGTTTACGATCTCTGGCCCCAGGCTCAGTTAGTCCTCATTGAGGCCCCAGGCTCAGTTAGCCCTCATTGAGGCCCCAGGCTCAGTTAGCCCTCATTGAGGCCCCAGACTCAGGTACCCCTCATTGAGGCCCCAGGCTCAGGTACCCCTCATTGAGGCCTTTTTTGAAAATCGTGCTTAAGCAATTGTAAAAACATGTAACTCACATCTGCCCTCATTCATCTTTGTCTGCATCTTCAGTTTCCTTCTTTACGTGAATTTATCAAACATTTATTAAAATACTCATTGCTGTTTTTGCTTTGTTGTGACATCAAGATAGATTTTGTATATAGCCATTGTTTTTAATCACGTCTAGTAATCATCATTGTGGCTAAGTGGTTGCTAGATGATTTAAAACCTGTATTTTCTTTCCGTCACCAGGCTCCACCTCGAAGGCAGGTGGGGTGCGTTTCCCTGACGACGACGAGCCTCCCGGCTCTCCAACACGGAAAGACGACAAGTCAAACCTCTCTACTCTCATTGCTATCCCAGAGAAGGATGGCAGCTACTTGGTCAAGGTGTGTCCATGTGTGTGAGTGTGTGTACATGGAAAGGCTGTTCCATGGCCCGTTATATGCATAATGGAAATAAGCAATTGTTTGCTAACAAGGTCACCATGTCAACCCACCCTCGCTTCGGGAAACAACTACAAACTTCGAGCTAGCAAGCTACACTCTGAAAATGGAAAGTTTTAAAGAAGATTTGGATTGGGCAACAAGGCAGGCCTACATGGTTCTTTTGGTGAATGATTGTAAAGATTTACGGTTTACGGCATTTTCTATCTATCTGGGATGTTTTGGGACCGATTGGTGTGATTGTTGTGGACGAAGTACAGACGCCGATAAACTGGGAATAGCAGATTGCGTTTACACACATATCCAGCTAATTTAAATAGCTCATGTTACTGGGTTCTGTAAAGACTAACTTCATGTAATATTGTATGTGGCGTTTTCTTTTGCGGCTTGCAAATGTTCCACCAAAACATGTTCCTTCAAATTCCACTATTCTACTGAAGCACCGTTGCTGCGTCCGGAGCTTAGCGCCAAACAAGACGATTGTGATCGGTTTAAACAAATGCTAACAACCCAGATACATTTTTTTTCTCTTCTGCTGGGATGTATCTGTGGTATAGCCAGACATATATAACAAGTTGGGAATAAAAATTAAACTACTTAAATAGCATTAATAAAGATGTAAGTAAACAGATGGAACAAACTGATCAGGAAGGCTGGCTCCGTTATTGGTTGCAAACAGGAGACATTTGAAGCTGTGGTGGAGAGGAGGTCACTGAACAAACTGTTATCCCTCCTGTTCATCCCTCATACACACAACAAGTACAGAATCATCAGAAAACTTCTGTAAGTGACATGACTCTGAGTTGTACTGAAAGTCTGTGGTGTATAAGGTGAACAGAAAAGGAGACCGCACAGTCCTCTGTACCACTCACCAGCAGTATTTCTCATGTCACAGAAACCACTGAGAGTGAATCGTGTGTTTTGGATGGTATTATTATATACTGTTAGTGATGTGTCAGTGTTTTTGTTCCTGCATGCTGCCTACTCCTATATCCCCAGCTGTCTCGAGCTCTCTGCAGCGCTGTTGCCTTGAAAATAATGTTATTTTTTTGTTTCATAAAACGTCCCTGAATTCAACAATATGGACATTACTACAAAACTTCCTGCAATTATTCGTCTCCCTTCTGTTAATTATTAGTCTCGCATTGCCAGAGCTACACAGCGCTGTCTGTAGTTGACGGTGAAATGAGTGGTCGAAGCAGCTGCTGTGAAATGGTATAATTTCCTATAAGCTCTTCACAATAAAAGCCCCCTGTTATTTTGGTATTTGAATGCTTTTATTATGAAGCAGCAAAATCAGGAAATGTTGGGTCATCAGCAGTAACGTAATGTGAATCCTAGCGAACATGAAACGTAAAATAAAGCCGTTATAATATAAAATAAATTTGAAACCACAGAGATTCCGTTAAAAGCTCCAAACGTACTGAAAGCTGAACACAGAAACTTTTAAAAACGTCTTTCTCTCCTGCATTGGTCTCGCTGCCAGTCAGTACATCTCCTTTTGTCGGCATGCCTTTTATTTAGGATACAGTCTATAGTCGGCACCAGTGTTGGGGAAGTTACTTTTAAAAAGTAGTGTTTGCTCATTACTCATTACTTCTTAAAAAAGTAATCCTTTACTTTACTTAGTTACCCCCTATGGAAAGTAACTTTTTACTTTACTCGTTACTTTTATGTTACTTTTAAAAGCAGTTGTCTCTCGCAGAGCCTGAAGTTAATCATACAAAAGCTATCTTTGACCATAAAACCAATCTATGGTTTATCAGTGAAGTGTCTGAACTAGACTACAGATTCTCTACTCACAGAGTGATGGCTGATTCATTATGAGCGAGTCCAGCGCGGTTGAATGCACATCGGCAGGTCATCGTCGTTACAGTGTTAATGTGTAACGTCCATATCTACTTGTAGTACTGGTCGCGCAACCACGATGGTCCGTGCGTTGTCATAGACACATGCAGCCTCTTTTCTGGAAGTCCTTGCGTGTCCGTGCGACCAACACATGTCCACAGCGGTCCGCTGCATGTAGCCTAGTCTATGTATGAGCCCATCTCCACCACTGTGTGTAGTCTAGTCTATGTATGAGCCCATCTCCACCACTGTGTGTAGCCTAGTCTATGTATGAGCCCATCTCCACCACTGTGTGTAGTCTAGTCTATGTATGAGCCCATCTCCACCACTGTGTGTAGTCTAGTCTATGTATGAGCCCATCTCCACCACTGTGTGTAGTCTAGTCTATGTATGAGCCCATCTCCACCACATCCATCTGTGAGGTTGTCAGCTTTGTGTCTGCCTGGCGTGCTCTGTTTGTAGGACGGCTGCAGTCCTCAGCGATGTAGTGGCATGTGTCACATAGCTCTCCGCTCAGAGTGCCGCCACGAAGCTAAAAACGCTCTCAAAAGTTAGCTATCGTTGGCTGCAGCATTGCCCCGCTACCAGCAGCCTCTGTCACGTCCATGTGGAGCTTGTGAGAACGCAGCTGAGAGTGTCGCTGTCAAATCTGTCCCTGGGAAAAGTAACGTTGCGCCAAATTGAAAAGGAACTACGTTTCGTTACCAAATTTTCAGTAGTAACACGTTACTTTACTTTTTCCCGAAAAAAGTAGTTACGTTACTGTACGTTACACCCAACACTGGTCGGCACACAGACTGGGGGCCACGCTTTTTAATTTTTCACTTAATTTATGTAAAAGTAACACTTTTTGCAATTTTTAGCAATACATCAAAAACCATTTACACTGGATTAACCAATTTGTTATATTATAAACTTCATCTGTCAACTGCTGAAACAATGTATTTAAGTGGTTTGATGGAATGGATATACAGGTTGCAAAATTGATTTTAATACAGTCTCTCCACTGTAACAACTGTCCCAGTGTACAGGGATGGTTGTAACATGTCTAAAATATACATAATGAATCTATCATATACTCAAAATGGAAAATATTATTTATCAGTCATGTTATTGTGACTATTCATTTCATGTTTTTCATTGATTACCTTTTTTTTTCATACTGCATCACAAAAAAGAGGGGAAGCCTTCAAATTATAATGCAAGAAAATGATTTAATGGGTGAAACACCTCAAAAAAGTTTAAACATGAACTCAAACATTCTCAACAACAGAGAGAGAGGGGGGATGGGGGGCCTAGTCCAAGTCACAGTTGTGGCAAGTGTTAAATTATTATTACTTACATTAAAGGGAAACTATGCATTTTTTTTTTTAGCTTAATTTACCTTAACTTTTAAGGGGAAATTCGTTGTTAAATGGGTTTTAGATATGTTAAGTATGACCCTCTACCACAAGATTGAGGGATTTCCGCTTTAACAGCTCTGGAGGAATGGTTATATGACTTTTTCTGGGGTGAATGGTGGCCGTCTCGCTTCCCCCCTAGCGTCTGTGAGCGGAAAAAACAGCCATGCAACTTTGGGCCGGCGAGAAAACGGCAAAGAAATTGACAAAACTGCATAGTTTCCCTTTAATACCAATATCTGCAACTCTATCCCCAACCTTAGCTAGTTTTTAAAATATAAATGAAACTTGGTTGGCGATACTGGGACGGTTGTATCACCAACCATGTTTTCATCTCATGTGAGCTAGCTTGATTAGACTGCTAGTTTGACACTTGTTAGCCATTTCTATCTTTAGCTTACAAAACAGTGTTTCTAATAAAACGTGTTTGAATTCATAGACATTTGATCTTATAACAGCATCCAAAAAAGTACATCAGAAGAAATAGTATTTTTTTTACCTCAAAAATAACCTTTTGTAGATAACGCCATCAGGAAGTTTCAAATGTGGCTCCCTTTTTAGCAAGAACGTAGGGAAACTAACTGAGCATGAGCACAGTGAGTGTCATCACTCTAGGTGGTTTCTGATTGGAGGAATTCAAGGTGTTACAATCATCCCCTGTTACAACTGTTCCTGGTCTCCCCTACACACAACAGCCTATATGCAAACAGAAATTATGTACACATTTATTTCACCATTTTCGATCATAAGTGGTCACTGAGGACGCATTTGGAGACACATTCTACAGACAGGTGAAAACACACGTCTAGAGCTGTCCTGACCCGATCACTGAGAACAGATGTTAAAACCAGGTCAGGACAGCCTCAGAGATTAAAGTTTGATTTGACAGAAGCATATCTCACCAGAAGGCCTCTCAAATTTGCTCACAATTTACACCAGATTGATGCATTGAACTTGTTTAAAAAAAGAATGCCCCCAGACCCCCCTAGAAAGTCTGAGGTCTTACCAGCACAGTGTCACAACATTTGTGCAGAATTTCTGTTCATAAAAGCAAAAAATTAGTATAGAGCTAGGGTATTCATGGGTCATATTGAGTGAACTAATAAGAGATAAACAATGCAATACATGTGTATATATTCTGAAATGTTTATATGACAGTTTGATAGATATATAAATTCAGTAGACTCTAACCAGGAGTAAAAGAGATTTTACCTCTAACGTGGGGTCTCCTCTGTAACTTGTATTACAAATGCAAATTGAAGTGATAATGCTTTAATCCATGTATTCATAGAATCTGTTTAAATCCGAAATATTGCCAAATAAACACTTCAGCTTATTATTAAACTCAACATCTGCTTTTTTAATCGCTTTACTTCTCCTTTTATCTCTCTCTCTCCCCTCTCCTGTCGTTTCTCTCTCCAGGCTGGTTTCCTGAAGAGCCACCACTGTTATGAGATTGTCTTCACCATCCCAGATGTTCCCACACTGGGCAAAGAGCTCTCCTGTCTTCCTTCCTCCTCTCCAACTCGGAGGTTCCCCTGCCTCCGGGTCAATCGTATCGACTCCATAGTGGAGAGTAAGTGTAGAACTGTTTACCGCCTCCCTAATAGTGCAGAACCTGTGTGCCAATTCGGAAAAAGTCACACACCCTGCCATCTGATCACGCACTAACTTATAAAAATAACACTATTTTGAAACACTAGTGTTTTGTTCAAATGAGTAACATAAATAACACTCCTGTTGTTATAGCGTATAGTGCACACACAGGACTCCCATGTATGTCCCTGTTTGGTTGGCTTCTTCTTGAGGTTTTGCCACTGGATGCGTGCAGTGTGCTGATCCATCTGCCTCTCTATTGTGTTTCCCAGACTCTGCAGTCTTTTGTCAATCGATCTAGCTGAGGACACAGAGGGTAAAGCTGTCGCTATCAGACGTGTGCGCATTTGTAGAAGTTCTGATTACAAAACACTCAGACCCACAAACACAGAGGTAAATATGAGCTGACCTCTAGAAATGCAGACTTTTTTTAGTAACACATTCAGGTGTACAATCAGATTACTGGACTGATCAATGGCTACCAATATTCTAATTGGGCCAAGTATTCAAGATGGCTCTCCTCCAGCTTGTCAGTTACTGGAGCCAGAAAATGCAAAACTGAGCAAAAAGATGGAGCCTGGGTGGAGCTAAGAATGATTGGCATCTTGTGTGTGATAGTCCCGGACTGCTGTCAACCAAGCAAAAAGGCTCCTACACCTCTCTTTTACTCTTAATCTTGCAATGTCAGTCAGTCGGACCACCAATTTGGTCCAGAATGAGACCAGAATGAGGGTACTGAGGATGACAATGAAGCCTCCTGACTTTGGTGATTCCTGACTTCACCTCTAGCTCCACCAGCTGGTTAAAATGTTGTCTTTTAGTGAAATGTCTTGAAGCAAAAGGATGGATTGCCATGAAATTTAGTAGAGATATCTATGGTGTCCAGAGGATGAATCCTAATTTTGGTAATCCTAACCCGTTTCCCCTAACACCACTAGAAGGTCAAAGATCTAATTTACCCTGTGGAATATCAAAAAAAAATGTATACAGACGTTCATGGTTCCCAGACAATTCATCGTAAAGACTTAGGAAGACTTCTTACTTTTTATCTAGTTCAAAAAGAAAGAAAGAAAGAAAGAAAGAAAGAAAGAAAGAAAATTCACGCACACACTCAACACTGGTTTATTTGGTTGGTCGACGTATGATCACAAGGACCTTTCTCTCTGTGTCTTGAGAAAGGTCCTTGAAACGTCAACTGACCAAATAAACCAATGCAGAGGTGACAAGTCTGTTTGGGAATTTTATTTCTTTTTAAAATGGATCTTTAGGAACTTTTTTTATCTAGTGCCATCATCAATTTAAAATTAGAATTTTTGTCCTGCTGAGCAAAGACAGCAGACAGAGATAGCAGCAGGTTTGATTGAGACGTTACAGTTAGAGGAAGTCTGGGCAGAACAGGGTAGAGAAATGGACAGACAAGAGAAACAACAGGAGTTTATGCGACACGAGAGAGAAAAGGAGATTTAACGAGCCTGGAATCTGGAGATGTTGGCCAGGTTAGAGGTAAGAAAGCTGCTGCAAAGAGACGCCGTGATGAGCAGGCATTTGATCTTAGCCGGGCACGGGGTTTCATGCCACCTTTAGATGAAAGCGCTATTGATGTTTTTCTATGTTTGAGAAGGTGGCTATGAAAAGTGATTGGGCTAAGGGCCATTGCTAGTTCAAAGTGTGCTTACTGGGAGAACTCAGAGAGCAGTGGCATTGGACACTGGTGTGGGCCTTGAGTACAATGCTCTGAGGAAGGCTGTGCTGGAAGCCTACAGGCGACATTTACCTGATTTGAGAGGGCAGCAGAACTTATCGTATTTGGATCTGTGGATTGGATGAGTTCATGTAGTGCTTTTGACTATCAGGGATTGAAAGACTTAATGTTGCTTGAACAGTGAAAAGTCAGTATCCTCAGGGAGGTTGATCTCTATCTAAATGACCGTGAGGTGGACGGCCCATGACGTGCAGTATAGTTGGCTGACAGCTATGTGGTGACCCATGGTGGTATACCAGGTGGACTGATTGGTAAGAGGAAGTACCATGACGCAAGCCTGGAGGAGAACACCAACGGTAGTCGAAGAAGCCAGTGGAACAGCAGCTTTCAAAAGAGACTTAATGAAGCCTGTGCAATAAATATGTATCCTCCTCTTATAGGAGGAGTAAAGGTAACATGTGAGTACAAGACTCACCAGGAGGGGGTGCTGCAGGAGGAGATCACTCTGGTAACCAGAGGGAGGAAGGGCAGCAGTCTGAAGGTCAGATTCCAGGCCAGGGTCATTGGTATGTGTCAGCACACACACACACACACACACACACACACACACACTCTCAATAAAGCTGTGCATAAACATATTCTAGTCAGGTTATGAGTGTGTAGTGTGTTCACAAACCACAAACTTTATTTAAACTGCAAGTTTTAAATGCCACTGCCAGATTAACTTCCCAAACACACAGCAAAATGTTATTCCAAAGATATGTTACCAATATTTATTCCTTTGTTTCTGTTGCTGTTTCACCTCCACCCACAATTCAGTCAGACACTTTAAAGAATTGCCCATTTACTGTATATCAAACGGTTATACAGTTAGATTTTACAAAAATCTCTGGTCTTTCAAGGTCTGCCTGATTAATCTACACACACTTCCCACACAAAGATGACATAAGGCTGGTTGAAATCCACAAAGGCATTTATGTAATTAAAGGTTTTTCAGACATGGGCAGCTCCCAAATGCCCTTTATGCATTGCATGTTACAAATGCATTAACAGCACACTCAAAAGTCAACACATTTTAAATTCACTCGGAAAACCAACCTAACAAAACTGACAACAAACAAAACCCAAAAAGGTTTTAATGCATTAAAGCTGCAGAGATTATTCAATCAATCAATTAGTCGTCAACTATTAAATTAATCGTTAACTATTTTGATAATCGATTAAGTGGTTTGAGTCATTTTTTAGCAAAAAAGTAAAAATTCTTTGATTCCAGCTTGTTAAATGTTCAAGTTTATTTACTCCTTTGTGACAGTAAATAGGAATATGTTTGAGTTGTGGATAAGACATTTGAGACATCTCATGCTTTGGGAAACACTGATTGACAGTTTTTACAAGTTATCTATTAATTGAGAAAATAATTGACAGAATAACCATTAGTTACAGCCTGCTTTTGGTATAAGCACCATAATGCACTCAGCAGTGACCTGATATAGAAGGTTACGGACACAGGCTGTATTACCTCAGCTCTGACTGAGCCTGACACCTGACAAGTATAATACAGGGAGTGAACGCAGACTGTCCTCATCTATTTCTCTTCCTCTGTACAGACCCACAACACGGGACTCCCATGCTGCTGGAGGGGGTGAGATGCCTGAGTGCTCGGAAAGACTCCCACACAAAGCACAGCAGCGACTGTGAGAAGATATGATGAAAAGATACACAGATATCATGTATATAAATCTAGAACAATGTGATTCAGAGACTGGGTCAGGGCCCAGTGTGATAGTATAGGAACAGTAAAATATGTTCCCCTAATTGGAAACAGCTTAATTTGACTGGTAAATAATTGGAGGTGCTATGTTTTGCAATAGTGAAATTTTAAAATATTTGTTGGAAAAATACAGGTCAAACAAATGCTGAAATTGAGATGGGTGAGATTTCAAAACAGTTTAAAAATGCAGTATCTTAGAAAAGAATAGAATACACTGTTAATGTCCAGCCAAGGCCAGAAAATCCCCTTTGGTCTCACCAGATACAATGAAAAGATCACATGACATCAGAGGATGTGAGCGGATGTTGCTGAATGTTTCCCCATGCTTAACTCCGATTTCACTGTGCTCCACCCAAATCTCTCACCGCTCGCTCCAAATGTTTTTTAAAAACCTGTATTTATCAGATGAACGGTGCCCGCTCTCTCTTCATACCACCGGTGCCCGGAGCTGGCGATCTAGAGGGAAGACAGGTGAATTTTACAGGTGTTGAAATTAATCAAATAATCGATGCATCGAATCGTGGACATGGACGATGCTGCATCGATAATCGGCAGGCTCATAATCGATTATTTCTGTTTACAATTTAATGTAGGCCTAACAACATTTCTGTTTACATATTCTGTTAGGTTTTGCACATTCAGGAAGTGCCATGGGCTCAGTTCTGTAGTGTTATGTATCCAATTTATTTAGTATTAGAGCACTGCAGAATGTTTTGTTTTTGAAGCTTGAAAAGCTATGAATTAAATATCCTATCCTGCATCGAGATATTGAATTGAATTGAATCGCTGACATGATAATCGTAATCGATTCGGGGGATCAGTGAAGATTCACACCTCTGGTGAATTTCATCTGCATGCCACACTGCAGTGACACAGAGCCTGTTCAAAGTTTCACCTGAAACCCTAGCCTGGGTCTGACTCAGGCATGCTTCGAAACTCATGGTGTGAGCGGGAGACAAGGCAACGCTTCAACTTAAAATGTTGTCCCTCGTTGTCGTGAGCTATTGCTTAAATGTGTAAAATATGTTGATAAGGAGACTTTTCCCCAAAAAAGCTTAAAGTACAACCAGCCTGCAGCTCTGGATGGTCATTTGACAAATGTTATCCAATTTAGAAAGCCATGAGCCTCTGTTTTTGGAGGTATAGTAAATCAGCACTAAACACTAGCCATCTTACATATTGTACACACACACGCACATACACACCAAGTCACTGCCCGAAGAAATAAAATCTACACATATAGTTGTAGACTGTAAAGTAACTGTTCCTTAACTATGTGCAACACCTACCATATACGAGAGCCAAGAACCAAAAACACTCATTAAACCCAATACATTATATTGTTTGTGATTTAGATACATCAAGAAAAACATTAGACTTGCAAAATGGTAATGGCGCAAAAATCAGTGTTATTTGATCTTTGCACAAAAATTTAAATTGTAGTTTCATGAGTGTTGCTGATCAAAGCCAGTAATTTCTCTGTTAAAGGTCCAATGTGTAGGAATTTCTCCCATCTAGCGTTGAGATCATATATTGCAATCAACTCTCTCGCACCACGCAGTTCAAAGTACGTATTACAGCTACGGTAGCCTTCACGCTTCAAAAAGCCGGTCTCTTGCTCTTATCGATCTCCTTTTACTTTTTCTGGGCGAAGAAGAAGAGTCCTGTTCCTGAAATTTGGATTTTTAATATGTGTGGTCCTCCATGTTTCCTTCTTCAAACTTGCCGGGGTCGGGATGCGACGATACCCTTTAGCCGCATTAGCAGCACCTGTGAGTTTATCATGTAACAGTGAATACGCGGAAGGCGGAGCAGTATGTCCTGTATGTCCCTTACCGGCTAACATATTTCAAGATTGCGCATGAATATGGAGCATCTACCCCAGTTCATCATTCAAGCCAATAGGAATACTTGGAATTGATGGTGGTGGTAAATATCCATGAAAAAGGACACGTTTGTGAACGGGCAACACAGATTTTGATAATGAACAACTAAACACGTTACACACTGGATCTTTAAAGACTTCAAGGTTTCAAAGACAGAGCCGGCTGGCCTGGAGTCACTCACATTTCTTAGGTCTTCTTGTGTTCTTGTTGACTACCTGCAGGTAGTAATCTTGAAATTAAAAAAGGTCAAATCCCAATATAGTACTAGAATGGTGCTTGGAAAGTGCAGACCAATGGTGCATTCACATGCTCCTTAGATGGTCCCATTTCCCCAGTTGGGAAGTAATTCCTACCAACTTCAGTGTCTTCATGAGCTTTAAGTCGCAATTTGGAAACAATAGCTGTTTGTCTTAAGCATCTTTTCTGTTGACTGTTTTTTGTTGTGTATTATGATAGCATCAGAAGCAGAATAAGAAATGATTTATTGCCAAGCAAGTAACACTTAAAAGGAATTTGCCTTGGTGGTTGGTGCATACATAAACATATTAAACATTAATATGAAATAAACAACAAATATAGAAACAAATATGTACAATATAACTGTTTAACATTAAGAAAAAAGAGGCAGCACATACTGTCATAAGTCATACAATAATAAGAATTTTATGAGTTGTTTTTAATACACTGTTCCAATGCTCCAACAGAGAAAAAGATTGCAGTTTTTCCCTTTATTAGCATCATCTATGTTATATCATAAGAAATGGAATCAGGTTGGGGGAATAATAGACCATAGTGGCAACAGAAATGTGTCAAATATTATTGTTTTTTACTATACTGTATGCTAGTTGTTGAATTGTAACTTTAGAATAGGTAAGCTGCAACCACAATTATTTATTTCAGGAGTAAACCAAGTTTTTGGTTTGTTTTCTGATTTGAATAACACTAATGTGTTTCTTGGTAGATCATCAGCTTCATGCTAACATTTTAGCATACGTTCTGTTGAGTAATAGACTTCATGCTAACCCTTTAGCACACATTAAATTAAGTGATTGTTTCTTAATCGTTTTTTAAATCGCAATCGTAGGAGTGCGATTTTTTTAATCACAAGTTGTGAAAATGTAACCTACTAACAAAAGCTGCGGTTCTGCAACCCTATTGAAATCATTCTGATTAGAGATAATCGTAACTATACATGGATACTAAATAAAGTGATCCGACAAGATATAGAACTTTTTCGACTTGTGCAAAGTTGTTCCACCAGCTGTGGAGCGTCTAGTCTGCTGAAAATATAACAGAAGAATAGGCATTTTTCCCCGCCAACTTTATGGTCAAAATTCTATTAATCTAATACATGGAGTATAGAACGAGTAGAAGTGGTTCTGCCTGTTAAAAATCAGCCACGCAATTAAGTATTTGCATGTTTATTAGGCACTAATATTTTTTTCGATTGAACATATCAAAAGTTTATACCAACCCTCTCAATCCAGTTGAAAATTCCTTGGACTCGGAAGTAGGAATTTCCGAGGTCATAGTTGGAAGTTGGGAAGTTGGACAACCTTGCACCCCAAGCTCAAAATTCATTCATTTGTATAAATAAATAACACACATAGTCATTTCTAACTTCTATCTGTTCTATCTGTTTGTATACACAAAAAACAGCGTAATGTGTTGTTATCAAACGGTATTGCTAACAATGGCTAACCTGGCTAGAGCTAACCCCACATTGAAATCCAACTTGTTAAATGGAGTCAACTCGGGAGTGACGTCATTCCCAGCTCCGGCTTCCAAGGTCCGTAAATGGAACACACTATTACATGAGGAAGTTTTATTCTGACTGGGCTATTTTTAGGATTATTCATGCAGTTTGACTTCTAAGTTTGCAAATATGTCTAAACTATGATATAAAAAAATATTAACATTAACATATTATTAGCAAAGATGAATTGACCTATTTGTAAAAAAAATAAATAAAAAATCCTTATTGAGGACTCACTAAGTAAGGTAACTACTATGGTAGCCATTCAAAGTTACAGTTAAGCTTAAGGATATACTGTGCATTCCACGTGTATGTTTAACATTACAACATGATGATTAAGTTATATATGTATTTCCATCCATCTTCATTAAAACGCTTTAATATGCAATTACATTTTTCTATAATATTTTTAGTAGGGGGTCCCTGCTCTGTCTCTCTTTCAGCTTTTTTAAGGGTACCTTGGTTCTGCTGCACTGCTATCAAAGCAGTTTGTTTAAACATTGTTGATTGTTTATTTGTGGTGCTCTGTTTTCTGACTGTGTCCTCGGATCAGAGGACTATACCATTTGTCTGTTTACTTAATGTCAATAAAGTATGCTCTCACATGTATACTATACAAGGTCATGCAGTTTTCTGTTTAATTAGATTTATATTACATAGGTGCCTCTTGGGCGGTGCAAAGTTCCGGGCGCAGTGAGCGTGGCTCTGCAAAATAGTCTTGGGAAGAAATTTGTTTTGGTGGAACCTGCACCCCGCAAAAGAAAATGCCACATACAATATTAAATGATGTTAATTGTTCATACAGTACAGTAACATTTCTATATAAATTAGCTGGATACATGGTTAAACACAATTTTGCTCTTACCCACTGGTAAGAGCAAAATTGTGTTTAACCATGTCACCAGGTGTATTTTGTCCATAGCAAATCCCCGCCAATAGGTCCCAAAACATCCCAGTTAGAGAGTAAATGCCGTAAACATAATCTTTACAATCATTCCCCTAACAAACCAAGCAGGCCTTTCTTGTTTCACCATCCAAATTTTCCTTAGAACTTGTCATTTTCAGCCTGTAACGCTGCTCAGAGGTCCCGTTTAATGTTGCTTGATGCAACCAGAGTTTAAAGTTAACTCAAAGAAAGCAGAAAGTGAGGGACATCCGGTGGACCTTCCGACGGCACTGGAACTATCCTGTAAATGAACCGTTGTTGATGTAGACTAGTTTAGTCTTGATGTCTAAGTGGACCCCAAACTTCACTACTTGCTCTAAAGCGCAATTGGTTGAATTACACTTTTAAAATATTTTAGTCCAAATTGTAATTAGCCTGTCTACTTTGTAAAACTTCTAAATAGGTAATAATGTTCTAAATCTGTGCTCCTTTTGGAAGATCATCATTTTAGATTGGTTAGGGCCCAGTTCTGACAGTACTGCTCAAGTAGGTTCAGGACCTGCTGTAGTCCCTGTTCTGTGTGACAGCATTAGGTCATCAGCATAGAGCAGGAATTTAACGCCCTTATAGGGTTATGCCAGGGGTTCCAGATTGCTCCAACAGTACTGCTAGGTCAATAATGTACAGTAGATGTTAGATTTAGAGATGGGCGGTTTCCCTATAAGATGCCTCTCCCTTGAGTAAAGAGCCCTGTAGATGTGTTTCCAATTGTTACTCCACATTTAATATTCAGATTCATTGACTTTTTATTTTTTTTATTTAAAATGAACATAACATAATGTACAATGCAGGGAGAGGTAGAAACCCAATGGGCTTATTTGAAGCCTCTACTTATTTTTGGTAGAATATTTGGTAAATTATGTTGTAAATTTACCCGTCGTAGAAATTCTCCTTCTTGTTCTCTTAAAAAGTGCAGAGACACTCGGTGTGATGAATTAAAACCTTTATTACGTGTGCACAGGAGAAGATGCCAGTGTTCTCTCTCATCCCTTAAAAGTAGCTGTCCTTACATACAGTCTTTAAGTCACCAAAAGGACAATAGTTTCTGTCCTCAGACAGGAGACGTTTGAGCCATGCTTATTACAAAAATGCAGTTCTTCCTGAAATCACATGTCATGTTATGTACTTCACCTATTCCATTGTTCATCCTTCAGACTAATGTAATAAACTTTAAATCTACAATCTAAAAAACTTTATTTCCGACATCCCCTACACCAATTTTATAATATAATACCTCTTGCCAAAATAAAATCGAAAGCCTTTTTTACCTATGTTTTTTGGTGTACATTTTGATTGATTAGAGTGTGTAAAGTGTAAACGTGGTCAGTAATGCGTGGTTTGGTAAAAAGCCAATTTGCTCTTTATAGTACACTCACTGTATTCCAGACATTTCCGACACACAGCACAGTAAAAAGTCCAATAACATATAAATGCACAGAAATCTTGAAAAAATAGTCAGTAGACACGTCCAGATTACCATAACGGCTCACAGTATTCTAAACGGCTGGGAATTTCCACTCACATTCACATCAGAAAAAGTGCCTCTGTAAATATGTGAAACCTTTCAAAAAGTCAAAATATTAACTCATAAACATTCTATAAGACCTTAAGAACGTTTATGCCATTTTGATGATGAGTAATAATGTTTTAAAAACATTACTTCTGCCTGTTGTCCTGGCTCTAGACCCTCCCCTCGATATTTTCTGAACGCTCATAGGCTCACACGGAAACTCAGGCTGATTTCTCCTAAACGATTGGCTCTGGAAATTGGAGGTTGGTTGCAATCAAAAGAGGGTGAGACAAGGACGACGTATACATAGCCCATAAAATGAAAGTGCATATTTATAGAATTTGCGGGGGGAAATCAAATATAGTAAGTCTATGTTACTCATGATATTGTGTTTATTGATAATGCTACAGAAAACCTTTCCCAAGACTACTGCTCACACAAATGCCTCAGTAGGTCCAATTTATCTCTAATCTTATTTGTTGGGGAAAGAAATCCAACTTCCTGAGCCAATAGGAAGTCAGACTGCTCACTCAGAGGAAATCCTTAATTTGAATGCTTTAAACCAGACTGGCCACAGAGGGATTCTACTACACATGCTCTATAGGCCCAAAAACAGATGCCAGAGAATCCTTAAAAAAACGTGTTGTACAAGCATTTTAATTTGGATAAATGGTTACTATCTTGAAACCAGTATCCTATTCTCATAATACATACATAATGTTAACATGCTATCTGTGGCCATGTATAATAGGACGTTAACATGCTAATGGTTCATTATCTACTCTAATGCAATAAACAAATGAAGTGAAGATGTGATCAACTCTGTTCTAGAAGTATGTTTGTGCATCTAGTCTTCTTCTGACATACATGGAGGCATGTAGGAGCATTCCCCATTAGTAAAGGTGTCTTTAACTTGTTGGCCCATTTCATTCCGTCTTTGCAACAGGGACAATGGTTAGTGGAGCCTTATTCCGTCCTGATTTATTAGTACAGGGGCTGAAAAATGCATGGATAGTGTCAGAAAAAATATCTGTGAATGTATAAATGAGCAGTCTGGCCTCCACGTCGTAGAAGGACAGCAGTCCTTTATCACAGTCCACATAGATTCCAATCCGGGAGGGTCTATGGCTGACTGTCAGGGCGGTTGAAGGTTCTGTTCGGAAGGCGTAGTCGCTCCGATCTCGCAAGCTGAGGAACCAGTAGCCATGGGCGGGGCTTACAGTGATTTTGCCCTTCCGATTGGTGGAACGGCTTGCCACTCCCAGGTCCCAGTCAGTCTTTTCACCTACCTCCACCTAGAAGAGGATAGTGTGGCACAGTTTAATGCAGAGAGTGCAGACTTTCCACCTATTACTATTATAAGGTCAATATAAAATAGAAATTACATTTAGTTTGGACATCAGTGATTACATTTCCTCCCTTTGACCAAAGCAACATTAATAACTATAGCATTTTACAATCTCTTTGCAAATTTGAATCTTTTCATTTAATTTTTTAGTATTTATGCTAATATCCAAAAGCACTAGAAGACAAGTCATTGTGTCAAGTGAAATAACTGAAAGCAAAAAAAGAACTAGTTCATCAATGAAAGAAATTCGCTCTGATTTACTGCAATTATAACTTTTTCCCAAGGAAAAGCCTTAGTTGTGATTTTGCAGATTGATTTAAAAGGAGTTCCATCATTTGGAACTACATACATGAATTTTCTTAGTCTGACAGCAGATGGTGCTACTTTTCTACTGCCCAAGTCAGGGTACAGTGACCAGTGCAGCTGGGTCAGAATATCAAAGGTTTACACCAACCCTCTCAACCCGGTTGAAAATTCCTTCTGATCAGGTCAGTCTCTTCTGATTGACGGGGATACATGAGGCAGTTTTATTCTGAGTGGGCTCATTTTCTGATTATTCATGGAATATTGAGTTTCATGGAAATGCACCTTATATTTTAGCAAGCTGTAAAGACTGTACCTGGAAAATGTACCTGATTGCCTCACACACAGTTTTCATACAAGCAGTGTTACTATTATTAGCAATATCAAAGAAATGTTATCAATATTAATTGTAAGTAATGAGTAATAAGTAATGAATATGTGTATTAATAACTTTATGAAATTAACAAATAATCAAACGGAGCACCACCCTGGAATCAGGGGGCAATAACTGCACTGTGGATACATTCTCAAAGGTGGTGTTCTCTTAAAACTACAGATATTGATTAATGTAATGATTTATCTCACATTTATAAAGTGAACAGCTAATAAAATAAAATAAATGTAATAAAAAAAAACAGTAGAGGAGTGAAATTCGAGCACTGACCTGTAAAACCAGCTGTTATCACAACACATACAAATAATTACAAATGTGTGTGGGTGTGTGTGTGTGTGTGTGTGTTGTGTGTGTGTGATATGCAAACATTTTATATTGTTAAATAGTATCTTAAATGTTCTAGGAGATGGGTCAATCCTAAACTGAGTAGATAATCACTTAAATCCAAACTAGTTTAATGATGAGTGTAAGTAAGTGGTGATGATGAGTTCAGGGGGGTAGGGGATGTGTTCATGTTGTGAACTGTATGTTTTGTGTTTTGTAATAAATCAAAATAAAAACTGGTAATCTTAAAAAAGAAGTAAAAACTAATTAATTTGCTTATTTCAAATAAGTATCAATAATTAATTAAAGGAATAGCTCAACCCAAAACAATATAAATTATAGTTTTATTGTAAACACACACACACACACACACACACACACACACACACATACATAGATACACACATAGATACATACATACATACATACATACATACATATACTACATATATAAAAGCTTCCTGACTCTTAATTAAGCTTTGTGTCAGGTGGGTTTGCTGCACGTGCACCCTCTCCCTTGAAATGTACACAGCTTCACACAGTGTCCCACCAACCTCCCAGTAATGCTGTCCTGAGCTGAAGCCCTGACGGGCTAGCACACACACCACCCGGTCAAAGCGCTCAGGGTTGTCGGGTACCAACTGATGGCGGTCACCACAGTGCACCTGCTTCCCATCTGCTGAGATGACGAGACGTGGGTGTGCTGTGTTGGCATCTAAAGTGATGTTGGCTGAAAGATTTAAAGAGAGTGATGGTCAAGGATTAAACTTTGCTGCCCGCATCAAGACACTAGTACTTACATACAGAGCCATGAACGGATCAGCCCCAGCTTACATCCAGGACATGGTCAAATCCTATACCCCAACCCACCCACTTCGCTCTGCATTAGCCAACCGGCTTGCTGCCCCCTCACAACGAGGGACAACTAATCACTCAATGAAATCCCGACTGTTTGCTGTCCTGGCTCCGAAATGGTGGGAGGAGCTCCCCATATATATGGGGAGCTCATTCCACCATTTCGGATATATATATATATATATATATATATATATATATATATAAACTTAGCACAAAAAGTAAGGACATTTGTTTGGTAGATTATTTCTCTGTGATAACAATGCTTTTTGGCAATAAATCTTATACCGTTGGAAAACCTGTTTAGTTCCCTTTCAAATGGTGCCCCATTTGTAAAGAACATTTGCGCTGAGTATGTGGGTTGCACCCATGAAACATTTGCCAAATCTTCTCTGCCATTGCCAAACAAGTTATTTTGCTGTTGCTATTGACACTTGTTTTGAGCTTCTGGTACCCCCAGGTGCTGCCAATCAGGTGCCTGATTTAGAGATGAGATTCTGCAACCAGTGGCAATCCCATATCTCCACAGTCTGGGACTGAACTCTATCCTCCAAGATGACAATGCTCACCCCCACAGGGTGGGGTTTATCAGAGACTACCTCCAGAATGTGGGAGTGGAGAGGATGGAATGGCCTGCCAGCAGTCCTGACCTCAACCCCATTGAACACTTGTGGGATCAGCTTGGGCGTGCTGTTGGTGCCAGAGTGACCAACACAACCACGTTGGCTGACCTTCAACAAATGCTGGTTGAAGAATGGGATGCCATCCCACAGCAGTGTGTGACCAGGCTGGTGACCAGCATGAGGAGGAGGTGCCAGGCTAGTGTGGCTGTGTATGGTTCTTACACACGCTACTGAGGCTCCTGTTTGTGAAATGAATACATTGTTAAATTGCCAATATGTCTTGTTTTTTCAAACTTCAATCACCCAATCCACCAAATGAGTCAATGGCAGAATAAGCTGTTTGGCATTGGCAGAGAAGATTTGGCAAATTTTTTATGGGCGCAACCCACATACTCAGCGCTGCTGCTCATCCCACAAATGACAACAAACTTTAAAGGCAGAAATGTTTGCAACCCATACCTGCATATTCTTGAACCCTTCTTGGCTCTGTAAAGAAAAGAAAGCATAGTGACTTTCTTATTTAGTTTGACACTTTTTATTGATTCATTGAATTTAATAAGATCAGAAAAACTTGAACTAAGTAATATTTTGTGCTGGTAGCTAATCCAAATCTTACTTGGGTTGGGCCTGGGTACAGACTGGCCCAATGAGGATCGCTGGCCTGTTAATAGGGTTAAGAACATTTCTGTTATACTGCTTTTTGGATCTCGACAGTTAAGCCTTTGAGTGAACATACAATCTAAACTCTGAATCAGAAAGGTAAGAGAAATATTAGACCTTCTACTATGGAGGAAATATTTATTCATAATTCAAACTGAAAGTCCAAAGAGAAATTGAAAGTCCAAAGGGAAAACAAAGCGAGATCAAATTAAAAATATTATTATTATTTTTAAAATTTTCCATTTGGCTTTGGCTTTTGAATTTAATATTTGGCTTTTAAATTTCAATTTATCATTGGCTTTTAATTTTCATTTAATATTTGGCTTTTGAATTTCAATTTAACATTGGATTTTAATTTTCATTTAATATTTGGCTTTTGAATTTCAATTTAACATTGGATTTTAATTTTCATTTAATATTTGGCTTTTGAATTTCAATTTAACATTGGATTTTAATTTTAATTTAATATTTAGCTTTTGAATTTCAATTTAACATTGGATTTTAATTTGGACTTGACACATGTCAATGTAAATGAGGAGGCGTGGCCCAAAGGCTGGTGGGAGGGTCTGAAACCAAAGGGGTGCAGAGGCACCTTATGAGCAGCAGGGGGAGCTTACTGCTGAGGAGCACACTGTTAAGCATCTGTCTGCAGATTCACCACTAGGCTGGCTCTGGTTTCACATGATAGAAAATGATGATGGAGGCTAAACACAAACCACATTTCATGCTACAACAGTGAAGTTTTCATGTAGTTACTATAATTGGGCCCGTGTTAGTGAGGACTAGATTAGGACTGGATTTAAAGCTGATTCTGGTTCCCAACTTCGCCCCAGGTGTGTCTGTTTAAAACACGACTCAGACAACTTCTCTCTTTTGATGTTATATTTAATTAAGCAACAGTAGAAACATGGGTGTGGGTAGCTCTGCTTACGTGTGTTTGTGTGTGGTCAGATCTCAAGGACGCACACACACACACACACACACACACAATCTCAACCGGATAGTCATCGTCCGAACTGCGACCTCTCCTTTTTCTTTCTCTCACTTTTTTCTCCGGGTGGTGCGCGCGGTGTGATGTGCGTGTCCGCGTTATTCTCCAACATGGAGCCTCCTCACAACTATCACTCCTGACTGAAGGCCTTCTGTTCAGCCCGTGTAGGCTACTTTTTCAGACTTCCAGCTAACAGCGGTGTCTGTGAGCATCACTGGCGATCCCGGCCGCCACCAGCTGGCTGTCCCGTCAGACTGAAGCTTCTGACAATATCGGAGAAAATGTGCAGTTGGCCATCAACGTCTGTAAAACTGCCCATATTCAAACTCTACACAGTTAATTTATCGCATAAAAAAGTCTCAATAGTGAATTTAGTGGTGGAATAGCAGATGGAAATTATAAAAAAGCAATCGATTCTATAATCTAGATCGGGAGTTTGCCGTAGTAGCCGCAGCAAACAACTGGAAACTTTTTACAATTTCCATTATTGAAATTCAAAAGCCAAATATTAAATGAAAATTAAAATCCAATGTTAAATTGAAATTCCAAAGCCAAATATTAAATGAAAATTAAAATCCAATGTTAAATTGAAATTCCAAAGCCAAATATTAAATGAAGATTAAAATCCAATGTTAAATTGAAATTCAAAAGCCAAATATTAAATTAAAATTAAAATCCAATGTTAAATGGAAATTCAAAAGCCAAATATTAAATGAAAACTAAAATCCAATGTTAAATTGAAATTCAAAAGCCAAATATTAAATGAAAATTAAAAACCAATGATAAATTGAAATTCAAAAGCCAAATATTAAATTCAAAAGCCAAAGCCAAATGGAAAATTTTAAAAATAATAATAATATTTTTAATTTGATCTCGCTTTGTTTTCCCTTTGGACTTTCAATTTCTCTTTGGACTTTTAATTTGAATTATGAATAAATATTTCCTCCATACATTCATGTGTAATTACTTCCATCAATTAATCAAAGAACCCTCGTAAGCGTAGAATCTGACATTTAGAATCATTCAGAATACATACGAGCGAGTCGCGCGAATGTATTCTACCATGTAGCGCTTCCATTTTTAAAATACATCAGCCAAAGAGGGACAAACCTCCGCATTTCGCGCTTTTCACTCAGTGGCACCGTGACGAATGCAAGGGAGGGAGGGAGGGAGGGGGAGATGATTACTCAGCGACTACTGGCAGATTTGAAAGCCTGTTAAAAATAGAGGATCATGCCTTTCTCTAGGACATGTAACAGATTCACAAAGGAAGTTAAAAAGAGAATTAAAACAACAACGCGACAGTCAAAGCAACGAGACCAAAGTTAATATTGGAGTGGCTTTTCCAAAATGGAAAGAGCTCATAAGGAGCAAGGATTTTAAAAGGGACACTGAAGTTGCCTGCTTTCTTCTCAACAGGTAATTCTACCTATTTGTGTAAATTCAAAGTTTTATAGTTGCTACTTGCTTGGCTAACATGGCATGGTTGTGCATAACGCTAGAACGACGTCTAGGATACTTTTCCTCGCGTCAATGATGAAAAATCATTGTCTACCTTGTAATATAAGCGTAATCATATGTGTCGTGATTTCCCTGGCAGCTCACGTAATGGAGTTGTAACACAGACTAGCTACAGCTAACAGCTGCATGTAAACGATGGAGATACTAAGAGCTAATTTCGGTTTCATTGTCAGAGAAATATATTAAACACACAAAGCTCTATTGCTTCTCTCCTACGCTGTAAACATTGCCTTACACTATTAATCTCGTTCAATATACAGAATAACGATAGCACTGATACTTTACTAACATTAGAATGCATATGTTTGGGAACCTGATAGCTGATGTTAGCAATGAAATGGTACAAAAATAACGTAAAACTATTATTACACTGGAAGGAACATCAATTTCGGGTTCGGCCACCGTAGTAGTTTAAACACACTCGGAATGGCCGGGGCTGTTGAGTTGGTTGTCATACACAATTTCACCGCAAGATGGGAGAAATTCTTACACAATGTAGCTTTAAATTCAACATCTTTACTGGAACATCCAGCTTTACTCTCGGTATGAATGAAGACTTACAGACTTCTGGCAGTTTCTGCATCTCCTCCTGAAAGCGCTCCATCATTTGGGTGACAGTCCTGAGAATCACCCCTGAGGTCAGCTCCGACACCACAGAGACACTGGACCAGTCCTTAGCTGATGGAGTGGCGGACAGGGTAGGGAACAACTGAAGAGAGAAGAAATGTCTGAACAGATGAAATACATCATAGTTCCATCAGTCAAAATGATCTTCAAATCCCTGTATCTGCAAACTATTTAGATGCAGTAGGCAGAGATTATTTGTTAAGACGTGTAAAGAGAGAGTAATAAGACTGAACCATGGATGTTTTATCTTGGCAATTTAAAGTGGTCTGATAAAAACCATAGTAGAGGATACAAGGCTTTGAGAGAGGCTCTTACAGAAAGATTAGTTGTGTGTGTATGTGTGTGCTTGTGAGTGCGTGCGTGCGTGCATGTCTGTAACAATGGAACAGATATACTTAATAATTATAATTATAAATACTATGAAACCTTCCTGCGGAGGCAGTAAGAGATGTTGGTCTGGCCTCAAAGACTAGTGTTAATTCAGTGTTTTTCCTTGCTCAGTATGGGGTGGAACGCTAGTGGAACAGCTTATGCCATTGTACCATAGTGGCAAGCCATCAACCAATTTTTAATCTCTGCATCACTTTTTTTTATGATTGTTTGAACCGACAAGGATAAAAAAAAGAAAGTTTTAATTTGGGATAATGGAAGGATACTGGTGTTGGTAGGACAGGCGGAGCATTTTGCAGTTGACAATATCAAGAACAATATCATTAAAACAAAATACAAAAGTAACTAAGAAAGATTTTTCGATTGTAAAAGAAAAAATCTATTTATTTATTTTGTCAACTGCTAGTTGTGTTTATAGCTCCATTATTCTGCTAAGTTTGTGGCTCTCTGCTACGCATTTTAACAGGAGGGAAACCGATCTCGATAGGGGAACAGACTTTGACACAACACCAGTACAAGTCCGCAGCTGTCCACGGACGTGGAATGTATGTCATAGCCTCCTGGACCGATGAACTTGGACTCTGTTGCCTGCTTGTCGGTTAACTGTTAAAGATCGATTAACAAGGGTTGGCTATCAGTCAGAAAAGAAGTTCTAAATTATCATCCCTAGTCATTACCCAGGGTATCAATACTAATATGGCCCATCGTCGAAGTACATTCCTGTGTTTGCCATGGCCACATCATTTTGTGTACATAATATACAAAAGTATGACTTTGGTTACTAATGTAACACCAGGGTGTCATTACCTTAGCTGGTCAGCCACAATGTTGTCAATATAAAGCAACCCAGTCTATAAAGATGATTTGTGAGGTAAAAAGAAAAAGCGGGGAAATTAATTTTGTAACCATATTGGAGCAGTCTGTCTGACCACTTCCAATAGCTTATTGACAGGAGCAAGTGTAAGTTTTTGACGGATAAGAGGAATCAGCAGCACTTGAAAACATAGCTGATCTCCCCCCCCCCAACCGGTCGCTGCCTACCAAGAGTCAGGTTCTCTCTGAGTTTTCTGCCTATTAAAAGGAGTTTTTTCCGTGCCCCTGTGGCACCAAATGCTTGCTCTTGGGGGGAATTGTTGGGTCGCTGTAAATTATATATGAGTGTGGTCTAGACCTACGACCCAAGCTACACAAGGGTGTATTTTTTTTTTTTGAACATCTTTTTTTAATTTTTATTTTAATAATACATGTACAATACAGGATTTTCATAAAAAGAGAGAAAACACACCCTCCCTGCCCCAACATGAGAGCCATACAGGTACATTCCCACCCATTATAAAAAAATAAATAAATAAAAGCCCAAGATCACATTATTAGTATTACTCAAGAGTCATTCCATTCTGTTCTAAGAAATGAAGGAAGGAGTCCCAGATCCTGTAAAATATGTGCTTTTTTCATTTGATTGAGCAAGTCAGTCTTTCCATTGGTATACAATTCTTTGATCCAGAGTGATAAAGATGGACAGCAAGTACTTTTCCAGTGTATGGCAATCAGGCGTTTCGCTTAAATACAATACGCAATAAACACAGATTTATAAGCTTCTGTTCATGTATTTCCAAAGATAAGGCAGGTGGAAGTAGACCAAGTATACAAATCTTGGGACAAACAGGGATTTCTTTAACAATAATTTTAGATAATACACCGATTACTTCTTTCCAAAAGGATTGTAAGTGCTCACATTGCCAAATGCAATGAAATAATGTTCCTTTATGAGTTGTACATTTTCCACAGATATCTGAGATATTAGGATTGAATCTATTCAACTTTTCAGGTGTTATGTATGTTCTCATTATCCAATTATATTGGATCAATTTAAAATGTGTGTTGATCGATAATGTTTGTGCTTGGATACAAGTTTTTTCCCATTCATTTTCTGTAACATCCATTTGGAGATCATCAATCCAGTCTTTTATGGTTTGTTGAGTCTTTAGAAATATTAACAAATTGGTTGTATATCATAGAGATTTTACCTTTATTGCACAAGGGTGTATTTCACTCATATTTTTATTTAAAGAATATTATGTATTTTATTGACATTTAGATTTGATTATATAGTGGCTTAGCCTGACAAGCCAGACCCACATCAAGATGTTGGGCTCGCAAGCCCAACACATAGACATGATAGACGAGCCTGGCTGCAAATTACATTTGCTGTTTTTATTTGGCCACAATTTAGCACATATTAGGTTTTGTATTATCTTGTTTCACTTGATTGACCCATGCATTCATCCATACCTTGAGAAAGAATACGTAGTCTTCAGTCAGAGCCAGCTGGCTCAGTTCTGTACTTCTATTTTTTAGCTCAGCTATCTCCTCCTCCAGCTCTCTCAACAGGCCCTGAGCTTGGTGCTCAGCCGCTCGCCGACTCATTTCTACCACCTGGAGGTGACGGATGCATGGAGCTTAGTTAATATACTTCAAAAAGCTAATTTCCGTTAAAAATCAGAGGACTTACCTACTTTTATTTCAATGAAAACAGAAAAGGCCTTAAATAAAGTTTTAAGATTATCTAAACACTTGTGTCATTGTTATTTACCTCCAAGATCTCAGCTTGGCATTGCTCCAAACTGGAGATCAGCTTGGAAAACACACAGACAGCTCCGTCTGTCTCTCTCTCAGAAGCAGCCTGGATAGAAAATGAACAGAAATAGATGTGAGATGTTTAAAGGCACGCCATGAAAGTTTGTCAATTCAGCTACTTCCATATGCTCACAGGTAAACTTTTGGGCAGCCTGGAGGATATCTGGCTGGCTAAGTGTGGGACAAACCACTGATAAATAGTTCTTGGGGGGGTGGGCAAACTGTTCTCAGGAGGCCTTTAAATATACTTAGACATGGAATAGATGGGATTATACCATATGGGCAAGATTGACATATTGATGGTCATATGATTGCGGTGTAGGTTTTTTTTCTTTGTTTCTCAAGTCAAGAAAAATACTATGAATATAACACCTCCAAAACAGTAACAAACTGCAATACAATAGGTTTTGTTTGTAAAAAAAAAAAAAAAAATTCCAGTACAAATGGCAGTATCTGTGCAATCAGCCGAACCACCAAAACCTGCTTTACCACTTGGCGAAGCCAATGTCGAAAAAATGTGCACACAAAAGATGCAAGATGGGGAAAGGTGATAGTTTGTTCAGTTTGAACTATTTAAAGACTTAGAGACTTAAATCCTGTTGGGAGGCTGGTAATATACACATGTAGCACTTTCAACTTTCATTTAGCCATTTCTCGCAGTCTTTGGGCTTTCAGGACAACCTGGGCTATCAGGATATGTATGCTTCAGGAATTGTTAAATGACTATAAAACAAAACTAAAACTAAACAGAAATTCAATCTCACCGAAAGGTATGGAAATCACACAGAAAACAGACGTTTGGCTTTTAAAAACTGTTGCAATCAAGGGAAAATAAACACTATTATACACTATATATGGAAGAGACTGATATTACCTAAAACTTGGTATGACAACAGACGTATACTTATTTTAAGCTATCCATGACAATGTTTCCTCTAAGATTTCTTTCAGCAGTGGGGGCAGCCTTGCTGTGTACATTTGATTTTTCTTGGCTTTTGGAAAAATAACTCCAAGGCTCGGTTATAGGGGAATACAGAAAGAGGTGTCCCATTAATGCTGAGTAGCATACATGCTGCTAGATGGTCCCCTGTGGCCTGGTCCTTAACACTAGAACGGCCAGGACGGTCATTTTGACTGTTTTGAATTTATATGTGTAATAACTTTTTTTGGCCATACACGGTGATATTGACCGCTCGGATTTTCGCAGTTTTGTTTTTAATCTTTTGCGTGGTTGAAGATGCATCTTGGTTGCTTAGTAATAATCATAGTCTCTGTCAGAGAAACTTAGCCGTCTCGAGTAACAAGTGTGGGCATCACCGATGGGCCGAAGGCAAAGCCAGAGTCGGTAACCCGGGCTACGGCGTGGGTGGACTCTGTTCTGAATCAGTAGAACAGCACCGGGCGCTCGCTCTGTGAAAGGCGCCGTAGGCCTACACGTAGCCTAGATGGCCGGTAGCTGTCTACGTGTTCATATAACTTTATACATGCTACAACTGGCTGGAATCATTACACACATCCTCTCCAAGGAGTGCACCAGCTGTAAAATGTCCCGGAGGAAGTTCATGCAGCACCTGGCCGAGGAGCTGAGAGCCGAGTTCATGGAGGAAAAAAAGGGAAGCGGCGCACCACAGCAGACACCAAAACGGAGGCAGTGGTTAGGTTATAAATGTTCAAATAACATACTTTTAATTGTTATTTGACTGTGAATTATGTTGAATGAATTTCCCCAAATATGTTTTGGGACATGAATGTATGAAATAATCACGGTTTAGCCTACTATGCCATGATATGATATCAAGGGCGTTGTATTGAATCAACCACGTGCAATTTAGCTAGCAGGTGAAGGTGAAACTAAAAATGTGCAAGCACTATAGACTAATACAGGCTTAAATGAACTGACAATATAAGTTAAGCTATATGACTTACAGTTCTCAAGGATGCACACATGCCATCTCAACCGGGTCCTCCGGACAGCCTGTCTCTTTTTTCTTTCTCCCTTTTCTCTGAGTGGCTCGTGTGCCCACTCACGTAGTGAAGTGCGTGTCTTCGCTATTCTCCGACTCTCTAACAATCACTGCTGATAGATGGCTTTTTGTACATTTCTGATACCGTGGTGGGAGAAATCTAACCGTGGCGGACCGCCACTTGCCAATCAGTATAGAGGAAACACTGCATTTCTTTTAATTCATTTTGTTATTTTTTAGACCTGAGGTAGAAAGCTTTTTGTTATGGTGATTAACTGATAAATACTTAAAGGTCCCATGGCATGAAAATTTCATTTTATGAGGTGTGTTCCCCCAGCCTGCCTATGGTCCCCCAGTGGCTAGAAATGGTGATAGGTGTAAACCGAGCCCTGGGTATCCTGCTGGAATCTTCTCCTTATGAGGTCATAAGGAGCAAGGTTACCTCCCCTTTCTCTGCTTTGCCCGCCCAGAGAATTTGGCCCACCCCTGAGAGAGAGAGACATCATGGCTTTCAAATGAGCAAAGTGGCAGTTGGTCAAGTCCCAAGTCCACCTGATAGTTATGATGTTAATGTGGACATAAACCACTTCTGGTACGCTGTGGCCACAGAAATAATCAGTCAGGGATTAATTCCATGTAAGTCTTGTCAAAAGACAGAACAGCTTAAGAACAGTTGGAGAGAGAGTAAAGTATATTAATACGTGTTTAATGTTGTGATAATAATAGCTAATACTCATATTTGTTCACAAAGATGGTCAGAAGAACCCTTTTGATGTGCCCCCGAGCTATCATCACTGGGCCCTCTGGATTGGCCCACACACCTGGAGGTCAAATTCTGTGTTTAACACAGAATTTGAAAATATGCAAAGCCCCAAAACGGCAAATGATGGGGATGATAATCTTAATGACGATGAAAAAATGAATGAGGAGCGCCTTATGGATGAGCTTGTGAACTTGAAGGTGAATTAGTTAATAAAATAGGCAAAATCCACTTCTTTGTGCTAAAAAATATATGTCTGCTATATTAACAATATCAATTTCTTTTATTTTTTTTTAAATTGTATCTTTTGGGATGGGCAAGTAAACACACCAGCATAGCAACATTAGTAGAAATAAAAACACATGCCCTTCCTGTTTTGTTTATTTTGAGTCCAGAAAAAGTGCATCACCAGTCATCCAGGCATGCGGGACCAAATGAAGTATTGTCATGGATCGTGGATCAGATTACGTTCATCCTTTGTATTGCCCACTCTCCTCTATTAACTTAAACTTCACAGCAACTGTAATAGAATAACATCAGTAGGTACTCATTATCCTCTTAAGGACAGTACTGACAATTATCCCGGGATAAACAGAGCCAGATGAGGTTCACATGTTCATTTAGAGAGAACTCTGATACAACTTAATTATAGATAGAACAGGATACATGAAACTATGTACAGGAACCAGGGTGTCCGCCTGCTGCTGCTGTCAGAGAAATAATCATCAATAACCAGTCAGAAATAAAATAAGTAAATTACAAAACAATATTACCAGTGTGATCAAATAAAGTCTGTTCTCGTGGGGGCTATGAGTGAAATCCAGTTGTTCCAAATTTGGTAAAATTTGTCCTTTTGGATTATAATTGATAGGTCCATTTGTCCATCCTAAATATCTCTAGAGTAATTCCAATCCAATCTACCAGGGTAGGCGGAATCAGGCATAACTATCTCCTTGTAATTGTTTTCTTACTTGCCACCAAGAGTAATTGCAGCAGCTTTATCTCACTCCAATGTTCCAAAAAAGAGACAAGACCCAGGTACATAACATCAAAACTCAGAGGTATTTGAGTGTTAAAGACCGTGTTTATGATAATGGTTAGCAACAATCGAGCCACATTGTCTCCAGCATCTCCTGATACGGTGTCTTGAAATATCTAATAATAATCTTCCAGCTCATGGAGTTGGATGTTGTCCACTGGAAGGACCAGGTATTGCCCCAACAACAAACATACATATAAATAGTAACAAGGAGTAAATACATCTGATATAATAATACAATTTCACTACCTACACTGATGACAAAAAGCTTCCTTTTTTATTAGGGGAAGATAAAAACACAGCATGGCTAGAGAAAGAGAGAGATACCATTTTAGTGTATATCACCACAGTCAGCATTTATAATGACGGCAGTGTTGTCTCGTCTCCTATGATCGTTTAGTGAATTTAACACTGGTGGCTTGACAGTTAACAGTTAAATGTGAAGTATGGATTTGATACAGGTTTGTTTATAATATTATAAGTTAGCAAAAGAATTAACCGGAGCCAGGGTGAGTCTGATGAAAACTGCTTTGTCTGTCCGGCGCCGAGATTTTCTCGCATCGCACAGCGCTGTGTTGGAATAAGCTCCGAGATTAGGTTATGTTCTGGCTCTGTTTAGAAGTGGTGAATGTACAGCTCATAGCAACTTAATACAATATAGTGTCTGGCTTTTGTTTGATATTTAGTGTTTGCAAATGGCTTGAGTTTCCTCTTAGTGAAATAATAGACATGGAAAAGCCAGCATTACGTAGCGCCTTTTTTTCCCCAACCTTATTCAACACAACAGTTGCAATAAAAAAAATAAAAAAACGTATAACACTTATAACTAAATAAATAATAAAAAACAATTTTGCGGCCACTCAATGTGCAATGTTATTCCACCAGCCTCTTCCATGTCTATTTTTTTACGGAGCAGCAGGGCGTTCAACAGGCCGGGCAGGGAGTGGATGGACTAGAGCATCTGCTCATTTTCAAAATAAAGTAGAGTAATAAATAGAGTCCTGATTGTATTTCACTACACTATTTTTGATGCATGGCGGACGACGGAACAAAACCACCACACAGCTAATAATGTGGCCATCTGGGCCAGGCTTTAGACTGCTATGTGTCCACAGTTTTAAACCAGGACTGAACAGGAAAAAGGATCCCTCTTGGTACAGACTGAGAACTCACCTTTATCTCTCGTAAGGAGTTTTGTATTTCTTCTACTTTCCTCTCTCGCTCACAGATGAGATCCTTCAGCTCCACCTCTGCAAGACCTAACTGGGACTAGAGAAGACAGACAACACTAACTGTTTCTATAACTAATAACCCGCCTTATCCTAACCCAACCCACAAATGGATTGCCCCTTGGACTATACATCTTGCTATGCAAGAGCATGCGTCAGGTACCTTCTTGATGTGCCACTCTCTCTGAGCAGGGATGACGCTGTGTCCTCGGTGCTCTGCTGTCTCCATACAGATGCAGCAGACACAGGTGTTGTCAGTACGACAGAAGAACTCGAGACCTCTCAGGTGGACAGGACACAGAGGCAGATTGGGTGAAGAGTCACCGGGCCCGCTCAGAGTGTACCTGTTGTAATATTAAAATAAAATCCTGAAAAATGAATCAGCCACTATTTTGATAATCAAATAATAATTTCAAGCAGGTTTTTTTAGCAAGTTAAGTCAATTCTACTGCTACACTCACATGACATATACTCTTCTCAATGCAAATATCTAACCCACCCTTTTAATCGGGTGGCGTATTTAAGCTGTCAATGCTCTGCTCAGTCTTTTACTGCATGCCTGCTGCCATGCCGCTCACCCAAAAGATATATGCTGCTGCTTTCCGCCATCGCTGCTATACAGTATTAACCTTATTATGTCGCTTCAGGGGGTTTCAGGAGTACTGAAACTCTATTTCTCAATTTATGAATTCATAATTATAGATTTATTTTATTTTAAGGCACTGTAGCTCTAGGCTGGATTAAAAAGCTTCTGGAAGGCCAAATATCAGCTGCTTGTACTCTGGATCTTTCGGTCAAGAATACAATTCTTTCAGTCTCTAGCCAAAGCTCAAAGGCCATAGGTGAGAGTTGATCAACTGGTAATTTGAAAGCTTTGCCTTTTGGCTCAGCTCCCTCTTCACCATGACAGACCAGCACAACCCCCACTTTATTGTTGACGTGGCACCAAACTGTCTGCCCATCTTATGCTACGTTTTACCCTTACTCGTGAACAAGACCCCAAGATACTTGAACCTCATTTGCTTGGAACAGCAACTCACTCCCAAGCCAGAGGGAACAATCCACCGTTCTTGGCTGAAACAATTGCCCCAGACTTGGAGGTCTTAACTCTCATCCCGTCTGCTTCCCACTACTCAACTGCAAAAAAAAAGTGTGAGAAAACCACATCATCTGCAAAGAGCAGAGAAGCAATTCTGAGGGGCCCAAACCAGACACTCTCCTCCAGGCTGTGCCATGATATCCTGTTTATTCATATCACAAACAGAATTGTAACAAAGGACAACCCTGGCAGACACCCACTTGGGTTGTGGTTGTGTTAAGAATACAAACACACTCTCACTCCAGTTGGCTCATATCAACGGCCCCCTGTATCTCATACTCATCAAACTATGACCATGACCCCCCAATAACCCTGCAATGGTAAAGAGCTGGTCCACTGTTCTACAACCAGGAAGAAATCTGAATTGCTCCTCCTGGATCTCAGGTTCGACAATCAGTCAGAGCCTTCTTTCCAACACCCTGGCATAAGCTTTCCCACGGAGTCTGAGCAGTGTGATAATTGGAGTACACTCTGTGCTCCCCCCTTTTTAAAAATGGGAACCACCATGCCATTCTGCTGGCACTGTCCGCGACCTACAGTACACATGACACTATAGAGGCGTGTCAGCAAAGACATCCTAACAATGTCCAGAGCCTTCAACATCTCAGGGGTAATCTCATCCACACCTGGCACCTTGCTGCTGAACAGCTTCTTAACTACCTCAGAGACTTCTGCCATGGATATAGATGAGGCTTCTCCCCACTCTACCTCCTCCACAGAGGACATGTTGGTCGGGTTAAGGAGGTCCTCAAAGATGCTCTCTCTACGGCTCAACCATATCCCCAGTCTGGGTGAACTAAGTCCTGCTTTCCCTTCCTGAGTTGTCTAACAGTCGGGTCCCCGAGGTCCAAAAAACTGCCTCGGAACACACTGAGGCGACACCGACTTGAGAAACGTAATACGTCTCCATAGCAGCAGGCGGCGCTACTCTGTATTGTTGCCCAAGAAGTGAAAACCGGCAGCTGATTGGACGAACGCGTCACATGGGTTTGTTTTCTCCAGAAATTCAAAGCCAGACTGTCATGGCGGCTCGTTCAGAATACGATCTCATATTGTACTAAAATAGTTCACTGAAACATGTTTCTGAAAACATTTTAAGCGAGAAATAGGCCGTGCAGCTGCTGAATCTGTCTTCATTTCAGCTCAACAAAGGTCAGTTTAAAAGATTTTTGTCAGATTTTGAGACTTGCTCATTCTGCTTGCCATTTCCGGGTGAGTCCCGACTGCCCTGCCGCCGACTGAACATGTCAGGTCGGCCAAAATGAATGCCGACAGCCCCCCAGACGGACGACGGCACGGGACACACCGAACAGATTCGAGTCACTGACCTCGCCAGACTGTTCCACGGACGAGTAAAAAATGTAGGTGACCTTTAAAGACCATATGTGAAGGATTTGAAAGTATCTAATTTTAATGACTCTAGTGCCACCCTCATAACAAACGTTAGCCCCATTGGTAAGGTAAGGTTAAAAAATTGGGAAATAATCCGTCCAACCTATGCAGTTATTACAAGTTACTAGAGGTTCCTTAGGTAATACTAGTCTAGTGCAAAAAGGGCTTATGATGTTGGTTCTGTCAGGCAATACTGGCAAGTCTTGCTCCCACATTCCTCTTTTCTTTGTCTTAGCATGTCTCCTTGTTATTTGGCCCACCTAACATCATACCATAAATGTGTCAGTTTAAAGTGTGGTTCATTTATGTCATTATTATGCTACATTTACTCACTCCCATTATTTTTTCATAATATCCTTGTTCTGTGGAGAGTTAAACCCATTTTAATGTAGCCTAAGGAATGTAGTTTGGCACCTGCGGGGACGTGAGTAGGGTGGAGGCGGTTCATGGTGCTCATTGCTCTGAGCATGGACGGACGTCTGAGCATTGACTGGACTGGGGCTTTGGGGGTGGGGGTCATTGAGATAGGGCAGGGTGGTCTCAGGTATCCCGGAAGTTGACAGCCGCTGAAAACGAGTCATCATCTCAGCAAAGATGGTCTCCGGCATCTCCCCCAGCCTCTGTGGTGGAGACAGGGCCAGGCGATGATGATTTTTTTTTGAGTTTGTAACATCCACTCGTCCTCCACCTCTTTCATCTATTGGTACTCCAGTGTTGGCCATCTGCTTGAACTGTTCAGTAATTTCCTTCAGGGTTCGGTTGATTTGGAGCTCTGGTCGCTTTCCGAAGGACTCCTTGCAGAGGGGACACTCATAAACAAAGGTGCCCTTTCCTCCTCCATCCCAGTAGGAGGAGATGCAGGCCTGGCAGAAGCTGTGGCCACATGGTGTTGACACTGGGTTGTTGAACACGTCCAGACAGATCGAGCAGGTGAACTGGTCTTCAGACAGAAAGGCTACAGGCAGCGCCATAGCCATTCAATGATAAGCTGTGTGAGAGATAGTGTTGGCATTAGAAAGAAATATGTAATTCAGGATATATATACCAATTACTATCCTATGCTCATATACGATTTGGTAATATTTTAATTGAGTGACAGCCTTAGAAAGAGGACATCAATCATCAAACTTCTCTGTAAAAAATCTTGCCACACATATTTGAATGAACCTTATTTGTTGATTCACAGTGGTGCAACTTATAGAATAGGTTATATAACTTATATAATAACTTGATATGGATGTGACTGTATCTGATTACTTAACTCATTATTAGAGTTTTAGCATGTGCACCAGATAGATATATGAAGTGTAGGAATGAAATGGTTTAGGTACTAATCCTACATTACATATTGGGTAAGAAAGATGAGTGGTATTTGAGACTCGATGTACGCCGGTGGTAACTCAATTCATATCGACAGTACACGCAAATCACAGAACACGCGTGCGTTAATCGCGTGTCAAAAAATGAATGAAAAGGAATTTATGGCGTTAGGATTATGTCATATCTCGCAGTCATAGCATATCATTTCACATGCACAGATATTACTCTTTGCGCACCAATCCAACACTTAAGAGTTGTACAGGCAGCTGCGAGCTTGAAACAAAACAACCTGACACATGATAAAATAACCAGAAAATTCAAATTTTTTGGAATTCATATGTTTATTAAACCTTATTACAAAATTCAACATTTTTTTTTTGCCATATGATTTTGTTTATGATATATTTTTTGTATCATGTTTGATACATTGGGCGTTTTGGGCAACGTTTTACTCACAACAATGTTCATTTTAGGTACAAAAATTTGTTGTTTTTGGGACCTCAACTTCCATGCTTTTATGGGCTACACTTTCATCTGGATAGTCTTCCTCATCACTGCTATCTGAACTTCCATTATCATGCATAACCTTAGGAGTCCATTCCTCCTCCTCCTCATCATCTTCCCCTAACTGCTCCATGTCACTTGATTTGCCATGTACTATCATGCTAATGACATTTTTAATATACTTCTTCTTCCTCTAGTCTTTTTCACATCTAAAAATACACAAATTGGTCGATATAGTATAGCGATTATGTTATTGTTATTTTGAAAATACCCAAAATGTATTTTAAGATGGCATTTTAGTCATTAATTACATTAATTAAATCATCAAAATAGTGTGTGTTTGTATAGTGGTAGGCATTATGTAGATTACATTACAAAAATGTGACTTGAAAGTTCAGGGATAAAGAACCTTAAATCCCTGCAGTATCAAATTTGATACACACATTTTTAACACGATTTAACTATAATATAAATAATAAATTTTTAGGTAATTATGCATTGTTTCAATAAAGAAGATATTTATTTAAAAAAATAGTTATAACATAAATGTTATTCTTACCATAACTATATGAAAATTAGCAACTTGTTCCCTGCCAAAAGTGTGTGGAGGATTTAATGACAGCAGCCATTTTGAAAAGGTAAAAAGAAATACCTTCCAATGCTTGTAGTGGCATGATACTCCACTAGAGGGCAGAATACATGTATCAGATTAGATACAACAGGTGTTTAAGGAAATTATTGATCAACTTGATGAGATAGAGGTTTCAAAAACTTGCGTAGCAAATATGATACAAATGGTTTTACAGGGCTAGGGAAATGGAAAGAATGGCACGCGTACAGAGACGCCCCAACACGCGTGCGAGTGTCTGCTTTGCGTGCGCTTTTGGGGCGGAAACCAAGGGAGGTACTGGCCATCTTATGATTCGTCACCAAAATGTCAAAAGTCGGTTTCATTCGGGCGAGCAGAAATAAACTTTGAGAGGAGAGTTTACCTGTTTTATACACACAGGTGCCATTCTTTCTCTCTCCCATGTTTTGTTTCACACTCATAGCTGTCTGTACAACTGCCTGTGTGAAATGATACAATTTGCTCGTGAGCATGTTTTATTGCGATCGCGAGATATGAAATAAAGCTGACGCCATAGAATTTGTGTAACTCGTTATTACCGCGTTCATTTTGACAGCCCTACTTTTTTCCCCCAATACCTTGAACAGGAAAGTTTAGAGATATCATCCAGCTATGGAGCTGCTAAATGTTCTTTTTTCTGACTTCAAAGTGCTCATATTATGCTCATTTTCAGGTTCATAATTGTATTTAGAGGTTGCACCAGAAAAGGTAACATTAATTTTCAAAAAAAACATTTTTGTTGTACTTCAAATTGCTGACGCTCCTCTTTTCACCCTGTGTGTTGAGCTTTCCGTTTTAGCTACAGAGTGAGGCATTGCACTTTTGTACCATCTTTGTTGTGAGTCGCACATGCGCAGTACCTAGGTAAGGACTACTAGCCAGTCAGAAGCAGAGTATGAGGGCGTGCCATGCTAGCAGCTAGGTGAGCATTATAACGTATGTTACAAAGTGACCACGTTTGTCTCTGAAGTAAAGGCTGGACTACAATAGAGCTGTTTGGAGCAGTTTGTGAACATTGGGCCTCATTCACCAATATCTTCCTAAGTTTTCTCTTAAATATGTTCTTAAGAAGGTTCCTAAGAAAAGTCTACGCCGGATTCATGACGTGTTCTTAAACAGCAGATTTGTTCGCACCTGTGTTCTTAGGATTGATGAATCCCACGTCTTCGTAACTGAAAGCGCGTGCCAGTTGTTCCTAATTAGCATAAGAAAACGCCCCGCAAATTCCCATATAAGGACATGACACTTCCTGTGCACCTCCTGGGAGACAGGTTTTCGGAGATTGTCGGAGCCGTGGTGGAGGAAGTACTGAATCTCAGTACTTAAATAAAAGTACAAATAACAAGAGACATATTTACTTTAGTAAAAGTAGAAGATGTCCACTACCACAAACAAGGCCTGGCTTCTAAAAAAAGTTCCAATCCTAACCATGAAACGGAAATGTGTTGTTAGAATTGGAATGCAGTTGGTTTTATTCATGGATGTATTTTATTTTCTTTAACCATGCAAGTAAGCAAATAAAGTGTGTGAAGCAGCGGAAATGGGGAGATGTGAAGAGGTCCAGCCAAATAAATAAGATATGAACGCGTCTTACGCAGCCTGGCGGAGGAGTAAACAACGCTGTGGTGAGAAATAGATATAGCTACTTTGATTTAAAAACGGGAATAATAAAAACAAACGTTTTCATTTTCACTTTTACCGGAGGCTGTATTACCGAGGGTCAGCGGCGCTGCGCCCAAGCTCTGCAGCACCGGAGCCGGCTTGGATCAGCGGTGCCCCATATATACAGTATCTACGGTAACCCATATATACAGTATCTACGGCAACCCATATAAACAGTATCTACGGTAACCCATATATACAGTATCTACGGCAACCCATATATACAGTATCTACGGCAACCCATATATACAGTATCTACGGCAACCCATATATACAGTATCTACGGCAACCAAACTTTACTGGTGAGAAAAACGTGTGACGGTCAGAAAGACGTTTTGGCGGGGGGACACTGATCAGAAAATGTAACGGAACATTGTAGAAATGTAGTGGAGTAGAAAGTAGAGATAATTGCTGCAAAATGTAACAAAGTAAAAGTCAAAAGTAGGCTATGCACTATTGAGTCTACTTAAGTAAAGTACAGATACGTGAAAAATGTACTGAAGTACAGTTAGGACGAATTTGTACTTTGTTACATTTCACCACTGCATTTTGGCCCTATAAATAGTGATCAATCACCAAATAATACAGGATTCAATCAGTTTAATTGCTGATGTAAATTGCAGTGTTAGTGGTTTTTTTGCATACTATATTTTTTTCAACAAATGATCAGAAATACATTACAGTACAATACTATCATTGGAAACGACTGTAGAATTAAATAAAATGCAGTAAGCAATCATTTGGAGCAAATTGTCATCACTCAAACGTGCATAAGAGTGCTTTTCAGTGTTCGTAGATTTTGTTCTTAGCTAAGAACAAATCCAAGTTAAGAAAACATTAGTGAATGCCTTTGGACTTTTTCACTTTGTAAACTTATGTGTGTGTGTGTGTGTGTGTGTGTGTGTGTGTATATATATATATATATATATATATATATATATATATATATATATATATATATATATATATATATATATATATATATAAATAAAAGACACAATTAAGACAGATTAGTCCTTCCTAACACTCAACCTAATCCTTAATTTGAACCAGATGCCTAACTCCAAACAAATCCTGCTTCTAACCTGATCAATCATAAAATGCTTCAATATTTGGAGTGAGTGTTGTAGCACTGTTCGAAACATTGTACTCGTGTAGGTATTCGGGTAGTACGTAAGTCTTTGTAAATTAGTGTGTTGCTCCTGCACTGACACACCGACACTAACATTCACAGTAACACAATACAAGGGAGTAGTTTCACAAGATCAGGAAATTCAGGTTTGGTTGGAACACTCGTCGGTCATCGTTAAATGTTAAATATGTCAACAAACTCTCAACCTGCAAGTCATCCACATTTCCTCTTCTCTTTGTTCTGCGATCAGAAATATTAGCTAGGTACCAGACTACTTACCAGACCCAAACCGGCAATGAATGTGGTGTGTGTGTGCGTGGTAACACCACATTGTGGTGTGTGCTAACCCTAATCCTAACAGTGTGTGTATCAAAGCCTGACATAACTTCTTCCTCTGTGCGATAAAGCTCCAACGTTCTCAATGTGTTTTTGTATCTTAAGATTGGTGTGGCTGTGTATCAACCACAAGATTGGTGGTTCAATCCCAGGCTCCTCCAGTCACGTGTCAAAGTGTCATTGAGCAAAACGCTTAACCCGAAGTTGCTCCCTCGCTGTATGTGTCCACTGCTTCTAATGCTTAGGATGGGTTAATGCAGAGATTTAATTTCACTACATTGTACTGTACAATTGTATGTGACGCATTGTAAAGTTCCATTTTCTTTTTAACCATTACCCAAATTGAATCCTGTTTGGAATTGAAGAATGAATGTAGCCCACGTGCAGCTTTCTATTCCTGATAAAAGACTACAACTCCACACAGAGCAGCTGCAGTACAGGTAGTGCCAGTTTCCTGTTAGTGAACCATAGGCAAGGGGTTTAGCTATGCAGTAAACACCCTAAGAGTAATAATCATAGTTGGATAAGAGAAGAAATTAGGTTTGATTGTTTGTTTCTCTGAAGGTCTTTACAGTTTTGGAGCCACATGTGACAATGCTTGAGATCAAGATTTCATTGATACGGGTTCTATAATCTGATTAGCAGCATCGTCACCAGGATGCAAATTCTTACATTTCTACCCCTGGGTAGAAATAAGTAAACATGGTAAACCATCCAGAGGTTTACCTTTGTAGGCTGGGGTTAAAGTGGGATCCGTTTCTTACTACATTAAAATCTCTATCCACTACACGGCACTTAAAGAAAACTCACTTTTAATGTTAGTTCACCTGTTACTCTCATTATTTCCTTCTTCCAAAACAGTGGTGAGGAACACCAGGAGCAATTGCCAGGAGTTGAGTTCTCATTCAAGCAAAATTGTGACTGGTGTGTTAACTGCATGCCAAATAAATCAGGGCACACAAGGCCAAATTGCCTCCTAATCTACCATATGACCGGTTGCTGACAAGTATTTATTATTGTTTTTCACTTAGTATATTGTTTTTTTCTTGTAAGGTGACCGTGAGTCATTTCATCTTCTTAAAATTGTATGTTGTCTCATATGAGTTAATTATCTTACATTGATTTTAAAACCTCATCAGACACTCATTATATTAGGTAAAGCTGGTTTTAAAGGGTAACTACAGTTTTTTTTCAACCCTATTTCCCTAGATTAACATTCTAAGTGTCTGACAACATTATGGAAAGGATTTCTAAGGAGGTCGACCTTTCTGTTAAAGAGTAAGATGCCTTTTTTTAAACATAAAAATAAATTGCTCTCGCTAAACCCACCAGACTCCATGTAAATAAACCGTAATCATATCAATTTGCAACTCATGCTCTCTATCTCCCACCTGCAGCTCCAGTATGCACAGACGCAGGGAGCACCATGTTGTTGTGCTGCAGTGACCATTCTGAAATCCTCGCACAGCCCGCGGTCAACACATGGTAAATGCGTGGTATGGTAAAACGTGTGCATTCTTAACACTCAGGGTTTTACTGCATAGAGGTTTTAGCCAATGCCAAAGAATAATCATCAGCGGCAAAACATATTCAACTTTAGTAGTCAAGTTCCCTTTAATCCAGAACTGCTATGTTTTACACATACGGCTAGTGCAACGCTGCATGTATTTTCAGTTTTACTCATAGACCGTATATATAACTATGGACAGAGTGTCCCTGGCGTCACCCATTGATTTCTGAAAATCAAAGTGGGGGCGGCTCCCACCGTCGCTATATTGACAGTGGTTGTGTCAGTATATATTATGGCATGCAGTTCAGGAAATGATTGTACATATATACAAAATGTAGAATCTGAATATATGGAATGAAAGTCTGAATATATGGAATAAAATTCTGAATATATGGAATGAAACTTTGAGAATATTGAATGAAATCTGACATTAGGTAAAAGGTACTTTATTGTCACATACATGTAGCGAAATTCATTCTTTGCATTTAACCCATCCCTCAAGGGAGCAGTGGGCAGCCATTTACAGCACCCGGGGACCAACTCCAGATCTGAGCCAGTGCCTTGATCAAGGCCACTGACTGGAGAACCTAGTACAGGTCTTTTTTGATGGTGGGGGAAAATCAGAGCAAACTCCACACAGAAAGGCCTAGAAAGACCTGGATTCGAAGCCAGAACCTTGTTGCTGTGAGGCCACAGTGCTAACCATTGGGCCACCATGCTGCCCATGCTGACATAATAAAATATGGGGTATACTTGGCGCAGCCGACCTGTCGAGCGCCAGTGTGACGTCATGGGAGCGCCATAACGGTTTATACTCGGGCGTGGTGGTTGCAACACTAGTTGCAGTCTTCTCCTGAACAGAGGTGGCACTAATGAGGAAAGGCTACCGACTTTGCTATTTCTACGGACTAGAAGAAGAACAACAAAAAGGTAAACAACTGGCAGCAGCATTGACATCAATGCTTCGATTTGATTGGATGACCTACTTGGAGACCTACTTACAGAACTCATCTTAACCCAGTAAGTTTATAAGAGAGACTTGCAGTCACTCAGAGTCCTGGCATCCAGTTACCCTCAAGCTCCTTCATGCTTCCTGCTTCCGCTTTGTTGCACGCTGCTGAAAAACCTCTGGTCGCGCACTCTAAATCCTGGCGCGCCAGCGAGATCTAGGTCATTCTGACGTCACGTTGGCGTGCGTCAGCTCGGCCACGGCGACTGTGAAACGGCCTTAAGGCTCTGGCTCCATCTTGATAAGCAGGAACTGTCTGGCCTGTGAGGTCCAATATATTCTTATTGTCTTCCACAATAAAACAGTGAATACATTTCTTCATCTGTAGAGGTTTATCCACAATTAATATATTAAATATTAATAAAGAAGTAAAACAATGTGCTTGTTGTTTATTATGAACTTTTGTAACTAACAATCAGTTTACAATTTTCTAGTTCGGAAAATAAATCAGAAAGATCAAATGAATCATTTTTCTATGCCAAGGTAATTAGGTAAGCAAGGAAGTATAAATATAGGGGGCAGTGGTGATTTTAGACCCTTTTTAGGTGGGCTCAAGCTATTAAGTGGCCATTACGCTAGCTAGCGAGAGGCAAAGTGTGTGTATAATGCTCAAAGTGCAGGGCGGAGACTAAACAAACTTCTGGCCCGACACTTGTGGGAACTCAGAATTGAAGTATGTTCCGCACGCAAAACAAGCCTAATAACTTCTGTTAGAGATTGCATTCGGTGTACATTAGCATCGTTCCGAAAGTCCAGTACCGAAATGGTCCAGTACGAATACATGTACCGTTACGCTCCTACGCCTAACATTGCATTTGTGACCTGTAATTATAATTAATTAGTTACTGTCGCTTCAGGTCCAAATTACTGTCTGCCTCTTGACGTTACACTCTTTCCATGAGGCAGTTTCTTTTTGCTTCAAAGCGATCTCTCATGTTTTTCCACACTCTCCAGCAAAAGGCTTCTTCTTTTTCCAGCGTGGTGTCTCTCTCTAACCATATTTAAGGCCATCTGACTTCCTGTGGTCTGTATATCAAGAATCCTACAGATGTTTGTACAGGCCAGTCTTCACTTCTTTTCTTTCTAAGCACATAAAGCAAATGCTTTTGTCCAAAGTGAGAATATTCAACCTCTACAGGAACAAGAGATAACGCAATGCCCGTACTGGGTGGAATTTGTGATTTCTACAATCTCCACCCATTACATTTATTTTCACATACACATGTTAACCTTGTGTTGTCCTTCGGGTCACCGGGACCCATTTGACGTTATGTGAAATGACATCACGTAGTACGCGAGGGTCACCGGGGGCACACGGACACACACACGGACACACACACACACACACGGACACACACACACACACACACAGAAGCTCAACGCCAGGCCAATACAAAACGTCAAATAAACTGGACGGGTCCCGGTGACCCGAAGGACAGTACAAGGGTTAACAATCATATACTTAAATAATAATAATAATAATAATAATAATAACTAAAATAATTTTCTAATACTAAAAATTGCGCTCATCTGAAAAGACACCAAACACTGTGGTCAGCTTGAACCTTTTAAAACCTGTGTGTACTCACAAGAACATGCCAATGGACTTTTCTCCTGATAAAGCATTAGGTACCAGTACTTGCATATACTCCGTGGTGGAAGAAGTATTCAGGTCCTTCACTTTAGCAAAAGTACTAATAACACACTGTAAAAATACTCTGTTACAAGTAAGAGTTCTGCATTGAAAAGTTTACTAAATAAAATGTTGTATTATCAGGAAAATGTACTTCAAGTACTAAAAATAAAAGTACTCGATGCAGAAAAATCCTAAAAACTGGAAACAATCTAATCAGTTCTGTCAATCAACTAAGTGTTTCAGCTAATCATATCAGCCGTACTTGTAGGCCTGTACATTGCTGGGTAGTTCAGTTTATAATAAAACATTTTAACTACATGTTTTGTGTGCAAACATCTCAATTTGGAAAGTAACTAGTAACTCAAACTGTTGGATTAATGTAGTGGAGTAAAGAGTACTCTGAGTAGAAGTAGAAAGTGGCATGAAAAGAAAAGACTCCCCCAACATACAAGTGAATCAAAATGTGTACTTAGGTACAGTACTAGAGTAACACTTAGTTACGTTCCACCACTGTACATACTTACAATACTATTGTCTGTGATCTTAACTCACTTTTAGGATAACAGACAGCAGTGTTGAAAACCTTTTTGGTTATTATGAATGTACTACAAACTGCGGTTTATTCGTTTAGCATGGACTAGATACTATCCAGACACTATGAAAGACAACCGATAGACTGAAGAGAATATGGTAAGATACAACATGCAAGACACACCGATCCCACTGATGGGGTTTCTACCCAAATTAAACATGTCTTACCGGTTCTGAGGAGTGAAGTGATTCCAGAGGAGAGATTATTTTGGCAGTAAACAGATGCAGCATATTCCCAAAACTGTCGCACGTCTTTTCTCCTCACATCAATCACTGTCTGTGTGTCAGATGGCAAATTCCTCTCCTTTCTCCTTGCTCCTGTCATTGTGCCGTTGACCCCTCCCCCTGAAAGGTTTATCCAATCCAACCTGCTCAACAGGTGCAGCTGTGCGCTATGCCTTTTTAAAACAATCTCTACTTCTCTCTCTGCCCCTACTTCTCCAGCACACGGACAGTCACCTGCTTTTTTTTTTTTTTTTTTTTTTTTAAAATCACAAAACCAGGCCAAAATGACACAGTAATTGATGCATGTACACAATTTATATGTGAAAGTACGCAATTAAGAGGAGATATCAGAAGTAGGCCAATCAAACTCTTTTATGGGATTTACTTACAAGACATCGAGGGAAATTTTGGTGGGATCTACAGCTAAGAACTACTGGATTTTCTCTGGAAAAGGCAAATTAACTTCTTTTGTAATGGACACAATAGAATGAGATCAGATCAATGGATCTTTTTCACAGCAGACATTTTGACTTGTCATAGTAGGAAAAGCAGAGCTGAAATTGATAATTGATGGCTCAGTTCCATCAAGTGTCCCAGTAAGCTATTTCAGTGAGTCAGCATGCACAATACCAGGGCCTCTCCTAAGTGGAATGCAGCCATCATTAATGGTTTTGAATACACCTGTGCTTTTCCTACCATGACATGTCAACATGTCTGCCATGAAGAAGGTCTACTGACAATGACTGAAGATAGTTGTGAACAAAAAAATGGAGTTAGCCTAAGTTACTCTTTAAATTTAGACATGACATGAGAAAAACAAGACAAAGTTGTGTCGAGGTAAACTCAAGTAAAATGTCAGCGTGAAGAAAAGGAAAATCTAAAGCCAATGGTTACATTACAAGTTCACAACATTTAACTTTACTACAGGTATTTTTTGTCCACCGAAGTCGATTTACGAGTTGTTTTCGGGAGTTATGAACCGGAAGTTGCAAAAAGAACGCCACCGAGGTCGTATATACGACTCGTCAAGTCGTCTGAACTCAGCGGACCCCGAGTTCACTTTCAAAGATGGCTACGTCGTACATCACACGTAGTAAACATTGTGGTTTTCTACAATTTTAAGCACTTTTGTCGTTGTAACCAAATGAAGAAGTCGTACACATAGCGCTGTATACTGCTACCTATAGGCATGTTGCTACAGTCTTATTAGGAGTTAAACATAGTGCTGTATACTGCTACCTATAGACATGTCTCTACAGTCTTATTAGGAGTTAAACATAGTGCTGTATACTACTACCTATAGACATGTCTCTACAGTCTTATTAGGAGTTAAACATAGTGCTGTATACTGCTACCTATAGACATGTCTCTACAGTCTTATTAGGAGTTAAACATAGTGCTGTATACTACTACCTATAGACATGTCTCTACAGTCTTATTAGGAGTTAAACATAGTGCTGTATACTACTACCTATAGACATGTCTCTACAGTCTTATTAGGAGTTAAACATAGTGCTGTATACTACTACCTATAGACATGTCTCTACAGTCTTATTAGGAGTTAAACATAGTGCTGTATACTGCTACCTATAGGCATGTTGCTACAGTCTTATTAGGAGTTAAACATAGTGCTGTATACTGCTACCTATAGACATGTCTCTACAGTCTTATTAGGAGTTAAACATAGTGCTGTATACTACTACCTATAGGCATGTCTCTACAGTCTTATTAGGAGTTAAACATAGTGCTGTATACTACTACCTATAGACATGTCTCTACAGTCTTATTAGGAGTTAAACATAGTGCTGTATACTGCTACCTATAGACATGTCTCTACAGTCTTATTAGGAGTTAAACATAGTGCTGTATACTGCTACCTATAGACATGTCTCTACAGTCTTATTAGGAGTTAAATACCTCCTGATTAGTTATTTTGGAGCTTGTGCAGCTGAAATTGGCTAGAGACGCTCTGTTACTGTATGACAACAACGGCTTTAAGCCGAGTCTTGAGCAGAAAGCAGAGCAGTAGCCCAACGTTAATGTTAATCAAAACGTAATTTTCATGTATCAAACTGTGAAATATATTTGTGTAATATGTCAATAACTGGGTGAATAGAATCCTAAATGTTACTAAAAATGTTACAAAAATCCATCTTTTTTTTGACTCGTATTGTGTGACAAAAAGAACGCAACAACCCCGCGGTTATTCGTTTTCCGACACGGATGTGACGTCTCACTCGAGCTACTAGTCGCGATTACAAGACAAAAAGAACGCACCAAAAGTAGACGGTGAATGAAGTCGGTCAAAATAGCTGCTGATGCCCCAACTGACTAACAATGCAGCATTGTGTGCAGTCAAAACTGCTATAAAAGTGGTGCAGTTCCCGAGCTGAGAAGAACAGATATGTTGAGCAGTGATGCTCAAAGCCTTTTCTTTACGTTGTTTTCCCCATCAAAGCTCTAATCATGCACCAAACTAAATTGGGAATAAGTGATAAAAGACAATTTAGTACAACGTTTTATTGATTGTGCACACTTCTTACTGCCAGCCATCTTCCACTGTACACAGTTTCTACACATATATCTTAATTGTACATGAAAAGTCTAGAGCAGATATCCAATTTAGACAGGACATGAGACTAATCTACACCAATGATAATCTGGACCCTTAGTGAGAAATGAAGAGACAAAAACAGAAGGGGGAATGGTGAATTCAGTCAATACTTGATATCTCTATTCAGATGGGTTCAGGTTTGACAGTCACTGTCTTCGTGGTCTGCAGGTATTTCTAGAAGAAAATAAACAAGAAAACTGGATTAGACCTGAATACTGGCCTTTTTGTGGCCAAATGCATGTATTACAATAGAGAAAATAAAAAAAGTAAAAAGTAAAAAATGGGGAATGCACAATGAGTCATTTGACAGGAAAATATATGAATGAATGATCCTACTTTACAGGCCACCTGAGTTCTGGATAGGGTGGAAAAACTCCAAAAAGCCAGCTCAGGAGCAATGCGGATGGTATAATTAAAAAGCTCACCAGTAGGGATGGGTATCGTTAGAATTGTAATAAAAATAAAATAAAACGGTTCAACAGTTTGACTTTTTTGCAGAAATAAGTCGAATTCTTTCCTGAGTTTTCTGTATACAATAAGGGAGGAAATTGCTACAAATATTTGGTCTGACAACTATAAACAATACAACATTGGTTTTACGTGGATGTCAAAACAGCTCACACCAAGTTCAGCTGAGCAGCTCGTCACTAAAATGATAATAGCTGGACCACCTTTAAGGTCAGCCCACCTTAAGTTAGAGAGCCTGGACCGCTTTAGCTTGTTGCTAACGTCAGGGCTAACCCCCTTAAGTCAGCTGGGGGAACTTTGCTTAGGTCTTGAAGAGCGGTTTCATTTTGTTCACCGACAAATAAACTTCTCTCTCTCTCACCACTTGTTATGTAGCCTAACACATTGTAGTTTAAAAATATTCCCAGCTGTTTAGACCTGGTGGGTACCCAGCGGCGTTACATAAAAACTAATAGCAGTACCGTTTGTCCAGGAGGTTATCAATACTTTGGTACTGACCAGTCTGGAACCAGTACCAGTTAAGTGCCGGTTCTTGATACCCTCCCTTAACACCAGTAACTACACTTTAAAACCTAATGACTACTACTACAGATATTTGGGAAGACTTTGTAGTGAAATGGTTACTAAAAGTCTTCTAAAACATGTTTAGTTTTTTTCCCCAGACACTATCAGAACCTGTTAAGAGGAAAGTGGTGTGTGTGTGTCTTACCTGTAGGTTCTCGTAGTGTTTGAGCGTTTTACAGTGGTTTATCTCTGCCTCTTTGGTTCCGCTGAAGAACCTATTACACACCTTACAGAAGAAACCCGTCTTTGGGACCAAGAACTCCATACCTGTGGAGACACACAAGCCCTCAAGTCAACTTTAGAAGCTGTTGACAACTATTTAATTAGTTAAACATTGTGAACATGCATGTAAAAAGGCAGACGAACACAATAGTGAAAATACAGTGTCAGACATGGTGAGTAAAAAGAGCCGTGTCTTACCAACTGGGCTGCTGGGATCAAAAGGAGGGAGGGAGTCTGTACTCATGGGAGTGGCAGTCTTTAATTTCATCTTCACACTCTCCTCTTCAGCGTTTGTTTGATCTTCAGACCTCTTGCGCTTCACTGTGAAAAACAGAGACCTGGATAAACGTTGTGTACGCACAAAGAGGTTACAAACGGTGGCTTTCAGGCACACAGTGTAACAAATTATTTTGCTGTGTGAATGTGCAGCCCGTCCGCAAAGTCTCGTCTGGCTCTGTAACATGGCGAATTAAAACTGAAAAGTGCAAAAACTCAAAAACAAAATAGTTTACACTCCAGTTACTGTCATACCTCTTATGAAATGGTCTATGAAAAAAAATATTAAAATGATATCCACTGATACACCATGGGCCCTATTTTAACGATATAAGCGCACGGCGTGAAGTGCCTGGCCGGTCTTAAACTAGCAAAGACACTTGCGTCAGGCTTTGTGCTGCCCTGCGCTGGCTGCAAGATGGGGCCCCATAAAAGTTTCATCATTTGTCCCAACCGGCAGCATCAGATGCCGCCCACCAAGAGTCAGGTTCAGAGGTTTCTGCCTGCTAAAAGGAGCAACTACTACCACATAGACAAGACACAATCGTCCCAAATACGATGAGGTAAACTAGGACATTATACATAACAGCATGATGCATTTAATTAACTAGTACAGTGCCTGTTGAAAATGTGCCTGTTTGGAACGGGTCAACTGCTTGGCCTGTGGTATTGCTGCTTGTAGAATTCTTCAAAACCAAATTGTACCCCAAAATTACTTACAGAAGGACCACAAACCACTTAGTATGCGACTCCACTGTACAGCCTACAACGGACTTACCCGACAGAGAATGTTGCAGATTCAGAATGTAATCAAAAAATATCACAATGACAATGTGGAGTAATCAGACATTAGGGTCATGGACTCATGGCAGTGCGCTACCCACCCGGCCGTTATGAGAGCTAAACAGCACATATCTGCGTTAATCAACCACCAGAACTGGACTGTGTGCGCGCAGAGAGAGAGAGAGAGAGAGAGAGAGAGAGAGAGAGAGAGAGAGAGAGAGAGAGAGAGAGAGAGAGAGAGAGAGAGCGAGAGAGAGATCTCGTGTTGTATGATCGTTAACCAGCAGAGTTGTTCATTGCCATACAGGTTTAGTGGCTTGACAGTTAAAGGTGAAGTAAGGGATTTGTTTCGCGGAGGTAATTTGGCGACGGTAATGTGATGAAGGTGAGTGATGAAAACTGCTGTGTCTGGCCGGTTCAGCTCTGAGATTTTCTCGCATTGCACAGTGCTGTGAAGGAATGATCTCCAATTATGTTATGTTCTGCCTCGGTTTAGAAGTGGTGAATGTAGGATACAGCTCACAGCAACTTAACACTAGATAGTGTTGGCAAATAGCTTTTTATTGAGTTTCCTCTTAGCGAAATAATACACTGAAAAGCGTAGGGCCTTTTTTCGCCAACCTTATTCCAACAGTTCTTAACCGTCACCAACCCCGCCCCCAAACACGGACACGCGCATACATACATACAGATAAGCTTTATTTCAAACTAAATCAGACAAACCATACCTGTCTCCCCAGCAAGAGCTCCTGTCTCTTTGTCCTCTTCAACCTGCATCTTCTCCTTTTCCTCCGTTTTGTCCGACACCATCTCCTCCTTCTTAACCTGACTGTAATTAAGAACATCGTTCTCCCGCTCATTCTCTGAAGTCACTACTCCTGCTGCTGGGCTGTTTGAGGAGGAGTCAGCCGGGGCAGCTGAAGCTGCAGGGGCAGGTTCGAGAAGGGGTTCAACCTCAGTGGTGGAGTCCAGTCTGGCTTCTAAAACACAGACAGATTTCAGGCCAAAATTATTTACGCACTCTTAAACTTAAAATCAAAGAATACATATCTAATCCCCTTTCCTACCAAAATAGGAAAACAAGGTAAGTAAACAGTAGAAAGGGGCAATGAGGCCAGTGACCATATTACAGTGGTTACTTATTTAATTTCTTTCAAACGCAGTGCTGACTAATTTGGAAAGATATTCAAGCGCTGCTTGACGGACAGAATTTGTGGCCGAGATAGCATTGCATTAGGCCAGAAAAGGGACAAAAATTAGTAGGGAAGTGCCCAATTCAAATTTGATATGGCTGTTCAATAACAATATTTGTTCCCGTTTTTTTTTTTTTCGGCCAACGCACTTTTAATAACCATATTTATTTGTATTATCGGTTATCTCAGAGCCTGACCGGGCATAGCCTCTTTTCCGCCATCTCACTCAGAACAATCTTTGGTCTGGTCCAAGCTGCCTGTACCCGTGGCTGACATCTTCCCTGAGCGGACGGGGTGACGTAGTGGAATAATTTTACCCAGCAGGTTAGCATGAAAGTGAGGAGCACTCAGTCTGCAGCTACTTGTGGAGACCAAAATCCCCAGAAGTAACGTCAGCTGCACACAGACTGACAAAAAACAAACAAAACGACGAATCTCAGTTGACTGAGGGGTCAACCACTGCTGATTTGAATAGTCGACTTCCAGAGGACAGCCCAAAAAATTTTGTTTCCATCACTGCCAATCATCAATATTGCATCAGTCATTTGTCTCGGGAATGAATGCTGGTTGTAACCTTTCCCGCTAAAGACAAACGCCAGTGTTTTTTGTTGAGTGGAAAAATGGCTTAAGGCTTAAAAGATGCAGAAGGTAAGCCTTATAAAACTACCTTTCTGTCATATTAGCTGAAACTGACCCTATGTTCCAGTAGAACTACATGAAGCAGGTCATAAAAAAAAACAATCCGGCACCTCTGGCACCACCTACAGCCTGTAGTGCGATTTGCAAAAATCCAGAACTCCTTGTTCAGATGCACCAATCAGGGCCGGGGGAGATGGGGGATGGGAGGGCTTAGGAGAACCTTTTGGGCTTTAGCAGAAAGAGGGGAGGGACTGAGAAGTTGTCGATGTTCAAAGTTTTTGGCCAAGTTCTGGATCTTCCCAATCCTACCTACGGCACCTTTAAATTTCCTTAATTTCTTCATCAAGATTAAATCAGTGTGAGGTCCTACCTGTGTCAGTTTCAATGTCAGTCTGAGGTGGGATCCGAGTCTCAGTTTTGATTTGAGTCTCAGTTTTGATCTCAGTCTGAGGTGGAATCTGAGTCTCAGTTTTGATGGCAGTCTGAGGTGGAATCTGAGTCTCAGTTTTGATGTCAGTCTGAGGTGGGATCTCAGTCTGAGGTGGGATCGGAGTCTCAGTTTTGATTTGAGTCTCAGTTTTGATTTGAGTCTGAGGTGGGCTCTCAGCCTGAGGTGGGCTCTCAGTCTCAGTTTTGATCTGAGGGGCTTCTGTTTGACATATTGGCACATGTGTTTGGCTGGGTGATGAGTCAGCTTGTGACGCCGGAGAGGGGGGATGCTGCAGCGATAAGAACCAGTCTGGGTTTTGAATCTGATGACACTAAACCATCTAAAGTCTCAGCGATCGGCACAGCCACAGGTTCAGACTCCGATACGTGCTCAGACTTCACCAGTGTTGCTGGGGCATCGGACATCGTTGATTCTGGGGTAACCTCCACGGGCGTGTCCTATAAACAAGAGAACAGGAAGAGGACCATAATGTCTCAGACACCCCAATAACCATGCAGAGAAGATGTTTTATGCGATATATGGACGCTAAATTGTACCCCTAGAGTGTCCTGTTGGAATGATGTGGGAGCGTCCTCCCCTCCATCTGTGGCTTCCATGGGAACAGAGGGAGAAGGAGAAGAGCAAGGAAGGTCGGCCACATCTCCAACTTCATCTACCGTCACAAAGTCACTCATGTTGAACGGGAAGTCGCCAAACTCTTCTTCCTCCTCCTCCTCCTTCTTCTCTACCTGGTTCCATGACAGGACAAAAAACAAACTGAAATCAACTGAGGATAAGAAAAAAAAAGAAAAAAAAAGGAGCGATTTAACTCGCCAGTTTCAACACTTTCTGACCAGACAGTGCCTTCTCACCATTTCGGTCTCCGCTTCAGAGTTGTTATACAGTTCGTCCCTCCAGGAGCTTTGCTTATACCCTTCCGACCTGCAAGACGACCTCGACCCTGACACACTTTCCCTGTGTGTTCTCTTCCTCTCCCTCCTCTCCTCCTCCCTCTTCTCCCTCTCCCTCCTGGCTCTTTCATCCCGCTCCCTCTCCCGCTTGGTCCTCTCCTCCTTTTCCCAAACCCTCCTCTCCCTCTCCCTCAACTTTCTTGCTTCCCTTTCTTTTCGCTCCCTCTCCTGCTTCTTCACCTCCTCCTCTGTGTGGTTCTTTGCTGGCTCTTTTGTCCCCTCTGCGGCTTTTTCGCCCTGTTCTGTCTCCATTTGTGTCCCCCCCTGTTCTCCATTGGTGGAAGCGGCTGTGTTGTTGGGATTGCTGGCGGTTCTAGTTCGGCATTCCACAAGCAGTGCTTTAACCATCTCTGGAGTAACCTGTTAAAACAGAGATGTCAAAACCCATAGATATGAATTAATATATGAGGTTTCTGACTTAGCGACAAAGTCTGGCTCACATGAAAATCACAGAAGCAGATTTTGGGGATATTTTACCTTAGGGAGCTCTTGAATGGCCGTCTCCCGTGAAGCTGCTTGGCCATCAGAGCTTGACGTCTTTGTCTCTTCACCGGCAGGAGTGTTGTAATTACCTGTTGTGGGAGCATTGACATCTATGTCGTCTTCTGCGGTTTCCACAACAGTTTTAACAGCTGATTTGTCCCTCATGTCGGTCTCCAAGTCTGCTCCTGGTTCGGCTTGTGGTGCAGCCAATGAGTCCGAAAGATCAACAGCAAGCTTGTCTTTTTTTATCTCGTCGTCTTTGCTCCAGTTTTCTTCCAAAGATTTGTCTTCACCAACCGTCTCCTCAGTGTTCTTTGTCTTCTCATCCTTCCCGTCAACGGCTTTTTCAATCACCTCCAATGGAGATTCAGAAGTCTCTTTGTCTGCAGATGCTGCTCCTGCTGTTGCTGCTTGGCTGCCTTTGCCATTTGCAGGTGTATCCTACGATCAGAGACATGGAGGAATTGATTGGTGTTACCTCAAACTGATTCATTCAGGTGTTTAATACGAGTTAAAGCTGCAGGAATATATGTCAATAGTAGATAAAACGTGTCTAAATGGATGTCCCATTGACAACTATTGCAGATCAAGTATTAAAGATACCCACCTCAGATGAATCAGGGTATGCAGTGACTTTGGTCTGTGTGTTGGCTTTGGGGTCAGGCTTGCGGGAGAAAAACAGAGGGTTGTTCTGGATGATGCACGGAAACGTCTGGAAACGTTTGTAAACAGACAAGGCCATAGCAGCAGTTGCCATCTCACAAATGACCTGAGCAGGATGAGATATATCATCATGTTAACAGCGTATGAGATTTATTTGCCTGATAAATAAAGGAGGTGAGACATGACAGATTTGGAGAAAATTCCTTCTCAATCCAGGCCATATGGCAACAGAGGGCACATATTCTCAGGACACAGCAGATTCAGGAGATGATGGATAAGCACGTTTGCAGCTGCACAGACAAACAGCCCTCACCATATTGTTGAGCACTACGGTCTTGATGACGGTACCAAAGCGTCGCACCAATTTCTGGACCTCAGAAGAGCCGGTTGGGGTGTTGGGAACATTACTGATGACCAACAGGCAGTTCCAGCCTACTGGACCAGGACTCTCCTGCAGGAGGCAAAGGAAAATTCTGTTACTTATTAGTCAGCGGACAATTACTCACCAGTTCAGTGATGTCAATCAGTTCAAAGTATAGAATATTGATGTTAGACAAATCAACTATGTCAATAAATGGTTTCACAGCCCCTTGAAAGCCTGCAACATTATATGCTTACCATCTAAAATATTGTTTTGTTTGTTAATTCACCATGAGTTATTAAATCAGAACCACAAACTTACATCAAAGACAGTACTGCTGTAAGGTTTTTAAAAAAAAAAAAAAAAGGTACTGCAAATATTACCGTTTTTTCCAGACTACAAGTCACACTTTTTTTCTACTTTGGCTGGTCCTGCGACTTAGTCAGGTGCGACTTATATATCAAAATATATATAATTTAACATGTTAATTCATAGGGAAAAAATTACAGTCTACAGCCGCGAGAGGGCGCTCTAGGCTTGTGACAACCAGAACGCTCCTCCTAAAGACAACTGAGAAAGAAAAGAGATAAACTGCATGTAGTAAAATATGCAGCCGAAAACGGTTATCGAGCAGCAGAAAGAAAGTTTGAAATGAGGGAGAAACTTGTGAAGGACTGGCGAAAAGGTGCAATGAAGAAAACAAAGAAAGCTAATCGGCTAATTGCGGGCTGAAAGCAAGACGGCCAGAGCTGGAGGAACTAGCTAGTCCACAGATGGATGCGTGCTGCCGGGAGGGGCCTGTCAACGGTGCAGTTACGTCTCCACGCCCTGGTAACTAGTTGTTCTGTGTGCTATTGTATAGTTGACAGTTGAAAAGGGCTGATTTTCGTCTTGGATTTTGTGAAATAAATTTCTAAATAAATGCAACTTATAGTCCGGTACGACTTATGGTTTTTTCCCTCTTGATGACGCATTTTTTGACTGATGCGACTTATACTCCGGAGCGCCTTATAGTCTGGAAAATACGGTACTACACTTTGAAATGAAGACAGATTCAGAAACTGCATGGCCCATTTCTCGCTTAAAATGTTTTCAGAAACACGTTTCGTGAACTATTTTCGTAAAATATGAGATCGTATTCCGAACGAGCCGTCATTATGTTCTGGCTTTGAAATTTGGTAGAAGCCAGACCCACGTGATGCATTTGTCGAAATTAGCTGCCGGTTTAAATTTTTTGGGGCGACAATACAGATTAGCAGCGACTGCAGTTATGGAGACGCATTAGGTCTCGCACATGAGCGGAACGTACGCTCAAGTCGGCATGGCTTCGGTTTGTTCCGAGGCACTTTTTTGAACAACTCGGGGAGGCATTCAGTCCGACGGTCGGTCGTCGGGTTGGTCAGAGCCTTTAAGCCAAACAGTAAATAAAGCACACTGCATCCCAGGGACAAATGACCGCTGAATAATTTAACATAGGCAGCTGCAGGATGTATTGTCAAGTAGTCATTGGGCAGTTGCTTTATTAAGGTTGGTTAGTGTGGTAAGAATTTCATGTTAATTTACCTTTGGATCTATAAGACATACAAACAATTTTGTATGATTAATTAGCTGAACATTATCAAGGGACTACAGATGAAAACTCCCCTTTTTGCTTACTCTGGCGCATTTACAGCAAAGTTTATGAATGTGCACTATCCCTGTTAAATCAACAAACCAAAAATGAAAGGGGCTGTACTCTACAGTATATTCACCCCTTTTAAAATAAATTGGACAGAGAACTGTACTGGTAGAAATACTCACTAATGGGTCCACTGATCCCATCAGAAGATTGTAGAGAGCCACCTGTGTAAAGAGTTTTTTGTTTTAAACTCAACGATCATTGTTCAACATAGTACAATGCCAAAGAACCAACTTCTCAAAGAGGAGATCATGGACAAAGAACATTAGACAGCAACAGAGAACAAACGATCAATATACTGTAGAGGAAGATTGGGTAAGTGATGAGAGCCCTACCGGTGTGCTGAGACTGATACGCTGTTTGAGATGGATCATCTTCAGCTCGCAGTTGTTAATCTTCGCAGGCGTGAAGGTGTAGATTTTCACCATCTCTTGAGCAATCTCTGTGTCTGGAACTGACACCAGTACCTAACATACAAAAAGAATAACATTGTTGTAGGAATATCAGCCTCCTGTCTTTGTGTTTTTCAACTAATACAGGTATATCCTTTCATAGGAAATGGTCATCCAAAGACATTAGCCACCCTGAAAAAGACATCCTAGGCATTTTTTCACTGTTAATCATTATTAAGGCTTTCAAAATTAACGCAGCAATAATGAGTAAATGCAAATTCCTTTTTACGCCACTAAACACGCAATTAACGCATGCACGTTCTATGATTTTGCTCCATAGTTAAGGAAATTAGGAACCTGCAGCAGTAACGTTTTGGACGGTGTTGCCAACTTGGCTATTTTCTCGCAAGATGTAGCAACTTTTCAGACCCTCTTGGCGACTTCTAAAAATATTATTTTCTATTGTAATTCATTTCCATGCATGCAGTCCACAGCTCCCACCCCCATGTCCTGCACCACTGCAGCGGCAGTCAGTAGGGTTGGGGGACGGGGTGTACTGCAGACTGCAGTGGAGACGAGCAACAGATCGGGAGCAGGTCTTAGAATACATCCATGAATGGGAGTGGAGGGCTAGCAGAAACAAAGCTCCTTAAGCAGAAATGGATAAAGAAAATGGTCTTTTGAATGGCAAGTTCAGTTTCAAAAACCTTCCAGATGGTTCTCTCCACAAGACTGATATCCCTTTTAAAGTACATTTAGAACAGATACAAAAAGTGTGAAGAATTTATAATTAAACACTCATGCGATTAAAAAATGTAATCGACTGACAGCCCCATTACTTACTTAATTTTTATATATATATATATATATTTTTTTTTTTATTTATTTATTTATTAATAAGTAATAAATAGCCAAACCGTGAAAATAACAACTTAACAATACATGGAAAATCTGTATGGACAGATTTATTCTGTACACAGTATTTTGTTTTGCGTTTCTGGTGTTCAGATCATTTATTGCAATCAGTCTTGTATTAAAGTACTTAAAAGAACAAGTGTCTTACCAGAAAACCACGTTGGTAGAAGTTAAGTCCCCTTTTAGAATATTACTTGAGTGAAAATCATAAAGTATCTGATATTTACTGTACTTAAATACTGAAAACTGATTCTCATGTTAAATGTACTTATTTTAATTAAAAACAAAATTTCATTATGAACTTTATTGTGCCTCCTTTTGGAAAGCATAATAAATCAGGGTTTCCACACCTTAAACATCTGATTCAAAGTCTGACATCAAGAAAGGAGTTTTTTTTTGTGAGCAAGAATCTTTCACTCCGATATACAAAAACATTTCTTGCCATTACGGCCAGAGTTGTGTAACGTTATCTTCATGACCACACCATTCACCACTGTCATCTAGAGTGCGGATCAGGCCACATTTTTCTGTCCGAGCCCAGCCCGTGTCCGACAGGCATTAAGATATTTATGTCCAAGCCCGAGCCACAGCTAAAATCTCATTTTTTTTCCTCATACTAATGACACATGTACGTCCATGGGAAGGCATTCAGAAATGCCAACAGATGAGGGCATCAGCGCACACGGGGCATGTTAAGGTTTGGTCCCCTAGCTCAAGCCGAGCTCAGGTGGTTTTAATATCTTGTGACAAAAGCAGAAATTGAAAGCAAGTGGTGGGGGGGTAGCGTTGCGCAATTTTTATTTTAATATATTTCTTTACATGAATATTTTTTCTACTAAAAACTATTATTTCGTTATTTTATTAACCCAACTAATTACTCATCTGGGCTTTCCAATAAGGTTAAGAACGAAAAAAAAGTAGCTTCCGTTCCTTCCACTTAAGAGTTGATACAATGGCGTTGGTATTGGTTGCTAAAAAGGGCACTACTTCGCCTATATGGCAATTTTTTGGATTTAGACCTGATGAGAGTGGACAGCCAAGGGACCCGCTTCAAGTTGTGTGCAAGATCTGCTTATGTGTGATCCGCGCAAAAGATGGGCAGACGACCAATCTTCATGACCATTTGCGTGTGCGCCATCCAGCAGAATATGCCACCTTGCCCACATGTCCTGGGCCTAGCAAAAAAGCTAGCCAGGGTCAGCAGACGATAACTGGGGCTTTTGCAAAAAGCACCAAATATAAAACCGACAGTGACAGATGGAGGCAGTTGACAGATGCGGTAACGCTTTTCCTGGCCAAAGAAATGGTGTCGTTCAATACAGTGGAGAAGCCGTCGTTTAAGGCCATGCTGCATACCTTTGAAAGTCAATACGAGCTGCCAGGTCGGAAATATTTTTCCAAACGGCTATCCTTAACCTTTTCAACGAGGTCAGAAGTAACATCACGAAAGAGCTGGGTGATGTAGAATATTTGGCCCTGACAACGGACATGTGGTCCAGCTGCAATATGATGCCCTACATGTCAGTGACATTATGTGAATAAAGAGTCGACACTGCAGTCCAAATGCTTACAAACTAGCTTAATGCCCGAAAGCCATACAGCAGATAATTTGGAAGAAGCACTGCGCGAGGCAATTAATGACTGGAAACTACAGGAGAAACAAATTGCCTGTATAACTACAGACAATGGAGCGAATATTGTTGCAGCCATCCGGCAGTTGAAATGGCCATGGTTAAGTTGCTTTGGCCACAACTTGAACCTGGCCATAAACAACTCGCTTGCGCAACAGAGGGCCAGCAAAGACCGAGCTTTTGGGGTTTGCCGGGCAGTCAACACTGCGTTTTCGCACAGCTGGCTAAGGCGACGTGAGCTGTAGAAAGCACAAGTGGAAATGAAACTCCCTGAGCACTCATTGATCACGGTAATTTTTAAAACAATTCGTGACAATGAACAAATTATTGTTTAAATGATTTAATATGTATTTTATAATTTAAGTATTTTTTAATTTAATAATTTAATTTTTACTGACAGGACTGTGCAACACGATGGGGCTCAAAACAGCAAATGGTGGAGAGAATGCTGGAGCAGGAGCAAGCCATCAAACATGTGTTTGCCCAAGACAAAAGCCGCCGCCCACTCCCCCAGCTGACATGGCAAGACATAAGTGTTCTGGAATCTGAACAACGTGCTGAAGCCAGTAGCGGACTTCACAGACATTCTCTCTGGAGAAAATTATGTAACCGTGTCCTCACTACTGCCCATGAGGCTGCTCTCTTCGCAAGAAGGCTGCCCAAAGAACACTTTTTTTTTTTTTCTTAGGCACGGTGGCGGCGCCGGCATCTGGTACATTCATGATTTTGTCCATGTTGATATTAGCTGCTTTATTTACTTTATTTATTAAAAACATTGCATTGTTTATCTTTTCATATAGCTAGAAGTCTAAACTCTGGGACAAGACCGTTATGTTTAAATACCTGCCATGCTGACTCCAAAACAGACAGCTTTGTTAAGGCAGTTTGGGCTTCAGATGGCTACAGTGAACGTGCACACACGTATTGTTTGTATCACGGTCGGTCAGTAAAGGAACAGTCGCAACAGTAGCCGTCGTTGCCTGTACTCGTATTACAGAGCGCACGACCGAAGCTTTGGGACTACAAGTAGAGCTTAGATGGGGCCCCCCAAAAAAAAAAAAAATCAAGCCCGACTCTACCCGAGCCTGTGCATGTTGTGTCCGAGAACGGCCCGACACATCAACTGGAATTATGAGCCCAAGCCGATTTCAACCCAAAACTTTTTTAATGCGTGGGCCGTTATAACGGACGTTCTCAACTACAATTCAGAGTTGTTTGAACTGCAGAAATCTGTTTAAAATTATCTTAATGAATAATGCAACAAGAGCGAAGCATGTAAACTGCGCTGTTTGTTTATACAGAATAGAATGGATCGCAAATGGATCTGAATGAAGAAACGAAAAAAAAAAAAAAAAACATAACTCAATGCATTTCTCAGGGGTAGCCTATGCTTGGAGAAGTAACAAAAGAGGACATTGAAGGCTGACTATCATCTTTTCTGCCATGGCGAGCCTGCTTCATGTGTCTGTTCATCATCCAAGTCCCTGTTTTATTTGCTGTCATAGGCGAGCAGCGTGCCGCACTTAATGCACTCGACAAAGCCGATACATTGCCTATGTTGTCACTGACTGCCCACAACTTGTTTAAAATGGTTCCATACCTCCGATTTTCCTCCAAACTAGCTCAAAGTTAATTCTCCTGTTTTTCTTTACATCCTCAAGCTCCATGTTGCACTTAAGCTACACCATACAGGCCAGCAGCCCCGGTGTGATGCGTGCGAGAGGAGGAGACTCCGCGCATGACACGCGTTACATTTTGTAACTGTAGTAGCCTACAACTTGTGTAACTTTTTGGACACATTTGTTACTTTGGCCTAAATATATTTCTGATTATGGCATAGCTTTCTCCCCACCCAATTATGCTAATAAAGTAATGATTAAAAAAGAAACAAACACAAATGCTTAATCAAGGGCCCGGCCCGAGGATAGTGGCGGAAAATAACGGCCCGGCAGAGAATCTAAACTCTACTAGCATGCCCCGTCTTACCGCTGCTGCCGTACAGTATCTTCCTTGAACATGAGCTGCAGAAGCAAGCACCCGGCTCCCTCAGTTTGAGGCACCAAGTGCTACACGGCTTCCCGTCTCCACCTTTTTCCTCTAGTCTTCTATTCATGCCCAGCGCCATTTATTTTAACTACTTTCTCAACTAAAGCTGTATCTACATGCTCCAAGTTTTATAAACTCTGCCTCGATTTTTTTAGCTGCGTTACCACGGAGACCACACCGCACTCTCGCTTTTCGGCAAAGACCCGCCCTACTTTGCATCTGATTGGCTAGAACTGGTAGGTGGAAGTTCGATGATTGGTTAAACCTAGCGAATCAAAAACAAATCCCATGTGGACATTTTAATTTATTTATCCAAAATATTCGTATGCCAGAAATCCGGCACCAGGTCCGATTACTATCAACCCTGTGTTAGTTAGAGCTGCGTTCCTCTTGTATGATTGGTATGTGAAATCAATTGACTCAAATATTAAACCGCATGCAAGTTTTTTTTGTTTTTTTCCCCCTCACGGCCGCACGCCGGAGATCCGGCACCGTGCCCGGAATACTTTAAGCCCTGTATTTAATTAATGATATAGTTATTCCATTAATACTAACAACTTTATATATGCTATAAAGCAAGGAATGATATGGATTCTGCCATTTCTTTGTTTTTGGGTTTTCAATTCAAACATTCGTTCAACATCCTCCCTTGAAAAACACAAAACTAGCAGTGTTCAAATTTTATTACAGTCCAGAATTATTACCAAGGGGCCCTGCCTACGGTTCGTCAGAATCAGGAACCTGTTGCTGGTTGCGGTGAACACGTGCCAATGTTTATCAACAGGAATGCATTTCCCGTCTTCGTTCGAGAAATCCAGATTCTCTGTGGAAGGTTCTACCATCCATTTGTGTCGGAACTGTCCCAGTTTAGGGCTGGGCGATATGGTTGAAAACTGTATCACGATATAAGTTTTTCATATCGGTCAAGCCTGATAATTGATATTTTTATGACCTATTTAAAATAAGGACCAGGAGAAAAATATATTAAATTTAAACATTTTAATTTTAAACTTAACCCTGCTCTGATTATAATCCCCTCAGTTATAAAAGCAGAAATGTCAACACAACCATGGAAAACACTAATAATTAAAATGTAAACAGGTCTAAAATCACAATGAACACTTAACAATTATCTCTTAACATTAAGGTGCAAAATTAAAGAATAAGTAAGAAATGCTTAATAAAGTGTCATAAAATAGTGCAAAGTCTTAGATAAATTTAAGAAACCTGAGAAGGAACTATTTTCTGCAGGTTTAGTGCTAGGTTGGTAACCTGGCTTCTGGACAGTGCTCAGCATGACTGCCTCCGTTATTTCTTTGTAGCGTTTAGTAAGGAGCTGATGCAGAGTACCTCTCCATGGCGGTCTGCTGCTTGTAGCGTTTAGTAAGGCGCTGATGCAGAGTACCTCTCCATGGCGATCTGCTGTTTGTGCCGTGTAGCAGCTGCAGATGTTGTTGGACGTTGATGGCGAATACGGCTGTGCTCCAAAGTGTGAGCGCGGCTAAAGTGGTAAAACAAGTTTATGGTATTACCAGTGTTGGTCTGACGACATTGGTCTGACTACGGTCAGACTTATAAAATCCCAAAAACTGCCATACTGACTTTTCCTGTTTTATCAACGATTTCCTTGCTCGCTGCGGCACTCACTTTCCACTCACGCCGGGTTCTGTTATTGAAGAACACGAGACAGCGATGTGGCGCAACCAAACATGATACTGTTACATGATTGGCTGTTAGAGTGTCACTCCCCACGTTGCTAGGTTGCCAGAGAGTGAGGGCCTTTGTTCATGCAACCAAACTTGATTCACAACCTCTGGTTTCTTCTGATGAAGAAAAACAAGTTATCAAACGTTTTATCGACCGCATTTTCTATTGATATTGATTATGTGTCTATCGCGATACATATCGTTAACGTTTTATCGCCCAGCCCTATCCCAGTTTCACGTGTGTGAAATACTGCCACATAGCCGGGTCACCAGTTGCACGCGGGTGAACCTTAGTTTTCTTGCGTCTGTCCCCCACTCGGCCATACTGGTAGATCTTGAAGGCTGATTCCTCTGGTGTCTGAGGGTCTGGGGTCGGCACATGGACAGGGGTATTTCTTGGTTCCATCGATATCTGGGAGTTTGGGATCGGTTAGATCGTTACTCACCGTTTTACCCACATACTGAACAAGGTCATCCACTTCTGCGTTCCCTACATGGACCTTGTCTGTGTGTCATATACGGCCCTATAGCCTATCCCCAGTGCAGAGGTCAGACAATCAAGCGCCTGAAAGTTTCCTTTCATACACACTGGTTTAGCCTGTATCACTGTGAGGTACTCCCTTCCTATCCAGACTACTATCTGTTGTTCATAGTCCGGTAGAGGCTCTCTCCTCATGTGCGAGTTGAGGCATTCTGAGGCAAGCACTTATGTGCCGCTATTTTGAGGGCATCCCTCTGGCCCCCTCAGCATGTGCACTACGGTCCTGTGCCCAGCTTCCCCGTCTCCAGTTCCGCTGGGTATCTCCCTTCCTTGGCTTCCTGAAGACGAGGAACCCCCAGATAGCCCTACTACCCTCTGAGGTCACTTGGGCTGTTCTGACTCAATCTGAACCACCCTGCGGTCTTCCTGGGGTCCCAGTCCGCTGGCTTGGGCTGTACCCGCCTGCGTCTCTGGAATTCCCTGGAAGGTACACGGTTACTGACCCTGCCGGACTGTACGACCGGGGCGCATGTCTGACGAAAGCGCATGTCTGACGAAAGGGTCCGGGTAGATAGGACCCGGGTCCACCAGGGCTCTAGCCTGGCTAAACCCTGACAAACTTCCGGCAAATTTGAGATTTGCTCTGCAGGTCAGTCTGGCGAAGAGCCCATTCAAACCCATTTCCAATGTCCTCAAAATTGAGGCACCAATCACAACCGCTGAGGCGAGCTTTACGCGACGAGGATAGCGCAGCGACGGTAAGCAGCTTTTTGTTTACATTCAACATGACGGCTACCGAAGCCGTGCTTCACCATGACCAGGGACTGACAGGTCAGTCTGACATATGCCGATTTTATACCGGTCAATGCTATAATTAACTGACAACATAAGTTATACGAGTTACAGTTCTCAAGGACGCACGCACACACGGACAGAGACACAGTCTCTTTTTCCTTCCACTCAACTTCTCCGCCGTGTGTGGCGTGTACCCGCTTGCGGTGTGAAGCGCGTGTCCGCGCTATTCTTGCACATGTAGGGAGCCCCGTGAATTAACCTGCAACATATCAGCTGTTTGGAAATTCTTCAGCGTGTGTGCAGAAGATAACAAGTTAGCAATATGAAACACCTGCAAGGAGAAAGTAGGGCGTGGAGGAGGGACCACACCAAAAACCAAAATCACATTTTTTTTGTTGGATGTGAAAAGAGTCACCCGTATCGTTGCTCCAATTGGTTGAATGACTATCCAATGAGCCCAGAGGCATTTGAGTGGCGTCCGTTGGTGACGCCCCTCTGGAAATGAACTGTCAATGAACCTTTCCCAGACCCACTCTCAGTTACAACTGAGAAGGGCCTGGTGTTAACCAGGCTACCAGGGCTCGCTCTATCATTCCCTTCTCGCTTTCAGAACAGCACACCACCCATTCGTACCTCCGGTACTCCTTCAGCATTCTGGCTAGAGCACTTACCCCAGCCTGCATCGGGTACTTGAATAACCCTGTGCCAAACAGAGTAATCACCCTGTAAGGGTGTCTAGTGAATGCTACACTATTACAGAGTATTCTGTAAAAGTAGATCTCATCCTCTGGGTCGTAGAATTATGACGCTAGCCTAGTCTGGTCTGACTTTGCGCTAAAGCAGCAGTGTACTACTTCCCCGTATGTTCTGTCGTGCTGTGCGCCTGATGTACCACGGTGTAAATAACTAAGTAAAGTACAGAAAATTCTACACTAGTTGTTACTACCCTACTGGTTTGTAGCCTTAACTTAAGAGAAAGACAATCTCACAAAAAATGTCCAGGTATTCAGGACTTGCATTAGCTTACTGCTGTCCAGTTGTTTGTCTTCTCCACGAAACAGTACAAGCTTCAGATGAAACAGTGTTTAAATACCAACCTTTCCGATTTGTGGTGCCTGGATGATGTCAGAGGGAGTTCCAAAGGGCTTGACTAGGTTGATGATATCATTCTCTGACCAGTCACTCTCAGGACAACCTGTGATCAACACCAAGCCCTTCTGTAGGAGACATTACATTGGGATGTAAAATGGAGTTTAATATGCCCGATTACTGATTTAATTACTAGTGACAAAGCTCAACATTAACCCAAACTGCAAATTTGATACAATAAATTAGCAAATTGGATGTCCAATTAATCACACATAAGCCCCAGGATTTGGTTGACAACACTCACCAGCCCGTTATACTGTACTAAGTTATTTATATTTTACAGAGTGCATGTATGCATCATGTACCTCATTATATGTCTTCTGGTCAGCATCCCCTCCTGCAAAGTTGGGGGGCAAAAGTGCAAAGAGAGCTACAATTAGTATGTTTTTAAAACCACAAGCACAAGCCATGACGACACAAACCTGTCTACATGTGCCTTAGCTACAGAAGTGGCACATGGAGCCACTAGCCTGTGGGCCCACCACTTGCAGGGATAGGCACTGGAATCTAGTGCACTGTGAGTTGGGTGGCAGGCAAAGGTGGGGGCCTAGGTGTTTTCACTTTGGCATCACAGACGTGGTAAACCCAACTTGTCGTCGACAAGGGTGAACTGGCAATGTTTGGCTCAAGATCCTGTCCGCAAGGTCTTAAATTGCCAGCTCCGGAATAATTTATTGTACATGCTGGGGGAGGTTGGGTACATGGAATCTGAGTGGGCTGTGCTCAAAACCTCCATTGTGGAGGCAGCTGCTTGAATTTGTAGTTGGAAGGTCGTCATAGCTGCAAGCTTTTTGCAATCATAATCTCATTACGTTTACCAGGTGACACCTCAGGGTTTGACTAATAGCTGCAACAATCATGCCCACCCCATAAGGTTCTCATGTAAAGCAAACGTTCACTGCTAGGATTCTCTCTCTCTCTCTCTCTCTCTCTCTCTGTTACTTGCCAGGGTCTTCCCCAGTAGCACCTTTGTCCTGTCCTGAAGTAGGGGTTCTGTGAAGACAGAAATATTAATAGGAGTGCAAAGCTGTTTTGAAATTGGCAGGGTGACTGCGTGGCATGTGGGGTTAAAAAAGTTAGGATGCTTGAGTGGATGAAAACTGCGACAAACCTGTTGTCAGAGGACGGTCCTGCTTCAGCTTTCTAAAACAGATGAATAAAAAAAGGTGTTAACTGAAAGGCATTTTGTAATTTTAAATTGTTTCTGAATTAGCATCTGCCCCTTCTTACACCTACTATCAACTGCTTTATATACACATATTAGGGCTGGGCGATAAATCGATTTTATCGATTAACTCGAATGTGTAGTTGACGTCGATTTGTTTAAATGAAAATTGATTTTCTCCTTAACATCCGCCGACGCTCCCCTCTGGGCTCCCGTAGCTCCGAACGGGCTCAGCCCTCCCCCCGCGCGTTTGCCACCTCTTAGAGATACACAAACAACATGGCAGCAACAGGGACTAACATTAATACATTTTCTTAACCAGTCGTTTTATTACTTACTTAACCGTAATCTCCGCCGAAATGACCGGCCGTTTGCGGTGCTCTGTCCCCGGCTGACAGTCACCTATTCTTGGATATCTGAACCACCAGCTACCGCTGACCTGAAGGAGAACCATGTGGGGCACCAGAGGCTGTGTTGAGGAACTCTGTTGCAGCTCAATACATCTACTAAATGCTGCTGATCCGACCGAGCTGTGACAGAGGTCTGTAGCGACGTAAACAACTAACAATCGCCGCTCTGTAGCACGGAGCTCTGCTTCGACGTTTGTTTTCATCGCTACGGAGGAGCTTGCTACATTCAAGAGACCCCGGGATGTTATCGTACGTTACTCAGCAACAGGTGAAAAAGTTAAAATTATTTGAACTTTTAGCGAGGAAAGAGAAGTAAATTACCTGTATATGTGAAAACAGCTTTATCTCACGCATCCGTTTTTTTGTTGAATATATGCCCCCCCCCCTAAATAACTGGTAGGGAAAACACTAATACATATAATTTATATTTCCACAAAATTGGCATGAATAATCATAATGGTATACATGCCCCATGAGTCAAAACAAAATAAAACTTGTTTTGAACTATTTCTTTGTCATGTGCAGATTGATTTTAAGTAGGGGGAGAAAAAAAAAATCGATTTAAAATCGATCTGCTTTTTAGAAGGGAGGTTCATGTTTTTTTTTAATGTATCAAAAAGATAACCGTAATGCCATCCATGCCACATGCATATTTTTCACATGGTACCTTGGCTTTTAAAGCAGTGATTTGTTGGTCTCTGATGGAGAGATTTGGAGAGTTAGCCAGAGCCTGGGCATCTTCAGCCTTCACCAAGCATACAGATGCCTGCAACAGGAGAGGATGACAAAGTTATAATGTGGGACCATGATGGCGTTCTGCAACACTGAACTAGGACATTTTCATAGTTAACATAGCCACAGCTAGTGTTTTTTAGGAATCATGAGTGATGGACTGCTATTCTAATGATTTGAAGGTCTTTCTTGTAAGCCGTATTTCTATTGAAAATGTAGATTTGAATAATGCTCCTGCTTGCATGTTATTTATTTTTGCTATAAAATAAGCAAGCAAACTGCAACAGTGACATAAAACGCATTAAAACGGATTCTAAACTTTAATTATTATTTGTACTATTGCTACATAACATCAGCATATTGGCTTTACGAATGAGCAAAACAACTTTTGAATTGTGTCAATTCAAAATTTTCTTATGTCCAGCTTACCTTTAATGCAATGCATTATTTTATTACACTTTAATTTTCTCATTTAAATTAAAATCTATCAAACCAAATAATTCCCTACAAAACTCATCAGTAATCAGTACATTACACTTAATAGCACCTTTTGTCCTTCACTGTTCTCGCTCTCTTCCTCGGAGCATGGCATGAGGACCACGTTGTTGATCTTGCCAAAGGACCCCACCAAGTCCGTAACTTCCTGCTCAGACGCATCTTTTGGAATGCCGGTCAGATAAACCAGGCGATCTGCAACAGACAAATCCTGGAAGACTGGAGTCACCATTTTTTTCTTCTTCTTGGCTGGTGGAAGCTTGGCAGACTAGGAACCAACAGCATAGATTTTAGGTTAGTTTTAGGAGAAATCCAGTTTGAGACCAAGCAAACCAAGATTTTACTACTTTCATCAAGTATTTAAATAATATGTACAATACAATTTGTAATGTTTCAGCTGCTAAGGGTCTCTCAACCAAAACAGTAACAAAAGACAGACTTTTTGATGACGTCGTGAGGTAGCATGGGATAATGGGAGTGGTTTTCTTCTTTGTTAAACCACCATTTCCAATGTAGATCCATCAGATGCTGTAGTACGGTTACGGAGTATAATTAATTTACATTGTATGATTTACGACTACTCTCTGAAGTATCATCTGGGGTTTCCTGTGTTCCCAAAAGTTAGAGCAACTAGACTAAAGGTCAAAGGTCATATGACACCATTGACAGGCGACCAAATGACAAGTCTTTGATTATAATTACATATTACTCTGGGTTTGAACATTGTTGGAAACATTTGAGATAACGTAAGTACACAAATCAACAAAATGTATAACAAGAGTATAGTTGTTTTTCGACATTTCAATGCAGAAATGTTACATATTATACCTTTTAACTGAATTTGTATCCACAATGCTAGCCTGACGTGGTCATACTCAGATTGTAGTCAGAATAGGAGTCTGATACTGCTCCATTGGGCTGTGATTATGGGGCATGTTTCAACCGAACCAGGAAAGAAAATGCCTCTGCCAGTCCCCCCATAAAAACGCAATTATGCGATCGCATAATTCAATGCATAATCAGCTAAAGTCTGCATATTTATGCGGGGGCCGCATTTTTTCAAATACGCCACATAAATTGCCGATTTCTGCGCTTGCATGATTTCATAATCCCCGCATTTTCGTGGTTAAAAAAAAAAAAAAAAAAAACAGAAAGTTGAAAAATGTTGCGTTTACTTCACACAAGAGCAGGAATTTTCCCCTGTTGCCATGGGAACGTTATGAGAGGATGTAATTACGCGATGTGAACATCATCAAAAAGCAGGGTGTTGGGGGAATCACTTTTTTTTCCCTCTTTTTCATCAAACCGCAGTTTTTGCAAGTTTCCGCAATTTCAGCGCATAAAATTGCATAAATGTCCCGCATATTCCATTGCATTTTTTAAGAAAACGTGCCGCATAATCAAGGATTTTTTGCCCGCAACAAATCACAAAAAAACTCTGCATTTTTCTGGAAGGACTGCTCTGTAGCTATACCCACACCGGAGCTGTTTTCCCAGCTTGCCGTTCTCCATTGATTTGTATTGCATGAAGGCGCCTCCTTAGCAATTCCATCTGCTAGCAAACAACAGAAAAATGCCTAAAAGCTGCTGTGTGGTGATATTCACTACCAACAATGTAAAGAACCCCTAACTTAAGTTTTCATAAGCTGCCGATCCAAAAAACTGAGCTTTTATGAAGAGAACAGTGGATACAGACATGAGAAGTCAGCCAGATTACCCTAATGATATGCCAGACGTTACATGTATTAGCTTAACTTTGAGAAATAGTTAGCCTAAAACATTTGGATATTTAACTTGGTAACAAAAAGCTTGCTGCAAATGTTACGTTTGGCATATCGTAGGTTAGTGTCAGGATCCCACAGTTTTTGCTCACGTCTGTACCTACCTATGTCTAAAAAAAAAAACCATGCGCTTTTTGGTTCAACAGTTTATAAATACTTAAGTAAGGGGTTGTTTACAATGCTGGTAGTGCATCCCACCACACAGCAGCTTTTAGGCACTTTTCTGTTTGACAGAATTGACGATGAGGCACCTTCATGCGATACAGGAGAGCGGAGAGTTGTTTTCCCAACGGTGGGCGTGGCATTCCAAATAGGACACAATGCTCTCTGCCTCTACAGTCAGAGCAGAGAACTCAGCATCTTCATATTAGGAATGGTCCAATGATAGTTTGATAGGAGTCAATCAATATTTGACTTTCACCAACAGATTTCAATTAGTTATTTAACTGCCGCTAAATCAACATAGTGGATTAAAGACACACTAGCAGGTGGTTATGTGGTTGTGTAAATTTTTGCGATGCTCACGCAACACATTTAGGTGCAAAACTGCTTGTCTAGATAGAACATGAAACATTTACTATTGTTGCCACACACACCAAGGTTCTGAATATTCACACGTCAAAAGATTATCAAAATCTGTATGATCTACCCTTCATTCTCTTTGGAACTGTAAAAGACAACAACTGTAAAATTGCATTTTGGTCCAAAACACCCACTTTGTCAGCAGCCTTGGCAATTCCAATCTTAGTCGTCTTTGTTCCAGGCTTCTTCCCGCTCTTGACCATTTTGGCAGAGGACTGTAATGGTCCATGTTTGAAAGTATGACCCGCCTTAGAGGAGGATGGATGTCTTCTGATGTCAGTGGAGAACTTGGTTGAATCATATGGACGCTTAACACCACTGCGAGAAGACCCCCCTGTAGACACGTCATGAATCAGAGGGAGGAGGACAGGGGAGCAAAATAAAATTGTGATGACATTTTCAAAAATAGAATTTAATTAAATTTAGTCAATTTACAAATATACAAAAAACAGAAAAATCAATTAAATCCTTGCTTTTTTGGTTATTTATAGCCCTTGTGTGTCATTATGAAAAGTTCTAATTGACCCTGGCTTCTTCAAATTTGGGCTTATACAATTTTTATGAAACCATGATCGGTTGTTTACTTCTGCAATCTAATAAAATGGGATTCTCCATGTCACACATACCTGCAACATCCATGGTTTAATTACGACTGGGGACCTTTGTCGCATGTCAAGCCACTTGCTTTTTTTTTGTTCTACACTATAAGCTCTCAAACTCAAAATGCCAACAAATAATCTTGAAATAAAAATCAAACACACTGACTAACCTGATGATTCCCTGTCCCTCCCTTCAGGCCAATGCTCTCTGAGGGCCACGGAGGTTAGATGTGAGCGAGGGGGACTGTGGTCCAGCCGATGGCTGTGTTCTTAGGAAAGCAAATAAAGATGGGTTATACTAGAGTAGACATATTTTTTCTGATCAAAGTCATCTAATACCAAGTGCAATGCAATATTTCCTACATAATAAAGCACAGTAGTCACTTACCCTACTGTAAGCCTGTATCAAAATAAGTAATGCCATTCAAATTTAGCTATGCTTGAGAACTAAATAATTCTGTATTAAAAAGGTGCAGTAAGGGATTCTGCGCAAAAATTGGTGATATTTGAACTCAACAGCCAAACAAATACAACACACTAATGGGAATAAACTGGATTTTTTTTTTTTTTTTTTATATTGCTTGTTAGAATATGGTTAGTCTATAACAGGGAACTTAAATGTAGTTGAGAAAAAAAAAAACTGATTTAATGCAACTTCAGTTGAATGTCCACCCTATATTCGCAGTTATCAGTTGTTGTTTTTTTTCACTTAATACCCAGCATGAAGAAAGTACTGAAGCACGTTAAAGTATTAAATAAGTGTTTATTTGTATGTACCATTCCACTATTTACTGGTCACAATGTGCATTGGGAAACATCACTGACACAATGACACATTGTTTCCATCCGATGTACCTCCAGTACCAAGGCTTTCAATAAATGTTGGATTGGTAATTTAATGGATTGTTAATTCATTACAAATAATAAAGCCAATATCAAGGAAGTCGGCCAATAGGATCCTAAATAAGGCCTGTTTAAGACCGCGCCCCCATGTCATGTCCTTAAGCTTTACATTTTCATACTTTGTACATATTGTGCCTACTCTCTAGCATGTGGTCTACCTGTGTAGTGTTGGTGGCGAGGTTGATGATGAGAAGAGTAAGGCCCCGTGGAAAGCCTATGGGGGTGGGGGCGACCCACCCTGTGTTTGCCGTGAGGAGGACTTGGGGTAGGAGAACAAGAGAGGGATCGAGATGCAGAATGGGATGGAGAGTGATCCTTGGGATCCCACAGAGCACGGCTGCCGTATCGTCCACTCCGACTAGATAAAAAATAATCATTAACAAGACAAGTAGTAGTTCAAAGGCCCTGCATTTGCATAGATCAGTGGCCCTGTTCACACCTGTCATTAACATGCGTCTTTGGGGATACGATCACAAATGGACAGCTCTAACTACGTCAGTATACACAAAATGAGTCTCCGCATGAGTCTTGAGTGACCACTTGGGATCGGATAATACTTATCCGATCTATGTGCAAAAAAAACGCACATCTTTTCCGTTTGCATAGATATCCTACATATTTTGATGAAAAATTGTTTGTTGTTGTGTGTGTATACGTTTAGTTGTTACTGTCCCATATATCATTAGGTATTACAGAAACGTCAGCAATTCAATTTTATTTATATTATCAAATCATAAAAAGGGTTATCTCAAGACACTTTACAGATAGAGTAGGTCTAGACATACGATCTATAATTTACAAAGACCTAATCATTCCAATAATTCCCCCCAAGAGTAAGCATTTAGTGCAACAGTGGCGAGGAAAAACTCCCTTTTAGGGGGAAAACTTGAGTGGTGTGGAAAAACTTTTAGGCAGAAACCTCGGACAGACCCAGGCCCTTAGCGGTCGGGCATCTGCCGGTGCCGGTTGGGTGTATGATGAACAGTGGCGATTATAGTACACATGGGAACCTCTGTCACTGCCACCTTTGCGGCACAAAGAACTTCATTGATGACAGATCTGTGCAGCGCAGCGGAAGAAAAACACCGACCCATCACCGACAGCGATTTCTGTGACATGAGAAATACTTTTAAAAATAAAAATAAAAAAAACACGGCTAAAATACACAGAGCTACAAATGGCTCAGACGTCACGGACAAACCAAGGACTACATAGTTACGCTTACGCAGGAGAACGTCAGTTGAGTAGGCGGTCCATCAATGTGGCCGTGTGAGACACAAACCATCCCCTAATTGAATGCGAGTGGTCAGATCTCAATGCGTCCTTAATGTGTCTTGGGTGCATTCACACATTTACTTAGAGCTGTCCACTTGTGATCGGATCACCGCTTGTTGATACCAGTGTTTTGTTTTTCGTTTTGTGCTGCCTGAGCAACATGGCTGGTTAAGATTTCAGGATTCTAAATCTCACAAACAACTGTTTAAAACTGTTGTAAATACAACGTGTTGTGTATTTAATTGCCCATATTCAGAAATAAGAAGCACACCTTGAAACAAAGCGGTCATTGACTATTAGGTACAGACTATTAGGTAGCAAGCAAATTGTGTTGAAACAGAAATAAAAAATATTATTCACATCATTTTGTTATTGATATTGCCTATTCTAAAACATGGACATTAACTATACTTTCACATTCTATGAAGCCTGAAGTTTTACACATTTTATTCAAATGGATAACCAACAAAACAATAAGATCTGTGTCAGATTGGCTGTATATGCACAGTCAAGTTATTTGAAATTTGTGAGACCTGCCAACTGACAGGACTGACTCCCACTGGCTGCTAGTCACTGCGAGTCCAACTGACCTTGGTAGATTTGGTTTCCAGTCAGGGTACCTTCAGAGACGCACATAAAAACATCGGTTAGAATGTCAATTAACATTTAATACTCCTAAATTTAAAAAAAAGAATTATTAAATGCAATTGCATGTATCAATACAAAGCTGTAGTGTTTAAAATCTGCAATTTGTAGTGCCACTGTTGAGCTGTCCAGCTGTGATCAGATCACTCAGGACAGATTTTAAAACCAGGTCTCAAAAGGGGCATACGTTTTATTGTTTAAAACAAATTGCTTAATGCACATTATTTTTCCTCATATTTGACACTTTCTTGACTATTAATAACTAAATGCAGAATGGTTACCTAAGTAACTATGACAAAATACTGAAGATATACTGGAGATGCAAGGCTTTAGCAGGAAAAAAAAAAAAAAAAAAAAAAGTCCTCACTTGTTGCGCAGGTCTCTGCAGGCAGCAGTGTGGTTGACTGTGTTAATATGGTCAACCCAGTCCTGTAGAAAAACGACAAATGGGAGAGGAAGATATCACAATCGGACACGAATGGAATCAATCCTCATAGGTAGATTCACATGTAGGATGATAAACAAAACTAGCAAAAACTAAACAAAGTCATTTATCTACAGTGAAAGGCTTAAGTATCGAGACAAAAACTCAAATGGATCTTTGTTTCCTGGGGTCAGTTTTTAACACTGTTTGAAAACCCTGAACTAAAAGTTGAGGCCCAGTTATGCCATGTAATGCCATATTCATGTCCACATTATGTTACAACTGCTAGCAGAAAAACAAAAAAAAATACACTGCTTAGACTTGCTTTGAATATCGGATTAATCAGGTCCTGGCTAGAAATAGAAAACCATTAACACACTATATATCAAGGGCAGAAACTAAATAAAAAACTATATTTTTCTAGACTTCTTGTTGCTAGTGCTATTCAGTTAACTTACTAAGTTATGTTCCAAGACCTAACGAGGACAAACCATTTATTAAACCACTATCTGCTCATCGACCAATCTGTTGCCTGTGCTTTATGGAATTCCTGTCACAGCCTGTGGCGTACTTCCCCATGTTCAACAAGTCTACAAAATAGGGCTGGGCGATAAGTCGATTTCATCAATTAACTCGAATGTGTATTTAACGTAGACTTTTTTTAAATGAAAATCAGTTTTCTCCGCCTACTCTCACCTCTGGGCTCCCGTAGTTCTGAATGGGCAGCCCTCCCCCATTTGGCGTTTGCCATAGAGATACACAAACAACATGGAAACGGCAGGGTCTAATGTTTGTTCTTTTCTTAACTAGTCGTTTCATTACTTTCTTAACCTTAATCTCTGCCAAAATGACCGGCAGCTCACAGTGATCTGTACCCGGCTCACAGTCACCTATTCTCAGAGAACTGAACTACCGCTGACCTGACGGAGCACCATGCAGAGCAGCGGAGCTGGTGTTGAGGAGCTCTGTTGTGGCTCAACACATCTACTAAATGCCGCTGATACAACTGAGCTGTGGCAGAGGTCTGTAGAGGGCCACCCCTCCAAAAACAATGGTAGGGGAAACACTCAAACCAATATATATTTCTACAAAATTGGCATGAATAATCATAATGGTATACATGCCCCATGTGTATGTGCATGAGTCAAAACAAAATAAAGTTAAAACTTGTTTTTAACAATTACTTTGTCCACCTGCAGATTGATTTTAAGTAGGTGGGAAATAAATGATGACTATTTAAAATCGTAAATCAAATTGTTTGTGAAACAAAATCAGGGATCTTTTTTTTTTGCCCAGCCCTACTACAAACATTAAAATAAACCAATAGGTTTACAGTTTGACACCTAACAACCATATAGAACCTTACGGTCATTGTTGAAAAAGACCACTTCACTGCTAGATCATACATGCAATTGATTGATGATAAGGGACTATTTATTCATCAGGCTACAGGCCGCTTTTGTCCAAATATACGCTTGGCATATTTGAGAAATTTAGACAGTCACATTTAACTACAAAAAAATACTGTTAGAACACTAAAGCATAGTACAAGTCATTTTAAAAACAGTTATTCCTACTTATAGTCAAATACAACACCATTTGAGAACATGAGCAACTCCATTCCAAAGCACTAGATTTTCTCAGAGAACAAAGGAATAGGAAGAAATATTTCTATTATGCTTTGATCAGTTCATACCAACTTTTTAGTATTAGCCATTTTTTTTAAAACAAAATGAAAATGTATATATACATAATTGTATCTTGTAGACATTTTCCCTGACCATTTATAGATATGAAAACATGTAGCTAAAGTATAAAAGTTCATATTTACAGTAACTTTTTAAATTGAACTTTCCCTTATAACATAACCTGAATTATTGAACAGTACACCCCTAAAATGCCATGTGAAACATGTCTCAATGACAATTTGATTTATTTCATGATTTTCCAGGAATAAAATGGATGGTTTGTTTCTTTATTGTACATTTCCTTTGCACTGTAAAGAGGCCTGGTACTTCACAAAATGTCATAATGCTGGATTTAATTATTTATTTAATAAGCAAAACAGCCAAAGTACTTTTCTTCTCTGCATATACCCCTCTCGTGGTTATGTGAAAAAGTTCAATAGACTTGCAAATGAAACTTCTAGATGAGAAACTGTAGCATTTGAAAAAGTAGTTCAAAGTTGTAGCTTTTAATACTTGTGGCTATACCTGTAAAAGTAGCATAGTGCTTCGAAACATGTTTTGTGGCTCAAAAAAAAAAAAAAAAAAAAAAAAAAAAAGGAAGGGCACTCCCGACCTTTTTGGGACACCTTGAAAAATATACTAAAGTTTCTGTCATCATGGGTAATGAAACCTCCAATCCATGTGAAGCATCATGGCCCATTGTTGGTGAGATGAGGCAAAAATATGGATTGAACTGCTTGAGAAGTCGGTCTTTAAATTCTTATACTGCACTGTACATTTTATTCTTGTCTTTAATGTTTTTAAATTGTTTAATTGTTTTCTAACTGCTCTTTAATGTTTTATGTAAAGCATTTTGAATTGCCCTGTTGCTGAAATGTGCTATACAAATAAAGCTGCCTTGCCTAAAGTCTTGTTTTACTTCACCAGACAGTTGTCTTTTCACAAATATCTTCTGAGGGGAATTTAGAAGCCTGGTTCATCTGCTCACTACCATTTCTGTCAGTAACTAAAGTCAAAACATCAACCATCAGCTGTAAGCACCGTCCAGCAGAGAGCCACAAAAGTTGCCGTTGTTTTTTTTAAATGCAGATATTGTATAGTCTCTTTTTATTATGCAAAAACTGTTTAAGTGATAGTATTAGTCGGTCTTATTGTCAGTTAACAATTAACATACCTAATAACTAACAGATAGCAGCTGCTAGGACAAAACAAAAAACGATATTTGACACAATTGGCTCATTGACGATGGGTGGAAGAAAAAAAAAAAAAAAAAAAAAAAAAAAAACTTGATCGGGGCATCTCTAGCTTTTAGCCATGATGTTGGTTTTTTTGGCCTGATTAGGTGTCTAGTACCAAAAGTTATTTTTCTGTTATGGTCCACACGGAGTTATTACAATGTGTCGTACAAATATCTGGCTTGAAGCTTTCAAAAGGAAACTACAGTATGCTCGCATAGTTAATATTCATTTTTTTTTTTAAAAATGGGTTTTGCTGGCTAGAAGCTAGCTGGATCATATAGGTCTACTTATTTCACAGGAAATTGCAAACCATTCAAAACACTACTTGAAGGACATCAGAATCACTCATCTCGACAACTGCCTGTTGAAGAAAGGCTGCAGAATAAAACTAAACATGTGAATGTACTCCTTTCAGACATTGGTACGAGGGCATGTTGGCACTCACCTTTTCCTCATCACACTGTATGTGGCACAGGGAGCAGGTATGGGGATACACCTTTGGAGACACAGCTGAGAAATCACTTATCATGGTGGGGGTAGGTAACTTCTTGCTGCTGCGTGGTTTTGAGCCAGACGAAGAGGAGAGAGACCGCCGCAAGGAAGCATTGTTCTTGGTTTCAGATGAGGGCCTAGGTATGGGTCCTTCACGCCTGTAGTCTCGGTCTAGATTACGAGATTTGGATGATGGAAATTCTCTCCCAGGTGACCGACTGCACTTGCGATGGTCGCTACTGGTCCTGCGATAGTCCCGGTCTCCGTGCTTGCTTGATTCACTATGTTCCAAACGAATCTGCCGCCTTTCAACTTTATCCAATTTTGGAGCTGATGAGGACGAGGATGGGTACATTTTAACTGTCCTATCACTGGACAGCGGCTCTCTTTTGAAAGTCTCTCTGGTACCACTCTCGTCCTTTGCCCGACTGGCATGACCATAGTCAATGACTTTACCTGCCGTCTGTGTAACAGTGAGAAGGCTGGGCACTTCTGGTGTGCGTGAACGGGCCAACGGTGAAGAGCGGGAAGGAGGCAGTGACATATCATGGCTACGTGAGAACGAAGATGAGGAAGCAACAGTTTTCTGGTTGCCTGACTTGTTGATCTGGATGTCACGGAGTATGAATGGTAAAGTGTCTGGCGTTAGCTGATCATCAGGGTAGTGACTCAGCACTTCTAAGTCCTCATTTGAAAGTCCAAAGCTAGCCAAGATGCTCCCTGCACTCTCTGGTGTGTACAAAGCCTGACCATCCCCCCCGCCACCATGGGGGTGCCGGGATTGGGATGTTGCTGAGTCACTTCCGGGGGAAGTCCAGTTTTGGATGCTTGTTCCAGCGTGGCTGCTCGGTGGCTGCTGTTGAGGGCCCTGGTGTCGTTGGGACTGGTGGCTAGCACTGGGTAGAGGATTGGCAAACAGTTTAGCTGGAGGTTGGTAGTTTGACCAGTCTACTCCTTGCTGGTGGCCAGGCTGATTATCAGAGGTGGGTGTTATCAAGTTAGAGCCGTAGCTTCCATGTTGACTGATCCCAGAACCTGAGCCTTGGTTCTGGTGTTGGTTCGGTCGGTTCGTATGGTCGATGAGACGGTGATCCATGTCCCTAGCACCCCGGATAGCCAGGGCGGACTCTAGCTCATCAGGGAGCTGGGTGGGACGAGGAAACTGGAAAACCATCGCCTGCGACAGCACATTAGAGGGAGAAGGATTCTGATGTTGATTTGGAGGGGGCTGATGATGAGGAGGCCTGGGCCCATTAGAGAAGGGCTGTGGCCCTTGTTGCTGGGAGTGGTGGTGGTACATGGTAGCAGACAGTTTGTTGTGTGTGTGTGTATCTGTACGTTTTTCAGTTTGTGTCCACGTTAAACCCAGCAGCTGACACCTGCTGTCTATTGAGAAGACTTAGGAGAGCCAGGTGAGTAGGTAATGCCACTGCAAATTCGTTGTTGTTGTTGTGAAATTGGTTGCCAACAGTTATGGTCACTAGAGTAGCAAGCTGCTGAAGAGCAATCTGCGCCCGAGTTTCAATCTGAGCCAATCGGAGAGCTGTCACAGCAGCAGCAACAGGTCCAAATATGAAATGGGTCCCTCTGGTGCTGCTGGCAACGGAGACGGTTGCACTGGGCTCCAAATGAAGGGTAGGAGCAAGGTGCAAATTACTGTCGGTGTGCACAGCGAGGCTGTGAGGTGGAAAGCAGAGATATACTATTACAGATGAACAAGCTTTAATTTCTCATTTCAAAAGTAGCTTTGAGTCTTTTTTTTTAAATAATAAGTTGGCTCAATCCTCATTTTGTTTGTAGTTTCCTTCCTTTAAAAATGTGTCAACCACTAAGAAATCGCTTCAAGATCTCCTTCCTGTAGTCCCCCTGGGCTTTTCTTTCAGGACGGGAAAGCAAAGTAACATTATGCAACACTGAATCAACAAACACCATGAAAAAGAAAAATGCAAAATATGGATTTAACCTATTGGGACACTACAAAGAACCCTAAAGCTCTTGGCCTCAAAGAAAAAGGGAAAAAGATATAATCCTGCTTCCGAAAAAACACTTGCTAGCCTGCAATGCATGTTCAACATTACAATACAGTGGACTTTGTCCACACATGGCAGCTTCTTTGCCAAAATGTTCACAGCAGAACAAAATATTTCTACAAAATGTAGTGCAGTTTTTCCCTGAATATTTCCTGCAGGTAACATTACAGCATTGCAATGCTACCAATTCTAAAATCACACTCACCATGTCCTGGAAAATGTAAATTTTTCTTTGCATAACGCTAGTAAGAGTGGTGAGCACTTACAAAAACATCTTTAACAACATGTAGGCCTGTTTGACATACTTAATATGTCTTGCAAGACCAAAAGTAAGAAAGCAAGTCCACTGAAGCTAGGGTGACAATGTACACTATTTGCACAAATCTTTGGTCACAGACTATCATTAGACATGACAATTCATCTGATCTAAATATTTAGCTTGTTTTTGGTATAATTACCCATAAATATACCAAAACATAATTTGGTGTGCACCGTGCACAATCAATTTGTTTCAGTCCTTGAGGACAGGTTTCCTTTTAACAGACCAAGCAGAGCAACCTTTGACCAAATATTAGCTTTTCAGAAGAAAAAGCGAGTTTGCATGCTGGGCATGGGCAAACTATACCAGTGACAAATAGATAATTTTATTTCTAATCAGCTCACCAGATGTTGTTTAAGGTTAAGCTAAACGGTCAAAGTAAAGCAAAGCAGCATTTAAGTGACGAAGATATCACATTCATTTTATTTCTAATCAGCTCACCAGATGTTTAAAAGGTCCCATGACATGGTGCTCTTTGGATGCTTTTATATAGGCCTTAGTGGTCCCTTAATACTGTATCTGAAGTCTCTTTTATATAGACCTTAGTGGTCCCCTAATACTGTACCTGAAGTCTCTTTTATATAGACCTTAGTGGTCCCCTAATACTGTACCTGAAGTCTCTTTTATATAGACCTTAGTGGTCCCCTAATACTGTACCTGAAGTCTCTTTTATATAGACCTTAGTGGTCCCCTAATACTGTATCTGAAGTCTTTTATATAGACCTTAGTGGTCCCCTAATACTGTACCTGAAGTCTCTTTTATATAGACCTTAGTGGTCCCCTAATACTGTACCTGAAGTCTCTTTTATATAGACCTTAGTGGTCCCCTAATACTGTACCTGAAGTCTCTTTTATATAGACCTTAGTGCTCCCCTAATACTGTACCTGAAGTCTCTTTTATATAGACCTTAGTGGTCCCCTAATACTGTAGCTGAAGTCTCTTTCCCGAAATTCAGCTTTGGTGCAGAACTACAGCCACTAGAGCCAGTCCCACAATGAGCTTTCCTTAGGATGTTCCATTTCTGTGTCTGTAGCTATTGAGGAGGAGAGAGGGGGGGGCAAGGTGGAGGGTGGGGGTGTGGCCTTGACCAACTGCCACTTTTCTCGTTTGAAAGCCATGATGTCTCTCTCTCATGGGTGGGCCAAATTCTCTGGGCAGGCAAAGCAGAGAAAGGGGAGGTAACCTTGCTTGTTATGACCTCATAACAAGCAGATTCCAAAACGACTCATTCACTCACGCTTTCATTTTCTCAAAAGGCAGAGCAGGATACCCAGGGCTTGGTTTACACCTATCACCATTTCTAGTCACTGGGGGACCATAGGCAGGCTGGGGGAACTCATATTAATGTTAAAAAACCTCATAAAGTGAAATTGTCATGCCATGGGACCTTTAAGGTTAAGCTAAACGGTCAAAGTAACGTAAAGCAGTATTTAAGTGATAGATATCACATTCATTTTATTTCTAATCAGCTCACCAGATGTTGTTTAAGGTTAAGCTAAAAGGTCAAAACCAAAGCAGCATTTAGCCTAAGTGAAAAGGATATCACATGCAGGTTGACATAATTCCCAATACAAAAAAAAAAAAAAAAAAAAAAAAGGAGGGCAAAAGTGTACAAGTGGATAACATGATGCAAAAATATCTTCTGTGATTTGACAGTATTTATATAAAAAAAAAAAAGCCTGGATACATAAAACAATATGTCCGGAATATCGTTATGTCTGACAATTTCTCCAAAAGGGTCGTAGCAGTTTGTTTAGAATACCTTTACAGCTACTTCACATACATTTCACTAATGTTGAGTAACATTAGCTGCACAGAAAATTCCCCAAATAGAAAGTTCCCACATAATTGTGTATTTCAACAGAAAAAAAAAGCAGTTGAAGCAACAACATCCAAGCCTCAGCATCTCTTCTTGTTATAAAAACTAAAGTGCTGACTTCTCACACTGCTTAAATTCATCGGTTGAATAAATGCAACCATTTCATCCATCTGCACGTTTTCGACAGAGAGATATGTGCATTAGTGGTCTGGATGTGCAGACAGGTATATACAGTGGGGGAAATAAGTATTTGACCCCTTGCTGATTTTGCAGGTTTGCCCACTTACAAAGAATGCAAAAATCTACAATTTTAATCATATGTACATTCTAACAGTGAAAAACAGAATCCCAAAGAAAATTCCAGAAAATCACATCATATGAATTTATTAAAATTGATAACCATCTGATGAGGAAAAACAAGTATTTGACCCCCTGGACAAACAGCAAGTATTCTGGCTCCTACAAGCCAGTTAGTCTTTCTTTAAGACACAGCCCCAATCCGAACCAATTATCTACATCAAATACACCTGCCTCACCTCGTTACCTGTATAAAAGACACCTGTCAACACCCAAACAACCAGCATCCAACATCCCCACCATGGGCAAGACCAAAGAGCTTTCTACGGACATCAGGGACAAGATTGTTGATCTGCACAAGGCTGGGATGGGCTACAAGAGAATCGGAAAGCAACTTGGAGAGAAAAGATCAACTGTCGGTGCAGTTATCAGGAAATGGAAGAAGCACCACACCACCGCCAACCTCCCTCGGTCTGGGCCTCCACACAAGATCTTGCCTCGTGGGGTGTACCTGATCATGCGAACGGTGAGGAATCATCCCAAAACCACAAGGGGGGAACTGATGAATCAACTGAAGGCAGCTGGGACCACAGTTACAAAAAGAAACGGTTGGTAACACACTACGCCGTCATGGATTGAAATCCTGCAGCGCACGCAAGGTCCCCCTGCTCAAGAAGAAACATGTACAGGCCCGCATGAAGTTCGCCATTCACCACCTGGACGACTCAGAAGAGGCCTGGAAGAAGGTGATGTGGTCAGATGAGACCAAAATAGAACTTTTTGGCCTCAACTCAACTCGTCGTGTTTGGAGGCAAAGAACACCGAGTACAACCCAAAGAACACCATCCCCACCGTCAAGCATGGTGGTGGCAACATCATGCTTTGGGGGTGCTTTTCAGCCAAGGGGACGGGACAACTCCATCGTATTGAGGGGAGGATGGGCGGGGCCATGTATCGTGGAATTCTGGACCGACATCTCCTTCCCTCAGTGAGAGAGCTGAAGATGGGTCGAGGATGGGTGTTTCAGCACGACAACGACCCTAAGCACACCGCCAAAGCAACAAAAGAGTGGCTGAAGAAGAAGCACATCAAGGTTCTGGAGTGGCCTAGCCAGTCTCCAGACCTGAATCCGATTGAAAATCTTTGGAGGGAGCTTAAAATTCGAGTTGCCAGGCGACAACCTCGGAACCTGAATGATTTGGAGGCTGTCTGCAGGGAGGAGTGGGCCAACATCCCTGCCGAAATGTGCACAAACCTTGTCACCAACTATAAAAACCGTTTGACATCTGTGCTGGCCAATAATGGCTTTTCTACAAAATATTAACATGCTGTTTGTCCAGGGGGTCAAATACTTGTTTTTCCTCATCAGATGGTTATCAATTTTAATAAATTCATATGATGTGATTTTCTGGAATTTTCTTTGGGATTCTGTCTTTCACTGTTAGAATGTACATATGATTAAAATTGTAGATTTTTGCATTCTTTGTAAGTGGGCAAACCTGCAAAATCAGCAAGGGGTCAAATACTTATTTCCCCCACTGTATTCAGAGGATTGTAAACATTCTCGTACAACTCAGACCGTTATACAGACGAACCTTGCTAATATTTAGATACACTCCGTTAAAAATCAATCAGACAGCTACAGCGGAGTCCTCACGAAGACCAAGAAAGTGGATCACATCACTCAAGTTCTGAGGTATTTACAGTGGCTTCCTGTCCCTCGAAAAATTGATTTCAAAATACTTCTGTTGGTTTATAAAGCACTAAACGGTTTAGGGCAAAAATACATTTCTGATCTGCTGCTACATTATGAACCACCCAGACCTCTCAGGTCGTCTGGGACAGGTCTGCTTGTTGTCCCCAGAGTCAGAACTAAACAGGTAGAAGCAGCTTTCAGTTTTTAATGTTCCACATATCTGAAACAAACTCCCAGAAAACTGCAGGTCCGCCGCAACTCCCAGCTCTTTTAATTCAAGGCTGGAGACCTCTTTATAATGTTGCCTTTCTTTAAAGAATTGTTTATTACTTATAACTGCAATGTACAGTTTTCTCGTATTATATCAGTTTTTATATTTTTAATTGTTTTGAACTGCTCTTTAATTTTTTATGAAAAGCACTTTGAATTGCCCTGTTGCTGAAACGTGCTATACAAATAAAGCTGCCTCGCCTTGCTTTTAGTACTGCGTGCATGTCGCGTAGAATTGCCTGCACAGCTAAGGCACCAGTGTTTCTGAACCACAAACACCCGTGTAATATTTGGATTAAAATTCACACAGACCGGGTCACTGCACACTTAATACATATATACGCAACTGTTAATAGTATGACAAAATAAACGCCGTATTTCTTCGGACAAATCATAATGAAAACCGGAGAATAAACGACCACCCTACGTAGAACCACATAGCAGCCATTTTGGGTGTTTTTACTAGCGTTATCTAGCTAGCTAGCTAGCCATAGATATAGCTAGCTAGCTAGTAAACGTTAGCTACCGAGAGGAAAGCATATCAACACTTCCGTTACATTTAATGACCACTTGTGCCATTTTCGAGTGCATAACACATTCATAAATACCTTTCACAATGAGTCGAAGTGTGCCTTTGCTGTTACCGGGAAGTCTTGATTCCTTTTCAGACCGTTGTCATTACTGTCTATGGTTCCGCCATCAGGAAACAACATCTTCTTCTTCCTTCGGTTTTATGGCGGTTGGTAACAAACTTGAATGGCTCATTGGCGCCACCAGCTGGACTGGGGTGTGGTACTGGAGTCTAACCTTTCCAAGTATGATTCAAAAATAAAATAAAACAAACAAACAAAACCAAAAAGAAAACTAAATTCTTTTAATTAGTCCTGTATTCCTCAGGAAGCTTAATACATATTTAAAACATATTTCACCTGAGCTTCTTTGTAGAATTTCCTCTAAGTTTAACCTTAACTGTTTTCCTTGCAATTATGAGATTAATCTTTGTCTTTCTTCCTGATATTTAGGACAGTGTAGAATAACATGCTCTATAGACGCTGGACTACCACAGAATACACAGTTGCCATCTGCATGCTTCTTCATTATTAACAAAGTATTATTTAATATTGTGTATCCATACCTCATTCTTGAAAATACATCCTCCTCCTACTCCTCCTTGCTTCTGTTCATATTTCTGCTCTTTCCCACTTTATTCTGGATATTTGAGAACTATCTTCCAGTCTGCCCATTGTCCCATAATGTTTGCCATTTACCCTTAACTATGTTTTTATCATAGACAGTTAAAGATGGACCAACAGATCCCGTTGCTCTGGACGGAAACCAGTGAAGGATATTAGAAGCATTTTTCGGGTGATGGCTGAGCGTTACTGCGCAGCTGCAAACTGAGTTTGAAGACGTAGATGTGACGTGAGCAACCTGTTTGAAAGTTGTCTTCTGTTAGCTGTGCCAAGAGAAATCTCAATCATTCCCAATCTTGCAGAGACGGAGAGCGTAGGTATAAGGAGATAACATAGGCACAGGAGTGATTCTCTGAGATGGGTGCCTTTTGGGTCATACCTTTTTTTTTTTTTTTATACCTTAAATAGTTATATTTCTGATCATTTCATGTGATAGTGGATTAGTCAAACATTTAAGAAAATACATTTTCCCACCTCAGGCATGAAATTCTAATCGATATTGAGTGTTTTTTCTTACTGAAAGTTGTTTTGGAGTTCAACCCCATCACAGACCACTTGTACCCTGTTTAAATATGATTTAAAAAGATTTTCAAGTAAATTCTTGTAGAAGCTTTTCAATGAGATGTCCCTTGTTTGATATCATTTATTGCATATAGAATTAAATTTTTAAATACTCACCATTTGAATACCAAATCAGGTCATGAAAACTGTATCTAACATTGGTCTTCATATCTTATCACAAAATATGCATTAACATAGGATTTAATCAGGCTTTCATATTTTTTCCAACTGTCCTGTAAATTCTGCACACAGCAAAACAAACATTGACTTAATCCATCCATCCATCCATCCATCTTCGTCCGCTTATCCGGTGTCGGGTCGCGGGGGGAGCAGCTCCAGCAGGGGACCCCAAACTTCCCTTTCCCGAGCAACATTAACCAGCTCTGACTGGGGGATCCCGAGGCGTTCCCAGGCCAGGTTGGAGATATAATCCCTCCACCTAGTCCTGGGTCTTCCCCGAGGCCTCCTCCCAGCTGGACGTGCCTGGAACACCTCCCTAGGGAGGCGCCCAGGGGGCATCCTTACCAGATGCCCGAACCACCTCAACTGGCTCCTTTCGATGCAAAGGAGCAGCGGCTCTACTCCGAGCTCCTCACGGATGACTGAGCTTCTAACCCTATCTCTAAGGGAGACGCCAGCCACCCTCCTGAGGAAACCCATTTCGGCCGCTTGTACCCTGGATCTCGTTCTTTCGGTCATGACCCAGCCTTCATGACCATAGGTGAGGGTAGGAACGAAAACTGACAGGTAGATCGAGAGCTTTGCCTTCTGGCTCAGCTCTCTTTTCGTCACAACGGTGCGATAGATTGAATGCAATACCGCACCCGCTGCGCCGATTCTCCGACCAATCTCCCGCTCCATTGTCCCCTCACTCGCGAACAAAACCCCAAGGTACTTGAACTCCTTCACTTGGGGTAAGGACTCATTCCCTACCTGCAGAAGGCATTCCATCGGTTTCCTGCTGAGAACCATGGCCTCAGATTTAGAGGTGCTGATCCTCATCCCAACCGCTTCACACTCGGTTGCGAACCGATCCAGTGAGTGCTGAAGGTCGCAGGCCGATGATGCCATCAGGACCACATCATCTGCAAAGAGCAGCGATGAGATCCCCAGCCCACCAAACTGCAACCCCTCCCCACCCCGACTACGCCTCGATATCCTGTCCATAAATATTACAAATAGGATTGGTGACAAAGCGCAGCCCTTGCGGAGGCCAACCCTCACCTGAAACGAGTCCGATTTACTACCGAGAACCCGGACACAGCTCTCACTTTGGTCATACAGAGATTGGATGGCCCTGAGTAGAGACCCCCTCACCCCATACTCCCGCAGCACCTCCCACAGTATCTCCCGGGGGACCCGGTCATACGCCTTCTCCAGATCCACAAAACACATGTAGACCGGTTTGGCATACTCCCAGGCTCCCTCCAGGATCCTTGCGAGAGTGAAGAGCTGGTCCGTTGTTCCACGACCAGGACGGAATCCGCATTGTTCCTCCTCAACCCGAGGTTCGACTATCGGCCGAACCCTCCTTTCCAGCACCTTGGAGTAGACTTTACCAGGGAGGCTGAGAAGTGTGATACCCCTATAATTGGCACACACCCTCTGGTCCCCCTTTTTAAAAAGGGGAACCACCACCCCAGTCTGCCACTCCTTTGGCACCATCCCAGACTTCCACGCAATGTTGAAGAGGCATGTCAACCAGGACAGCCCCTCCACACCCAGAGCCTTGAGCATTTCTGGACGGATCTCATCAATCCCCAGGGCTTTGCCACTGTGTAGTTGTTTGACTACATCAGTGACTTCCGCCTGGGAAATCGACAATCCCCCGTTATCCTCCAGCTCTGCCTCTAACATAGAGGGCGTATTAGTCGGATTCAGGAGTTCCTCAAAGTGCTGCTTCCACCGCCTTATTACCCCCTCAGTTGAGGTCAACAGTGTCCCATCCTTACTGTACACAGCTTGGATGGTTCCCCGCTTCCCCCTCCTGAGGTGAGAACAGTTTTCCAGAAGCACTTTGGTGCCGACCGAAAGTCCTTCTCCATGTCTTCTCCAAACTTCTCCCACACCCGCTGCTTTGCCTCTTTCACGGCAGAGGCTGCAGCCCTTCGGGCCCTTCGGTACCCTGCAACTGCCTCCGGAGTCCTCCGGGATAACATATCCCAGAAAGACTCCTTCTTCAGTCGGACGGCTTCCCTGACCACCGGTGTCCACCACGGTGTTCTTGGGTTACCGCCCCTTGAGGCACCTAAGACCTTAAGACCACAGCTCCTCGCCGCAGCTTCAGCAATGGAAACTTTGAACATTGTCCATTCGGGTTCAATGACCCCAGCCTCCACAGGGATGCACGAAAAGCTCCGCCGGAGGTGTGAGTTGAAAGTCTGTCGGACAGGGGCCTCCTCCAGACGTTCCCAATTTACCCGCACTACACGTTTGGGCTTACCAGGTCTGTCCAGAGTCTTCCCCCACCCCCTGACCCAACTCACCACCAGATGGTGATCGGTTGACAGCTCTGCCCCTCTCTTCACCCGAGTGTCCAAAACATATGGCCTCAGATCAGATGAAACGATTATGAAATCAATCATTGACCTTCGGCCTAGGGTGCTCTGGTACCAGGTACACTTATGAGCATCCCTGTGTTCGAACATGGTGTTCGTTATAGACAATCCATGACTAGCACAGAAGTCCAACAACAAACAACCACTCTGGTTTAGATCAGGGAGGCCGTTCCTCCCAATCATGCCTCTCCAGGTGTCTCCATCATTGCCCACGTGTGCGTTGAAGTCCCCCAGCAGAACAATGGAGTCCCCCACTGGAGCCCCATGCAGGACTCCAGTCAAGGTCTCCACGAAGGCCGAATACTCCGAACTCCTGTTTGGTGCATATGCACAAACAACAGTCAGAGTTTCCCCCCCCACAACCCGCAGGCGTAGGGAGGCGACCCTCTCGTCCACCGGGGTAAACTCCAACACAGCGGCGCTCAGCCGGGGGCTTGTGAGTATCCCCACACCCACCCGGCGCCTCACACCCTGGGCAACTCCGGAGAAGAAAAGAGTCCAACCCCTATCCAGGAGTATGGTTCTAGAACCAAGACTGTGCGTAGAGGTAAGCCCCACCAGATCTAACCGGTAGCGCTCCACCTCCCGCACCAGTTCCGGCTCCTTCCCCCACAGAGAGGTGACATTCCACGTCCCCAGAGCCAGTGTCTGCCGCCCGGGTCTGGTCCGTCGAGGCCCCTGACCTTCACTGCCACCCATGTGACCTAATCGGACTTCTTATCACGAAAATATTAATAAAAACTATCAAATAACAGGGTTGAACTCAACGGGGTTGAAAATGATAACAGGGTTAAAGTGATGATCATTATTTCAATATAGTATGGATTTCTTACCTGTAAAATTAATGATATCACATTCAATAAAATTTTATTTTATTAAAGTTGGCAAAAACAAACAAACATTTTAGTAAGTATTTAACATTAAATCAAAAGCATTAAGCATTAATTAATCACAAACATCAGTCGATCTTTCCATTTTGTCCAAATCCAATCCAATCCCATATAAAAACAACATAGGCTATGGAAAACTACCTTGCTGGGATCTCATTTTGATTAAAACTTGTTTTTAGTGCTTAACATTGAACTTTGAAAACAGGACTATAAGATGTCCATTAATTCATTCTTTATTCAGAAAGCCTGGCCCAAACATCTTTTTGAATTTCCATGTGCTGTGTTGTCACTGGCTTAGGAGGTGGGATGAGCTCAAGCACATCATCAAAAACATACCAAAGCAGATCCTCACGAGCAGGCCAAAAGAACCTGTTTGGCCCGACACGGTGCCTGCATTTTACTTGCACATGCGTTTCATCCATCGCAAGTATTATTCCTGGGAACATATCTTTATCATATATGAGCACACACCACTGCCCTAGCACCTCTGGGTCTTCCCAATGGATTTGTGTCTGCCTCTGTGACACAGCATCTGGCACCTCCTTAACAAAGCTGAAATGATTTGTGTTCCAACACAACTCGCATTGTAACTGCTTCTGGGTCGAGCACATACAGCTGACATCACGAGACAGTATCTCTCCTGGAGCAAGAGTTACCACCTGATGTATCTGCATGGTTGCTGGGACTGCTGGTAGGTTTGATGGCATCCTCTCAAGTGCCTGCTCAACCGTATCACCATTGACAAAGAACAACTTGATCGATGTGTTGGTCTCCAAAAGGGCCTCGAAGAGCTCATGTGCATCTTGGATGTCCCAGCCATGGCTTCTTAGCATGTCAGCAGTCCTCTTCAAGGCTGCTCCAACACCATCTGGTGCTCCTTTGCCATGGCTGGCCTCAAAAAAATTCCATGTCACTGCCTTAATGCCTCTTTTCTCCAGCTCAGTACTGGGTATAAAGCCCATCACTAAAAAAGTGTATCACAGAAACCTCTGGGTGTGTTGCCTGCACATAATCCAATACAGGGTTCAGATGCTCCCAAATAGCTGCTGGGCTTTTGTGCTTTGATGGAGATATTGTGCTGAAGCAGGTAGGTTCTTAGCTACCGCCTACACAAAGAATCCCTGTATGTAGTGTCGCCTGTTGATGAGATGATCCAAAGTGCACTGCTTGGATTTCAGAACTGTTCTTGCAGGTGAAGTTCTCCGAAAAATCTATGAATTAGACATTCATCAGTGGCCATGCTCTTTCTCAGCTCACGGTAGTAGCCATACTGTTGCCTAATATTGAATGAATGCTTCTTAAACTTGCTCAGGTGTGTGTGGAACTGCTCAGCAAATTGCTCCTGGGTTCCCTCAACAATTTGTTTAACAGATATCTTTACTTTTGGCCCCTCCTGATCATCCATTTTTGCCTTCTCTTCTGTCCCCCACTGAGTATAGGACACTTTCTTTACACTGTTGTACATACTGGAGAGGGGAACTGTTTCATCTTTACAGTTCTCACACTCATACCACCCATACATACAATCCTTGCGAGTGGTATCACAGGACACAGTTTTAGTAAGTCTCTCAAGATCTGAGGTCTCGATCAACTTCAGCTGATTAAGCTTTTCTACTAGAAAGCTTACATTTTCATGCAGTTTGCACTGGCATGTCTCACGATCAGACAAAGAGGGGTGCACAACCCAAAATGGACGTAGGCGGCAAAATGAAGAGTATGAGATCCTCACATTCTGCTAGAAATTTTCTGTGGAGGTCTCTCATTGTGTCTACAAGAAACCTTTTTTGCATCTTTACTTTGTTTCTAGTAATGGTTTGTTTTCTTCCTGTAGTTATCCTACTGACATCATCTCTGTTAAAGAAGCTCTTTATCCATCCATCCATCCATCCATCTTCGTCCGCTTATCCGGTGTCGGGTCACTGTTTTATACATTGTAGTATTTCTTTAGAAATAAACAATGGACAAATAGAGTCTTTAAACGCTTCAGATGTAAAGTTATTCGCTGTCAAAGTGACGTCAAAATGAATGACAGTCAATGGGATGCTAACAACAGGTGAGTGCTTGTTAGCATCTAAATGGCGCCATAGGAGCTACGCTTGCCAGACGCTCGCTTACCCCCTTGGTTTTCAACCATCAACGTATTCTTAACATTCTTCTTTTGGTTTTATGACGGTTGCAACAGTTACTTGTAAGGTGCATACCGCCACCTATTGTACCGGAGTATAGTAAGAGATATTGACCCTGAATTGTCCCTTTACATGATTAGATAAAATAATAATAATCATAATCATAATTAAATGTGTTTATTCATGTCTTGTTTACAGTGTTGGGTGTAACGCGTTATAAAGTAACAAAGTAACGCGTTACAGTAACGTAACTACTTTTTTCGGGAAAAAGTAAAGTAACGTGTTACTACTGAAAATTTGGTAACGAAACGTAGTTCCTTTTCAATTTGGCGCAACGTTACTTTTCCCAGGGACAGATTTGACAGCGACACTCTCAGCTGCGTTCTCACAAGCTCCACACGGACGTGACAGAGGCTGCTGGTAGCGGGGCAATGCTGCAGCCAACGATAGCTAACTTTTGAGAGGGTTTTTAGCTTCGTGGCGGCACTCTGAGCGGAGAGCTATGTGACACATGCCACTACATCGCTGAGGACTGCAGCCGTCCTACAAACAGAGCACGCCAGGCAGACACAAAGCTGACAACCTCACAGATGGACGCGGTGGAGATGGGCTCATACATAGACTAGACTACACACAGCGGTGGAGATGGGCTCACACATAGACTAGACTACACACAGCGGTGGAGATGGGCTCATACATAGACTAGACTACACACAGTGGTGGAGATGGGCTCATACATAGACTAGACTACACACAGCGGTGGAGATGGGCTCATACATAGACTAGACTACACACGGTGGTGGAGATGGGCTCATACATAGACTAGACTACACACAGCGGTGGAGATGGGCTCATACATAGACTAGGCTGCACACAGTGGTGGAGATGGGCTCATACATAGACTAGACTACACACAGCGGTGGAGATGGGCTCATACGTAGACTAGGCTACACACAGTGGTGGAGATGGGCTCATACGTAGACTAGACTACACGCAGTGGGGGAGATGGGCTCATACGTAGACTAGGCTACACACAGCGGTGGAGATGGGCTCACACGTAGACTAGGCTACACACAGTGGTGGAGATGGGCTCATACGTAGACTAGACTACACGCAGTGGGGGAGATGGGCTCATACGTAGACTAGGCTACACACAGCGGTGGAGATGGGCTCATACGTAGACTAGACTACACACAGTGGTGGAGATGGGCTCATACATAGACTAGACTACACACAGTGGTGGAGATGGGCTCATACATTGACTAGACTACACACAGTGGTGGAGATGGGCTCATACATAGACTAGGCTACACGCAGCGGACCGCTGTGGACATGTGTCGGTCGCACGGACACGCAAGGACTTCCAGAAAAGAGGCTGCATGTGTCTATGACAACGCACGGACCATTGTGGCTGCGCGACCAGTACTACAAGTAGATATGGACTTACACATTAACACTGTGTAACGGCGATGACCTACCGATGTGCATTCAACCGCGCTGGACTCGTTCATAATGAATCAGCCGTCACTCTGTGAGTAGAGAATCTGTAGTCTAGTTCAGACACTTCACTGATAAACCATAGATTGGTTTTATGGTCAAAGATAGCTTTTGTATGATTAACTTCAGTCTCTGCGAGAGACAACTGCTTTTAAAAGTAACGTAAAAGTAACGAGTAAAGTAAAAAGTTACTTTCCATAGGGGGTAACTAAGTAAAGTAAAGGATTACTTTTTTAAGAAGTAACGAGTAACGAGCAAACACTACTTTTTAAAAGTAACTTCCCCAACACTGATTGTTTATTTAGCAGGGTAGACTAGGGTCAATTTCAATGTGAATTGCGCATAAACTGGGTGGCTAACAGCTGGGGCGGGACACATTTTGTGATTGGTTGCAAATGACAGTGGGGCAGTCATCACAGGTCCCTGCACACTTTGAAAACAACAACATAAATATGTCTCACTGTGCTTTGCGCTGGGTTTTCACCATAGACTGTATAAAACTAAGATTTTCTCAGGCAGCTTCAACATCAGCATAGCGGGGCGGTTCAATTCTTTTCCGAACAGTCTGTTGGCAGTGGAGCGGTAACAGAGTTTTACATAAATGTATGAAAATAAGTTTCCAGTCTCCAGCCTGCAGTTCATTGCGGCTGCTGGGTAGTGCGAAACTCTCTCTTTTTTTCTCTCTGTCTTTTTAAAAAATGAACCATGGAGCCAACAGCAAAGACCAACTTTACTTGAGAAATGTTCTCCCCTCGTCTTAAAATGGTCAAAAATCGATACTAGAGTAATATACTTCCTTTTCCAGCCTCTGCAATAAATATGTAGAAGAGAATCACTCCGCACAAAATCATCTGAGAAGTGTTTGATGGTTATTTATTTGTGCTTTAGAAAATAATCACTTTGAAACAATCATAAAATAAAACATCAACAAAATATTAGTTCTGCTGGTATACAGATGAACTGGAGTATGTGATGTTAGCTGATCACTGAATATGATGGTAACACAGTCTCCTATCGCTGCTCATGTGTTAACGGTGATTCAAGCATTTCAGATTTGACAACCAAAAATGAAAAATGGAGGATTTTCGCATGAAGATGACCTAAATCACAACATTAGCCGCTTTCCGACCGGAGGGATTTTTGCAGTTCCTAGAACATAACATTCCTAGAACCCTTTTTTTCTCGTGTTCCGACTGGACCAATTTGGGGATTTTTAAGTCCTTCTGGCTGCAGTTCCTGTAACTCTTTCAGCTCCTACTTCAGGGCAGGGTCTTTTCACTGTTCCCTTCTCAGCATAGGGACCTATGTAAATGAGGGTCGGGTTTCCGGTACAGACAGACCAACAACGGGACAATTTTAACAATTTTCGGCATCTTATTCATCCCTAAATTCACTTCTGACAAAGTTTTAGGCGAGAAATTAACTGTTAACATTTCGAATATAGGCAGTTTTGCGAAAATTGATGCCGAATTGACAATTTGCTTCAAAGTTTTCGGAGGTGAGAAACTCCATGAAGTGAGGCGACAGTCGGCAGGCACCTGCCCCAGCCGCAAGCTCTTCGCTTGGTCATGACTGGCTCAGAGACCCCCCACTGTAGAAAATATGAGGCTTTTATTTTACCGTTGACGGTTTGTTTGTTTAAATATCGCAACACATGTCCATCAAAAGATTAACGGGAACCTGTGGTTAACTGTCTTTTCGGAGTTAAACTCCACAAGCGTGCCCCGCGGGCTTGACAACCCTGCTGTCCGGCCGTCACACACACACAAACACACACACACACACACACACACACACACGTCCACAACGCAGCCGGCAGAGGCGGGGGAGAGAGAGATACCTGTTTCTCTTCGGGAGACTTGTTTAAATTATGACAAATATGCTATATACATTAGATTTTGTATTTAGTTCATACTTTTTTGGTGTATTTGTTTTCTGATTTTAACGCCATAAAGACCGTTGCCATGCTTGCATCACTCCCTTACCCCTCCTATAGTCCCTATGGCCACTTAGCCAGTGAGAATGCAAATTGGAAAAACGGTTTTGGGGGAGAGTAGTTAGTAGAACTGCTTAGAAGTGGACTTTTCCTATAACTACGTTCCTGTAACTACTTGGTCGGAAAGCGGCTATTGAATTCAAGGCAGAGGGGGTGAAGGGATTTCTGTTTTGGAAACTCAGGTGTCCACCCTACAGCTAAAAGTTGACGACCTTAAAAAGTGGTCAAGAGAACAGGACCGGTATAAACGGCGATGGAATTTAAGGATTAAAGGTATGAAGGAAAAGTTGAATGAGAACATCAGGCAGGATGTGATACAACTCGGGAAAGTTTTTTTCCCACTATGGCCACGGCAAGACCCGCCCTTCAATAGCTACTATTGGCTAGGCGTCCATGCTTACGCAAGGTAACATAACCTGATTTGTTCCAATCGACCACTATGGCGACGCCAAGTGGGTCTTGCCGTGGCCATTGTGGGATTCGTAATTTTGTGCCCTGGAATGGGCCAAGAAGGTAGATGAGTATGTGGACACTGTGCATTTCCTGGGGAAGAAGAATGCGAACAGGACCCGTCAGGTGATTGTACAGTTCACTAAACGTCAACACAGAGATAGCATATGGAAGATGACCAAGAAGTCGCAGGTTTGCAAAACTGCAGGAATCCGCTTCATTGAGGATCTGACCAAGGATGAAAAGCTGGAGAGGGAAAGACTTTGGCCACAGATTCAACAAGCAAGAAATGCTGGCGAAAAGTCATATTTCCACGGATCTTTTGGTTTCATAAATGGTTGCCGCATTTATGCTAAAGAGTGGTTAACGTTAGTTGGTCAGAGTCAGAGACATAGAAAGACTTAGATGACTCAAAATACAAGTTTAAGATGAGTTAATATTCCCTTTTTTGTTTGATACTGGAAAAACGCTCACTCTTGACACTCTTGAAAAATCAAATGGTTTTTATTGACAACTGCAGGTTCTTAGCTTTGGTAATATACAATTCAAATAACTATCTTTCAAGTTGCCATTTACACATTTTTAAGCTTTAAAAACACTTTGAACTCTTCCCTTCTGCTGACGTTGTCACTGAGCACAGTGGACCCAAAAGCACAACTCAGAGCAGAGGGTAAAAGGTAATGGAGCTTTATTGTACCACCCTGTCTGGTTGAAGGACAGGGTCTGTCAGAGTGACTTGAAATTGAATTTTGAGAACTGAATTTGAATTGTGAGAACTGAATGTGAAGATATATAGAGAGTTGAATTTTCAGTGAGGATCAAATTTGATTGGACTTCAGCTCCTTCACAGGCTTGACTAACAGGGTTAATCACTTTAGATACGGGGAAGGGACCCACAAAATGTGGAGCCAACTTACGGCTCTCAGTGTGTAGAGAAAGGTCCTTCATAGCCAACCACACCCTCTTTCCCACATGATAGCATGGAGCCTTGGATTTCCGCTGGTCAGCCTGCCTCTTGTATTGATCCTTGTTCCTCAGGAGAACCTGTTGGACCCGCGTCCACGTGCGCCGGCAGTGTCTAACCAAGGCTACCTCAGAAAGGACGCCCATCTCCCTCTCAAGAGCAGGTACAGCGAAGGTTGATAACCGTAGGGGACAGGCCGGTGTATGAGCAGGGCAGGGTGTTGTGGGCATACTCCACCAACAACAGTTGCTTAGACCAGGAAGCTGGGTTCCGGGAGACCATGGAGTGAAGACCCGTCTCCATCTCCTAGTTCAGTCTCTCCGTCTGTCCATTAGACTGTGGGTGGTACCCAGAAGACAGACTGACGGTGGCCCCAATCAAAGCAAAGAAAGCCGTCCAAAACTGTGAGACGAACTGGGGAGCTCGGTCCGACACTACGTCGGTAGGCAATCCATGAAGCCTGAAAACATGGGACAGCATAACCTCTGCCGTTTCCTTGGCAGAGGGTAACTTCGGCAGTGGAATAAAATGTACCATCTTAGAGAATCTGTCTACCACCGTAAGAACAGCAGTGTTACCTTCAGAGGGAGGTAGTCCAGTGATGAAGTCCAGGGAAATGGCTGACCATGGGCGCTTGGGGACAGGCAAGGGTTGCAGGAGATCAATAGATGCTTGACGGGAGGTTTTATTCTGGACACATACCAGACAACCAGGTACATACTCCCTGATCTCATCTTCCAAACAAACAACCAATTTGCGGGACACCCGACCGGTACAGTTAGACCAACTTACACGTTTTACCCTTTCCACCCACGTCACTGCCCCCATCACACAGATGGAGCAACGCTAATTGATAGATTAAACTTTTGCCGTATTCAGTCGGCAAAACTCCGAACACATCTTCCTTTTTTAAGATTTACTTCAGTGTTTAACTCCAAGTCTTCCAAAGTCGTGACTAAAGCCGATTCAAAAGACTGCTGTTCGCCAGCAGCAGCAGCCATCTTCTTTGTTTTCAAGTAGCAGGGAATTTACGCGGAACCGTCGCAACTCTGCCGTCCTTATGTCAAAGCCCAGGAACATTAAATATCCAATATCAGGGTGCAAAGTTTGTCAAAAGGGAGGAAGGGAGAGTTAGAAGATAATAAATCTTATTGTGACACGTTGTCTGTTTAACTTCAGACAGTGAGCTGGATTACCTTTACTCTTTTGCCCAAGTAATGTATATTTTTAATTTATTTTCACCATATAACCTGTCAGGTATCATCCATTAGAAACTATTTTAATTCAATAGTTGTTAATTTATTTGATCTGCTGCACTTTGGTCAATAGACTGAGATTAAAAATGATGTCTAATGGATGTTTGTTAGGTTTAAGTGATGCTTTTGACGTAAGCTGCAGATCAACTTGCCTTTCCTGTCTCACAGAACGGTCTAATGATGTGAGAATGAAAGGCTTTTCTTCAGAATGAGAATTTCATCCTTTGACACCTGTAAGAGCCATTAGTGCCCTTGGTATAAATAGGAACCAATCTTTGGTTCGTGGCTCTGTATGCAAGTACTAGTGTCTTGAAGCGGATACGGGCAGCAATTGGTAGCCAGTGAAGAGAGCAAAGGAGCAGTGTAGTGTAAGAGGACTTGGGGAGGTTGAAGACAAGTCAAGCTACCTGCGTTCTGAATGAGCTGCAGGGGCCGGATGGCACACGCAGGCAGGCCAGCCAGGAGGGAGTTGCAGTAGTCTAGATGTGAGATGACTAGAGAACCAGAACCTGAGCTGCCTTCTATGTTAGAAGGGGACGTATCCTTCCGATGTTATGCAGTATATATCTACATGATTGGGTAGTTGCAGCAATGTTGGCAGTGAAGGATAGTTGCTGTCAATTGCCACACCCAGGTTTCTAGCTCAGTCTTGTCAAGGTTGAGTTTCAGTGACGTCCAAGAAGAACAGGCCGAGATACGCGCTGCTACTCTCCAGAAAGGAGAGAATTAGATGGGTGTCATCTGCGTAGCTGTGATAAGAAAAGCCGTACGAGTAAATGACAGACCCAAGATAGTTGGTGTAAAGAGAAAAGAGGAGGGGACCCAGGACTGATCCCTGAGGAACCCTAGTTTTGAGTGGGCAAAGTTCTGAGATAGATCCTCTCCAAGTTACCCGGTAGGTGCAGTCTGCCAGGTAAGATGTGAGAGTAGAGAGTTGATTATAAATGGCACGCTCAAGAGTTTTGGATAGAAATTGAAGCCGGGTCTATAGTTATTTACCTCAGACGAGTCAAGTGTTGGTTTTTTGAGTAGTGGGGTCACTCTTGCCTCTTTGAGGGTGTCGGGGAAACAGCCAGTTGACAAGGAGATGAGATGGGTGAGGAAAGGAAGAAGGTCAGGAGCAATAGACTGGAGAAGGTGAGAAGGGATAGGATCAAGGGGGCAGGTGGTTGGGTGGGCAGAGGTAATCAAAGTAGGAATTTGATTTGGAGATAGAGGGGTGAAAGAGGAAAGAGTACTGGATGTGATGGATGGAAAGATGATTTCAGGAAGTGTGGTGGAGTATGAAGGCCGTATGTCATCTATCTTTTTTACAAAGTAGTTGACAAAGTGGGTTGGTAGGAGGGAGGAGGTGGACTGGGGGAATCTAGGAGGAAGATAGAGAAAGGTTGGAGAAAGGATTCCATTTTGGTTTGATAAAAAGAGCTTTTTGCTGCAGAAATAGAGGCAGCGAAGGAGGAAAGAAGAGACTGATAGGTAAGCAGATCATCTGGGTATTTAGATTACCGCCATTTCCTTTCCGCCTGTATAGTGTATAGTTGATTGAGTCAGACAAGGAGCTGGGGAGGACTTGCGAGCCTGCTGTGAAGTAAGAGGACAGAGAGAGTCAAGAGAGGACGCCGGAGTAGAGAGGAGAGTGTCTGTGGCGGTGTTGGGAGGCATGAGTGAGAAAGAGTCAGATGGAGGAAGGGTTGATAAAGTAGATAATGCCACAGAAGAAGGAGAGAGTGAACAAATGTTATGGAGGACAGGTACAGTATCTCTTGAGATATGGTTGTGAGCTTGGGAGAGTGGGAGAGAATAAGAGATGAAGGAATGATCTGAGGTATAAAGTGGGGTAACAGTGAAGTTGGATGTAGAGCAGTTTCTGGTGAATATGAGATCTACTGTAGGTGGTTGCCAGCTTTGTGAGTGTATGGGGAAGGCGAGAGTAAGAGCGCAAAAGAAGAGAGAAGATGTAAGAAGTCAGTTGACTTCTAGTCAGTAGCAGGCTACACAGTGGAGTTGCACATTAAGTGGTTTGGGGTCCTTCTGTAAGTAATTTTGGAGTACAATTTGGTTTTGAAGAATTCTACAAGCAGCAATACCAGATGCCAAGCAATCGACCCATTCCAAACAGGCACATTTTCAACAGGCACTGTACTAGTGTTATATAAGAAAGAAAGAGGAGATGGAAAGAAGAGAATGTAATCAAACGGCTGTAATGTGGTCATCTGTTTCTGCAATGAGTTTGCAATGCTGGCCCCTCTTTACCTAAATGTCAGGGGTGGAACTTTATTAGCAACTAGCCACTGCTCTCTCTCTCTCTCTCTCTCTCTCTCTCTCTCTCTCTCTCTCTCTCTTTCTGTGTGTGTGTGTGTGTGTAAGAGAGAGATAGAGAGGGAATATAAGTTGTATTTTGATCCTTTAGCAACATTGTTATTGAAACTTTATATGAGCTGATGTGCTATGGTAATAACTTCATGTCAGCTTGAGTTTCTCTCTGACCACCTCACACATGGACACATACTCACACACACACACACACACACTCACACACACACACACACACACACACACACACACACACACACACACACACACACACACAAGCAAGCTTGACCATTGCAATGTTGTACTGTACCTTAAGTGTTTGATTAAAATATATATATATGTAAAATTTCAAAAAACGATTAGAGCTATGTTCACGGGCATAGTGTCACTGCAAAACTTGATATCATCATTACGTGTCTGGGGCTTCCACAGTTTGGTTTATATGTGCATTTGAATCTACAGCTACAACTAGGCACTCGGTTTTGCCAGGCTGCCAGCTCTCTCCGTGGTTCGGCACTATTTAGCGTCGACATTCAGTTGGTAGTTCTATTGTAGACATTTAAGACACGGACCAAACATTAACACAACTTGATAGGGGAAAAAAGAATCTTTACGGCATTCCGAAATACATGGCTTTCTTCCTGAGTCTCTCCCAGTCTGTCCTTACCTTCCGCTTTTGTAAACTCTGAAGCAGGTAAAGGCCCTGACACACCAAGCCGATGGCCAGAAACTAGTAGCGAACAAAGGCCAACCGTGGCGTCGCCTCACGTCGGCCCTCGTCGCCTTTGTCTTGGCCAAAAATTAGCACTGGACACCTTAGAGACTACAGCTGAAGGCCAAATACCACGTACGTCCTGCGCCTGTGTGAGAGGAAATAACTTTCCATGCCAGCAGGCAGCGGTAGAAGCAAACGGAGCCTACGGTCCCTCTGCTTCACTACCTGCATGGAAGACAGTAGACACCGGGAGATGGCCACGAAGGTGGGAGTGTAGGAACCGAGCTGCAGGCTCGTTAGCTAATGTTAGCTTGCTAATTCCACCCACCTAACATGCCTTCATCCTACACTGGTTACAGAAAATCAGCCAAACAAAGTTGTCACTCATAAAAGCAAAAACAGGTCCCAACTGATCACGCAGTCCTTGGACCAGCACCAACACATAGTCACCTGGATCAAACATATGCCTAACTGCCTTTTTGTCAGGTTTTTCCCTGTAACTCACAGTCCGACTGCAGCCTGGCTCTAAAAGAAGAGACATACTGTAGGACATTTCCTGGTGATTTCGGTTCAATGACCTGATCCTTAAACAGGTCCAATGGGCCTCTCACCTCATGACCAAAATGAGTTCAAAAGGACTGAAACCCAGAGACTCAGTGGGAGCATGACAAACAGCAAATAATGGGATGGCCTCAACCCATTTCTTTGGCTGCGCCTTAACAAATGTTCTTATCATGCTCTTTAATGTGCTATGAAATCGTTCTATAGCTCTCTGTGACTGCAGATGGTTTGCAAATGAATACTTAGGCTCTATATTAAACTCTTCTATCACTTGCTTATACAGTTTGGATGTGAAATTAGAACCTCTGACTGGATGGTATGTGGCGAACCTGCCCAGGAGAAGAACTTCACAAGATTGGGCCTCATTCACCAACCGTTCTTACGAAGAAATGTGTTCTTAAACCCTTATTACGCACTTTTTACGAAGATTCTGGCATTTACTAATGTTTTCTTAACTTGGATTTGTTCTTAGCTAAGAACAAAATCTACGAACACTGAAAAGCACTCTTACGCACATTTGAGTGATGACAATTTACTCCAAATGATTGGTTACTGCATTTTATTCAATTCTACAGTCATTTACAATGATAATATTGTACTGTAATTTATTTCTGATCATTTCTTGAAAAAAAAATCATATCATGCAAAAAAACACTAACAGTGCAATTTACATCAGCAATTAAACTGATTGAATCCTGTGTTATTTGGTGATTGATCGCTATTTATAGGGCCAAAATGCAGTGGTAAAATGTAACAAAGTACAAATTTGTCCTAACTGTACTTAAGTACATTTTTCACGTATCTGTACTTTACTTAAGTAGACTCAATAGTGCATAGCCTACTTTTGACTTTTACTTTGTTACATTTTGCAGCAATTATCTATACTTTCTACTCCACTACATTTCTACAATGTTCCGTTACATTTTCTGATCAGTGTCCCCCCCCCGCCAAAACGTCTTCCTGACCGTCACACGTTTGTCTCACCAGTAAAGTTTGGTTGCCGTAGATACTGTATATATGGGTTGCCGTAGATACTGTGTATATGGGTTGCCGTAGATACTGTATATATGGGTTGCCGTAGATACTGTATATATGGGGCACCGCTGATCCAAGCCGGCTCCGGTGCTGCAGAGCCCGGGCGCAGCGCCGCTGACCCTTGGTAATACAGCCTCCGGTAAAAGTGAAAATGAAAACGTTTGTTTTTATTATTCCCGTTTTTAAATCAAAGTAGCTATATCTATTTCTCACCACAGCGTTGTTTACTCCTCCGCCAGGCTGCGTAAGACGCGTTCATATCTTATTTATTTGGCTGGACCTCTTCACATCTCCCCATGTCCGCTGCTTCACACACTTTATTTGCTTACTTGCATGGTTAAAGAAAATAAAACTGTCTTAAAATACATCCATGAATAAAACCAATCGCATTCCGATTCTAACAACACATTTCCGTTTTATGCTGGTTAGGATAGGAACTTTTTTTAAAAAGCCAGGCCTTGTTTGTGGTAGTGGACACCTTATACTTTTACTAAAGTAAATACGTCTCTTGTTATTTGTACACAAATTTGGAGGTCAATACACATGATTCTGACATAGAACATCTCAATTAGAGTTTCTGGTAAACAATAACTGCAAATCTGTTTTAGTCGGGTAAAGGAGGTTTTTACCGCCCCAGGGACTATGCCCTTCCCCGGCACCCCTGAGACTTTGCCCGTCTCCGGTACCCCGGAGACTTTGCCCTTGTCCTGCCCCCCAGAGACTTTGCCTTTGCTGTCCGTCCGACCGACTCCTTCCCCTCGTGTCCTGTCGGCGTTCAGACCCACTCCTGCCCCTCGTGTCCTATTCGGCGGTCAGACCCACTCCTGCCCCTCATTTCCTATTCGGTGGTCAGACCCACTCCTGCCCCTCGTGTCCTATTCGGCGGTCAGACCCACTCCTGCCCCTCGTGTCCTGTTGATTGTTTGTTGTTAACTGGTTGGCTGTCAACGTCCAGTCCGGTCACCAGGCTCTGTGATCTCCTCCAGTTTTGTTCATACCAATGACTGCAGAAGTGAGAATCCAGACATGGTATACCTGAAGTACTCTGATGACACAGTCATGTTGGACACCACCAGCTCAAGGCAGCAACTGCAGTTTGTGGTTCTTCTCTCTCTGGTGCAGGGATAACCACCTAACCCTGAACATCTCTAAAACCAAAGAGATGGTCATAGATTTCAGGCGCTCCACCACCAACTCCACCAACCCCCTTGCTCTTCAGGTAGATGGCCAGAAAATAGAGAGACTGGAAGAGTATAAATAACTTGGTCTAATTATCGACCACAAGCTGACTTTTAAAAGGAACATTGACCGCATCTTCAAGAAAAGTCAACAACACCTGTACTTTCTTCAGAAGCTACGGCAACTGCAGGTTAACAAGTCAATACTCCAGTCGTTTCATAACTGTTTCATCCAATCCACCCTAACCTTCAGCATATTGGCATGGTTTGGCATGTCCCCTCAACAGAATCATAAAAATGAGCGAGAAGATCATTGGAAAGACAACTCTCACAACCATATTTGAGAAACAGACCCACTCCTGCCCCTAGTGTCCTGTCGGTGGCTTAGTCGACCTCTGTTCCTGTTGATTGGTTGACTGGCAACGTCCTGTTCGGCCACCAGAAGGATCTTGCCTTCGCCGCCGGCTGCCGGAGGGATTTTGCCTTCGCCGCCGGCCGCCTGGGAGTCCTGGTTAGCAGCCCCCTAGATCCTCGGCTAGCTAGCAGCCGCCCTGAACCCCGGCTGACGTCCAGCCGCCCTGAACTCATCATATCGGACCGCACCCATAACCTCAACAACCAGTACCATCTGATTCCATTCCCTTCTCCTACGATCGAAACGAGCCATGTCCACCTTTGTTCCAGCATCCATCAGACAAACAAACAATAACCCCATCGATCAATCCAGACTTCGACCTATTCTCCCTACCCACTACTCCTACCCTCAGGGTTTCTTTTAGTATTTAGCATTTATTTATTCTCTGGTATGATTAATACGTACTATGTATGTTGTATGTTGTGTTTGAATGTGCCTGACCACAAACGAAGTTCCCTCACGGGAAAAATAAAGTTTTGATTTTTATGAGTTTTGATTTTGAGTTTGATTTTGACGGGGCAGGTCAACTAAAGGTTATTCTCTACTGGTGCACAGAGCTCCAGAGAGCTGGGGATGACAGGGTGGGTGTCAGATGTGGGCAGGGCACTGGAACAAAAACACTGAGACATCACCAACAGAATGATAATTACATCCAAAACACAAGATTCTGTGACCTCATGTCACAGAATATTTCAAAACATAGTTTCAAAATGTAGTAATTGCAATCAAATGCAAAAAAGGCAAATTGCACTCCATTATGGGCATGTTTGTGCTGTAATATCATTAGGACAATATCTTTTGTGAATTTTGTGAATCTTTGGCAGTTAGTGTTTGCAGTAATGCATGATTCAAAGTCACCCATGAGTGTTTCTCTTCAGACTTCTGTCAGAAGCTGTAGGTATATCAGATGATCTGGTTACTGATGGTTGTCAGTGGTGAACTGAAACTTGAACTGAAACACAGATTTTCAATTCTGTTCAACTGTGATGATGTTCTTGATATAAGAACTGAGCTTACACAGCTTATTATTTTTAATTCAGCCCCAACTTTTCAGTCTTATTGATAGCAGATTGGCACATACCACTGCTGGTCTGTTCACCAGCCAAAACGACGTACCTGAGCAGAGTCTAATCAGCCACAATAACTGAAATCACCTGTTCAGAGGCTTTAAAACCAGAAAATATCCCTTGTAAAGTACATTTAGAACAGATAAAAAAATGTGTGATTAATTTGTGATTGATCGCAAGTTAACTATGGACAATCATGCGATCGTGATAAAATATTGTAATTGATTCTCAGCTCTAGTTAAAACTGTTATCAATGCAGTAAACTTTAGCTAAAGCAAAGTTACTGGTCATTTGGATGAGATTCAGCGCTGAGCAGTTGTCGTTTTAAAGCAGCAGTGGAGATGGGGCCGTGGATCGATCTGTCTGTCGGAGTTTGTGTGTAAAACCAGGGAAGCGAGTCGTGTTTTCCTGCTTCCTCAACACTCCCACCCCGGAAGTTTTTGATTGATCCCGAGCGCTGTCGGATCGGAAGCTCAGCGTGCAGATGGGAATGAGAGGCACCTCGTCACGGCACGTCAATCACAACCACCACTCTCACACACACACACACACACAGTCTGAGAATCTTACACACTCCATAGACTTGCCTTTTCCCTACAGGAGAATAACCACAAGAATATTTAGTTCCTCCACATTACCAACCACCCACAGACACACATTTACTCTCTCTCTCTCACACACACACACACACAGGAAAGCTCCGTGGTAAATCTTTGAGTTTTTTGACAGGAACACAAGTAGTTTTTTTAATTTTAGTTTCATCGCGGTCCTCCTGATCATGCTTTGAAAACATGACAGCACACTGATGTAAGATGTCTCCAGCTAATCAAACAGCGATGGAAAAGCCATGACCATGTTTAATACTAATAAAAAGAAAGAAGACACAAGTATTTTAAATTCAGCCCACTTAGGCAGTGGATGGAGCTCGAACTATTCAGTAACTAGTATCAGGTTTTCACAGTCAGGCGGAGGTAATGATGAATATTGTTAATTGAATTTAAAATGAGTCTTTTTTAGACCGTCAGTAATTCAAAATATATTTCCTACAAATGATCAATAACATACAAAATCCCACTCTATACATAGTGCTGTACTGGAAGAGTTATCAGGACATCCATTTAAATATTCAAATATTTAGTTGCTGGTCTGACTAAGGTTTTTTGAATTTGAATTAAATTGTATTGGTTCAGACAAATCAACCTCATTCCTCATCAATACAAATTCAAGGACCCAAATGCAAGAGACCAGTAGGCAGGTTAATTGGACAAAAAGCAAGCTTTAATTAAAGCTTCGAGCAGCGATGGACGGGCCCTCACGCCTCGGCGCGCGTCGGGGTTACCGGCGGACGCCGCTCCTTGCAAGCGTGCATTTGCGCGGCACTCAGACGCCGCAAATCGTCACCAATGAAAAGGGAACTCCCCGCCAAGTTCAACGATAGCTCACACAAGACTCTACGTCATACGGTTCATTAGCTGTGAAAAGGGGCGTGGCTAATGCATAGGGGGCGGGGCAAACATCACCAATGAAGAAGGAAGTCTCTGCTGAGTTCAATGATACCTCCCACAAGACTCTACCTTAGATGGGTCAGCATTTATTAAAAGGGCGTGGCTTAAGCATAGGGGGCGGGCCAAACCATCACCAATGAAGAAAGACGTCTATGCTGAGTTCAATGATACCTCACACAACGGTATACCTTAAAAAGTTGAAATTTTATGAAAGGGGGCGAGGCTTACGCATAGGGGGCGGGTCAACCCATGACCAATTAAAAAAGAAGACTCTGTTGAGTTCAATGACACCTCACACAAGACTTTACCTTAAACGGTTCAAATGTTATGAAAGGGGGCGTGGCCTGAGTACGTGGGCGTGGTCATATTATAGGGGCTGGCTCAGTATCACGTATCAGTATCAAGTTTCATGTAAATCGGATGATGTTTGTCATATAAGGCGCATTTCCTGTGGCCGGGGGGGGCGCTATGACCAAAAGTCAATTTTGGCCTGTAGGTGCCCTCAGGCCTGGACCCTTGTCAATTGTGAAAAATTTCGGGTATACGACAACGGACACTCAAGTTACAACAACTTCTTTGTTCATCGCTAAACACTCAAAATGGCCGCAACGCCACGCCCACACCGTCTGATGAAAATCGTTAAGGTGTTGGGATGGTACAGACCAAGTTTGAAGTCAATCGGATGAAATCTCTAGGAGGAGTTCGTTAAAGTATAGCACCTTGACTTTTAGGCCTACTTCCTGTTGCCACTAGGGGGCGCTATGACTTTAAGTAAATATCGGCCTTTATTTGTCCTCAGGGTTGGACTCTTATGAATCCTGAAAAGTTTCGAGGTAATCGGACAACGTACACTCGAGTTACACCCACTTCCTGTTTCGGCAGCGAAACGCACAAAATGGCCGCCCCGCCACAGCCACGCCCTATGACAAAAAGTTTTTCTTTCAACAACTTTTCGTCTTTAACTTCTTAAGATGGCACAGACCGAGTTTGAAGTTAATCGGATGAAATCTCTAGGAGGAGTTTGTTAAAGTACGACGTGGAAATGGCCAAAATCACACTAATTTCAAACTTTGAAATCAAAATGGCGGACTTCCTGTTGGGTTTAGGGTATGGCTCCAATGAAGTATTTTGTACATCCTGACATGTTACATATGTGTACCAAGTTTCGTGAGTCTACGTTAAACGCACTGCAGGGGCTCAATTTTCTTCACTTTCTAGGGGGCGCTAGCGAGCCATTTTTGTGCGCCTATTCCCGAAACCCTTAAAATACGTAAACTTTCACCAGACTTGATGCGGCCGCCAAATTTGGTGAGTTTTTGAATATGTTAAGCCCCTCAAAAAGGCAATTCATTTAACGGGAAAAAGAAAGAAACAAAGAAAGAAACAATAATTCAGTTTCAATAGGGCCTTCGCCGCTGTCAGTGCTCGGGCCCAAATTAAAGCTGCGAGCAGCGATGGACGGGCCCTCGCGCCTCTGCGCGCGTCGGGGTTACCGCCGGACGCCGCTCCTTACGAGCGTGCATTTGCGCGGCACTCAGATGCCGCAAATTGTCAACAATGAAAAGGGAACTCCCTGCCGAGTTCAACGATAGCTCACACAAGACTCTACGTCATACGGTTCATTAGCTGTGAAAAGGGGCGTGGCAAAAGCGTAGGGGGCGGGTCAAACCATCACCAATTAAAAAGGAAGTCTGTGCTGAGTTCAATGATACCTCACACAAGACTCTACCTTAAACGGGTCAAAAGTTATGAAAGGGAGCGTGGCTTAACCATAGGGGGCGGGTCAAACCATCACCAATTAAAAAGGAACTCTCTGCTGAGTTCAATTATACCTCACACAAGACTCTACCTTAGATGGGTAAGGTTTTATGAAAGGGGGGGTGGCTTAAGCATAAGGGGTGGGCCAAACCATCGCCAATGAATAAGGAAGTCTGTGCTGAGTTCAATGATATCTCACACAAGGGTCTACATGAAACGGTCATTAGTTATAAAAGGGGGCGTGGCTAAAGCATCGGGGGCGGGCCAAACCATCACCAATGAAGAAGGAACTCTCTGCTGAGTTTATTGATACCTCACACAAGGGTCAACCTTAAATGGTTCAAATGTTATGAAAGGGGGCGTGGCTTTAGATTAGGGGGCGGGTCAAACCATCACCAATGAAGAATGAACTCTCTGCTGAGTTCAATGACACCTCACACAAGACTCTACCTTAAACGGTTCAAATGTTATGAAAGGGGGCGTGGCAATATTATAGGGGGCGGATCAGTATCACATGTAGACCACACATTCTGAGTTTCATGTAAATCGGATGATGTTTGTCATATAAGGCGCATTTCATGTTGCCGGCGGGGGGCACTATGACCAAAAGTCAATTTTGGCCTGTAGGTGTCCTCATGCCTGGACCCTTGTCAATCGTGAGAAATTTCGGGCAGATTCGACAGCGTACACTGAAGTTACAACAACTTCTTTGTTCATCGCTAAACACTCAAAATGGCTGCCCCGCCACGCCCACACCGTCTGACAAAAAGTTTTTCTTTTAATAACTTTTCATCGTTAAGGTGTTGGGATGGTACAGACCAAGTTTGAAGTCCATCGGATGAAATCTCCATGAGGAGTTCATTAAAGTATAGCACCTTGACTTTTAGGCCTACTTCCTGTTGCCACTAGGGGGTGTTATGACTTTAAGTAAATATCGGCCTTTATTTGTCCTCAGGGTTGGACTCTTATGAATCCTGAAAAGGCCACGCCCTATGACAAAAAGTTTTTCTTTTAACAACTTTTCAGTTTCAATGGGGCCTTCGCCGCTGTCGGCGCTCGGGCCCTAATAAAAAATGCTGGATCCTAAAACAAAAAATGTGAACGTGGTCAGCTCAACCCTCGGACCCTGGTGAACAACCATGGTCACTCCAGATGTGAATATCACCCACAATGCATTGCAGTTAAGCATGGGGAAGAGATATGCCCTGCATCCCCTCCTGAAATCTACACCTATGCATGGGTAGGTGGCAGTAATGTACGTAAAACTCAATATGCATAAATGGAGCAACTTTTCATCAGTAATTATTGCAATTCCAAACATGTCACGTATGTCATGTAATATGATTTGAATGGTCTTATTGCACAAACAGGAAAATTGCACCGATGATGGGACTGCAGTGGAGGCTGATGGGCACAGGTAGCCAAGAAATGGGAGCATCCTAAAAAGAGATGTAAATGGCATATTTTAAAGTACCTTTTTGATAACACTTAGAGACAGTAATCATCCATCCATCTATCATATTCTGCTCCAGCAGGGGACCCCAAACTTCCCTTTCCCTACCACATTAACCAGCTCTGACTGGGGGATCCCGAGGCGTTCCAGGCCAGGTTGGAGATATAATCCCTCCACCTAGTCCTGGGTCTTCCCCAAGGCCTCCTCCCAGCTGGACGTGCCTGGAACACCTCCCTAGGGAGGCGCCCAGGGGGCATCCTTACCAGATGCCCGAACCACCTCAACTGGCTCCTTTCGACGCGAAGGAGCAGCGGCTCTACTCCGAGCTCCTCACGGATGACTGAGCTTCTCACCCTATCTCTAAGGGAGACGCCAGCCATCCTCATGAGGAAACCCATTTTGGCCACTAGTACCCGGGATCTCGTTCTTTCGGCTATAAGTGAGGCTAGGAATGGAAACTGACCGGTAGATCAAGAGCTTTGCCTTCTGGATCAGCTCTCTTTTCGCCACAACGGTGCGATAAAGTGAATGTAATACCGCCCCCGCTGCGCCCATTCTCCGGCGTATCCCTAGCTCCGTTGTCCCCTCACTCGCGAATAAGACCCCTAGGTACTTGAACTCCTTCACTACCTTTTCAGTAATGGAATTGAAGTGTTGACCACGGCATAACGAATGGATGTTGTCTGGAAGAATAAAATTAAATTCATGAGAATCACATACACTAACAAGCACATACCTGCTTTCCTGTAAGCAACCACTATAGGCTTACTCCACTTCACTATCTGACATACTTTTCAGTTTTTATATACACATATATATATATATATATACATATACATATATATATATATATATATATATATATACATATATATATATATATATATATATATATATATATATATATATATATATATATATATATATATATATATATATATATATATATGCTGTATACATGTAATATCTTATAAGTATTTATACTTACATGTGTAGGGTAGTTCACTTGCACATTTAGCAATCTAATAGCTTAATATTTTACTGTAAAATATATTCACATATTATAATTATATTTATAATATGTATACTTACATAAGTATGTTACACTTTTGTGATTTCTTTATTCCCAACATTATCTGTAAACTGTTAATTACTGAGCCTACAACTGGAGGTCAACCCATGATAGTTTGGGCTTAAAGTGAACAAGGGCAGGTGTGTCACATTTTACATCCCCTGTTCCAAGTGGCTTTTTATTATTTTTTTGTTATTATTTTATAATTATTTACTTAGGAATATGTCCTTATATCCTATTTTCACAGATTCTTGGGCACAGGAGAAAGCTTTGCCAGCCTGGCATATCAGTACAGACTAGGGAAGAGCACTGTAGACCAGTCCAACACGGCATCATGACTTTGCGTAAATATACACGCCACTTTCATAAAGCCAAATGGCGTGTTATTGTACGCATTTTCAGCTATCCCCATGTATGCCTAGCTGTATACAGCTGATGTAAACATACCCACCACGTGGCCTCGCCACGTTGCATGTTATCGTGAGAACGCAACGTACTATCGCGAGAACGTCACACGCCTGTAAAAAAAATTAATAAAAAAAAATAAATAAATGGTTGAGTTTAGGAAAAGAACACAGGGAAAGGCTTTAGTAACAAAACAGTGACAAAAACACAGAAAATAACGACAAAAACATGCTTACGAAAACAAGAAATGGTTGGGTTTAGGAAAGAAACATTGGGGAAGGCTTATTAAAAAAATAAATAAAAAACAGCTGAAAAATCGCCACATGCGGGACGCAAACCCGGCTCTCCTGGGTGAAAGTCCTGTGTTTCCCATCCGCCACCCCAACCTACCTCCTTACTCAATCCCCCGTTCCTTTATACTACTCGCTACGGCGGAAATTGACTCGCAATGTAGGTCAATAGCGGCCGATTTGCGTTGATATACACGCAAAAATGCGATTATGCGTCTTGATAACACGCAAAAACGGAATACAAATTGGCGTTTCATACATACGCCCAATTCATGAGAACAGTCTGACCAGTCGGTAAACAGCACCTGGCGGGCTATAGAGAGGCAGATGATGGCAGCACAGATGCCCAGGCCAACAGAAAAGATGTGGAGAGACACAGCAGCCAGATTCTGGGAAAAGTGGAATTACTCAAAGTGCCTAGGAGCCAATGATGTGAAAAATGTCACCATAAAAGCTCTACCCGAATCAGTAGTTTATATATGTATATATATATATATATATATATATATATATATATATATATATATATATATATATATATATATATATATATATTTAGATCAATTTTTTTATTATTTTTAGATTTTGAACATACAGAACATACAAACACAATTGAACAAAATCAGAAACCCTCTCCCACCCCCCGAAAACAAAAACAAACAAATAAGCAAGGCAGTTTATACTTTAACTACAGAAATACATTTTCCATTCTTCTGCTAGCACAGATAGATGCCAACTACAGATTCATCACCATCCAGGTGGGGAACTTTGGACGATCAAGTGACGGAGGCACTTACAATGCCTCAGATTTAGGCAGAGGAATGGAGGAAAATTATCTATAGGTTCTTGCAGACTGCCTGGGTCTGGCCAACAAAGTCCACTCCCCTTCACCATGGTGAATGGCTTGGCTGTGTTCTCCCTCAAAACATATCTGTTGAGGCCATTCCCTGGACGACGTCTAGCAAGATGGAGGGGCATCTTCAATTAATGATTGTCCTGGGCCAGAATTGTTGAAGAGTGGGCCTTTGGTATTCTGGTGGCAAGATGGATGCCAGAGAATGTGGACTCTGTTGTCATGGCTGTTTGTATTCTGCACAACTATACCTGCTGAACCCTACACAGAATCAGCAATGGTTGGATGAGGCAAAGGCTCGGGGGGAGCAGCTACAGGGCATAGTGAAAATGGGTGGAAACGGGAGCAATAGAGGCATACCAAGTACGAGAGAAGTTCTGTGCTTTTCTGAGCTCCCCTGAGGGAAGTGTGCCCCGGCCGGACCACATGGTGTAGTATAATATGCCACTTACAGCTGCATGTAAATCTATGTACATGTATGTGGATACATATTGTGTATATAATGTGTGTATATAAAGCATTTAAGATATCCGTTGAAAGTGTTGAATTTCTGTTTTTACATTTAATTGTGGGCGTGTTTTTAGTAAAATTGTGCTTTAAGATACTAAGTCAATATATTGAGATTATAAGTCAATATTTTAAAGTTTCTCATTGCTTTGAGATTCTCAATATTAAGAAATCCTAGTAAATATTTTGAAATATTAAGTCAATATATTAAGATACTAAGTCAATATTTTGAGATATTAAGTCAATATATTGAGTTACCCAGTCAATATATTGAAATACTAAGTCAATATCTTGAGATATTAAGTCAATATCTTGAGATATTAATTCAATATATTCAAATATTAAGTCAACATTTTGAGAAATTATGTCAATATATTGATATACCGAGTCAATATATTGAGATAAGTCAATATTTGAGATATTTTGTCAATATATTGAGGTACTGAGCCAATATATTAAGATTCTAATTATTTATGCTTTGCTGCAACATTAAGTTAAAACTTAATTACTTCAATATAAAACTTTACTCACTTTAATTATAAAGGGAAATGTTAATCTATTGTCAGGCACAAATGTAACAGCTTATTACACATAGCTTGGCATTTATAGTAGTAAACCTGCATTTCCACTAGTACATCAACTGCAATATGCCTTACATAGGAAATACTTTTATAATACCAGTACAACATGTTTTTTGCTAACATGAGCATAAGTGAAACAGGGAACTGGCAGTTTTTCTTTGGGATTTGGAGCGTTTTCAGGTAAGGACAATTCTCCTCTGGTCTGCAGTTGGGGGATGGGGAGATGATGACTGAAGGTCCCTTGTGGCCCTTGTATTGTAAATGGTGTTAACTTGGTCACAGTGATGAGTATGTCATTTAATATGTAAAGCCTGTTTACACTGTTTGGGCACATTTTGTATAATTTTTTTTTTGCCGTGATAAAGAATCTGACCAAATTTTTCCAAGAGAACTCCCTCCATATCCGCAAATTGGTGGATGTTTGATGCATTTTCCACATATTTAGCCAATCTTTGTCTGAGATTTCTATGTTGAACTCTGACTCCCACTTTTCTTTTATATAATTAATTGTATTCTTGTTTGTTGTCAATTTGTGTTACAATACTGATATCATTCTAATTTTAGTGTCCTTGTAAATACTAATTATTGTTTGTATCACACCATTCACTTGCGTGGAGGGATCCACCTTGATTTCTTTCCTGTAATAATCTCTTAGTTGGAAGTACCTATAGAATTCATGTTTACCCAGATCATACTTGACTCTTATGTTCTGAAAACTCTCCAGCCCCCCATCTTCTCTAGAGTGCACCATGCCGTAATTCCCTTAATTTCCCACTGTTTGAATCCCTTGTCATAACAGGCAGGTTTGAAATTACTGTCAGATGCAACCCACTTTAACAAATATATGTCCTTATTTATCCCATCATTTTTGATTATTCTATGCCATAATTCCAAAGTGAACAATGTAATTGAGTCAATTTTATTTTTCATTTCATTGTATGTTTCTTTATCGCCGATCACATTCTGAATTGGGTATCCTCCAAACTATTTCTCCATTTCTTTGCACTTTGCTGTGTAATCTGGTTTACACCAGCAGAGTAAATATCTCAGATGGGCTGCAAAGTAGTATTCTTTCAGTCTTGGTAGACCCATTCCCCCTCTGTCTTTTGCCAGCTGGAGAGTTTCAAACCTAATTCTAGGTTTTTTACCTGCCCAGATATACCTTGATATTATTTTGTTCCAGGTCACAAACTGGGTTTGAGGGACCTCTACTGGTAGAGAGTGAAATAAATAGAGGAGCCTAGGTAGCACATTCATTTTGATTATTTCAATTCTCGAGTTAAAATCTAGCAGCAGAGTAGCCCATCTTCCAATGTCTTTTTGTATCTCTTGGCTTTTTTTGTAATCATTTTCTTTATATAGTTTAGACAATCCTTTAGTGTGGAGACCCCCCAGATATTTTATTTTCTTTAGGTTCCAATCAAGATGATATGAATCCTGAATCTCTTTTGATGGAGAGGTGATAAATGGTAGTATCTGTGTTTTGGATATATTAACTTTATATCCTGAGAGGTGCCGGTTACGTTTCCAAAAGTTTCATTAGTACAGGGAGTGATTTGTTTGGTTTTTTCTAAGAAGGCTATGACATCATCAGCAAAATGTCCTATTTTGTGTTCTGTTCCGTTCACCATTACTCCCTCCAGTTCTTCGTTCTGACGAACTGCTTGCGCCAACGGTTCTACGCAAAGAGCAAACAAAGTGGGTGACAGGCAACAACCCTGTCTGGTAGACCTTTGCAAGTTGATTACTAATATGCTTTGTCTTTTCTGTTGTGCTTCATCTATGATATGCAAAGTTCTTCTGATATTGTCCTGCATTTGCCTTCCACTTATAAATCCTGTTTGATCTTCCTCTATAATTTCTGTTATGAAAGTATTCAATCGTTTTGAAATAATTGTTGTGTATATTTTATAGTCCACGTTTAGCAACGAGATTGGTCTTTAATTTCCACAGTGCTCTTTGTCTCTTCCTTGTTTGTAGATGACTGTAATGATTGCTTCAGTCCAGGATGGAGGTATTTTATTGTTTTGGAGTGTCCAATTAAAAGAAGCCAAGAGTAGTGGTGTGAGCTCATCTTTAAACATTTTATACCACTCTGCCATTTAGACTATTCAGATCCATCACTGCCTGGAGATTTATTATTTTTTAATGTACTTATTGCATCATTTACCTCTTCCATTGTAATATCAACCGTTAGCCTATCATTATGAATATTACCGATCAATGGCAGGTCTAATGAATTTAGAAACACTCATTTCCTCTTCATCTGCAGAGTCTGGCTGTGTATATAGTTCCTCATAGTATCTCCAAAAGATATTCTCTATCTCCTCTGGGTTGTGGGTTAACTCATTTGTATTTGGATCTCTGATTTTACATATGTTGCTTAGCACTTATTTTGTATTCATTTCGCTAGCAATTTAGTAACCTCGACCCTGCTTCATAGCAAGTTTTTGTATCATTTGTATTCTGATATTCCTGTTCCGATTCCCTCAGATTATCTATATATTTTTTGTATGTCTCTAATTTAACTCTTTTTATGTGTGCTGCTTCAGCACCATTTAGACCATTCAGACCATTCAGCGACATTATTTTGACATTATTAGACAACATTATACTACTCCCAGAAAGTGCCCTCCTAAACAGTTCTGAACTACACACTCATAAACAGTTGTTAAAATAATAGAAATCCGGAAAGACAACTTCAAAAGGTGTGTGTGTGTGTGTGTGTGTGTGTGTGTGTGTGGGGGGGGGGGGGGCTCCTTCCTCCCCAAATCCCCATTGGTAGGTGAAGGGAGGTCCTCATCTCTAAGAAAGGGCCCCTTCCTAGACCTAAAACTGAGCCCGACTCACAGTGCTCTATAGTGTCTAGATAAGTCCAACTCAAATAACCTGACCACTCCCAGTCGGTTCTTATTAGCTTTAAATAAAAATAAAGAAAAGGAAACCTGATCAGATAATCCCACTGTGGATCCTTCTTTCTGAATCAGTCACTTTAATCCAAGATGTGGACAAGGTCCCATTCAATAATCTACAGATAGTGTTTGCTGCGTTTAAGCCCTTTCATCATCTCTTTTCCTCTGTCTAATCAGGCCCTTTGTCTTTGTCCATACCTGTATTGTCTCAAGTCCATTATTTGCTTTTTTCCCATCAAAGCCTCTTTAAGATCTCCATCTAAATCCTTGTAGTTTTTGTCTCGCTCGGTGCGTTGCATCCCGGCTCCGTCCTTACCTCGTCACTCGCTGCCTTTTATTATGGACACCGGTGGCTGTTAGGTGAACTGCTGTCTGCATCCTGTTGCTTACATGCCAAAAGAGTGACATGAGTGTTGATGGCATCATGTTGATAGAATAGGGAAAATGTTATTAAGAATAACCATAGCGAGGGGTCACATGACGTAATGCCAGAGTAGGTGGCTGAGAAGACAGCTCTGCACTGTTCCTTTTAAAATGCATAACTAGGGTTATCTGTGCTTGACTTCTGTGTCTATTGAGAAACATCATAGAAGCCAAGAATGTCGTAAGACAAGAAGCCAACAACCTGTGGGGATATTAAAAAATGGATATGTTCGGGCGAACCTGAAACTGTGCAGGGCCAAGATGGCAGAGGTACGACTGGATCTGACAAGCAGCAGCCCCATAACGTGACAGTGGACATCGATAACATTTTTGCAGCACCAACGAAGATCTCAGCTAATTTGAAAGGCCTGAAAGAAATTTTCCACTCTGTCGTTTCGATGGAGAAAAAACATTCCACATTAATCGCCAGAATGAATGAGGTTGAGAAGCGGGTGGAAAACCTGGAAGCAGCCGAGAAGGGACAAGCTTATCCACCAGTTAGCAAGTGATAGGTGGATCTGCTCTGGGAAAAAATTGAAGACATGGAAAATAGAGAGGACTGAGATTGAACATGCACACAGACTGGCCAGCCAGCAGCCAGGGGCAGGCAAAGTTTTTAAGAGCTTCGGACATGGACTCTGTGCTACGTGTGTTGAGAAAAAAGGACAAGCTGAGTTGGCGAAATAACAATATAATGCTATTTCCAGACTACTCCAGACCTAAACAGATGAAGTGTGACAACTTCAAGGAGTGTAAGAAAAAACTGCATGAGCGAGAGGTGAGATTCAGAATGCTTTACCCTGCAAAACTGAAAATTGACACCACACGTGCAGCCTCGTGCTCAATGTGGGACTTGCTCTTCTGTACTGCTCCCTGTTTTCGATGACCTTTTTTTTGGTTTTCCCCAGGTGCTGACTGGCGCTAATATAAGACACTGGCTTGGACACTGGTTTGGACAAGCATTTTTTGTAGTAGTTCACGGGAAGCAGAACAAGTGAATCGAGTACGGATCATGGATTGTTGTTTTTTTTGCACGATGGACTTCAAATGGAGTTGGAATGTGCATAGTTCAGGTTCAAATTAACACTGACTGTTCTGTAAGTATGTGGAGGTTGGTTGTGTTTAGTCATCACCACTATGTATTTGTTATGTGCTTAAAGTATACAGTTATATCGACTAACTTAAGTTAAAGTATATACGTTTCTCCACTTGGAATGTGAATGGGGAATCCCATTAAGAGGAGGAAGGTTCTGTCCAGTCTTAAAAAAAAAAACATGATGTGGTCTTTTTTCAAGAAACATATATGTTGGCTGTAGAAAATGAAAAACTTTGTGGAGGATGGGTTGGATATGTGTTTCTTATTGTGTGGTCTAGCAGAAGTAGGGGGGTTGCTACATTGATTGGCAAATACTTGCAATTAAAAAAGAATTAAATTAAAAGGAAAATTCGGGAACAGTTACTGTTGTGCTGGCTGAAATACAAAGGCAAGAACTAATACTAGCTAATATATGCACCTAATGTAGATGATCTGACATTTTTTTATAGATTTGGAAAGGAAATTACAATCTGTAGGGAACCACAATGTTGTTCTGGGGGGGACTATAAATTTGTGTGACAGGAAATATCGTAATCTCTGATCATGCATGGGTGTGACTTGTGCCTCAAAGTGAGAGATGGTTGAATTCAATTAATTCAGAGCAAGACAATTATTTTGAATCAGGAGACAAGGCAGGAAAACTAAATACTCACTAAATACATAAAACATACAGAATTGGCATACAATATTTCTGCAGTTAGATCTTGACAACTGTAGATATTAACACAATTTTTAAAAATAATTTCATAGTGCTCTCTATAGGTCATTATCTACTTCTAATAATGAAGAAATGTTCCTTTATAGAGCCACTAGGGCTTCTGAAACTGGGGTTAGAGTTGTGTTTTTTTTTTTGAGAGAGTCCCAACCTGTTTTTTTTGCAGCAAACAATACAGCTCACAGGTGGGGTTAATTATAGGTACCCACAACCAGCACATCCAATACATCCCAAAAGAGGGAGCCACAACCTACCCAGACACAGTTACACAGATACAATGGCACTCTTGTGTTTCCACATGGGTAATTGTGTGCCTATTGAGCTTAAACTGTGCTGACTTGAGTAAACAATATTGAAGGCTAGTGCCCTCTAAATGACCAAATGGTGTAGGCAATGAAAAATGAAGGGATTTGTGTTTAGAGTTTTGCAGTGACAATTCAACAAATCTCAATCATGTGTCAAAACAGGGGAATAGTGTTTATAGTTTAGGGAAATGGGTATGCTTTTTCAGGAATCGCATTATGGTTTTGAAATTTTAGTTCAAAAGACTGGTTATAGTGTTCAAGCAGAAAAACTGTAACAAGAAAAACATGAGAAATTGAGAAGAAATTTAAAAAAACACGTGAAATGAATAAGCATGAATGAAATTTTTGATTTTTTGAAATGCAAACATAATTTTGAATGAAAAGACAAGGAAGTCACAAATTCTTAAGAAACAAGCTAATTAAATCTCATTCATAGAGTTGAGAATGAGGGTGTTAAAGAAGGGTATCCAATATGCCTCCCTTTGGAAAAGGATTCTGTCCCTATGTCCACCTCTCTGTAGCATCTGGCACAAGGTCTGCACACTAAAATGCGATCTTATTGCATTTTCAACTACACAAGACTTAAATAGTTCTTACACAATATTTCAATTTGCTAATTCCTAACAGTAGACTAACCTCTGTGAGGAATTGTTACTTCTTTCATTCTGGTCCTCATCCTCCTCACTTTTAGAGAATTCAGATATAAGGGCAAGGTAAGAGCTATAATCATTTTCCTGCTGACATTGTGACACCAGAGAAGTTAGTAAAGGCTCGACACAGGACATTTAAATATTCAGCCATTGCCACTGTTTAAAGAATGTTATCATTCATCAATCTAAATGCTTACATGTTATCGTTGTTGGTGTAGACAACACTTCTAGTGAGTAGATAGTAGTAACCCACGCATCAACGTTACTGCAATTAAGGTAACCTAAACATTTATTCATTTAAGTGACCTACTTACTTTTTTATTAACTTCTTTACATTTAGACCACACAGTTTCTTGGAATGTATCTGGATGTCAGGACTGGTTTTCTGACATTGACACAGGAAAGACAACAGTCTATCCTGACTTGTCTGTCTCACTTTCGGCCAGGAGCCAAGGTCACTTGGAGGCAGTGTCTACACCTCATGGGCCTCATGGCGGCAGTAGTGCAGGTGGTGTCGTTGGCTTTTCTTCACGGTCCAAAGGTGCCACCTGTGTCTGGGACTGTACCAACAGAAACATCAGTGGCCTGTGGTGCTGGTCACCAGGAGGCTCTTTGTAGCCCTCAGGTGGTGGAGGACTCCGGCCAACTAAGCAACAGGAAGCATGCTTGTTCTGGTATTGCATCGCCAGGTTGTCTTCACAGATGCATCTCAGGAGGGTTGGGGCGCAATCCACGAAGGCAGGAGCACGAGCAGAGGCTGTAGTGTCCCTGGAAGGGCCAGCACATGAATATCCTGGAGCTCAGGGCTTTACTGATGTAATCTGTCAGTATTTAGCAAGCAATCCTGCCCCCTATTAGTGCAAATTAATATCAGCTGGATTAGTCCTAATTGATGGCCTATAAAAAGATTTCTCATTACCAAGGTGTCACTCAAGAAGCATTTCATGATGGGTAAAAAGCAAAGAACTGTCACAAGACCTTTACAAGCTTATTGTAGAAAAACATACAGATGGCATAGGTTACAGACGGATATCTAAACTTCTGAAAGTTCCAGAGAGCACTGTTGGGGCCATTATCTGGAAGTGGAAAGAACATCATTTCACCATTAACCGGCCACGACCACATGCTCCTCTCAAGATTTCTGACAGAGGAGTCCATAGAATACTTAGAAGAGTTGTTGAAGAACCAGGACCACTCACGGAGATCTTCAGAAAGACCTGGAAGAAGCAGGTACAGTTGTTTCAAAGAAAATAATTAGCAATGCACTCAACCGCCATGGCCTCTACGTACGCACACCACGCAATGCACCACTGCTCAAGAAAAGGCATCTGGAAGCTTGTGTGACGCCCATCAATGTGTGGTCCCATTATTTGGTTTAGTTATGTATATTTTGAATAATGGGCATGTGTATATTTCTTTATAAGGGCCTCATTTCTTTCATTTGGTGGAAATTCATTTTGTAAGCTGTATTCCAAATTTCCACCACAAGGGGGCTTCGCCTCCCAATGAGACTGCATATTGTTGCTGTAGCCGACTCTTGTCTTTAGTCTGGCAGAAGCAAGAGAAGGAAACACAACCTGTTGCCGGTCTCATCATTTTCCTGTTCTTTTTCAGGTTAGTTGCAAGTGAAAACACACACATGTGGTCAAAATAATGTCCGTACAATGTATGAATGCTTTTCCGTGTTTTATACCGGGTGAAGATTGTAGTTAGTAGTTATTTAGAGGAACACAGAGTAACGTGGTCGGAATGCTACAGCTAAAGCCTGGCAAGCTAGCTTCACTTACTGAACGTGTGTGCCACGTCGGGTATATTGTCCTATTTTGAGGCCCCTATGTGATTTTATTTCGTAAAACCCTGTCATGTTAAATGCTGTTTAAGCAAGTGTGTGTTTGAAATACTGTTATTATGTACAGAGTTAACTTTTGCTTGTGTAATCCTCCTGCCAGCTGTACTCTTTTGTTAATAGAATTAACAGCATTCTGCTAATATGTTAGCATTCCTGTGCACTTGAAATCTTATTTGTAACGAGTGACGCTGCAGTTATTAGTTATTAGTACAGTTATTAAAGCTGTAAGCAATAGACCAAAGAAGTTTGGGAAAAGGTGTATTTTACTTTCATTTGGATATGAAAACAAACAGAACATATGGATTCTGAAAATTATGTTTATTTGGGAAACTGAATTCCAGTTATGTGGTGGTTATGGTAACTGGATGTTCTTATGAGAAGGAATGTGAAATTGAGAACATATTTAAAGTACATGTTTATGTATAAAATAAAGTCTGGCAGAAGCGAGAGAAGGAAACACAACCTGTTGCCGGTCTCATCATTTTCCTGTTCTTTTTCAGAACAATATTTTAATCTGTCCACAAGCCTCACGCCCGGGGCCTATTACACTTGCTTAAAGTTTGCTGCACAACATCTGGACAAGCTAATGACACACTGGGAGAATATAATCTGGTCAGATGAGACCAAAATTGAAATCTTTGGCTGTCACAGCATACACCATGTTTGGAGGAGAAATGGCACTGCACATCTCCCTAAAAACACCATACCAACAGTGAAGTTTGGAGGTGGGAGCATCACGGTGTGGGGCTGTTTTTCAGCATCTGACACTGGCAGACTTCATATCATCGAAGGAAGAATGAATGGAGAAATGTACCATAACATTCTTGCTGCCATCCACCAGGATGCTGAAGATGAAACGAGGGTGGACATTTCAGCAAGATAATGATCCCAAACACACAGGCAAGGAAACACTCAATTGGTTTCCGAGAAAGAAAATCAAGCTGTTAGAATGGCCCAGTCAATCACCTGACTTGAATCCAATTGAAAACCTCTGGAAAGAAGAGGTTCATAGAAGATGCCCGCGGAACCTTCAAGATTTGAAGACAGTTTGTATGGAAGAATGGGCAAAAATCATAGCTGAGCAATGTGTGCGACTAGTTTCTTCATACAGTAGGCGTCTTGAAGCTGTCATTACCAACAAAGGCTTTTCTACTAAGTATTAAATAAATTTTCACTTCATTACACACAACTTATTTCAATCAGGAGACTTCATTTCTGATATGTGATGATTTATTGTAAATGTGCGTGAAATGTACAGTAGTCTTTGGCGATTAGACTCAGGGAAGTCGTGCAGTGATTGGCTCGTGAATTTCATGGCCACTTCTGATTGGTTAAGACTAAGGTGAACACCTCTACAGCTGATCCATTCAGTGTAGTGAGGAGTGATTATGTTTAGGAAGTCATCCTGAAAGAATTTGCGCTCAGCTCCATTTTATGAACTTATTTGTTTTGATATCGTTGTTTGAAGTCGTTACTTGGGTTGTTATTGACATCTGGTGAAAATTTGATGCCGATAGCCCCATCAGAAATATCTTTACTGAGAAAAATTGTTAAATCCTTATTTTCCCCGCCGTATCTTGCCTTTGACACTTTGCGCCACGCCTGCAGGGCCGTCATGTATTGGTGAGAATTGACAGCAGAGCAAGGGCTTTGCAGGATGGCACATGGGCTGTGGACGTGGGCTTGCACTCAGTTTCTGTCGCTCAGAGCCATGCATGTGCCTGGGCAGGCGAACCAGGGAGCAGACCTGCTTTCCAAGGGAGGGCTGAGCCCAGGAGAGTGGAGGTCACACCCTCAGGTTGTCGGGGAAAGCTGGCAACGCCATGGCAGTGGTCCAGGGACAACGCACATTTTTCCCTATTCTTCTCCATGGGGAGGGACAACCCTCCTCTGGGCATCGATGCCATGGCACACTAGTGGCCTCGCGGGCTGTTAAAATAAGTACACATGTTGTGTAAGTTAAATAATCAATTAAGTCAATAAATTAACTTTTGGTTTCAGAAGGGATGCAGACACTGATTTCCTGAGTGAAAGTCCAATGTTTGTGTGACCCAGCTATCCATCCTCCTCTATATGCAGATACATATACTCAACCACACATACATACGTATGCATACAAATGTATACATACATACATACATACGATTGTGATTAGTTTAAAGAAATACAAACAAGCCAGAGCATTTTTCCCCTCTAGCTAAAATGATAATGACTAATCTCTTCAATTCCAACTTTTGTTCTCAGGCTTGAGAACATAATAGTGAACCTTAAGCTGAGACACTGAATGGCCTCAGCTCTGCCAGGTCTTTGCAACAGTAGTGCTGGAATGTTTTCATGTGTCATCATCAGCTCCCCAGATAACAGACTTAACTTGTTAGCTTTTCTCTCAGGCTGAGAAAGTTCAGAAGCGTGATTGATTCTCTGTCACTGCAGAAAACTTCAAAAAGAGCTTCAAATGACTTGCAGTTAACTGCCTTTCTGCTTCCAGACTGCTTCTTTTTTTACTCCTTTAAAATCGTATTAGACATCACATCAGAGACTCCGGACTTATTCAGCTGTGTCACTCCCACTAGGATAGCCACTTATCCTGTCACCCCCTCCCCCCTTACCCACCGGACATGGCAGGACCCTTATTAACAGGCAAAGCTCCAGTGGGTCGTACCAAAACCACAATGGGGGGGTGGTCATCAACACTGTGCCGCTGCGCTGCTGAGTGACAGCTAAACAGCTTAAAATGTCACTTTGAATAAGAAGCAGGCCACACACAGCGATACACACACACACACACACACACACACACACACACACACACACACACACACACACACACACGCATACATACCAGACTGTAGTGTGGGAGGGTTTCTGTGGATAACATTTGTGTTTCTGTAGGGTGCGCTCTTTTGTTTGTTTAAATCAAATCAAATCAAACTTTATTTCTATAGCACATTTCATATAAGTTAATATAACACAATGTGCTTCGTACAAAAAAGTACACTTACAAATAAAACACTTTATACGTAGTATACAGAGGTTATTAGGCACACGCACACAAACACACACTTAAAAAGATCAACATTGAACAGCGACAAACGCTGTTAATCATAAACCTTTGTAAAAAAGTTTTTTATCCCTTTTTTAAAAATGTTCAGTGTGGAGGCCTCTCTCAGGGTAGGGTATTCCATATGTTTGGGGCACAGACACAGAAAGCAGCCTCCCCTGCTCTGGAGTTACAGCGAGGGACAGTTAAAAGACCACTACCTGTGGATCTGGGGAGTGTTGCTGGTTCATATATAATGAGCATGTCTCTAATATACTGAGGTGCAAGGCCATTTAGAGCTTTATATACTAGGAGCAGAATCTTAAAATCAATTCTAGCCTGGACTGGGAGCCAGTGTAAAAGTCTAAGGTCAGGTGTAATATGTTCAAACTTCTTTGTTCCAGTCAGAACACGTGTAGCCGCATTTTGAATTAATTGTAATCGCTGCACAGTTGATTTCGGAATGCCGGTGAAAAGACCGTTACAGTAATCTAATCTACTTGTTATAAATGCATGGATCAATTTTTCGGCTTCTTCTTTTGACAAAAAGCCCCTTAATTTAGAAATATTTTTAAGATGGTAGAAGGCTGATTTTGTGACTTGGTTGATATGACGCTTAAAATTTAAATCACTGTCTAATATAACACCCAGATTTCTAGCTTCGCTTTTGCTCTCTAGAGACAGAGAACTGAGATAAGCCACAATTTTCTGTCTTTGAGCCTTAGCACCAAAGATAAGTATTTCTGTTTTATCCTTGTTTAGTTGTAGGAAATGTCATGTCATGTCATTAGGAGTTAAGGATATGTATAGCTGTGAATCATCTGCATAATTATGGTAATTTATGTTGTGTTTCTTTATAACATGTGCTAGTGGGAGCATGTAGAGATTGAACAATAATGGTCCAAGAATTGAACCTTGGGGAACTTCACACATAGTGGCCCTTTTGTCCGAGACAAAATCCCCAATGGACACAAAGAACTGCCTATCCAACAGGTAAGTTCTAAACCAGTTTAAGACTGGACCAGACCGGCCGACCCATGTTTCTAATCTGTGTAATAAAATCTGATGGTCAACGGTGTTAAAGGCGTCACTGAGGTCCAGAAGCACAAGAACAGATAATTTATTAGAATCAGTATTTATATGCAGATCATTCACAACTTTAATAAGTGTGGTTTCTGTGCTGTGATAAGGCCGAAAGCCTGATTGGTAATTATCCAGGAGTTTGTTTAACGTTAGATAATTATTCAGCTGAAAAGCAACCGTTTTTTCTATTATCTTGCTGAGAAATGGTAGGTTGGAGATGGGCCTATAGTTACAGATGACTGTTGTGTCAAGAAACTGTTTTAAAAAATGGGGTGGGGAGAGGGTCCAAGCAGCAAGTAGAAGACCTGAGTTGTCCAACAATGTCTTCTAATTTTTTTAGGTCAATAAGGAGAAAATAAGTCATAGTAGAAATCCTAATCCTGGAAAACTGTTGGATAGGATGAATTATAGACCTTGATGCACTAATATTCTGTCTAATAGCTATAATTTTGTTGTTGAAAAAAGTAGCAAATTCTTCACATTTATCAGTAGACAGCATCTCTGATGGAGTTGTAGATAGTGGGATAATAATTCGATCAAAGGTGGAAAAAAGCACTTTACTGTTGTTGATATTTTCAGTAATGATTTTAGAGAAGAAAGACTGTCTGGCCTGTTTCATCTCTTTATTATAGTGATTAAGTTTATTCTTAGTATTCTCCATAGTGAACATGGAGTTTGGTTTTTCTCCGTTTAGTCCTGCAGTTCCCTAATTTATTTATTCTAAAAAAAACAAGAACTGAGTGTAAAACTTAAACCTCAATAGAAGAAAGTAGCAAAGAGGAGATACCATATTAAAACATCTTAATCAAAACAGCTTAATTGGTAACATCATATTTATATACAGTTTCATGCTGAAGGGAGGCAGGCAGCGCATTGCAGCAGTCCCAAATCTATGTACTGGAGCTGAAAGACTAAGGCTAAAATTGTCATACACGACATAAGAATACATCTTAGCAACACATTTATTTAATGAGGTACACAAATGTAATTATAGTCAGATCTACTCATGTCCCAGATTAGCCAATGATATTATACACCTATTAATTGACGCAATCACACAGACGGCGATTTTTTGTCAGCTGTCCTTCCTGCATTTCCCAGCTGCAATTATGTTTTTAGTTAAATCTGTAGATATTGCCCATTCCTGCTCACCTCTCCTCTGGTGAGTTCACTTGGTAAGATTGCTGAGTGCAGCTCTCCTGGATGACAGATGCTGGTCCTTTCCATTTCTTGTCCTTGTACAACAGACCTTGATCTACAGGCTGCAAAAGTGGCAAGTCTTTTACACCTTGTCTACTGTTGAAGTAAAACGCCTGTTGTTGCTTAGCCTCTGCATCTCTGCGTCTAATGAGTGCTTTACCAGGCCACTTAGGGACCAGATCATTTTGAATAAAGGGAGTATGGTTCTAGTCCCCCGGGCCGTAAGGAGTTTAGCTGGGCTCACACCAGTAGAGGTTGTTGGTTTAGCTCTCTACTACATTAATGCTAATAGTGGGACTTTGTTTAAGGATATGTTTTGCTGTTGTGGGGAATGGACATGAAATGCACGTCATGCCATCTGCAAAAGTTGTTCCAGGTCTCACTTACCACTGTGGACCGTTATCACTGACTATCTGGTAAGGTTAGCAAAAACTTGCAAATGTGGATTTTAGTAACTTAACAACCTGGTTTGTTGTGGTACTTGGTACATTTTCTAATTTTCAGGCTCTGATGTCAGTCATGTTTGCGCTCCAATATTTCCTGTCTCATTGATTGTGGAATTACGACAGTATTGGCATCTTGGACTCGAGTTGCAATTAAGTCACACACACAGTGACTTAAGACTTGACTTGAGGCTAGTCATCAAAAGACTTCAGACTCAGACTTGGTATGCGGGACTCATGAATAATCTTAATTTTTAGGAAACGTCTGATGAGGTGAATGTTATTCCAATCTCTGCGTAATGTTGAACCTACCTATGTAACATGAAACGTATCTGTTGCGCGTGGCCACACAAGAGAGAGGACAACAAACATGTTGACCGCAACTGCAGCTGCAGTGCCATTCATTAAAAGCTTTGGCTTGAAAAACCTCATACAACAAGGCCCAAACAAAAGACCCTCTTGCTACATATATGTTAAAGTTATGCACATTTTTTCTCCCTATGACCCTTTTTACCACATTTTCTAGACTCTGACTCAAATGGTGGACATTTGGCTGGGACTTTGTGCTTCTCTTTATCGCATCTGCAGCACCTGGCTTTTGCTATCGCTAGTAAAAGCAAGCACTCTCGTGTAGTGTTTTTCTTTGGTATAAAGTATTAGCGGACAAAGTTTTCCGGCGGTAAAAAAAAAGAGCTGTGGCTATGTTTGTGACCTTTATTATACATTGTACATATGAACAATATACTTTTTGCATACAATATATTGTAACGGCCGACAGGATGCCATTGTGTTGACTGGTCTGCACGGCAGTGCAAAGCATCATGGGACTAGGTTATTAGTGTTGTTTAAGTGTTTAGTTTAAGTGGGTAAATGATGTTCTGTTAGTGTTTTTGTTATGCATTTACGTTACCTAGGTTTTAGTCCTGATAATGTGCTCATGTTTATTTACATTACCTTTGTTACATTTGTTTCCATGACTGAAACACTGGGTTAGGTTAATGACCTCTATGTATCGCGTATGTGTAGCGTTTGAATAAACTTCCACAGTTCTATATCTCTGGCTCTTCAACTTCTTCCACGTAGCTCACTACATTGGTGTCAGAAGTGGGATTGAGCACGTTTTGAAAATGGAAGAAACCGTTGAAGAAATGGTACAACAAATGGAAGCTGAAATCCAGTCGATGGAGAGAGCAATCAAGCTGACCCGTCGCAGCCTGGACCGGCTGTGTGTGTATGTGCTTTTGAGCGAAGGGTAGAGTGATGGATACTTACAGGATAACCTTCATCCCTTCATTTCTGATGTTAAACCATGATTTTTTGCTTCATTTCTTTGTTCTGTTCTTCTATACAACTGCGTGCAATAATCTGGTAATAAACAGAAGTGGTTGTGCATAACCCTCTGTGCGGTTTTTAAATTATTTTTTAACATTTACTAAATAGATGAAAGTGAAAGAGTGCTGCCCTCGGGAGATGATGAAGTTGAGAGATAGGAACATTAGTCATTTCAAGTTAAAAAGACTAGGTAAAAACTTAATTGTGCTTAACTGTGGCCATATTGAATAGTCAACAGTGGTGTCTATAACACTACAAGGGAGACAAAGTTTCTGGGTCATGTGATCAACGCTTCTGGTGTAGCCACTGACCCGGAAAAGGTGGCTGCCGTCCGGGATTAGCCAACCCCTGCCAATGCCAGCGAACTAAAGAGCTTCCTGGGTCTGGCATCATACTACTGCCGTTTTGTCCGAGACTTTGCCACCATTGCCAGCCCACTCAACCGCCTGACTGACCTGGGCCGCCCGTTCATCTGGGATGACGCATGTGCTACAGCCTTCACTCGACTCAGGGCGTCCCTCACCGAAGCCCCCATCCTGGCCTACCCCAATGCCCCTTCATTGTGGACACCGATGCCAGCAATGTGGGGATTGGTGCTGTTCTCTCCCAACAGCCAGGAGATGGGGAGCGGGTTGTGGCCTACTACAGCCGCGCCCTGAGTAGGGCAGAGAGGAACTATTGCGTCACACGACGTAAGCTGCTGGCTGTGGTCCAGGCAGTACGGCACTTTCCGCTGTATTTGCATGGCAGCCACTTCGTCATTCGCACTGATCATGCTTCTCTTACCTGGCTCCTGAACTTTAAGCATCCCGAGGGCCAGGTGGCCCGCTGGCTGGAGGCCTTGCAGGAGTACGACTTTGACATCCAGCACCGGGCGGGGCGACAACATGGCAATGCCGACGCGCTCTCCCGACGTCCCTGTGCGGCAGTGGAGTGTCACTACTGCCTGCGGCAAGGGGCACGGGACCAAACGGTGCCAACAGTGGCAACTGCCAAGACTGCCAGTGATGAGGAGGGATGGCTCCCACTGACGACACGACAGCTGAAACGGCAGCAGGAGGCGGACAGGACATTGGCACTGGTGGGGGGTTGGCTGGAGACAGGACGTTGACCCAAATGGTCAGAGGTGTCGGCGCTGGGGCCTGAGGTAAAGGCCTACCACTCCCAGTGGGGCAACTTCGAACTCCATGATGGGCTGATGTACTGGAGGTGGCAGGCTCCCGGACGGGGAAATGACATCCTGCAGCTACTGGTGCCCCGTGAAATTCGTCCCCAAGTCCTTCAGGTTGTCCACGGCGCGGCGGGGGTGGGGCACTATGGAAATGCCAAGACCCTCCAACGCCTCAGGGGTAGATTCTACTGGCCTGGTTGTCGACAGGATGTGGAGCTACATGTGCATTGCTGTGACCCCTGCACCGCCCGGAAAGGACCTACCCAGCGCTCCCATGCACCTCTGCAGCAGTACTTGGTGGGGGCCCCAATGGAGCGAGTGGGAGTGGACATTCTGGGGCCCTTCCCTGTCACAGACTCTGGGAACAGTTACGTCATTGTAGCCATGGACTACTTCACAAAATGGCCTGAGGCATATGCGGTGGCAGATCAGAGCGCCACTATGACAGCGGAGAAGCTGGTTGAGGAGATGTTCACTCGCTTCGGTGTCCCCGCTGAGCTCCACAGTGATCAAGGGAGGAACTTTGAGTCCCATGTTTTCCGTGAGGTCTGCCAGAGGTTAGGGGTGAGCAAGACGAGGACTACACCTCTCCACCCTCAAAGTGATGGGCTGGTGGAACGGTTTAACCGTACCCTAGCCACTCAGCTAGCCATCCTCACCAGCCAACATCAGCGGGACTGGGATCGCCACCTGCCCCTGGTCTTGTGGTCCTACCAGACTGCTGTCCAGGAGTCCAGTCAGTGCACACCTGCTGCCCTCATGTTTGGCCGTGAACTGCGTACACCGGTGGACTTGGTGTTCGGGGCCCCTCCTGAGCCTGAGATTGCTGGAGGGAAGGAAATGGACTACTACCGTAGGCTGAAAGAACGCCTACAGGGGGTACAGGGGGACAAGGTATGGGTGTATTGCCCTGTCCGTAAGAAGGGGGCTTCTCCTAAGCTTTGCAGTCACTGGCAGGGGCCCGGCGAGATTGTGAGTCAGCTGTCAGAGGTGGTGTACCGGTTGCGCATGCCTTGCCAGGGACGAATGGTGGTGCTACACCAAGACAGACTCGCACCATACTGTCCTCTTGCTCCATCTGTGGACAGTGGGGTTGAGGATGGCAGCACTACACACCTCAACCTGGGTGGGATCCCCCCCAGTTGTGTGTCCCCCCCAGTCGCGTCCCCTGTGAGTCCTGGGAGACCTACTGGTCAGCGACGGCATCCTGGACATTTGAGGGACTATGTTTTGGGTGATGGGGTCGCCAAGGACGACTGACCCCTCAGATGGGGGCTATGTAACGGCCGACAGGATGCCATTGTGTTGACTGTTCTGCACGGCAGTGCAAAGCATCATGGGACTAGGTTATTAGTGTTGTTTAATTGTTTAGTTTAAGTGGGTAAATGATGTTCTGTTAGTGTTTTTGTTATGCATTTACGTTACATCAAGAAATCACATTAGTGTAAACAGGTAAAGTTTACTAGTTACTAGTACTAGGTTGGACCCAGCTTCTGATGTGCTTATCCATCCCGCTTAGATTGATCCTTCTCCTAGATAATAAAGAAATAATTTTGGGCTGAATAGAACCTGGGTCCCCGCAATCTGACATAGGTTATCATGTTTCCTGGTCCAAACTTCCTGGACCTTATCACAGAATATGAAGTAATTGTCTGTCCTCTGTCTTACATTTCCAACAATTTGGTGCATCGTTCAATCCAAGTCTTAACAATCTGGGAGTCCAATAGAAACGATGTATAATCTTGAACTGAATGAGGCGAAACCTCACATTGTGTGACAGTTTTAATATTCCTGCAGATTCTGTCCCACTCCTCATTATCCAGTGTAATTTCTCAGATCCCTTTCCCATGTCATGTTGAGGGCTGACCAGGCTCCATCCTCCAGGTTCTGAATAAGCATAGCATATTACCCAGAAGCCTCATGACCTTTTGTTACATTGGAATCAAGAGCTGAACCCAAATGCAGACAACACAGAGCCAGAGTGAAAATTAACAGGTTTATTAGAGTACTTAAAGGAGAATTCCGGTCGATTTCAACCAGTAGCTCTGTTGTTTGTAAATCAGGAGTACTGTCAGTACCGAGAAAAACGAAAACAAACGGTGCCGCCTACACCGAGTTATCCTCCTGCTAGATTTTGCACCCAACAGTCTTAAACAAGGCTTAAACAGGGCAAGTTTTAAACGCGTTTTTAGCCTCTAAACATGTTCGAAATGCCATTACTAGTGCTTAGCCATGTTCAGTTATTCTTTACGAGGGAACACAGCGAATTTGACGGCAGTAGATGTGACAGAAAGGCATAAAAGTTGTGTTAATCCTTACCTCTGTTTATGTACTGCTTTCCGGTCAAGTCCTCAACAATCGAGTGCCGATCTCATACAATCCAATAATCCAAAATGTATTTTTTCCACAAAAAAACGATTTGCAGAGGTCCTGTACATAGTAATGAGCATGTATCAACAGGCTGTAACCTGACACCGCAGTGAAGCAGAGCTGACCTGCAGTTCAAAAGTTCAGGAGCTCATTTGCATAGGTAACCTAGCAACGGCGGAGCCTGTCGGCAGAAGCAGGGAGGAACTCACAGAGCTGACAGACGGATCTTGGAGTTAGATCAGGACTAATATGAGAAAATGCTTCGAGTTTGTGCCTTTCCAAATTGCGGCAACCAAATGAAGAGATATTTGAGCTTGAGCTTTCACCGTCTACAACCTCCGCAGCCGGGAGATTTTACCGTTATGGCTGGTTGCAATTGATGCGGGTACATGGTGGTGCTCGTGTGGATACTGTATCGCAATGACCACCGAGGAAGAAAGCCTGTGCTGTAAGGATCCAGCCTGGTCTGTACGGGTCAACGGACATTGTTTCGCCCATACAGAGGTTTCCCCATCTGATCTATAAGGATGATCTAACCGGACAGACCTGATGGCCAGCTGTCTAATGAGTGAGTACAACAGGCTTTCGTGACTCTGTCTAGCTTTGGTACATTTGTTTTTAGTTGTAAATACACATTCAAAACACTAATCAAAACACACCTCTTCAGATTAGCTTTCCACATACAATAATCTTACATTTCTCACCTGATAGTTACTGTTTTTGTTGTTTTTAATTGCTTCTAAACATGGTTGTTGTATGTGTTGGTTTTATTGCTTATCTGTTTTTAATGTGGTATATGTGCTGGTCTTTACTGTAAATTGTCTTTGAGTATGATAAAAAAACCCTCTATAAATGAAATGTATTATTATTTATTATAAATAAATGCCTCACGTCTTTAGTGAAATAACCAAAGCTCGCCCTCTTCCCCCCCCCCCAGCCAATGCAGACTCGTGGCCTACCGGGTGATTCTGGAGTGGGTTCTGAGAGGAGAGCGCATTGGCCGGGGCACCAGAAGAACATTGCCTACCTGTGTTATAGCAGCAATCAGAGTACCCCTCCCCAACTGGAAGTTACACAGGATTCAAAGAGGCAGAGGACATTTTCATTTCATTTCTAGTAATACTTGGCATGGCCATTACTAGGAATAAACAAAGTTATATTAGGAAAACGTAAGAATATGTATATTGTACAAGTAAAGTTGAATAAGTAAATTGTAAGAATAAGTACATTGTACAGTTCTATACTGCACCTGTCTGTTACAGTGGTTTTATAATATAACAATACACATTACATTTGTGCTTTTGTGTATTTGTGCTTTTGTGTCTTTACTTCAAAAAAAAGGAAATAACAATATCACAATCTAGACACAATTAATGTAAAGTATGTACAGTACAGTGTGTGGTTTTATACATAATCATGCTGCAGCATAGTCTGAAGTGTACAAAGAAAAAATAGTTAAGTACTCCTAGGCTTAGAACATGCTCTTATAATGTGACCTGGCTTGAGCAACCAGTTCACTCTTATCCAGCAGAGGAACTGGGGCTAGGTTACAAAGCAGTCGCCTTCTTCTCTGTCCATGACGGGGTAAGGGCTTTTTTCTTCTGTGGACTTGAAAGAACTATTTTGAAACTGGCTGGATGACCAACTGGACGCCTTCTTGGGAGTTGACTGTGGCACTGCAGCTAATTCTGTCTCTATGTCACTGGATGGTGTCCCCTAAATAAGTAAGAAGGAGAAAGAGCATTGTAGTCAGACTCAATGGCCAAAACAGTAACATTGAGGATGCATCTATCATAATCAGTGTTGGTTGTAAGGCAATTACAGTAATATATACATTTCTGCTGTAAAGCAGTAATATAACTCATTACTAATTACATGTCGGTAATATCATACACGGGTCTCAGTAACGGGAGTTACAACATTTAGAGTTTTTTTTTTTTTTTTTTTTTCAAGAATTCACCAACACCGTGAAACATTTCTTCACAGAAAAAAAAGTGAGGATTACGATAGACTTGGAAAGTATAAATCATAAAGACGTTACCTCCAATTTGTCTGCAGCTGTTTTTTTCGCTTTAGGAATGGCATTTTCATTCAGATACCGGGACTTGACGCTCTTTTTGGTGAAGCCAATGTTCGCTACAAACACGGTAATCTCTCTCATGTAGCTAACGTTATCAAGGGAGCTGAAGTGCAACCAGCCATAACGGTAAAATCTCCCGGCTGCGGAGGTTGTAGACGGTGAAAGCTCAAGCTCAAATATCTCTTCATTTGGTTGCCGCAATTTGGAAAGGCACAAACTCGAAGCATTTTCTCATATTAATCCTGATCTAACTCCAAGCTCCGTCTGTCAGCTCTGTGAGCTCCTCCCTGCTTCTGCCGACAGACTCCGCCGTTGCTAGGTTACCTATGCAAATGAGCTCATGAACTCTTGAACTGTAGGTCAGCTCCGCTTCACTGCGGTGTCAGGTTACAGCCTGTTGATACATGCTCATTACTATGGACAGGACCTCGGCAAATTGTTTTTTTGTGGAAAAAATACATTTTGGATTATTGGATTGTATGAGATCGGCACTCGATTGTTGAGGACTTGACCGGAAAGCAGTACATAAACAGAGGTAAGGATTAACACAACTTTTATGCCTTTCTGTCACATCTACTGCCGTCAAATTCGCTGTGTTCCCTCGTAAGGAATAACTGCACATGGCTAAGCACTAGTAATGGCATTTTGAACATGTTTAGAGGCTAAAAACGCATTTAAAACTTGCCCTGTTTAAGCCTTGTTTAAGACTGTTGGGTGCAAAATCTAGCAGGAGGATAACTCGGTGTAGGCGGCACCGTTTGTTTTCGCTACTGACAGTACTCCTGATTTACAAACAGAGCTACGGGTTGAAATCGACCGGAATTCTCCTTTTAAGTACAGTCCAGGTTTCCAGAGAGGCAAACAGGTCCGAGGGGTTCTGAGCAGGAGTTATGCAGTGAACAGTGTTAAGAATTCTCTAAAAGACGTGTTCTTCGATTTCTGGAGGAAGGAAGGAGAGGCTGTGGTCGAATTGAAAGTTAAGCAAAAGGTTTAACGAAACTGCATGAAAACGACAAGACAAAACACAATCAACATAAAACATAAAACACTGCAGCTGACAGTGGACTGATCTCATGCTTCTCCTTGCGGAGTCACAGAAGAACAGTCATGTGACATGACAAACAATTACACTGTAAACAGCGGACTTCAACGTGCTTCCCTTGCGGGTCACAGATTGAAGTGCCGACATCACCTCATTTTCCGAATTATATTCCTGTGGAATTGTGGGTCTTTGATTAAAGACACACCTCTGATTTTAGGTTTACCCCAGGTCACAGACAAAGGTCGTTTCACATGGTAGTGCCGATTCTGTCTAATCACGCCTGGCCCTGCAGGGAGTGGCTCCCCAAAACCAGAAACAATAGTTACCTTTCCTGTGGGGACAATGAGTCTTCTTCATATGCTAAATGTCAGACATGACCTGATTAATTCTTTAGAAGCTAGGTTTTAGGTGAGACACTCAAATGCTGTATTAGTGTACTTGATTAAATTTAGCTGCAGGCCCCATTAAACATTGTTTTCAAAACATGAGCCGGGTTTTAACTTTTTAACTTCAACAACAGCTAGTGGTGAGGTCCAGTTGTGGTTGTCTGGTCTGGTGGATGGCAGGAGTGGAGCAGTAGCAGGAGTCAAGTTCCAATAGTAACTGAAGCACAAGGAAAAACAGATCAGGACAGGCAAATATACAAGTAGCAAACAGGTCGCAAGTTTGATCATGAGCAAGACCAACTGTGGTCATCTTGACTATGATCTGATGCCAATTGAAGGAATGATAGAGGATGATTGCGGTAGATGAGCTGCAGCTGGAACCCTGACTCCCACACACCAGACTCTACTCCTGCAATTAGAGGGGAGGGGGAGAGGAGAGACAGAGAAGCTACCAAGGATCAGCAGGTCTAGCACCTTTTCCATATTTTATCACCTTATATAAACATTCTGATGCCTTCAGGGCTGAAGAACTGGATCCAAAACGCCCCACTAACAGATGGAGAAGTTGCAATGTCTGAAAAATTGAGACCTATGGATTCCAAATTGCTGTACCACATCTACAAAGGATTTCAATATGCCACCAAGATACATATCCCCCAGTGTAACAATTCCATTTTCCAACCACTCCCTCCAAAAAGAGATCTACAAAGACATAACTTTGGATTTTACCAAATATTTGATGAGGTATTTAGATATGCATCCAGTTCAAACAGCCAGGCCACTTTGGTCCAAACCTTTTTTAAGTGAGAGATTATCGGATGGGTTTTTGCCTCTCCATAAAGTTTGACAGACAATGATAATTGGGAAAGAATAGATTGCTCAATACAATACCAAGGTGGTGCTCTCTCAGGAGGAAGTGACCAGTGGGCCAAATGTGTTAAGTTAAAAGCATAGTAGAAATACAACATCTTTGCTGGCAGAGGATATATATATATATATATATATATATATATATATATATATATATATATATTTTGCAAGAACCACACTGGATGAAGCAGCATACTCAAACAAGGGCACCCAGTATCATTGTTCTGAAGAGTTTCACTTTATGAGTACACCTATTTTAACACAAACACACACACACACACAAGTTAAAGTGATGGTTACTCAACGTTCATAAGCATTGTCATCAAAGTAATAGGATGCTGTCATTTTTCATTACAGCAGCTAATTGACTACTGTTACATTACTATAGTAAGCATTTGTTCATTATACAGTAATGCTGTGAAAACTACAGACATCTGTTACAGCGTATACATTTCATCAAATGTATTGAATTATAAGTCCAATAAATGTCTTGAATCTATTGTCAGATTTTTTTGTTGTGTTAACATTCAGTGATTTTAAAGTTTCATGTGACATTTCCGTTATAACAAGATGTTTTTCGCATTTTAACAAGAACATAATTAAATATGAGGCATATTTGTTTAATTTTATTTATTGCCCAAATGGAAACTCCCGTTATTTGTAAGTAAGCGAGCACAAAGTGCAACAAAGCTTGGCTGTCTGTCAAATGGTTGATCTACTAATCCCTTTCGCTGGACGGAGTTATGGAGTATTCCAATAAGCGGTAATATTAGTAATGAGCAGGGCTTAACATTAACACCTGCATACCGACCAAATGCAGGTGGATTTCAGCAGTGGCGAGTAACACAGTCCCTCGCATTAGTTTTGGCATCTAAAATATTGATGGGTGTTTTGCGTTGCACTTTCACTTGAGTAACCGACTACACTGTAAACAAGAAGTCGTGGTGGAGTACATGGGGGAGATTTAAAAGAACACGCCGACTTATTGGGAATTAAGCTTATTCACCGTAACCCCCAGAGTAAGACAAGTCCATACATACCCTTCTCATCTCCGTGCGTGCTGTAACGCTGCCTGACGGTTCCGGCATTAGCTTAGCCTAGCACAGATCCTGCAGGTAACTGGTTCCAACTAGCCTACTGCTCCAAATTGTGACAAAAGTGACAAAATAACGCCAACATGTTCCTATTTACATGTTGTGATTTGTAGAGTCACAGCGTGTACAAAAAACAACGTAACATGAGACACAGCCATCTTCTAACAGTAAACAAACCGGGAACTATATTCTCAGACAGGCTTGCTGCAAGCATATCACTCCGCCCAAGTACTATATTCTTCCGCCTGAGAATATAGTTCCCGGTTTGTTGACAGTTAGAAGACGGCTGTGTCTCATGTTACGTTGTTTTTTGTACACACTGTGACTCTATAAATCACAACATGTAAATAGGAACATGTTGGCATTATTTAGTCACTTATTCGGAGAAGTAGGATTACTGGAACCATTCACCTGCATGTTCTGTGCTGGCCTGATGCCGCTGGAGCCGTCAGACAGCATTACAGCACGCACGGAGATGAGAAGGGTATGTATGGACTTGTCTAACTCTGGGGGTTACGGTGAAGAAGCTAAATTCCCAATAAGTCGGCGTGTTCCTTTAAATTGGAGATATGTGGCAACATAAGGGGAGTAACAAATCCCAAAGAGCAGACACACAAGAGAAAACCTGACAATGAAAACCTGAAAAAAAAGGAAGAGACAAAGAAAATCAAGAAGATGTTCAACGAAAAGTAGAAGTCAATTTGAAGAGAATGGCAGGTATATGATCCAGCCAAAAACATAATGTAGTGCGCCAATTGGAGGACATACGGCAGTGAAAGGGGTGAAGGGTGAAAGGGGTCTCTTTTGTGGTTGGGACAAGCAATATTAAAGTAGAAAACGATAAAGGACCATTAAATGTCTGTTGGACATATTGGAAGCCTAACGACTAAACGGGTAAAGGCCGGTTCGCTAAAAGCGACTTTGAGTTCGTGAAAAGCGCTATATAAAGTCAATTTATTATTATATTATTACTAAGACAGTGTCACAGTGAAGTCCCTGGTCTTTATGAAGTCGGCCGAGTTTGAAAAGAAGGGGATGCTGTTTGGCAATGCGCACGCTATAGGGAAGCAAGGTTGACCCTTCCGGACTACGTGTGGATGTGCGAGTAAGTATTGTGCATGCTTGTTAATTAAAGTTTTTGAGAAAGCTAGGTTAGTTATAGTAACATTAGCTAATTTGTTTTCTCCAGGGTGGATGAGAAAAAAAACCTGAAAGTTGGAAATATCTATAGATACTCAAATAGAGCTAAGGAGTTCATGTCTTACATTGCTAAGGTAGAAAGAAAAAAACTTGAAGAAGCTTTAGCCACTACAAAGTTCCTGTCAGTAATGAGTGACAGTTTGACAGACAGCGCAGTGATGGAAGACAAGCTTGTATATGTCAGGTGGGCAACAGCAGGGAAGATGAAAGTCCTGCTAGCCTGCAGCTCTGCTAGGCGTCGCCGTTACTTCAGCTAAAGCTAACTCGAGTCACTGCACTTGATCTCCCAGCTGTGTTTGTGCCTTTCAGACTTTATGGCTTGCTGTGCGTGTTTCTAATTGTACTAACAGACCATCGTTGTTTCTGTGAGTGAATATTATTTTATCTAATATAATAATCTTATACAGTACAGGCCAAAAGTTTGGACACACCTCATTCAATGTGTTTCTTTATTTTCATGACAATTTACATTGTAGATTCTCACTGAAGGCATCAAAACTATGAATGAACACATATGGAATTATGTAGCAAAGGGTGGCTACTTTGAAGAATCTAAAATATAAGACATGTTTTCAGTTATTTCACACTTTTTTGTTAGGTACATAATTCCATATGTGTTCATTCATAGTTTTGATGCCTTCAGTGAGAATCTACAATGTAAATAGTCAAGAAAATAAAAAGGAAATGCATTGAATGAGAAGGTGTGTCTGTAAACTTTTCTAATTGGCAACAGACAGAAGGAATTAGTCTTGGAGCAAGACGCCCAGCTAACGAGAGCCACAGGTGTTAACGGTAATATGTAATTGAGATTACTTGAGCAGCCTACTTGTGCTACTGATACACTAGAGATGTTACATTTTAATGTTTTCACAAGAGTAAAAAAAAAAAGGTAACACAAAATACTTAACTACAAAACATTGCCTAATGATAATGACGCTGAATCATGAAAGAAATCACATAGTCCGACATTAAAATGACTTGCTTCGCTTAGATTTTAGCTTAATCTTAGTTCTAAAGGTTTAGAGAAGTTTTAAAGAATTAGTTGATTTGTGCAGTAAAAGAGTACATTCAATAAAATTCCTCTCTTCTGAGGTACTCATAGATAAAAAAAAAAAAAAAAAAAAAAACATCAATGAAAAAGGTAGACTCCAGGGGCCTGTTTCACAAAAGCAGAATATATAAATCCAGGATAACTGATAAAGCGAGGCTTGACCTATAGTCTAATCTGTGCATCCTGGCTTGGTGCGTTTCACAAAGGCCAAGCCAGGCTGAGGAGGAGAGACTAGGTCGAGCCAGGCTGAGGAGGAGAGACTAGGTCGAGCCAGGCTGAGGAGGAGAGACTAGGTCGAGCCAGGCTGAGGAGGAGAGACTAGGTCGAGCCAGGCTGAGGAGGAGAGACTAGGTTGTTCTAGCTAGCATTGTTCATACTTTATACAGAGTGAGCAGCAGCTTCTTGTGGAAGTATGATGACGTGAAACACATTATTTGAATAAAAAGAAAATAACACGGCCGCTGTAATAAAACAGCGAGAGAAAGCGTAGCAGACGATCACGGACCGACTGAATGTGTAAGTAGCCTAAATATCTACATTAACTGACCTCTGCTCTGAATGGAAACCGTCATACTCCTACCATTCAAGGATTAGGCTACTAATCATTTGCTCAAATTAACAATTGTACTCTTTGCCTTAAAAGTAAGCAGAAGATAACTCAGGAAATTTACCATGAAGTTCCATTTTCTATAACGCTAGAATATGATATATCGCGTTTTTTTATTTTTTATAGAGGACGAGTTTCCTTCTCTACATATTATATGCCTTGCTCCCTGGTATATATGGACATAGAAAATAAAGACAATGAAGAAATTGCACTGTAAAATCTAGAAACTATAAAGATAATAAAGTGATAAATTCCATGCACACTATAAACATGAATGGAACAGAGTATATTCATCAGTTATTACCCCCCAGGCAAAATATAAGGTCAAAAACCATTAAGGTGATCTCTCCCTGTTGTTACCTGAATGTACAGTAGCCTACATCACTAGATAGTTACTGGTCCAGTGAACTAAGTCTATAATTTGGGAGGATTGTACAGTTAGGATATGTTCTTAAAATTGTACAATTCTCCCAAATTATAGTCCCAGTTTACTGGACAACACAAATTGTGTGCTAAGAATGCCAAATACAATGCACATGGAAGCAGAACAAACATGATCCTTATTGTTAAGAATAAAAAAAGAAATTATAAACTAAAATAATTTAAGGTGCATTGGGGAACTATAGAAATGTACAGCATTGTATGTATTGCCCTTAGTAACAGACTTCATTTAAAACTCATTTGAAATTTTATCAGCCTTTTCTAATTATCTCAACAACTGCCATAATATATTCATCAAACTTCTTACAACAATATGAACAGCAGTCTTCATACAGCAATATAACAGTAACAATGACAAATTTTTAATTATAAAAATAATGGTCACAACTTTAAATAATAACAGTACTTAAATGAACAGCAATATGCACCTGTTGTATTTTAATCCAGGCTGATAACAAAAGGGTAAAACCACTGCTGAGTGAACAGAAAAGGTTCCAGGATTAAATAAATCCTGGCTGCTAGCCTGGTCAGGACCAGGCTAGCTGCACAGAATAAATCTCCATGGTGATTTATGTGCCTCTGCTTTTGTGAAACCGAGTCAAGGCTAAATTCATCCAGGATAACGAGGAAATCCCGGCTTAATCCCTTATCTTGGTTTTGTGAAACAGGCCCCAGGCCACAAAATGAGTTAAAAAACAAAAATAAATCAACAAAATATCAACATATGATAAAACACACCATTTAAACTACAAAGGTCCACAGTTTGTGAAGTTACAATAAGTCTTTACCTATTGCAACTTTAAATGCATTTTTTAAGTTGCCATTGTAGATGTCTGACTTTGAGTTTGTTTTATGGATTTAAGTACTATATGAAGAGACTGCGATTGAGCACCAGTTTCACACTGACTCACTCTGAATAATGCCTGATGTGGGATGGCTGCTCACTCTTTGTCTGAATGCTTGGCATGGATCCCACAGGTCAACATGTATGCTCTTGTACTTTTAGCAGTAATTGTGTATTAAATAACAGGGTCAACATTAATTACATTCTCACTTCTCTGTGTCCTTGAGACATTAACTGAACTTCTGTTAATTAGTAGCCTTGTGTGTGTGTGTGTGTGTGTGTGTGTGTGTGTGTGTGTGTGTGTGTGTTTGAAAGGTAGGTGAATGTGTGTTGAGCAGCTCCTTGTGTTTTCTCCGTGTGTTGATTGGAAAGCCTTGCCTGAAGTAAGCCCCAGGGTTCTATCTAGAAAACCTGGTTAAAACCTTTACGGGGACCCAGCTATGGAAATATTTACCACTCAGCCCATGGTTTGACTACTGACTGGGTTTCAAGTTAACTTGCATGGCAGCTGAATTCTCTCAATATCACATATCACACAAAAATCCATCTTTTCAGGCTTCTAGTAATGCGTCTGTGTTCGAACAGCAGCGGATTAGCGTGGTTTAGGTGTGTGTCCGCCACTGTTGTTCTGAACGAACAGTAGTGGCCTTGATAGACAGATGGTTCATCCAATCACCTGCCAGGTATTTTTTTTTTAAGTGCCTGCCCTTTTCTAAACAGTTTCAATGACGATGTGGCATGCATTCCATTCTCATCGAGTGTATTCTGTAATCTACATTTTTGTGGTTGGTTGCCTAAGAGTGACAAAAAGAGTGTGATCCGGCGGAATTTCCGGCGGCAATGGAGCAATCCCGGAAGTGGAACGTTGTGGATATAGACTACATCAATGGTGAAACTGACAATTTTCTAAGGCAAGACAACGCTGGTGACCTTTTTGCAGGCTGCCTCTAAATTCTCACAAAAGTTTAATTTAGAGTCAATGACTGTCCCAAGGTAATTATTATTGTCAACACACTCCACAGGCTGAACTTTGATTATTGTAGGATCATGGGTGGGAACATGCTTTCTAAAATCAATAATCATATCCTTTGTTTTTGATATGTTCAGCTAAAAAAATGAATCATCACACCAACTGATAAAAAATCACTGTGCCATGGCCCAGCTCATCGATGTTTAGCAGACTCAAACTGTGTCGGCAACTTCTTAATATGCCTGTTGTCCTACTTACTTTGGCACTTGTCTGTGTACAGGATAAAAAGTAAGAGTGAGATGACACAGCCCTGGGGGGAGCCAGTAGAGGAGCATAACGACTCAGATGAAATGCCATTAACTTTCACTCTCTGTGATCTGACTCAATCGAAAATGCTCAAAAATGTGGGGTTAAATTGAGGTAAAGGCAAAGAAAACAATCAATAAAGATAATCTAGTGTTGGTTTTGTTCCCTTCTAGATGTTTAAATATAAGATTGAGCAGGGTGATTATGGCATCCTCAAATTCTGTATGTGCCCTATATACGAATTGCATAGGGTCAAGTACATGTTCTGTTTACCAAAATCTGACTTGACAATGTTTTCGAATGTTTTCATTACAATAGAAGTGAGAGGTACTGGCCTAAATTCATACAACCCTCCCCCCAACAAAACGTTGGGTCTGCTTCCTTTAGGAACAGGTATAATCACAGCCTGCTTCCACAAATTGGGTACTGTAGGAATATTTTGTAGAAAATGTGTGTAGAGCTAATTGGTGGCTTCGTTCTCTGATCTTCCTGACTGCCTGTGAAAAGGGCCATCTAACCTGATAAGTTTGAAAGGGAATTGCCCTTTGTGAGTATTGAAAGGACTATCTGACCTTTAAGAAAGGGAGCATCGGGCCGGGAAAATAATTGAGCTAGTTAAAAAGACTCAAATCTGGGGGAGCAGAGAACGAAACCACTGTGTAAGATGTATTTTGCAAATAACTGAAAGGTAAGATTCAGGTCATAGGATGATTTTGGCTCTCATCACTTCTAGGTCAGCAGAAAAGATAAGACACACAGATGAACATCATAAAACATTTTGTAGATCCAATTTGTAGATCTAAAAATCAGTTTGGCCTTGGAGTGGGAAGAATCAAAGTGTTTTATGGATGACGCAACATTGCGGAAGAGGCCTGGAGAAGACCGGACAGCTTGTCTTTGTGAGATCTGATCCTTGCACAAGTATTGTATTCTGCAATATCATTTCACTGAAGCTTGTTATATTTTAACTAAGCGAATCCTGAGTTTTATTTGTCAACAGACACTTAAATCTTAAAGGTGTGAGGTGTAGTGACCTGAATTGGAGTCAGATTACTGTGGCCTTTTGGGCCAAACTAGAAATGGTAAAATGGTCAAATTTTTTACTTACAGTACCCTCTGTAAGGACAAGGACATGTTAAAAATATAATAAAATATAGTAACTATAATAACTCAATTGCCTTGCACATGCCTGTAAGAAAATGTCACGGATATTGTCAGGGCCACAGCTTTTGTTTGTCTTGAGAGAGAGAAATTACTTTTCTACTTGTTTCTGCTCCAAAACAAAGTGCTGATTATCTTTCAGATTACACTTCAGACCCTCAACTTCCTCTCCGAAGTCAAACTGAAACCATCCATAATGATGTTACTATTTCTTCTTTGCTGTATGCCTGCAATTGTTTTCTTTCCAGTGCAAGCTGAGCCGAGGTTATCCTCTGCCAGTTTGCTCTCAACTTGAGAACATTTGTTTATCTTTAAGACTTCTACTTTCAGCTGTCGTTTGGCTGCCTCTATTTCAGGAGGCCCACCTTGTCTAAAGGCCAACTTTTTCATTAAAACAATGAAACCAGTATTTATCAGTGGAGAATATGCAAGACTACTGCGTGTGGAAGGCTAATCTAAAGAGGTGTGTTTTGATGAGTTTGTGGGAAACCAGCTGATTTGGGCAAGTAGTCGCATCACATGGTCATGTGACCTGTTGCCAATTAGGAAGTGATAAAAGGCTTACCAGTCTCAGTCATTAGTCCCTTATCTCTCGCTGAGCTGACTGCGTTGTGTGGATTCTCCCGTCGTGCCGGTACACAATGTTAGGCTGCAGTAATTTGGGCAGCAATCACAAGCACAGTTTAAGGTTTATTTATGATTTTGGTCCCACTAGGGTGATAGCCAGACGCCGGTTCCCGTCCGTCACGGAGTGAACCGGAGCAAATTGACGGTAATGCCTATTAGCGGTTTTAGCCATATGTGGTAGCAATTAATGTTTCGGCTAAATGTTATCCTTTTGTGTTGCTTATGCCACTGCACGCTGTGCGTTACTTTTATAGGATGTTTTTCGACCTGTAGTTTCCTTAAAGGTGCCCTGCCACACATATTTCATTACTTTGTGGTGATGTCTAAAGTTCTACCATGGACTCTGTAAAACATTTTGTGGAAAAAATGCCTTGGTTACCTTGTTTCAAGCCATTCTAGTTTGGTATAGAAAGCCTGCAGTAAGACTCAGCTCGATTTCTGCCAGTTCTCATTAATATTCAACAAGCTAAGCTGTTTGAATCTGATTGGCTAACAGCTAGCCAACGAGAGCCTGGCGGTCAGAAACCTTTACCCAGCCCAACTGGGCGAGCTCAGGAATAGTAATGAGCTCAGGAAACATGATGTCAGACTGACCAGCTTTTGTGATTGGCCTGATTTCTCTACTTATTTCTTTTCAGAGGCTAGAGCTGACAGAGGAGGTAGCAGTTCATTTTCACATTCACCACATAACACAAACTCATATGGACCTAACGTATTTCAAAAAATACAATAAAAAACAGGTTTTGTGTGGCAGGGCACCTTTTAAAGTTAAGTTTCCCGCATTAACTATGCTATAGGAGTTTGTTGTGTCCTTGCAAAGTAGGCTTATATTTTACTCTTCTTACTAATGTGCTAATAAGTATTTGCAAGACGCAGTAACTTGTGACTGGTCACTAATGTGTTTTGTTTGTTTTCTCAAAAGGGGACCAGTCCAGTCACTTTTTTCTACGATTATTTTACCATTTTGTTTCTTTTGTTTATTTGCCTTGGTCGATTCATTTGTGATTTAATTTACAAGTGTGGTTTGTAGAGATATTGTTGATGGAAGTTTTAACATAGGTTGCTCTCTTCGATCTGTGTATATGTGGTGGAAGTTTTTCTTGAAGCAACAGCGTTAGTGATATTCATGATAAAATCAAAATGAATAACGACTGTTTGAGAATTAAACCAAAGTCTGGTCTTTGAGTATTTATTTACATTTGCAAATGGAGAAAACTGTTTCAAAGGTAGACACAGCAAAACTGAAAATGTCTTTCTAACCTAAAGTCTAAACATCCAAACATCATATAGTGAAGACCTCTGTTAAGCCACCCCTCTAAATGTCTTTAGCATGCTCATAGTTGAAGAGAGGACATCATTAACAGTCAAACCATTGTCTCACCTTCCCCTCTGCTCTCTGTTCTTAACATTAGCCTAAACAACCGTTTTATCTCAGGAGACAGAAAGCTACGTAGTTCTCACTGTCGTAAACAGTCATCGGCCTTCTCCACTTCTATCTAAGCAAAAAGTTAACAATGTGAGGAGCTTCAAGCTAGTAAAATTAAACTCTCTAGGCTATAGTTTCCCCTCTCTGGTGCTTTAAAAGTCTACAGGAAGGAACAGGATTATGTGGAGGTTTAAAACAATCTTTAAACAAATGGTTAATATCATTAAACAAATGGTTAAAATAAAACTTGCCACCACATATATTCACAGCTTGATTCTGTACAAGGCTTGGTCCGTGTCAACACACTGCCTCCTCATGGTGAGACTGCACTGGGTGACACTCTGTTGCGGTTTGTATGTAGCCTCGACACTGTATATTTTTGGGGGGGACAGCGCTGAGCTATAATTTTTTTGGTCACGGTCATGCATCTGTTCACACTCCCAGACCATGTGCAGGAAAGTTTGTTCAGGTTGGCAGAATGTGCAATAAGGAGTAGGAATTTAGAGACTCATCTCTTCTGAGGAGTCCAGTATGTCCTATGGCATATGTTGAAGTGGATCTGCTGGTGATTTGGGTTCTTGGAACAGTGGGAAATGTTGCTCCAAACCGTCTCCCAATTAATTACGTTACCCTCAGAGGTAACTCTCGCTCCCATTTCTTTAGTATTGGGAGTTCTCCTACAGATACTTGCATCAGTTTAGCATAAATCCTGGACACTAATCCTCCCACAGGGTAATCAACAAGTCATTCATTGATTGGGTGCGCCTCAAGACTGTTCCCCCATGGTACTCCATAACATTTTAGGGCCGATTTTAAGCAAAGTTGTCCTAGGGACTTCAAAGCTAGCTCTCAGGTCAAAACTTAAAGTGTAAATTGCATGTTAAATTTTTCATGAAGTTAAGCAATGTGCTTAATAAACATAAAGATTAGAGCTGCCCACCATTGTTTTGTATGGCTTTTTATTACTAAATGCTGAATATAATATGAAATGTTGGTATTTTTTACAGTGGATTTAAAGGAACACGCCGACTTATTGGGAATTTAGCTTATTCACCGTAACCCCCAGAGTAAGACAAGTCCATACATACCCTTCTCATCTCTGTGCGTGCTGTAATGCTGTCTGACGGTTCCAGCATTAGCTTAGCCTAGCACAGATCCTGCAGGTAACTGGTTCCAACTAGCCTACTGCTCAGAATTGTGACAAAAGTGACAAAATAACGCCACCATGTTCTATTTACATGTTGTGATTTGTATAGTCGCAGCGTGTACAAAAAACAACTCAACATGAGACACAGCCATCTTCTAACAGTAAACAAACCGGGAACTATATTCTCAGACAGGCTTGCTGCGAGCATATCACTCCGCCCAAGTACTATATTCTTCCGCCTGAAAATATAGTTCCCGGTTTGTTTACAGTTAGAAGGCGGCTGTCTTACACACACACACGCACACACAATAGGAGGTTTACAAATACATTTTCATTGAAAAATTCTAATTCTTACAAATTAGAGGCACGTACACATATACACATTCACAGATAAGAATAATTCTGCATTCATTTGTGCAATGTGTTTCACGAGTCAAAAATTATAGGCACAGTTACAACACTGATTTACAGATATAAATCACTCTCATTTGTGCATTGTGTTTACAGATACAAGAAAGTTGTACATTGTTTTTATTGTGCATTGTGTTTCACGAGTTGCACATTGATATGAGACTGTTTTAGCACCATAGAGGGTGGCCCAATGCATATGAAATGTGTTGTGTATGCACAAACAATAAAGAAAATAAAGACCTGTATACTATAAACCTGTGCCTGCGCAGCAGCAAACTGCAGACGGACAAAGTTAGGGACTATAGAAGTGTCCAAAAATAGGCTATGTCATATTATTCCATACGTACTGTACGTGACGGGGTCCCTGGTATAGTCTCTATCTCGTAAGGGCAGACTGAGAACCTCTGGCTTAGAAGACACTGCTGCCGGTGATAATTGATAAGTAATGGGATCTTTTTGCTTCACTGATCAGGCTAAATGTAAACCATTACACTACAGAACAAAACCCTCTCCCAGGGTTTTCTCCCACACGTATATTTCTGTAACAAAAAGTAGACAAACTGAGAAAATACTGTGAGTGGTGGGCGGAATTTAATGTAAGCTTGCACATGCATTGAGTATTTGTGTGTGTGTGTGGGGGGGGGGGGGGGTGAGGGTGGGGGTTCTGAAGATGGTTGAGCCTGCCAAGTCAAGCAATCAACTTCATTTCCTATTTAAATGTTATACAAATACCTCAATCTATCAATGCCACATGTATCCATCTCCTTTATACTGTAACACACACACAATTCTACTTTCTCCTCCTAATTGAAACAATCACATTCACACACTCATTTGGTTTTGCTTACTTACAGTCACACACAGAATTGCTGCCAAGTAGTTGAACACTCAGAGGCGATAGGAAGCCAGATGTTTCAACAATGAGCAGCGCCCCTCAGAGGCAGGATGAGGAAGAATAGGCTGGAGCTTTCCTTACACTGAGGAAACAAATGTGTCACTCGGCTCTGTGTAGTAGGCTACACACACACACACACACACACACACACACACACACAGATTTGTATGACTTCACCTTTTTGAGGGCATGTGCACACAGTGCAGTAGGAAGCTGGGGAACAGCAAATGGTATGAAAAGAGAATCAATTAGAAGCCAGATGTTTTGACAAAGAGAAAGAAAGCCAGAGGGGTTTTACATTGTTAAACAAATGGCAATTACATAACACATTACAATACAAGTGCTGTCATTTCATAATGACCGAGCAGAAGAAGCTGGCTCATTCCATCAAACTACAGCTGAGAACTTAGGAAAACTTGTTATCTAACTGATATTCCTCTATAGTGAGTGAGCCGTTAAGATCCAGGAAAGTATTCACATCCCGAATACATGATAATGCCACTTCTCACCAAGTAATTATTAAGTTAACAGTTTCATCAGGCCATTGTGGTGCTGGGGCTGCTGCTATTAAATAACACTCACTGGACCGACTCTAATGTGTTCTTTTTTTTGATGATTGTAAAGATTTACAAAGAATCAGTCCCTCCAGGATTTTGCGATGTCTCACCAATTCAATTCAATTCAATTTTATTTATAGTATCAAATCATAACAAGAGTTATCTCGAGACACTTTACAGATAGAGTAGGTCTAGACCACACTCTATAATTTACAAAGCCCCAACAATTCCAACAATTACAGTAATTCCCTCAAGAGCAAGCAGTGCGACAGTGGCGAGGAAAAACTCCCTCTTGGGAAGAAACCTCGGACAGACCCAGGCTCTTGGTAGGCGGTGTCTGACGGGCGGGTTGGGGATGTGATGAACAGTGGCGATAATAGTCAAATTAATAATGGAACCGTGACTTCGTAGTAGTTCATGTCATATCAAGGTGCTGCAGAGCGTTACAGGATGTAGCGTGGCCCAGCGGAGCATGGATGGACATAGCAGGAAGCAGCAGGACACAGCATGACATTGCAGGGCACCGCTGAGCTCAGCAGGGAGTGCAGCAGGACCACGGCGACATCTGCAACCAGGATCTTGGTGCCAACGTTCTCCAAAGAAATACGCTGGGGGAAAAAAACGTAGGACTCGGGGGGGTAAACTCCCCAGAAGCTAGGATTAGTAACAAGCATTTCTGGGACGGGATGCACACAAATGGTAATAGTAATAGTAATAGAAAGGGAGAGGAGAGAGCAGCTCAGTGTGTCAAAGGAAGGAAGTCCCCCAGCAGTCTAGAACTATAACAGCGTAACTATAACAGCGTAACTAAGAGAGACAGGTCCTAAGGAGAGGTAGCTTTTTTTTTTTAAGCTTAGAACTCTCCCCCCTGCGGATCGGGCTTGGCTGGCCTGCCTCCCTCTACTTTGTTATGTATTATTAATCTAACAATTATGAAGAGAAGCAGGTGGGCCAGTTAGGTGAACACTGCAACTCCTCACTCCCTAACTATAAGCTTTATCAAATAGAAGAGTTTTAAGTTCATTCCTGAAAGCGATTACAGTTTCTGCCCCCCGAACCCAGATCGGGAGCTGGTTCCATAGGAGAGGAGCCTGATAACTGAAGGCTCTTGCTCCCATTCTACTTTTAGAGACTCTAGGTACCACAAGTAACTCTGCATTCTGGAAGTGCAGTGCTCTAGTGGGACAATAAGGTATTAGGAGCCCTTCTAGATATGATGGTGCTTGACCATTTAGAGCTTTGTAGGTCAGGAGAAGGATTCTAAAGTCAATCCTGTATTTTACAGGAAGCCAATGCAGAGAAGCTAATACAGGAGAAATATGATCTCTTTTCTTAGTTCTTGTGAGAACACACGCTGCAGCATTCTGGATCAGGTGGAGAGTCTTAAGGGACTTATTTGAGCAACCTGACAGTAGGGAATTACAATAGTCCAGCCTGGAAGTAACAAATGCATGGACTAGTTTTTCAGCATCGTTTTGAGACAGGATATTCCTAATTTTGGCAATGTTACGAAGATGAAAAAAAGGCTGTTCTTGAGGTTTGTTTTAGATGGGCGTTAAAGGATATATCCTGATCAAAAATAACTCCTAGATTTCTGACAGTAGTGCTGGAAATACCATCCAGAGTAGCTATGTCTTTAAGTAATGAGGTTCGGAGGTGTTTAGGGCCCAGCACAATAACTTCAGTTTTGTTAGAGTTTAACATCAGAAAATTATAGGTCATCCAGTATGTTATATATTTAATGCACGCTTGAAGTTTAGCTAGCTGACTAGTTTCGTCTGGTTTGATTGACAAGTATAATTGGGTGTCATCCGCATAACAGTGAAAGTTAATTGAGTGTTTCCTAATAATATTACTAAGAATTGGTCCAAGCACTGATCCTTGTGGAACGCCATGGCTAACTTTAGCGTACTTGGAGGATTTATCATTAACATTAACAAATTGAGATCGATCAGAGAAATAGGACTTAAACCAGCTTAGAGCAATTCCTTTAATGCCAACCAAGTGTTCCAATCTCTGCAACAGGATTGTATGGTCAATGGTGTCAAATGTAGCACTAAGATCTAGTAAAACAAGAATGGAGAATGAAGTCCTTTGTCTGCAGCAGTTAGAAGGTCGTTAGTAATTTTCACCAGTGCCGTCTCTGTGCTATGATGCTTTCTAAATCCTGATTGAAAGTCATCAAATAAGCTGTTGCTATGTAGAAAATCACATAACTGATTAGCAACCACCTTCTCAAGGATCTTGGATAGAAAGGGAAGGTTAGATATAGGTCAGGTAAGACCTCAGGATCGAGGGTGGGTTTTTTCAGAAGAGGTTTTATCACAGCTACTTTAAATGACTGCGGTACATAACCTGTTAATAAAGACATATTGATCATATCTAGTAATGAAGTGTTAACCACGGGTAACGCTTCTTTGAGTAATCTCGTTGGGATGGGGTCTAAGAGACAGGTAGATGGCTTAGCTGAGGATATCTTTAACATTAATTGTTGAAGGTCTATAGGATAAAACAGTCTAAGTATATGTCGAGACTAGTCGTTCTTTCTAGCGGTCCTGCATTTAAAGGTGAACCATTAGAAGTTGAGGGCAAAAGGTGATGAATTTTATCTCTAATTGTTATAATTTTATCATTAAAGAAGCTCATGAAGTCGTCACTACTCAGAGCTAGAGGAATAGATGGCCCAGAGCTGTGGCTATCTGTCAGCCTGGCTACAGTGCTGAAAAGAAACCTTGGGTTGTTCTTATTTTCTTCTATAAGTGAAGAGTAATAGTCTGATCTGGCATTTCTTAGGGCCTTCCTATAGGTTTTGAGACTTTCTTGCCAATCCAATCGGGATTCTTCCACTTTGGTGGAACGCCGCTTACTTTCGAGGTTTCGCAAGATTTGTTTTAATATTTTATATAATAATTCACAACAAATTCAACCAATCACCGCAAATTTGGTGCGACTCGCAATTTTGACCAATCATCTGAAGTTTCCCACGGCTTCAACCAATCACAGCAGTCCCACGTGCACTCTGAGAGCCAGTGACCAAGCGGGAGTGAGAACGGGTTGATAATTTGTGATATGAAGAGAGACGTGTGTGACTCGAACATCTCAGATTTACCAACAAAACGTACAGCGAAAGACCGTGCAAAACATTTCAGACCGTCCTGCCAACATGTATACATTTTAACATCAATGTAGACTGTAACGATTTAAAAGTCGCTGAAGTTGCTGCCGTTTCAATCCTGGCTATCGGCTCACTGCAGCAGGTGGGGCTGCTTCTCCGTTCCCCCTGTGACTGACCTTTGCACACACATACACACACACACACACACACACACGGTGGATGCAGGAAAAACCGGAGATGAGATGACACGATGACCTAAATTGAGGACAGCTACGCTCATTATTGTAAGTGCAATGATAAGTAAAAGCCAGTACTTTATCAAACTGTATGAATGTGTGTCCCAGCCCAGGATAGGAAATTAACTAACAATGTAAAGATCAACAAGCCACTGACACGTATTCAAATTTGATTCATTCAATAAATTACAATTTTTTGTCTTAAATCAACCGTACCGCAGCCCACATTGTGGAGTTCCCACATCCCTTGGGTCAAGTATGCCCACAACTCCCTCATCAGCGCTGCCACTGGGATGTCTCCGTTCATGTGCGCCATGGGTTTCCAGCCTACGCTGTTCCCGTCTTTAGAAGAGGAGGTGGCAGTTCCGTCAGTCCAGACTCATCTCCGGCGACGAGTGTGGAGGGAGGCCAGCGCACCTCTGCAACACACTGCCATCCGTAACAAACGCCTGGCATCTATTTGTTCAATGGCGATCTCGCCATCGAACCCTCACTCCCGCCTATCGGCCGGGCCAGAGGGTCTGGCTCTCCTGTCGGGATCTTCCTTTTCAGTCCACCTCCAAGAAACTCGCCCCCCGGTTTGTGGGTCCTTGTCCCATAGAGACTGTTCTGAACCCCACCACCGCCAGACTTACACTCCCGTCCCACATGAAAGTCCATCCGGTTTTCCACGTCTCCCAACTCAAACCGGACTCCACCAGTCCTCTCTCCGTCCCAGTGGCAGCACCTCCCCCTCCGCATATCATTGACGGCAACCCGGCTTATACGGTGCGCCGCCTCCTGGACGTGCGACGTAGAGGTCGGGGTTACCAGTACCTGGTGGACTGAGCTGGGTATGGTCCTGAGGAACGGTCATTACTTCCATCCCTCTGTCTCCAGTCAGCTGGCCTCATCCTCCAGTCCCCTCCTCGCGGCCCCCTGCTCTACACTCCTCGCCTGTTGTCTCCCCATTCTCCCTGAGCTTCCTAGCTGTTCCCAGCCCCAGCCTGTGCTTGTATTCTGCTCCTTAGCGTCCATCTCCTCACAGCCCCTCTCCCTTACCTTTTTCCTTCATTCCCAATAAAACCTTTTGTTTGAACGTAGTTGTGCGTTTGAGTCCGTTCTGTCACTCCCCGTAACATTATTTAGATTCAGATGCACCATCTTAAGTTAACTTGTGTGCTGATCTTTATCAGGGGTAGATGCATAGACTGTATTTGGCTGCAGTAGGTCATAAACCCCACCCCCTCCATGTTAGCGGATGGGACATGGACCAAATTAAAAAGTCAAAGTACACGTCAAATATATTTTTCTCAAGGATGATTCCTATAATTTGTGGTAGTTCTGGTCATGCTGATGTTTGTGAAGTGTTCATTTTTCCTTTGTCTTCTAGCTCACCTGGTAGAGCATGCACCCCATGTGGGCTCACTCCTTTCCAGCATGCTGGGTTCAAATCCGACCCAAGGCCCTTTGCTGCATGTCATATCCCCCCCGTACCTCTCCCACATTCCCTGTATCTCTTTAGCTGTTCTAATAAAGGAAAATAAGCACAAATAATATACAGTACATTTTTCTGATTTGACTGTTGTTGCTTTAATGCTAGAAAAATGGGGTGCACCGTCATAATTGACAACTGGTAATTTACTCACTTTGGTCAGGCGGGTATACGGGCGGGACGGGACTTTGATACCCACGGCTCCACCACCCAATACCTACTGTGCCAGTCTTGATTTGCCAGACAATCCTCCACACGCTGCAAAGGAAGGTCTGGCTAGTCCACACACCATTTCGGGATGGGAGAAAAACCTGCTCTGGTTAATGGGCCTTTCTTTAAACCAATAACAATCGTCATGGGTGGCGCTGAGCTCCGCACGTAGACGCTGTAAAATAGCCTCTGGAAGGAACTTGTTTTGGTGGAACATGTACGTTCAAAAGTTGTTCTAGTCATGCAACAGAAAACTCAGATTGGACAGATAGTCTAACTAGCTGTCTGGATTTACCCTGCAGAGATCTGAGGAGCAGTTAACCATAGTCCTCATAAATCCACCAGATAAAACACAGGCCAAAACACAAACAGACATTCCGTCACAGAACGAAAATTTCAAAGGATAAAACTTTAGCATTGTTGTATCTGATGCAGAGATGGCAAAAGTACTCACTTCCCATACTCAAGTAGAAGTACAGATATGTTTGTTAAAAAATACTCTGGTAAAAGTAGAAGTACTGATTTAACTTCTTTACTCAAGTAAAAGTAACAAAGTACAGGCTTGGAAATTTACTTAAAGTATAAAAGTAAAAGTAGCCTTGCAAATGAATACCATTTTTTATGAAACGCTGCCTGGACCACACAAATGTTACTAGAGTGGTAGCCGAGAAACTTCAGTGGACTCTTTTTATGTCATTGCCTACATTTTAAATGGATGTCTGCCAATAGGCCTAAAACATCACATATATGATTATTGTGACAGAGACTGGGACTCCAGATTAATAAGATTCTGACTGAGTAGTAAGATAGAATTCACAGCTACAGTTTCTCTTTTTTAATCTTCCCCTTAACATTTAAAGGAATCTACATGTATGTGTGTGTGTGTGTGTGTGTGCTCAAATATGGCTTCTGGAATGAAAATAAAGGATTCAATATGAATTACTAAACAGACAACAAACAAACATCCATAGCCTACTACTAGTGCTAACGTTACCACCATCAAGCCACAATGATTTGCTGCAAATGAATGCTGCCGAATATGTCAAGTCGTTGCATCAAGTGCAACGTACAGTATATTCCCATCCAATTAGATCTAATTTGATTGAATTCGGTATTGATGACACAAAAAATAATAACGGTAACTCCAGTGAAATGATTTGAAACGTGTTAGTGAGGACTAGATTAGGACTGTATTTAAAGCTGATTCTGGTTTCCAACTTCGCCCCAGGTGTGTCTGTTAAAACACGGACAGAGACAACTTCTCTCTTTTGATGCTTTAATAAGATCAAGCAACGTTCAACCTAGCTAACAGGTGAAGAACACAAACAACAAAATCACTAGCTAACTTACTTTAAGTTTGCAAGAAATATAGACCAATACTAACCTGACTCCACCAGATGGATTGCTTCGCATTTGCTCGGCATATCCATCTGGGAACTTTCCGTTGGAGAACTTTTGGGAAGGGGTGAAAATACTGGTTAGCTGATTGTATGAACCATCTGTCTATCACCTATGTTGGTGATAGAAGGGCCAAATCAACCAATCAGATCCACGAAGCGTATGAAAATACAACCACAAGCCCGCCCCTGCTGCTGCAGGCAAAGCATAACTCGTTAGCTCAGCAAGCATGTCGGTAAAGGATATTTGCCGTTTGTGTAACGAGAATTTAGGAATAAAAGGCCCCATTTCAGGTTCCTGGACCGCTGTCTGAAAATCCTGGTTAGCTGATTGGATAAACCATCTGTCTATCACCACCTAACCTGCCTCAAAACCAATGCTGATTGGCCCGGTCTTTTGGCTAACAACTCCAAATTTTCTCTATCTCAAGATGCCAGACTGATCTGCGAGTGGAAAACTGGAGCTCGCCAGATCAGGACGGTCTCACGAGGCTAGACCAATACAACAACAGGCTTAAATTAACTGCCAACATAAGTTACTACTTACAGTTCTCAAGGACGCACACACACGATCTCAACTGATTTATCCTTTATTCTTTTCTCTCACTTTTTTCTCTGTGTGGTGTAAGGCGCGTGTCCGCGCTATTTTCCGACATGCACTCACAATCAATCATCCTGATAGACGACCTTTTGTACAAAACTAAAGTAACGAGCCAATTTTCTAAAATGTAAGGAGTATAAAGTACCGATATTCTTGTTAAAATGTAAGGAGTAAAAGTAAAAAGTCGCCACAAAAATAAATAGTAAAGTAAAGTAAAAATATCTGAAAAATCTACTTGAGTACTACTTCGTTACTTCCCATCTCTGATCTGATGACATATTGTGGTCATTTTTGGATTTAATACAGTAATTATATTACATATCGCACTTAAGTTGACGCAGAAAGTGCAGTCGTTGTTTTAGTCTGCTACAGAGACTGTCCACATGGGTGCTCCTGGTTAGCGAGTTGTCTATATAAACGTTGCGATATTTAAATGAAGAGACCTGTGAGATGTTTTCACCGTGGATGACTATCAGCCTGTGGTTACTAACTCCCCTGGGGTCAAACAACATCTCAACATTCAGCACAAGATGGTTTTTATCAAACCATTTTGCAAACCTTTGTATCTCTGAATAGTAGTTAGATAGATCACTGTCCTTTTTTATTAAAGCTAAGATGGCAGTATCATCTGACAATTTAATGATATAGTTGTTGTGTAAAGGGTAAAAAGGAGAGGTGAACTAATGCAACCCTGGGGGGCTCCCATGCTCAAGGTTCTCGACTCTGTACCATTAACACTGACCTGCTGTTTACGGTTCGTTAGAAAGGAGTGGTACCTCGAGTGGTAGCTTTTTATTTCATAGGTGTGGCTGTACCGTATTAAATGCTGAACTAAAATCTACAAATAGAGCATGTGCATATGATGTAAGGTCCTCTAAATGCTTAGATATGAAATGTAACATGGCAGTGACTGCGTCCTCTTTTGCAGGCAAACTGAAATGGATCTGAGTTTTGCAATCCAGTTGCTGCATCATTCAGTTTCAGATGTACCATCTTTATGATCTGATCTGTAAAAAAACTGTAACTAGGCATTACTTAAGTTATTTTATGTGATGTAAATAATAGCCTTTTGTGGATTAACAGCTGTTAAATGTATCTTATCATTTTATGTCATTGTCTTGTCATTTTATCAGTACAAACAACATTCATTTAAAATGTAATTATTGCCCACTTCTCAGGTAAAAGGAATCAAATTATACTGGTATCTAGAGTGAAAGGATGTGGATTTAGTGTAGTGAGAATGTGCGTAATTGACCTTTTGTGGTGGACCAAGTGGTCTTCTAATTTTTCTTTGTGTCATGCAGAGCTTAAGGTGTTACAGGAAGGCTGGCGAGTGGCATTTCAAGACATTTACACGATGACATTTCATAGATCAGATAATTAAAGTCACAACATTTAACTCCAAAGAAGTTAAAAGGTGTCTGGACACAGTGAGGTCAACTTCTCAGCAATATGAAAATCCAAAACCTGGATATCAATTGCAACAACAGAACACATTGAAGGAGATGATGGCGTGGAATTATCTGCCCTGACATATTTAATAAAATGTTTCTCAATAAATGACTGTGGAACCACTTGTGCGACACACACACACACACACACACACACACACACACACACACACACACGTCACAACAATTGTGATACATAATGTGACAACAGTGGACATCCCACATATGAAAAGCAAAAATAAATCATCATGTGCTTATGTAAATAATTAGCCTACCACTGTACAAGAGAGCACTCTCTAGCTTTACAGCAAGCATGTAATGAACAGCAATGGGACACAGGATGAGGAACAACACATGAAGGCAGCCTGTGTGCACAAACAAGCAATGGGTCATATCATTTTTCATCTGATGCCATATTAAACTCTAAACAAAAAGATGATATCCATTTCATATACTACTATTGCTTATACTGTACATTGTAGGGAGGTGCAACATTATGTAACAAGGCAGCTGGTTTAGCTATACATACCATAAAACCATGATAACATGCATTAAGGATTACATTTTGATGTCAATAGTTAATAAACTAAGCAGTTATCTACCCAACCTTGACATAAGGCCTATAAGCAAAACAACAACAGGCACTGAGTTTGATGCAGTTGATTTGCTCCTGCATCTGGTGGATATTTAAACATATGTTCAGAGTATATTGAACTTTTGTATTCAGTGTTAGGGGGGAGCATTGTCTGCCCATCATCCTTCTCTCTGCCACGACTCCAGACCGTCCAGTCCCGGCCCGACCACAGCGCTGGCCTTCCTCACCAGCGTGGTTTGCCACCATCCCAGCACACCACAGCAAAGAACAGACTGATAAAAAAGGTTTTTTATTTAATATTCAGGAGCCATTTACACACACTGAATTATCTGGGTTAGTCTGCACTGTCCCTTCCTGAAGAGGGCATCGGTGTTGTGGCACCAGTCCGGTCCAAAAGGTTTTTTTAAAGAATCTTTTTTTTTTGCATTTATTTTTTATTAGACAGGGCAGCTTGAGTGTGAATGACATGCAGCAAAGGGCCACAGGTCGAAACCAATCATGCGGCCTCTACGGTAAGGACTGAGCCTTCGTCCACAGGGCACACGCTCAACCAGGTGAGCTATCCAGGCGCCTCAGGGACCAGTCCAGTCTTTCAACAGATTCAGACTCCAAGGTACTTATAAGAGTCAGCCCTCTCCACTTCCTCTTCCTGGATGGTAACCGGGGCTGAGGGCAGTGTTCAATGTAAAAAAAAAGAATATATATATACTGTTAGGGTTTTCTGTTTATCTGGACTCAGATGCAGACTCAGACTCAGTAGTGGAATGCGTAACAAGATGTTAATGAATCTTATGGACACAGAGTAAGTTGTTTGGGTAGTTCTTGTGGTTGGCTCGGTTCCAAAATACACTGCCGTGGAAAAAACCAAAGAACAATTACTTCAAGGTCCAAGCAAAGAACAGAGTAGATTAATAGAGAGACACTAGAGTTGGCCGAGAATAGTTACCACACTGATAGCTGAAAAACAATCTGGTGCTGGACATCAGGAGACCAGGGGTCTCATTTATAAACGTGGCGTATGCACAAAACGGGGCTGAAAATGTGCGTACGCCACTTCCCACGTAAAGGTTGTGATTTATAAAACACAAACTTGACGGGAGAATGTGCGGTCCTCCACGCACATACGTACGCACATTTTGGAGACAAAATAGGAATTGGCGACGCATATGATGAGGTGGTGAACTGAAGTCAGACTGCAGAAAGTAAATGGGAATAACGATTACTTTTCAAGTATTGATGCCTCACGCACATTTTTTCTCTCCATATCATCCACATTACCATGAAGATTAAATCCAGCAGTGTTATTTGCGCTTGTACTGTTCCATGAACACCTCCAACTCAAATCTTAAATAAAAAGGTGTTCTTAATATTTAATCAGCGCTGTCTCGCCGTCACATTGTCCGCTACGGAGCGCAGGAGAAGGGGATGCATGGAATACAGGATAGCATTAATACCCTACCATTAGATAACGGCAGAACACAGTGTAAATAACTAAATATCTGTCTTTAAAACAGTGAATATATCATCAAATGTCAAAGTCTGGAAATACAGCCGATAAGCTCTCGCGCAATTGTTACGCTCTGTCCTCATTATCAGTCCGAACTTTAATACTGTTTGTGACAAAACCTGCATGAAGAAAAGTGTGTTTGCCTATAACACTTCATACATAGCCTATAGTTTGCAGATTTGTGGAAGTTATTGTTGTACCCCTGATGTTTACGTATTTGTTTATTTGATGAGACCTGCGATGACTTTACCAGTGTTTTTCATTAATACTTTATTTGCAAATTAATAACAATACAAAAAAGGACAAGCATAAAATAAAAACGTATGCCAGGTGAAAAACATATACCTCGATAATGAAACCACCCACATGTAATAGGCCTACTAAAAATAATACACATTTACAATTATACAATATGAGACCACAGAAGAGTACAATAAAAAGGTTTTCATGCCTCCCATTAGAAGGGGATCTGATATTATCTAAAATTTAGATAATGGGAGGTTAACCATGTTTTATTATAAATCTTATTTTTCTTTTACAATTTCTAAAGCTGAATTTATGGATACGAAATTTGGCAAGAAGAAACATTAGATTTACAATAAAATATTGGTTAACATTCTTTCTGAAATTATAAAAACAAAGTAAATTTTTAGAGGTGAAGGGACCTATAACACTTTCTTTCGTCTTCAGATTGTATCTCAGAGTGAGTGATACCACTTGTTGATGCTGTGATTTTGGCAAGGTGTTAACAATCACAAATTGTTGTAAACATATAAATACTGCTGTGATCCCGTGCGTAATGCTGCATGATGGCCCTGCTGGCCCTGCAGGAGGACTACGCTAATGGAAGAATCAGGAGAAAAAGAGACTTCAGGGACCATGACGATGACTGGCTAATATGGCGATTTAAATTCCCTAAAGCTGAGCTCTTGGATCTATGTACTGAATTGGGTCCAGTAGAGAGGGCAACGCGCCGGAACCGTGCCATCCCGGTCCAAATACAGGTCCTCGCCACTCTGGGGGAAACCGGCTGTTTCTAGAGGGAAATGTCAGACAGTTAAGTGTTTTTTTTTAAATAAATATTAAATATAATCTTCAAATTAATCACTAAGGCTTGTTTGGATATAATATATAGTTCTGTTAAATCTTATTATATACGTCTGGTATATCGAAGTTGTCCCTGAGTGCCGTAATGCCTGCCGTTTTGGACGTATTATTAATACATGTAGTTATAGATCAGGTTTCCCTACAATGTGCAAGAACAGGCTGAAATTATAATAAAATTTGCAGCAATTCCTGAACATCTCAAGTTTTTTGCTTTTTTTCCGCCAGTCATCATGATTCGGTGTAACAACTGCCAGTTTCATTCATATACTGATCAGCATTCACGAGGTGCTTTGCATTGACTATTTAAAAAAAACATTATTAATTTAATGATTAAATAAGGTAGTATCTCCAAACTTACCTCAATTATAACTCCTGCTAGTTGTTCTACAGCACTTACTTCAAAAAAATAAGCATATGCCTATTTTTGAAAATATTTTTGTATCTGTTTTCGGTGTTGTAGTTTGTAGATGGTCCCTAAGCACTGGTCTTGCCGTCTCAACACCGAAACTAAACAGAGCTGAATTAGCACAACTTTTATGCATTTCGTTCACATCTACTGCAGTCAGATTCACTGTGTTCACTCGGAAGGAATCACTTCACATGGGTAGGCACTTGTAATGACATTTTGAACATGTTGAGAGGCTAAAAGCACGTTTAAAACCTGCCCTGTTTAAGTCTCCTGGGTGCTAATGCTAGCAGGTGGAGAACACAGTGTAGGCAGCACCGATTGCTTTCGTTGTTCTCGCTACTGACAGCACTCATAATTTACAAACAACAGAGCTACGTGTTGAAATCGACCGGAATTCTTCTTTAATTACAGGCCACTTTGCAACAGAGTAATACAGTAGAGACATAGTACATAATATATTTTAATATCGATCCAGCTGCTAGTTGACAAGTGGCTCATGCTAATGTTGGTAGCTAAACCGTATGTTAATGTTGTAATGTTACAACTATGTTCAACATGCTCATACAGTTATTTTTAGCATGATTCTTTTGACCACAGTAACAGCGCTGGGCTAACGCATGATTCAATTTTAACATTGGCTGGCTAATGTCAGCCTGCTTTCCTGCTAACTGGTCAACTACCACCACAAATAGAATCTTAGTAGTTATGTGGGGAAAAAAATGCTATTTATTAGAATGACATGAATAAACCGAAAAACTTCAATGCATTAACTTGTCCAAGTACAGATACAGTAAAGAAGGCGTTCAGCGTGCCGTGTAACCGCGGCACCAGTTCCATGAGTCGGGTATGGCTGCAGCCTGGAGACCTCCCGTCTCATGTCTCCCATCTGATGCCTGGGTGTGTCCAACGGTAAATTCAGAGGGTCAAAAATTTGCCATACATAGCCTATAGTTTGCAGATTTGTGGAAGTTATTGTTGTACCCCTGATGTTTACGTATTTGTTTATTTGATGAGACCTGCGATGACTTTACCAGTGTTTTTCATTAATACTTTATTTGCAAATTAATAACAATACAAAAAAGGACAAGCATAAAATAAAAACGTATGCCAGGTGAAAAACATATACCTCGATAATGAAACCACTCACATGTAATAGGCCTACTAAAAATAATACACATTTACAATTATACAATATGAGACCACAGAAGAGTACAATAAAAAGGTTTTCATGCCTCCCATTAGAAGGGGATCTGATATTATCTAAAATTTAGATAATGGGAGGTTAACCATGTTTTATTATAAATCTTATTTTTCTTTTACAATTTCTAAAGCTGAATTTATGGATACGAAATTTGGCAAGAAGAAACATTAGATTTACAATAAAATATTGGTTAACATTCTTTCTGAAATTATAAAAACAAAGTAAATTTTTAGAGGTGAAGGGACCATTTAAAACTGCATCAGTGTTCAACGTTGATGTTTGTTTAAGCAATATTACATGAGCGGGTTTAATTTCGAGGTCCGTAAGCATCACTGAAGTTTACTCTCATGTAATATTATTATTTAGATTAAACAACAACTTTATACAACAACAGTTACCAACAAAATAAAAGTGATAATCAAACTGTGGAGCAATTCGCTCTTACAGTTTTTTTCGATTGCTAAACGACAGTGGGCACAACTGGAGTCACATCTGCAAAGCTCTAACTCCAGTCTGCACAGCAGCAGGTCATGTGGACCAAATGTCCAGGTAAGATGTTTGACATTACATACACAGTTGTGAAAATGTGAAAAACACTTCCTTTACTATAGTAAAACTGCGCACTTACTGTTTTTCACAAAGTAATGGAGGTGTAAGCAATAGGAACACCACAGTCATTTGTATTTAGAGATAATGTAGGTTCATGGCAAGTGAAGACATCCTATTTGTCCTATAAAACTAATTACTACAGACAAAATAAAAATAGAAATATCTATTTACTGTAGGTAAGCAAACTTGTTTACCTCAAAACTGGTATGAAATAAAAAAGGAAAGAAAATAATTTCACTCTTTTATTATAGCAAATATTGATTAGTGTAAAGTCACTTAACCCTCCTGTTGTCCTTGGGTCGAGTCTGACCACTTTTCAAAGTTTTCTATATCAGAATTCTATATCTTTCAACAAAGTTGCCCAAAAATAACATGGGTGGTTCAACGCAGCGCTCTTTGCAATTACAGTTTTTCTTGATTGCTTTGACCTGCTTAAAGAAACTGGGATCCACTGGGTTTTCATCATCACTGTCTCAGCAGAGCAGGAGACTCCTCTTGCAAATGTGTTAACCCTTTCTCATTGGATTGACACATTTTCCCCACCCTTTAGCAGAACAGTTAACACGGATGTCATTCAAGCTAACGTGGATGGAAGAGATCAAACGCAGATGAGAGTGAGAGGAAGAGGTTGAGGGGTCCGAGGAAGAGGAGTCCGAGTGCAAGGTGAAGGTATAGTTGGAAGGGCTCAGGTTTCTGATTCTCAGAAACACTGTCTCATCCATTGTCAGAATTTTTCGACAGGAAAACAGGTAATGTTGCTGTACAGAAATATTGACAGTGATATACTTTATGTAATTGTTCCCTCATTCCCATTACATGTATTATTTATAGAATCCAAAGGCTACCATTCTCTGGTGGTAGAGGGAGAATGTTTAGTGCTGAGCAGGAGGCAGCTGTTGTGAACGTGGTTGTGGCAAACAATGCAACAAGGCTGCGTGAAATCAGGGCAGCAGTGATTGCAGATCAGGGCATGTTTAGGAACATCAACAACATGAGTGTGACCACCACTGACCGCATCCTAAGAAGGAACCATGTGGCCATGAAGCAGCTCTATACACTTCCATTTCAAAGAACTCTGACATTGTGAAGAAGGCCAGATGCCAATATGTAGACATAAGGAAACCTTACAGTATACTGTAATGCCTTGTCATAGCATGCAGTTAGAGTCAACTGGAGTCACTTTTCATTATAATTTTGTCTTTATTTATGTTGATGAAGCATTTCCAAACAGTTCCAGGACAGAGGGGAACCAACACAACCATGTGTGCTGCCATCTCCAATGATGGTGTCCTATGCCATATCCACACTATTGGCCTATACAACACCGAGTGCCTCATAACCTTCCTGGATGCACTTCATGACCGGCTGATCCCACCTGAGGAGAGAGAGATAGGACTGTTGAGGCCATTATCTGGGACAATGTGGCGTTCTGTTACAGGTCAGCTGTTTTCTTCCCCGTCCTGTTTGTTTGTCCTCTCCCCTTTTCCCCTGCGTGTCTGTCTGTGTTGTGTTTGTCTCCACCTGAAGTGGCGAGAGACGTGTTCATGAGGAACTAGGTCAAGGGGCGTGGCCATTCATTCCTGCGCAGTTACCTGCACAGCTGCAGCGCATTTCATGATTCACCTCAGCAGTATATCTACTCGGGCTGTCCACCTCATCAGCACCAGATCCTTACAACTACTCATGTGGTAACTTTGCTCAGTGTCCTTTGCTCAGTGCTCCATTCCTAGTGTTCCTGTTAAACCTGTGTCCAGATTCCGCTCCGGACCTGCTGCTTTTTCTACTGCGACCTGCTGTGCTCCACGCTGCTCTGCCCTCTTCTGCCTCAACTGGATTCCTCCGGTGAGTCGGAGTGGACTCTCCTCTGCCTGCCTGCTTCGAGTCTCAGTCCAGCCTTAGGTTCTCCACTGCCTGCCCGCCTCGAGCTTCAGTTCTGTCCTGAAGTCATTCTGCCCAGACTCTGCCTTCATTGCTCATTCTGTCAATGTTCATTAAAACTCCTTTTAAACTATTTTCTGAATATGTGTGGTTGTCTCTGTGTTTTGGGTCAAAACTGTGAGCATAACCCGTTCCACCACTCTTGCCGTGTCAATGACTGCTTTCCAGCACACCCTCGGATGGTGATGCAGTTCCTTCCAGCATATAGCCCACTTTTGAATCCCATAGAGGAGTTCTTCAGTGCTTGGAGGTGGAAGGTTTATGATCACCGTCCCTATGAGCAGATGCCCTTGCTGAATGCAATGACTGCTGCTGCCCAAGAAATGGGTGCAGAGAAATGTCGAAGTTGGATAAGGCATGCCAGAAGATTTTGAATGTGATTATGGATGAGGCTAGGTGGCCCCATCGTCAAGACAGAAGAGACTTTAGTATGAATAGTAGCTATTTCTTATATTCTACAGTAATAGGTGTTTATGCTTTACTGTTATTGTTTTTGTTTTCTTCATTTCTTCTACTCTAAATTTTATTTTGGTTAACATGTATTTTGTGTAATATTTACAGTATTTCAGTTTTCAGCCAAAGTTTGAAAATAACCAATTTGCATCAAAGCATTTCTGATTCTGGATCCAATTCTTTGCAAGAAGGCAAATTTGACAACAAATGGCACTGGCATGAAAGCTACGTCCAGTAATAGGCTACAATGACAAGCAGTGATGCACGGATTTGCACTGAGTGCTGTATTTTGTTGTCCACTGTGTAATGGTTGATTGGAAGAGCTCATACACTTGTTTGCAAGTTGTGTTGTTTGAAGACAAAATTAGCTTTTGTTGCATATTTTAAATGTTTTGGCACGGTTGGAACCTTTTGCAAACAATGTGTCCTTTTGACCATGAGTGCCACTGTTTCGGCCTGTGTGTTAACTGTTTTGAAAATGTGGAGTTTGAGTTGACCGCTGCCTCAAAGCAATCAAGAAAAACTGTAAAATGTTTAAAACAAATGTCAAAGAATGTAGATTAAAATGACAAAAGTGACTAAAGGCATTGAAAGCCTAGAAAACAGCAAAATAAAGCTTAGAAAAAAAGTGTCAAACAAGGCACTAACAAATGTTTTAAAAGCGACAAAAACGTAAAACAAATAAAAACCTGTCTAAAACGTTGAAAAAAGCATCAAAAAATGTGTCGAAAAAAAAAGTGAAAAAAGTGTTGATTTTCAGTTTGGAACCGGGCAGACAACACAAGGGTTAAATTGTTCAAACTGTAAAGATGAGAAAGTTTGTAATTTGTGTATTGGTGTTTGATGCTAGTGTTTTTACCCTCAGTGTGTTCTGAGTGACAGTGTGTGTGTGTGTTATCTCAGTGAGGATTGTTCTGAGTGTTTGGCTGCACTGAGCCTGTTCTGAGACCTGTTGCTGTGAATGAGTTCTGCAGGAGATGTGAACTCTTTAGCTCAGGTGACTCTTGGAGTTTTGCATATGTGGCTTCAGCTGTGACTGCTGTCGTTTAGCAATCGAAAAAAAAAACTGTAAAATCAAAACCAACAGACAGGATTCCTAGTCCCGCCCTGTGTAGTAAGCCAGCCAATTTGAGCTATAGCTTTGTAGAGATCCTGGGATTTCCCAAACTGAATAAATCCCGCATGTAAACACAAAACTGCTTTGCTAGCTCAATGCTGTTGTAAGTAAGACATCTGCTGATTAGCATGATTGCCGTACGGTGTAGTTCATCCCAAACACCAAAGTACGAAGACATAGCGGACCAGACGCAAGCTTTTATTTTGAAAAGTAGAAGCTTGGGGACGACATCTGGGGGAGACGGGAGGCTCCCGTCTGCAGCCATACGGTCTTGAATTCCATCAGCTGGGCCCTTTCTATGTCCTGCCTCCAGAAAGTTCCATGTGATCCTCTGAAACCCCAAGTGAAAATGGCTCAGGGAAATTAAGAGACCTGTATTGTGTGGTTGGCCCATCACTGATTACATGTGGTGTAGTTGTTATCCTTGACGTTCCACTTCCAGGATTGCTCCAGTGCCGCAGAAAATTTTGCCGGATGCATGTATTTTTGCTGATGTCCGTGTTCTTACCTTTTCTTTGTGTTGGCGTTCTAACCTCCGGTGGATTTGTGAGGACTATGGTTAACTGCTCCTCAGATCTCTGCAGGGTAAATCCAGACAGCTAGCTAGACTATCTGTCCAATCTGAGTTTTCTCTCAGACTAAAACTACTTTTGAACGTACACATGTTCCACCAGAACAAGTTCCTTCCCGAAGCTATTTAGTAGAGGCACCGTTGCTCCGTCTTGTGCTTAGCACCGCCCAAGACAATTGTGATTGGTTTAAAGAAATGCCAATAAACCAGAGCACATTTTTCTCCCGGAATGTTGTGTTGTGCTGTCTCTTTTTTGTCTTGTTTATGATCAATGTGATCAGCTGATGCGCGCACACACACACACACACACACACACACACACACACACAAAAAACAAAGCTCATGGTCTTGGCATGGACACATTTTGTCCTTCGAGACTCCTTGTCCAAAACAACTCAACCATCGAGGAGACAAATTGGACAGTGTGTTTGTGTGTGTTCTGTGAGTATTTTATAGTTCATGTATCCATCGTGGTGTTGTGTGGTTGAGGGTATATGTGTGTGTGTGTGTGTGTGTGTGTGTGTGTGTGTGTGTGTGTGTGTGTGTGTTTGAAAGGTAGGTGAATGTGTGTAAATATTAATGTGTTTTTCTCCTGAGGGGCTCCACCAAGCCTGAAGAAATAAAATATTAATCACTACTTTGGGACCACACACACACACCCACACACACACACACACACACACACACACACACACACACACACACACACACACACACACACACACACACACACACACAGACTTGGTATTGTTACAGTGTATTTGCGAGGTGTCCCCTGGTGATATTCACTCCCTCAGCAGCCGTAAGCAGATGCTGGCTGCCTGATGTTGAAGAAGCGGGATGGTGAGTGGAGGAAGGATGTCGGTCAAAACCCAACGCTGTTCTATCCTCGAGCAAGGCAGTGAGAGTGTTCACAGCTCACTAGTGTTTTCAAAGCCATATTTTGGTCTTCTTTGTCTTGACTCACAGCAGGATTCTTTGGTCCACAGTAATGTTTTTAATCCTGTATATTGTGTTTGTTAAACTTCAATAAAAAATAAATATTGATAATCCTGTACATTGTGTTAACTCCTACTATATTTTTTTAATAAGCCTTTCTGCACAACAAGAAGCTGCGACTTTTATGCTTACACTGTAGGGGATTTAATTTTTATTTTATTACTTTATTGTAGTACTTTTCTTAGTGTCAAGTGCAAAAAACATTACATTATTTATCGTATTAAATTTCTTTTCCCCCATATTAACATTCAACATTCACACAATGGGAAGAGAAAAAAAAGAGATTTCTGACTGTTAGAGTGAGTTTTTCCATTTCCAGTGTTTGTTCTATTGTCTTGGGCCATGCTTGAAGAGCTGGGGATTTGGCTTGTTTCCAAAGCCTGGTCACTTGCTTCAGTGCCGTTAAGCTGAGCATTTTAAATATGTATCTGTCCCTAGCATTGATCTTGAGGTTTGTATTAATTCCCAAAAGATGTCCAGGTGTGAGTGGAACTATAATGTCAAGTATATGTTTAATATTGCCAGAACACTTGAATTACTGAGCAAGTAAAAAATATGTGCGTCTGATTTGCTTTTCTCTCACCGCATCCTCTCCAGCAGCTTGTTCCCTCTGTTGCTGGGTTCGTTTTACATCTATCTGGAGCAATGACATTTTCTTTGACTTATTTTCCATGCATAATCCTTCCAGTGTTTGGATTGCGTTATTTTAAAATTTTCTTTTTAAGGATTCTCTCCACTCTTCATCTGAAATGTCTATACATAACTCTCTCTCCCATTGTGTCTTTATCTTAATTTCCATAGCTGTTGCATTTTGCAGGACTGAATAGATACTTGCTAATTTTAGGGTGCTTTTACTTCTATTTTCTGCTATGAATTTCAATATATAGTTGTCTAGCTCCCCCTCTTTATTCTGTTTAACATAACTCCTTACTTGCTAGTATTTAAAAAACTGTTTTTGTTCTAAACCATATCTAGTCACCAGTGTTTCATATGAATCTATGGAGTTATTATTGAATAGTTGTGAGTATAATGTTAACCCCCTACTTGCCCAGTATTCTAAAATATTGTCTGTTCTGTTCTATGTGCTTGGGAGTCTGAGTCATGTACCATTTCTCTAAGGAGGATACTCTCCCTCTGCACTTTCAGTCTTTTACACATTTGCTTCCAATTCTTAATTGTATTTCCAATGCAAAAAGTCTGAAGATATTGTTATAGTGTTTCTGTTCATAAGTACGGTAAAGTTCCAATTAATCCATTTGTTAAATCTTTTTCTATATTAATCCATTTTGCCTTGAGGTCAGACCTCATCCATTTCATTATTATCAACAATTGTGTTGCATAGTAATAATTTTTTGGAGTTTGGGGCTCCCAAATCTCCTCTTTCTTTTGCTTGAGTTAGTACTTTATATTTAACTCTATGTTTTCTACCATTCCAAACTAAATTAGCAATCATCTTATTCCATGATGTAAAACAAGTTTCTGGTAGAGTAACTGGTAAAAAGTAGGGGGATTTATTGAGCGGCCATGATATGGGAACTTAAGCACGGCACTGCCAAATTTGTTCATTGAGATTATTTTTGGGGCATTTTAGGCCTTTATTACACAGGAGAGCAGAAGACGTGAAAGGGGAGAGAGAGGGGGAATAACATGCGGCTGCTGCGGCAAGGATTGAGCCTTTGTACATGGGGCGCACGCTCTACCAGGTGAGCTATCCAGGCGCCCCAATTTCCATGAAGTTTATTCACACAAGACAACTGCATCCTCAATGTTGAAGATAAAAAGAGAGAAAAAAACAACGTTACTTTTTGCCAATTTCAGGTTAAAATCAGGCTTAACCCGTACAGTGTCTTCCCAGCTTTAGATGCCTCAACTACTTGCCTGATTTATAAAAAATAAAATAAAATCTGTGGATATGGACTGGTCCTTCTGATTGTTCCACTTGCATCCCCATCTGGCCAAACTTTCCCCATGTTTACAAGAAATACATTTAATGTAATTGTACATTCATGCCCTCTTTCTTTAGCGCACACTTATTATATATATGTTAGCTTTCTAGCGCCACACTGACATACAATATCAATATTGAAACAATGTCTTTGAAACAAAGTGTACTGTATGTTTTGTGATGTTTTTAAGATTTCCTGTCATAATATTCTATGTAATTTAATTTTAATAAATATTCTGGTTAAGTCACAGATTTGATAATGTTGTAATTATTGACACGCTTCTGTGGTCCAGGTCACCTATTTTTCCCGTGCTGCGGTTGCATCATGGACATCATTACTATTATTATCATCATAATTAACAGAATAGTTCAGGCCTATAATTTCCTCAACGGGGAAGCCAAGGCCCTTCGGCAACCACGCACACACACACACACACACACACACACACACACACACACACACAGTGAAGAAAGACAGTGTGTAGCTCACCTATCACCACCATTATTACCCCTTCCCAGCTGTCCCCTTTGGGGAATGGACCGGTCCCTTGTCACCGACTGACATCTCTCCCATGGGTCTCTAATGGTCCACACACACACACACACACACACACACACACACACACACACACACACACACACACACACACACACACAAACTGGATCCCTAAAGTCAATTCTGTGGAGCTGTCAGACTATCCCTGGCCAAAGACCAGAGGTATCCATGAGTGAGTGGTAATGTCTGTGCGTGTGCATGTGTGTGTGTGTGTGTGTGTGTGTGTGTGTGTGTGTGTGTGTGTGTGTGTGTGTGTGTGTGTGTGTGTGTGTGTCTACATGTGAGACAGCTCTAGTCGTGACATTTCTTGATCCCTGTGACACATTCTTAGGGGCAGTGGACAGTTATTTTTTTGGTAAAAATGAAAATAAATAAAAATAAAGTAACACATTTTCTATTGTCCTTTGGCCTGCTGCTGATTGGCAGAAATCCTCAGGGGCAGAGAAAATAGTCACACCGAGACAGCCGTTTGGGCTTGGTGACTGTTGGATGATGGACACATTTCCTCAAGGCATTATTGACAGTTATAGTCATAATTATGTGAATTTGACTAAAGGAAAAGGAATGTTTTGACCCTTATGTCAACAACATTTTGGTCAAAATTCGAAATGGTTCTATCGAGCCAACATTCGGACCTTGTTTTTAACTTAAGTTTCACTTTTTAAACGGCATAGCTGCAGGTTTAAAATTATTTTCTTGTATCTGGAAATAAATGCTCACAAGCACATTGCATTCACCACAGTAAAAATACTGAGGAAGATTTACTTAGCACTTGTATGAAAAAGACATTTTCATAATTTTTAGAGCCTGAACTAAAAATGATGTGACCTCATAATATGAAGTAATATAAAATACATAATTATATTAATTATAAGATACAAATGCCATACAATAAGGTACAGACTTCATTATTACTGCATACACAGACTTCATAATTACTGCATACAAATCTCAAGTATAAGATACATATTTCATATTTAAAAAATCTGTAACTACAAAATACAGTTTTGATAATTACAGGAATCAAATCTCAGAAAAACAAGATTCAGATTGAATTGGTATGATTACCAGATAATCAGATGATCATCATTAATACATAGAAATATGATAATAACAAGAACAAATGTCATAACAAGATATTATTATTATTTTGTTTTTTTAGAGAAAATCCCACACACTGACCATTACACAAGCAATAATTTATTTAGAAGAAAAATTCAACATTTCGGTCTCAGACCTTCATCAGGTAAATTAAAAAAAGTTTTTGATCTGCTACTTTTGATTATATCCTACGCACCTGTCCGACAAAAGAGGTGTGCAAAAAAGCTTTCCTACATCATAACAAGATACAAATCTCATAAGTACCAAACACTGATTTCATAATTATAACTATACAAATCTTATAATTACAAAAACAAATTAATAAAATATAATCTATCACATACAATATGGACTGCATTCTACAAGCACCATTCACCCTATTCACGCAGTCATACACATGTGGCTGAGGTTGGAATACTATGGAATGGCATTTTATTCAATTTTATTTAAATAAATACATTTGTAAATTCAAAAATGCATCCTAAAATAAATAAATGAGGCAGTACATATACAAATAAATGAAAATATATAAATTAGTTTATATTATTATTATAAAATAGTTCAATAAATAAATAGGTTTTACTTTTATTCATTTCAAGGGACTTATTTAATGAATCCACATTTATTTATTTCAGGGGACTTTAAATTCGCTTACCACTTAAGTCAACATTTCTATGTTTCCCTCTCTATTTATTTCCATTTTTTACATTCAAATGAAGGGGCGTGGCTATCTCACAGCCTCATACTAAAAGCAACTAGCTAGCCTGGCATTGCCAGAATTTCACTATCTGCCAGAGGAAAAGAAAACACACTGTCACATTCATCACACATTTCTACTTGTTATTGGTTGTATTTCCTTTTCTCCCATAATGTTTACAAGACATGTTGTTTTTCTCTCTCTGCACTTGCAAGGGTCATTTCCTGCGTTGATGCCTAAAGAGCCAACAACTTGTCAAATTACAGCAGTAACAATAGTAAACATGTTACCTCTGATCGCTCTATAGTAGAGTTATATATAACAATCATAACTTGCTGTGTCATAGCAACAGAACGATATTATTAGGGAGCTTGAACACCTGAAAGTTGAAATGGATGTTATCAAGCAGATGTTGGGGTCAATAACGAGCTGTCACATTGTAGCTGCCATCTTGCCGGAGGCCATTACTTTGCCACTGAGCAGCCAATTTAGAAATGGCAAAAAATAAAGTGAGTGCTGGCCTGCGTCAGTGAAATGGTAATGGTAACTATGTTCAAATACCAGATACGTGACTTTGTTTAATTTTTAAATTTTTCATTACAGTTTTCTGCTGTCTTCTGAATACACTAATAAATATTACTACTGCCTCAATTTAGGCACATTATCTGTCAACAATTTGGGGTGGGGTTCAAACCCAGCATGCAACACAAGGCGTTTCCTCATCCGCCTGCTAACAACCCAAGTGGCCAACAGCTGTGCTGGCAGGGCTCTGGCCGGAAGTTGGCCTTTGGGGACATGCTGCTCAGTGGAACAGTCATAGGTACAGTGTGTTCATGTCGGGTTAAGTCTGAGATGGCTGTATGGCAGGTTAGGTTTAGCCTAGGGCACTTTTAAGACTCCACCTCTGGCTCAACCTGTATAAACTTTTTATACAGCCAACATTTTAGCTTGTCATAGTCTTTTTCAACGAGAGAGTTCCAGGAGTTAGAAGTAGATGAGCCAAACTCAGGAACTAAACGAGACAGTAAAAGTTCCTTATGGACATTACTGTTTCCATTTCCACCTCATCTGTAAATTAGAAAAAAAAAATACTTTTACATATTTAGAAATAGTACTGCATCATTATTTTGGTAGGATATCAAGTGTTATTTCTCCCATTCTTTCACTGCTGTTTTCAATGCCATTTCCATGCTCCCATCCAGAGGTGTCAAGTAACAAAGTACAAATACTTCGTTACCTTACTTAGGTAGAAATTTTGGGTATCTATACTTTACTGGAGTAATTATTTTACAGCAGACTTTTTACTTCTACTCCTTACATTGTCACGCAATTATCTGTACTTTCTACTCCTTACATTTTAAAAATAGCCTCATTACTGCTATTTCAGTTTGGCTTGTTTTCATTCTGGCTCGTCATCGTTCAAAAAAACACACACAAAAAAACCTACCCAGATAAATCCCGCCATCCAGATAGAGTGAATTTAATTGTGGTTGGATGAGAAGTATAAAGATATACCATTCTGACACCCTATTGGTTTGTACGCGATCCATCGCACCTGCACAGACCCGGTGATAGGCACCGGTGTCTTAAAGTGGTGATAGAATGCAAAACTGATTTTAACTTGTCATAGTTGAATAATGACTTTTAGTTTAGTGGGTAACTAGGACATACATAGAACCTCTAGATCCCATTGACACCTCTTTTCTCTGCAAATCTCACTATTTGAAACTGCCTCTGAAAACGGGCGAATCTCAACAAGCCGCCTAGTTGACGTCAACTATTGCGGCTCCTCCTCATTTGGCTCTAGTCTGTTTTGTCATTAAATTCACTTCTGAGACTTTTTTATGGAAAAAATCAACTATGTAGAGGTCAAATATGGGCCGTTTTACGAAAATTGATGTCTAATTGCAAATTTTGTCCGACTGTGTGTCGGACTTCCCTTCACAGACCCCGGCCTGCTGTGAGCTCCGTTACAGCTGGCAGCCCACGGCACTTCATACCCGCGTAAAGTCACCGTTTTGGGCTAATGAACTACAAATCGCCGCTGCTCTGACAGAGCTCCAGGGCCTGCAACTCCCCTCTTCCTGCTAGCTAAATGCCCGGTGTATGCAAGGCCGGATTTACCACCGGGCCGATTGGGCCGGTGCCCGGGGGCCTCCGACCTCTAAGGGGCCTCCAAGACCCCACTAACTGTGTGGCCTCATACTTTTTTTTTTTTCTTCTTTTTTTTCTATTTAAAATTAAATTAAAATAAAATTAATTAATTAGTGTGTGTTTGTGTGTATGTGTGTTAACAATAATTTAGTTGCACACAAAAAATATTATGATCAGTTTTTAGGCTGTGTCGGCTGTGTCTGATGACTACGAGTCAGGTTACCGCGGAAACGGTTGATAGCGGCAAGACAGGCGGTGGAGGAGAGAGAGAGAGAGAGTAGAGGACATCGAGAAAACAAAACAAACAACATGGATAAAAAACGGTGGAGCAGCGGAGCCACAAAACGGAAAGCTAAAAGGGAGAAGGATAGCAGAGAGGATTTAATTAAGAGTAATATTCCAACCATCTCCACTTTTTTCCCCACGGTCTCCGACTCCGCAGGCGGCAGAGACCCGGCAGTATGTAGCTACGTTACCAGTTTGACAGCCTCAAAATGTAGGTCTATCTACAACTTTTCCCACTTATTAAACACCCTAATTATTATAGATACCCCGATCGGCGCCGAAGCCTTCCGAACCACCGACCCACCTAAATAAATATTGTTTATTGTTTTCTGATGTAGCTAGAGCCCAGCACCTCTGCTCTCTCCCCATATGATAGGTTGCTTTTTAAATCATGTAACGTTGTATCAATATACTGTTCATTTTTATGACCAGAAACGCGGTCTAAGCTTATCAATGCATTTCAATGCATCATATGTGGGAGTCATTCTCTAGTTGAGGGTACTTTCCAGTCATATTTCACATGCATATTTTAAAAGGAGCCTATATCTTTTGTCTTTTTCCGTCAGTTCACTGCAGAGAATCGGTGAAGTATAGCTTTGTTGTTTTTAATAATTTTAGAACCATCCGCTGATTAGCTAAATCACTTAGGCCCAGGGTTAAATGGCACCGGGGCTCCCCGGGGCTCAGCGCCGGCACATAAGCCTGCTCGTTTGTCCGGATGTGCCTGCTTGCAGTCTAAATATGTCACATAAAATTTTATGAAAGTGATGCTTTTGAAAACATGATATTTCTGACAATAAATGAAAGATTTTTGAAATGGCATGTCTATTTTGTCTCGGCGGAGATGAGATGAGAACAATCAGAACACGGCAACAACCCGCCCGGAACTGCAGACAATTCACCACCGCGGGTCAACTACGCCAAAGTGTCTCTGTTGGTAGGATTAACAGATCAAATGCCTTCTCCTAAAACTAAAAACCCCGTTCGCAGTGGTGGAAGCCCGGTGCTCGGAAGCTTCACCGGCCGCTACGAGTTCATGTCGCTGACCCAGCCTGAACCGGTCCTCGCTGTCGCATCTCCGCCAGCGGTAGGGCTCCGAGCATCGAGAGTGTCACGTCTGCCTCCGCTCTTATTGTGTTTTCTGTTTGTTTTCATGTACTTCCTGTTTTATTTTGCATCCACTGTGTGTCTTCATTCACTTCACTTCCTGCCTTTGTTTGTTTCCCGCCGTTTTTGATTACCTGTCTCCGCCCTAATGTTATTCACCTGTGTCTGGTTGTCTTCCCCTCCCCCGTGTATATATACTCACCTGTGTTCCCTTGTTCTCTGCCAGATTGTTGTAGCTCCATGTTGACTCACTTTCCAGCGTTCCCTTGTTTTGTTTCCCCGTGTACCCTGACCTATTGCCTGTATCATCGACCACGTTTGCCTGCCTGTTGGATCTGTACCGTTGCTTGCATTGTTCTGGGAGCAATAAACCGATCACCTTTATCCTTGTTTCCTGAGTCGTGCATTTGGGTCTGCCATTGTAGCCTGACAGAGAGCCCCACTCGGTGCCGTGTGTGTGCGTGCGTGCGTGCGTGCGTGTGTGTGTGCGTGCGTGTGTGTGTGTGTGCGTGTGTGTGTGTGTTAGTAAAGAGAGAGATTGGGAGAAGGAAGTTTGTGTGAGGTGGACCTGCTCACCACAGATCCAAATCTTCTCAGATGTTGCTACTGTCATATGCTGCATGTCTGTGTCTTCATGTGGCACATTATGTTTGGCACATTGTATGGGTCACTTCTTATATCATAACAAGGTAATACAATGTGTAATCAAGTGATGACTGATTAACAGTAATGTAAATGCTAGTATAGGCTCTTAACCTTGCAGTTTTTGCACATATCATGTAAGACTCAATTTCTCCATTTCTTTCCACAAAACTCTCCTGAAAGTGCCATTTAACGGTTTATTTTTTTTTTTTTTTTTAATTCCCGGGGGGGGGGGGAGGGGTAGGTATACCCCGGACCCTCCTAGGGTGATTGTGATGACATGCTTTTTGAAGAAGAGGTTGCTGTCCAAACTAATTCCTGATGGTGTGGATGTGTGAGGAGGGAGACAGAGTGAATTTACAGATGGTGAAGCAAAAGATGTGCGATGTATGCAAGAGGAATTTGGGACCGATGATGATCGTGTCTGATTTGTCACAGTTAAGTTTGAGAAAGTTGGTTTGCATCCATGATTGAATTTCACTGAGGCCAATGGTCAAAGTGGAGTGAGTTGCCGTGGTGATGAATTTGGTGGGGATGTAGCTGAACAACATCGGTAATGGCGTTACATTGTCAGGTGTCATTACATATCAGGAAATTATGACATAGAATAAAATAGTTGCCATACATTAAGTTGTGCAATTTAACTTTGAGAACTACATTTCACGCTGAGAGTGAGCTGTATAGGCCTATACGTATATATAAGTTATACGCAACCTATTTTCATTCATATATTTGAAACAGCTCTGTTACACTAGGCTAGTAGATGTTGATCATCTGTTTCTCTGTGAAGGGGAGAGACAGTGAGAGAGAGTAAAAGAGGTGCTCAACAATCAGCTGTTTTTCCAAAGTCAGTTCTTTAGGCTGTATTTTGATAGATTTTAATCTGCTTTAGTGCAATAAATTCTGTTGATTTTGTTAGATAGATATTTATAGAGTCACAATTAACATCACAAGAAATGGAGTTGGAGAAAGTGGTTTTGTTTTAAACTAAAGAAAAACCCACAGCTTACTTTTACTGTTTCTAAAAATGTAGATGCTGTGTGAGTTTGGGCCGAGAGTTCTGTGAGGGGGGGGCCTCCAAGATTTTGTGCCCAGGGGCCTCTGCATTCTAAATCCGTGCCTGGGTGTATGTGAGTGAGAGCGCGGTCAGCGAGCTTGTTACGCCAGCATTCTCTTACCACAGGTTCCAGTTACTCTTTTAATGTGTGTAATTATAATGTGTTGAGTTATTTAAACAAACGATTGGGAAAATAAACGCTGCTTGTCCGTGAGTCTCATTGATAGAGCCTGCGGCTGGATGTAGCTCTATCAATGAGAGCTAGCTAGCCTCCTCTTAGAATTCCTCTGGAATTCACAAAAATTCATTAACTTGAAATCGGATTGTTAGCTTTATAAGACATTTAGTTAGATGTTGTATATGTGGCGTGACAAAATTCAAACTGTAAATATACTCGAATTACGACCAAAAATGAAGCTAACTAGCCGCAATCTGTACACATAGGATTGAAGGGACAGTCGCAGCTAACGAAACCCTTACAGCTCACAAATATTCATTAACTTGAAATCGGACACCGTTGTTAGCTTAATAAAACATTTAGTTAGATGTTGTATAAGTGGCGTGACAAAATTCAAACTGTAAATATACTCAAATTACGACCAAAAATGAAGCTAACTAGCCGCAATACATAGTATTGATGGGACAGTCGCAGCTAACAAAACCCTTACAGCTCACAAATATTCATTAACTTGAAATCGGACACCGTTGTTAGCTTAATAAAACATTTAGTTAGATGTTGTATAAGTGGCGTGACGAAATTCAAACTGTAAATATACTCGATTTATGACCCAAAATGAAGCTAACTAGCAGCAATCTGTACACATAGGATTGAAGGGACAGTCGCAGCTAACGAAACCCTTACAGTTCACAAATATTCATTAACTTGAAATCGGACACCGTTGTTAGCTTTATAAGACATTTCGGTATGTTGTATAGCTAAGTGGCGTGACATGTGTGTAACATGTGGTAAGAGATTGCTGGTGTAACAAGCTAGCTGGATGCGCTGTCACTCTCACACGACGGGCCATTTAGCTAGTAGGAAGAGAGGAGATGCAGGCCCTGGAGCTCTGTCAGGGCAGCGGCGTTTGCTAGTAGTCCAATAAGCCCAAACGGTGACTTTGCGCGGGTATGAGGTGCTGTGGGCTGCAGCAGCCGTGCCGGAGCTCAATCAAACTCACAGCAGGCCAGGGTCTGTGGAGGAAGGCAGGCTGGGCGGCGAGGCAGCAACACAGGCAGCTGAACTCCGACACACAGTTTTACCAAATTTGCAATTAGCCATCCATTTTCGTAAAACGGCCCGTATTTGAGCTTTATATAGTTGATTTCTCGCATAAAAAAAGTCTCAGAAGTGAATTTGGTAAGGAAACATTGCAGTTACTGGAATATGAGATTCTGTCACGTTTCTAATGTGTGTGTATTGGGAATTCGCTCAACCAATCAGCACGCGACCTCTAATGCGTGTGTATGGCGATTCGCTCAACCAATCAGCGCGCGTCTCTACGTGTGTATACAGGGATAAGGCTCAACCAAGCAGCGCGCAGCTCATCTAAATATTCATGACCATACCATATTTGGAAGAAAAGCTCTTGTTACAAATAGGGCCAAAACACAGGGATGGCCATTTTCAGCCCAACTAATGTTACATACCCCATTAGGAGACCATAAGGAACAGTGTGAAATACCCTATATAATCATTCTATCACCCCTTTAATGACCGTTATCTACTGGACCGAATAACAACACGGATTTCGGTGCCTTATTAGGTGCCACTTAAATGCCTGCGCTTCTCTCTGATGCTCCGAAAACGGACGTTAGAGGGAACCGAAACATCGCAGCACGGGACGCTAGTTAACACTACACATGACAGCAGCTAACGTTAGCCTAGCGTTAGCTAGCAGCTGGAGTAAACACGGTTAAAATGCTGACAGCTAAACGGTGTAAAAGTGTGTCTTTATTTCACTGGAGAGGATTCTAACACCAGACTGTAGCTGCCGTTGTCTGAAAAGCACAGACTCAGCCTGAAATAAGTTATTGTTGTTACATACACAAGCCATTCTTTAATGTCGCCTTGTGCTCCTTTTTTTTTAGATCAACTTTTTATTCTTTTATATTTTTGAACATAGAGAACAGACAAATACAATTGAACAAGGTGCTCCCTTTTTTTTGTGGAGGTGGGGTAGTAACTATAGGCCCCTGTGGCGCGGCCTAAGCTTTTATCCTTAATGGCATTTTTTTCCCCTTACATTACACACTTTTACTTTTATACTTTAAGTAGTTTTGAAACCAGTACTTTTACACTTTTACTTGAGTAAATAGCTTGAGTTGATACTTCAACTTCTACAGAAGTCTTTTCAAACCCTAGTATCTGTACTTCTACCTGAGTAATGAATGGGAATACTTTTGACACCTCTGCTCCCATCACTCTCTAGCTCGCTCAATCGCAGCTCTCTCATTGTTTCGTTCACTCGTAGTTCCAGTTTCCAGACTCTCTCTCTTTCTTCCTGCTGACAACATAGCCTAGCTTTGTTTTGATAATTTGATCATTAATAAACAACACCATAATATTGGTGCTAAATTGATACTTTTGAAAATGGTGCAGGTGCACAAAAAGACGACGAGTCGGTGACAATTAAGAACGGTTTGCTTATTGCTAAGGCCATATGGTCAAATTTCAATGATTTATTTAAAATGTCAATTCAACTCAATTTTAGTGAGAGAAAAGAGAGTAAATATAATAACTTATTTCACGTCAATTGCTGTTAAATGACGAAAAGAAGAGCCACTAGATGGCAGAAGGGTAATTTACAACTGGGCCATAAGGGGTCATGAACCAATCCTCATACAGGGAGATTCAAATATCAATCGCATCCCGGTCCACCCCTATCCCAACATCCAACTGGAGAGCTACCCTGGAACTACCGCCTTCTATTTCTGGAACTTCCAGAAAGCCACCCCCATCTTTTCATTGGCCTCAATAATTGTTGTATTTGTGGTGGATTTATGGTTTAGCGCCGTCCAAAACGATTATGATTGGTTTAAAGAAATGCCAATAAACCAGAGCACGTTTTTTTTCCTATCCTGGAATGATGTGTGGACTAGCCAGACCTTCCTCCGCAGCGCTGTGGAGGAAGGTCTGGCAATGTGAATTGTAATTTCACTGATCATTCTCCAGCACATGCTGTCTAATACAGCAGAAATTCTCCTTAAAAGTCCCTCACGCACAATTTCCTCTCTCATTTGCACTTTATCCTGCTGATTGTCTCTAAAAATAAAGTGATGAAATGCATCCATCACTCGACTGATAATGAAAGACGACGGAGACACTGCTTCCGGGATTTTATTTTGTACATTTAGCCGGAAAATGACTATGAACTGTCATAAAGTGAAATTCTCTGAGTGTGTGTGTGTGTGTGTGTGTGTGTGTGTGGCTTCCAGCCCCAGTCATCATGAATCATTGGTTTAAATGATCCTAGCATGCTAATTCCTGCTGATTCCTTTCCATGCTGTTATTATAAAAGTCAGCACAACAGTCATTAACAGCAGAAAACAGCTTAAAACTTTACCCATCTGACTCCTGAATGAACCCAGCGCAGCACGCCATGAAACATGACCCTGTGTGTGTGTGTGTGTGAGAGAGAGAGAGAGTCTGTGTGTGAGTGAGAGAGAGAGAGAGAGAGAGAGAGAGAGAGAGAGAGAGAGTGAGTGTGTGTTTGTGAGAGAGAGAGAGAGAGAGAGAGAGAGAGAGAGAGAGTGTGAGCTTCCTAATCCAGGATTTATTGGCCATTAGTACAGCCTGAAAGTCATTACAGTTCATTTTGCTGCCGGGTTGACGTTTTATTAGGACAAATACTGGCTTTTTGGATATGTGCGTGTGTATTTGTGTGTGTATAAGCGTGTGTGCACACTTTAGTGTTTATGAGTACGTTTGCATGTGAGTGTGTATGAGTGACATTTTATCAGGACAAATTTCCCCATAGGGATGGAGGCCATGATTTCTGAGAGCAGGAAAAAGACTAAAAAGCCTCAAGAAAGGAGAGATGGATAGATAATAAAGGGATTGACAGATGGATAGAGAGTGAAAAGAAGGATTGACATGAGGTGCAATGGATGGATAATGTGTTAGACAGATGGATGGACACAGACAAAGATCGTAGAAGGAATGGACAGATGCATGCATTAGGAAAATGACGGTGGGAAAGACTTGGGAAAGACACTGTAAGGAAGTAGAGTTGAAAAATTGGAATGAATGATAGCTTGATCGTAGGAAAAACTGGCAGTGATGGTGGGGGTTTAACTGATCCTAACATTTCTGGACTGAAGTTTGCAAAAGAGCAAGAGAAAGTGACGATGTGTAATGACACACCCAGTGTCTCCTGGATGCTTTTAGTCAGTCCCTCCAGAAAAACACGATTATGCAATTGCATAATTCAATGCATAATCAGCCAAAGTCTGCATATTTATGCGGGAGCCGCATTTTTTCAAATATGCCGCACTTTCGCCGCATAAATTGCCGATTTCCATGCAAAATATGCACGGCTTGCATGATTTCATAATCCCCGCATTTTCGTTGCAAAAAAGTCACATATATCTTAGCAGAAAGCTGAAAAAATGTTGCATTTACTTCACACAAGAGCAGCCATTTTCCCCTGTTGCCATGGGAACGTTATGAAGTGACGTAATTACGCGACGTGAACTTCATCGAAAAGCAGGGTGTTGGGGATGCCAAGATGGCGGCGATGTAGGTGGTTGTGTGTCTTTTCGCTCTGTCAGGTAACGCGGAGGGTTTGAGTTTAACTAACCGATGAAACTTTAAAAATACCAGAAGGCAACGCAGATAAGTGACACCTTATACATATAGTGCTAAATCGGACCTGAATGGCCAAAAGGAAAAGCAAAAAGACTTTGGGACTGGAAAAAGCTGACGACGCTAACATTACTCTAAACATGCTACACGTTGATGAAGCTAGCAACTGCCCTATAGAGATGCGGGATGTGGATGAAAATAGTGGACAAGAAAAGGATGGTGACTGGTTTGAGGCAAGTCCAGATGCACAAGTTGATTTCGAGGCCCTTGCAACTCCATTGCCAGATACTCCGTTAAAACCTCCAACAAAAAAGGTAAAACGTGACAACAGAGAGTTTGCAGAGATTTTAGAAGCCATCCTTGTGTTATCTGGGAAACATGATGAGACTTTTCGGAAAATATCTGCTATAGAAAAAACGACTGAGTCAACTTCGAAACAGATGGAAAAGCTAACTTCGACCGTTCAGCAGCTTACTTTGGATGTTAAACAACAGAAACACACACTGGAAGTCATGAAAAAAGAGATCAATTTATTGCAAGCAGAAAATAAAACTCTGAAGGCAAACATCGCTGACTGCCAGAGTTACAGCCGAAGATGGTCCCTGAAGATTCACGGCGTGAAGGAGGAAGATGGAGAAAATATCAGAAGCAGAATCATCGAGATCTTGGGTAAAGTGGCTCCTAATATTCGTGACAGCCTGAAGGATGGGGTCGACATCGTCCATCGCATCGGGCAACGACGACAAGACGGCTCGAATAGATCAACCATCATCCTTTTTGCAATGCGTCGTTTTCGTGATGCTGTCTGGAAGGAGGCGAGAGGCTCAAAGTTTCTTCTGGACAACAACTTAAGGCTCACCGAAGCACTGTCCCCTGAAGAGAAAGCAGCCAGAGAGAAGCTGTGTCCCTTGGTGAAGAAAGCAAGAGAAGAAGGGAAGAAGGCTTCTTTTCGCGGCCTTTTTGTCTTCATAAACGGAAAGAAGATTGATTGTTCAGAGGTAGTATAAAATGTCTATGCAGACGTAGCTAAGTCTCATCTAATACTGAGAATAGTCATTCAAGCTGTTTGATAGCTACTTAGGTTACTAAAAAATATACTTTATTGCAAGTATGCTACTAAATTTGCACCTTATCATCTCAGTGAAGGTAGCCCAATTCACACCTTATTGACTTAGTTGATTGTGGAGCAAAGCCGAATTTTTTCCTTGTGCTCCCTTTTTGTTTTTTGTTATTGTTGTTTATCTTCGAGATAATTTTGATGTAGTTGTCATAGAAGCTACATTCATGGGCACAACAAAAAGGAACTTTAACCCTATTTTCTGTTGGAACCTTGATATTTTCTTTTTTTTCTAAAATGCTATTTTTCTCCTTTTCAAGCAAAGAAAAAAAACAAAAAAAAAACACAATCCCTTGATTAGTCCAACCTAAGATGTTATAATTTTGAATAGTTGGTTGTTGTTGTCTTCTTTAGATACATGGGGTTGACCCAATGACCTTTTTTCTTTTTACTGTTCTACTATTGGCTAACCCATATTTTCTACTTTAATTGTGTGATTTTGGTGGACATCTATCAAATCTCAGTTAGCATACTTAGAATTAAAATCCATGGTCCTTTTTTTGACTAGATATATCTATAATAATACTTTTCTTTAGGGTGAAAACAAGCTTTGATGGCTGTGGCATCACCTTCTCTGTCACTATCTGTTATGCCAAGTTAAAAGGTTGTTAAGCTCCACCTCCTTTTTGGTGGATTTTTTTTAGCACTTTTCAGGTTCTTTGGTGCTCAAGCGATTTACAGGTATTCCTTTTTTCATAAAAGTTTTTGTATGGATTTTATGTTTAATTCTCTAAATGTTATGTCTTTAAATGTCAGAGGTATCAGGGATATTACTAAGAGGAAAGCAATCTTTCTTTTATGCAAGAGAACTGAGGCTGATTTTATTTTACTTCAGGAAACACATTCTTGTGAATCAGATGCCAAATTCTGGAAGACTCAGTGGGGTAATTTAGCTCATTTTTGCCATGGTACTAATCATTCAGCAGGGGTTTTAATTTTATTACATAAATTTAGAGGGGATATTCTTGAAACTGTCTCTTCTCAAAATGGTAGATGGATTACGTTGATAATTAAACAAGACAATGCTATCTTTATTGTTTGTAATATATATGGGTTTAATTCCCACGCTTCTAATAAGGTCTTATTTACTGAAATAGCATCCAAATTGAAAGATCTGAATATTAAGTACCAGGGTTCTTTCATAATTCTTTGTGGAGTCTTTAATGAATGTCCTGATGATGAGTTGGATAGAGACCCCCCTAGGCTTAGTCAATCTTCACAGTGCAATAACCTTGTGTCATTTCTATGCTCCAACCTTTCCTTGACTGATGCATGGCGTTTCTTCAATCCCAGTACCAAAGACTTCACTTGGTGTAACAGAAGACTGACTTTAAAATCTAGAATTGATATTTTTTTGATTTCATCATCTATCCTTCAATTCGTGAAAGAAGTTAATCATCTTTATGCCCCATTAACTGACCATAAACAAATTATTTTGAAATTAAGTGCTACTCAGGAGTCATCAGGTTGTCGAGGGTATTGGAAATTCAACAACTCTCTTTTGAAGGATGATTCCTTTAATGACTCTATCAAAAAACTAGCAAAAGAACTCCTCAATGACGACCTAAACGACAACTACAGGATAAAATGGGAATTCTTTAAATACAAAGCCAGATGTGTTGCGGTTAAAAGAAGTAAGGAACTAAAAAAAGAAAAAAGTAAGGTAGAAGCTGAATTGATGCACAAACTTCACCTTTTACTGACAAAAATAAACATTAATTTGGAAGAAGAACTCGAAATAAGGAAAATCCAGCTACAGCTGGACCAAATGTATCTAGACTTGGCAAAAGGAGCATTCATTAGGTCAAGAGCCAAATGGCTTGAAGAAGGGGAGAAGAACACCAGTTACTTTTTTGCTCTTGAGAAGAGAAATTTTAAAAGAAAATCTTTATCTGCCCTTAATATTGACGGAGTTCCTTCTAAAGATCCAAAGCTAATTTCTAATTTTGTCACCAAATTTTATAGGAACTTATATGAATCACACTTTAATGCTAGTGATTGTGCAAATTTTTTGAATAATCTTCAAGCTTTCATCCCTTCGATTGATGAGGAATTTAAATCACTATGTGAATCTGACCTGTCAGTCAATGAAATTAAAGATGCACTTTTTTCAATGAAGAAGGGCAAATCTCCAGGAATCGACGGCCTATCTGTTGAATTTTATATACACTTTTGGGAATACCTTCATAACTCTCTAGTATGTATGTACAAAGAATGCATCAATCACGGGGAGATGACAGCTACAATGAAGCAAGGTATCATATCTCTTATCCCCAAACCTGACAAAGACCCTCTTTTAATTGATAATTGGCGTCCTATCACTCTTTTAACAATAGATTATAAGATATTGGCTTTAGCTTACTCAAACAGACTGAAAAAAGGGCTAGACTCTATTATAGCTGAAACTCAAACAGGTTTCATGAAAAATCGACATATTAGTTGTAATATCAGACTCAAATTAGATCTGTTGGATTATGCAGATGCAGTTAAGTCTGAGGCACTCATTTTGTTTCTAGACTTTTATAAGGGCTTTGATACAATTGAACACAAATTTCTCTTACAGTCCCTTAATGTGTTTGGCTTTGGTAACAAGTTTGTAGACATTGTCAGTATGTTTTATAAAGATATTAATAGTTCGGTTATAATTAATCTCAATACCTCTAAAAGATTTCAAATTAATAGAGGGGTCAGGCAGGGGTGCCCTATCTCGCCCTTCCTATTTATTTTGGTCTCCGAATTATTGTCGCTTAAAATTACATCTGACAGAAATTTTGAAGGAATCTCAATATTTGGTAAGGAGTTAAAAATTTCCCAATTGGCAGACGACACTACAATTTTCCTAAAGAACAAGAACCAGTTATATAACTCTATTCACTTGATAGATCAATTTTCCAAGGCTTCAGGTTTAAGATTGAATATGTCCAAATGTGAAATCTTATCTCTACATTGTTGTGATGATCGTGTTATTGAAAATATCCCAGTTAAGGACTCTGTTAAGTATCTGGGGATATTTATAACTAGAAATCTTATTGCTGGGCAACATCTAAATTTTTCAAGTAGAATAAAGAAAACAAAGAATATTTTTAACATCTGGCTTCAAAGGGATTTGTCTATTTTGGGTAGAGTTCTCCTCTCTAAAGCAGAGGGTCTATCTCGTTTCGTGTATCCATCTTTATCCTTATTCGTAAATAACTCATCAATCACTGATGTAAATCGAATTTTTCTGGATTTTATTTGGAAAAATAAGTCCCACAAGCTAAAGAAAAATGTACTTTCCTGTAGTAAAGCAGAAGGAGGTCTTGAAGTCCTAGATTTCAGTGACACTGTGAACACCTTTAAAATTAATTGGTTAAAAAGATGTCTTAAAAACCCTGAGTCAATTTGGTACTTTATCCCAAATTACATTTTTAACAAAATTGGAGGGCTTTCCTTCATTTTAAAATGTAATTTTATGCCAAATAAATTGCCAATTAAATGATCAAAATTCCATCAGCAAGCCCTTTTAGCTTGGAAGCTAGCCTTTGTCCACAATTTATCGCCGCACAAGACATTCCTCTGGAACAATTGTAACATAGTCATTAGGAACAAATCCTTATTTTTTCCTAATTGGTTCCATAGAGATTTAAACCACATTCTTAATCTTTTCAATGAATCTGGTGATATGCTGTCCTATGAACAATTTATTAATGTACACAATTTTCCAATTCCTTTCAGAGAATTTAATTCCTTAACTCGTGCAATCCCAAATGGTTTAATTCTACTTATAAAAAATTACTTAACCTATGATGCACATGTTATATCACAGCCTTTACTATCATTGGATGGAATTGAAGTAACACACATAAAATGTAACAATAAGCATATTCGCCAAATTTTCCAGAGAAAGAATGCTGTTGTACCAAGGGGCAAGTTTGTGTGGAGTTCCAAAATTATAAACATAAATTGGAGAAAGGCTTGGCTTCTACCGTATAAGTATTGTGTTTCTAACAAAGCTAAGGAAGTACACCTCAAAATTTTACATAACATATACCCTACTAATCACCTTGTTGCTAGATTTACTGACATTGACTCCTCCTGTACATCTTGTAAACATAGTATAATAATATTTCCGCAGAATCTGGTATTATCAGATCATTTTTTAATTACTTTTGAATTCTTGCTACCTGACCATACTAAACCAGATAGCAGCTTCTACACTAGATGCCTATCTGACAGTGCTATAGCTAAATTTAAGGAAAGTTTTCCTACATCATTCCAGTCTATGTCGTGCCTTAACATAACAGAGGACCTCTATGTTAACCTCAGTCCCTCTCAAATTGATACATTTGTAGACGGTGCTACGACTTGCCTACGGACGACCTTAGACTCTGTCGCTCCTCTCAAAAAGAAGACGATAAAGCAAAGGAAATTAGCTCCTTGGTATAACTCCCAAACTCGCAAAATTAAAACAAATCTCACGAAACATCGAAAGTTGGCGCTCCACCAAAGTGGAGGAATCCCGTTTGGAATGGCAAGACAGTCTGAAAACCTATAGGAAGGCCCTAAGAAAGGCCAGATCAGACTATTACTCATCATTAATAGAAGAAAACAAGAACAACCCAAGGTTTCTTTTCAGCACTGTAGCCAGGCTGACAGATAGCCACAGCTCTACTGAGCCATCTATTCCTCTAGCTCTGAGTAGTGATGACTTCATGAGCTTCTTTAATGATAAAATTATAACAATTAGAGATAAAATTCAACACCTTTTGCCCTTAACTTCTAACAGTTCATCTTTAAATGCAGGACCGCTAGAAAGAACGATTTACTCCCGAGATATACTTGGACTGCTTTTATCCTATAGACCTTCAACAATTAATGTTAAAGATATCCTCAGCTAAGCCGCCTACCTGTCTCTTAGACCCCATCCCAACGAGGCTACTCAAAGAAGCGTTACCGTGGTAAACACTTCATTATTAGATATGATCAACATGTCCTTACTAACAGGTTATGTACCGCAGTCATTTAAAATTGCTGTGATAAAACCTCTTCTGAAAAAAAAAACCACCCTAGATCCTGAGGTCTTAGCAAACTATAGACCTATATCAAACCTTCCCTTTCTATCCAAGATCCTTGAGAAGGTGGTTGCTAATCAGTTATGTGATTTTCTACATAGCAACAGTCTATTTGATGATTTTCAATCAGGATTTAGAAAGAATCATAGCACAGAGACGGCACTGGTGAAAATTACTAACGACCTTCTAACTGCTGCAGACAAAGGACTTGTCTCCATTCTTGTTCTACTAGATCTTAGTGCTGCATTTGACACTATTGACCATACTATCCTGTTACAGAGACTGGAACACTTAGTTGGCATTAAAGGAATCGCACTAAGCTGGTTTAAGTCCTATTTCTCTGAACGATCCCAGTTTGTTAATGTTAATGATAAACCCTCCAAGCACGCTAAAGTTAGCCATGGCGTTCCTCAAGGCTCAGTGCTTGGACCAATTCTATTTTCCTTATATATGCTTCCTCTAGGTAATATTATTAGGAAACACTGCAGACGATACCCAATTATATCTGTCAATTAAGCCAGATGAAAGTGGTCAGTTAGCAAGACTTCAAACGTGTATTGAGGATATAAAATCCTGGATGACCCACAATTTCCTGATGTTAAACTCAGACAAAACTGAAGTTATTGTGATAGGACCAACGCACCGCCGAACTTCGTTTTCGAAAGATATAGTTACTCTGGATGGTATTACCCTGGCCTCCAGCACTACTGTCAGAAATCTAGGAGTTATTTTTGATCAGGATATATCCTTCAACGCCCACTTATAAACAAACCTCAAGAATAGCCTTTTTCCATCTTCGTAACATTGCCAAAATTAGGAATATCCTGTCTCAAAACGATGCTGAAAAACTAGTCCATGCATTCGTTACTTCTAGACTAGATTACTGCAATTCCTTATTATCAGGTTGCCCAAATAAGTCCATTAAGACTCTCCAACTGATCCAGAATGCTGCAGCACGTGTTCTGACGAGAACTAAGAGAAGAGATCATATTTCTCCTGTATTAGCTTCTCTGCATTGGCTTCCAGTGAAATATAGGATTGAATTTAAAATCCTCCTCCTGACTTACAAAGCTCTAAATGGTCAAGCACCATCATACTTAGAAGAGCTCATAGTACCTTATTGTCCCACTAGAGCACTGCGCTCCCAGAATGCGGGGCTACTTATGGTTCCTAGAGTCTCTGGAAGTAGACTGGGGGCCAGGGCCTTCAGCTATCAGGCTCCAGTATTGTGGAACCAGCTCCCAGTCGGGGTTCGAGAGGCAGACACCGTTACCACATTTAGGAGTAAACTGAAAACCCTCCTCTTTGATAAAGCTTATAGTTAGGGACGAGGAGTTGAAGCGTCCACCTAACCCGCCCACTGCTTCTCCTCGTAGTCATCAGTTTTTTTTTTTTTATACTGTATAACTAATAATCGAGCGAGAGTAGGGAGGCGGTCCAGTACAGCCCGACCCGGTTGGGGGAGTTCTAACCAGGCACCTCTCTTTAACCTGCCTCTCTTAAGTTATGCTATTACAATTCTAGACTGCCGGGAGGCTGTTCCTCCCTAAGACACACTGAGCTGCTCTCTCATCTCTACTTGTTACTTTTTGTATGCATCCTGTCCCAGAAATGCTTGTTACTAATCTAGCTCTGGGGAACTCCCCGGAGTCCTTATAAGAGCTATGCTCTTTCTCTGCATTCCCGGCTGCATCCTGCTGCGTCCTGCTGCATCCGCAGCCTCCACCCGTGCTCTGCAGCGCCATTTACATCCCGCTTGCCCCTGCTGTGATGTTCCTATGCACAGAGTAGTCAGGATCCGGTATAGGAGACTGCAATACTCAGTATGACACGATGTGCCCTGCTATGACATGAACTTCCACGATAACCTTCAAAGTCAATGTGACTTCTAATGTGACTGTTATCACCACTGTTCATCACGCCCCCAACCGCCCGTCAGACACCGCCTACCAAGAGTCTGGGTCTGCGAGGGTTTCTTCCTAAAAGGGAGTTTTTCTTGCCACTGTCGCAATAGCCACTGCTAATGCTTGCTCTTGAGGGAATTACTGTAATTGTTGGGCTTTTGGAATTTATAGAGTGTGGTCTAGACCTACTCTATCTGTAAAGTGTCTCGAGATAACTTTTGTTATGATTTGATACTATAAATAAAATTGAATTGAATTGAATTGAATAGTAGTGAAACAATATCTCACCTTTTTTTTGATTGTGAAATTTCCAAAAGATTTTGGACAGATTTGGAGTCTTACTTTTTTGAACCCACCAACTCTATCTACTCCTTTAATCTTAAAGATATTATCTGTTTCTACAATAATTCAGATAATGGTGCTCTTGAGTATCTTATACATTTTTTTATTTTGTATGCAAAATTCTATATTCACAAGCAGAAATTTTCTAACTCTTCTCCTAACTTTGTACCTTTTCTCATAGAATTTAAATCTCTACTGAAGTCACTTAGAACGTTGGATAACAAAAAAAGTATTAAAATTGTAGATACTGTAGAGCTTTTTTTCCCTGAAACCTCTGACTAAATTTATGTCTTCTTGTACTTTTTTTTTTTTTTTTTTTTTTGTTTATGTGGGTATATGTATATATATATATGTATATGTATATATATATATATATATATATATATATATGTATGTATGTGTGTATGTATGTATATGTGGGTATATATATATATATATATGTGTAGGGGTGTGTGTATGTGTTTGTTTCTATATATGTATTTTTTTAAATTTTTATAAGTTTGTAAACTTGTTGTTCACGTGCTATTATTGCTTACCTGATTTTTGTAATCTACATTTTGTGAATAAAAAAAAAAAAAAAAGCAGGGTGTTGGAGGTTGAATTTGACATGTACTTTGAGTCTCTTAAGTTGGTATCCAATAAGAAAGCTATCTTAATATCTGATATTATCTGAAATTTCTTTGTTTAAGTGCTCCTGCTGTCTATATTATTAACGATTTTTGAAAGTCTGTCTCTTTTGTATCCTTTATTTCCCTCTGTTTAGACCAGGGGTCGGCAACCTTAGGCACGCGTGCCACCATGGGCACACGGGACCTTAACCAATGGCACGCTGGCAATATGTGTGCAAGAGAGTTATTGATGTGTTGAAATCATGGTTGAAATGCTGAAGCACTCTCTCATCCGCATGACAAATTACAACGTTCACAGTTGCCGACCTCATAGGTGCCGATACCGTGGGTGCTACGGAGCTTGAGCACCCACGAAAAATACTGAGCACCCACGTGTGTCAGACTGCCAGTTCATTTTTATGTTAATTTAATATTAAACATTGCAGGTGGTGCTAAGTGGAGCGTCTGTCATAGTGTGATTGGTCATGTCGGTGGCATTGATTTATAATTTCCCAGGAAGCTGATTAAACTTCTCATCTCCAGTCCTATCTGTGAGAAGTGGCGCTGTCCTGAGTTGAAAGCTAGCTTACTTTACGGCGTGTGTGTTCGTGTCGGCCGCTGTCCATTTCCTAAGGTTCTGAAATGCAAACATTGTTGACTACTTTTTTTTTTTTTTTTGAACTGTGTGCGCGTGTGAGCACCCACGGAGGAAAACATAAATCGGCGCCTGTGCGCGACCTGTTATTTACGGTAGTTTGATTGACTCATATCTCTGACTGGGAACAATACAAAGAGGATTACCAACGGCCGCTGGGGCAGATGAACTAACGCTAGTCTCGTTACTGTAAGGAGGCTACAATTAAACCTTCGTGAGTTAAAAGTCAATACTTATCAGTGCACTCAGCTGTGTAGACCGGCATCAACATGTAGAAAGCGATATTTCAATCTGCTCTGTCTGCTCAGTCCACTCTTGTCCACCGCGCTGTTTTACGCAAACACAGCTCTACTCTGCAAATAGCGAATTTTTAACAAAACAAGCTAAAAGAAAAGCTGTCGGTTTGTAGTCTATTTTTCTTAGTTTACAGGGAATCTTGAAATTTGGACAAATTCTTATAAACTTAAGCTGTCTGAAGAAACCATCCTCTCCGCTGGAGCGGTAAATATGGATGCATTATTAGACCAAAACAAATACATGTGGCTACTTAATATGCACGTGAATGACGCAATCGTTATGGTCATGTTCTTCATTCTTGATAATGATGCTGGTTGTGTTATTATTATTTTGCCACAGCATCATTTCATTGAAAATGAGACATACAGGACCTGCTTATCAGTCCATTCGTCATTAAAGCTGGGCTTTTCCACAACTTTTTGCTTCAGGCTCTTTGACAGTGATATTTTTGTTAGCCCATTTTCCACCAATCAAGACTGCATACTAAAACCATGTTTCCATAATAATAATATACAATAATAATAATAATTACAAGGTCCTGATTATTACAGATTCCCTGGATATTACATTTTGATGTGATGTCATAAAAAAAATTAATGTTAACATGGCACACTAATAAACAAGACATTTTGAAAAGGGCACTTCATATCAAAAGGTTGCCGACCCCTGGTTTAGACTATTACTTTTATTTTTACTTTCATATTATATTATTTGTATATATTTTTCTATGTTATTTGTTTACTTATTGCGATGACTGAATATCTGTAAACTATGTTTTGAAATAAAGTTTAAAAAAAGCAGGGTGTTGGGGGAATCACTTCTTTTTCTCTTTTTCATCAAACCACAGTTTTTGCAAGTTCCCGCAATTTCATCGCATAAAATTGCATAAATATCCTGCATATTCCATTGCATTTTTTAAGAAAACGTGACGCATAATCAAGGATTTTTGCCCGCAACAATCACAAAAAAAGAAGAAAAGGAAATTTTTCCGGAAGGACTGTTTTAGGGTGACAAGAACAAACATGTACTGTAGCTAAATTATCTAGCGACACTAGACTTCAAAAAGTTCAAGTAATACATTTGTTTACTGTCAGATACTAGCTAAGTTAAGCAAGCGCTACTTCTACAACAAATGTCACATCAGCGCCGCACTCGCCAGTCGACAGCATTCGACTTTGCCCACCACAACCACCTCTACACAACGCCAGAGTACAGTAGCAATCATGTAATCCACTGCAACAATGTTTAAACCCACATAATTGTGGTGGAATTTCCAGAAATACCATGTTGTGTTATGATGAGACTAAAGTGAAAGCTTAGGTCATTCATAGTTCACAGGTCAGGGGATGAGAATATTTGGTCGCTCTCCAATAACCAAACCTCTTCATGTAGAATTATGTTTGTCTCTACACAGATTCAGGGAATCTAGGCAGCTGTATGACAAGGGAATGTTTTATCTCAGGACTGTCTCCTTTTGGAGCATACTTCCCAGAGAGAGACAAAGGCTGAACACGGCTTTAGCATCTGTGTTTAGGCGACTGCAATATCTTTGGTTAGGGGAAATCACAACTGCCTCGAGTGACAATTTTACACCCTGTACATATCAGCAGGTGAGCTCGCAGGAGTGCCGCTCCAATCAGTGTCCTCTAGCTCCAAGCAGGAAGTGGGAGGGATTGGACTGAGCTGGACAAATCCCAGACTAGGAACCACACATCCTGCTTAACATATTCAAACATATTCACCAACATGGGAAGCTGCCAGGGGCAGCCATAACAAATTACTTTGCCTGAATGTCTGATTCTGCATTTCCCATTCTGTTCACTGATGACCAATATTGTCAAATAACAAGCTAACTTCTAACTTACTAATTCAATTGGAATCTTGTTTGTGTCCACCTGATGATTGTGAATTCAATATTCACTCTTCTTTTAGCTCTGTTTTGGTCTCCACCACCTTCTCCTATGTCTCGAAATGACACTGATGACACTGAAACCAAACAGTAGATTGCGGACCATGTTTTCTATGTGTTTATCACTACGAGTAACCCCTTTCACATCACAAGATAACTTCACATTTATAAGAATAAAATCCAGCTTGATAATGAGTTAATCAAATTAGTTTTGAGACTGCAATGAAATGATGTACCAGTGGTTGCCTGGAAGGTTGGCAGAACTTCCTTCAGAAATCCTTAACTGTTAAAAATAGTCTGCAGTAAAATAAACATGATTGTGTACTATGCTAAGCAGTGCAAATATGGTTGGAAACCAAAACCTTGGTCAGTTCACATTTACAAAGGAAACTCCAGTAGTGCAGTATTACTAGAAGTCGATGTTCAAGTGAGTAATGTGACCATTTCACCAGAATATTATTGTTGTCAGAATGGAAAAGCTTCTCCAAAAGCCTTTGGACCATCAGGGGACACACAGGCAAACAGAGCAGTATTAATTCAATTTACAATAAGCATGAAATCGATCACACTGCATCACATCTATCACACCACACATTCTGAATAACAGTACTGTACTGTTTTTGAGTTTATGTGTTATGTCCTGTTTTAAACAATTATTTCCATTCATAAACACTTTACATACATGGTATGCATGTATGAGTCTGGCCGTTTGTGTCTGTCTGTGTGTGTGTCTGTGTGTGTGTGTGTGTGTGTGTGTGTGTGTGTGTGTGTGTGTGTGTGTGTGTGTGTGTGTGTGGCATTTCAACTTCATTTTTCTATCCCCTCCCTGCATCTAGCTCATCAGTCACTATGCAGCGCTCTTGGTCAGATAGTCGGACGTAGCACTGCACCCTGCACTGTAGGAAACACACACACACACACACACACACACACACACACACACACACACACACACACACACACACACACACACACACACACACTAATACGATTCACCAATACGTATTAACCTTCTAGCAAGGAGGAGAAAATATGTATAAGTGTGAGCAGGAGAAGAGAGAAAGTTGCATGAGAAAATACAATAAAGACACGTCATAATGATGTATATGAGCCTAAAAGGAGGAAAAAATTTATTCTGCAAAAATCAGCACACTAGACTAAACTCCACTATATTCCTGAATAGCTAAAATCATCGTCTGCATTAAGGGAGACCAGCAAACGCGCCACAAAAAAAGCATCACATCACCAGAACCCTCATCTAGAAGTAGTAAAGCTGAAACAAATGCTCTGAGTAATTATTAGCAGACAGCTGCCGTAAACAGCTCCAGTGAACGCACTTATTTATTTTCAAAGCCAGAGAGCCTAATTAGCTGAAAGCCCTAATTGGCCCTAAGTAATTGTCCTAACAAATAATTAAATCGGCCTGAAGCTGACATTCTTAAGTTCTTGGAAGTCACTGATATCCTCTTTTCCCGTAAACAATGTTAAAAACAAATGAGCTTTATTTGGGCTTTGTCCAAGTCCTGCAGTGTTTCTTTTATCTCCCAATAAGCACAATTAGCAACTTTCTAAACTGAATTTGACAGTGGCCATGCTAATGTTTCCTGTTCTTTCCCAGTTACATTAAATATACATTTTGACATATGTGAAAAAAAAGACTACACTTGCCCAGCTTTTCAGGAACCTTTAGTTTTACACTAATGACAGCATGTAGGGAACAATTGCATTTAATTTTTTTCACATGTATGAATAAAGGTACATTTTTACCAGGACGTTTAATGTGTCCCTATGACCTTATCTCCTCTGTGTCATTTTGTTTTATTTCAATAAATTAAAAGATGAATTCTAAGACTAAACAGAGGGCATTAAGTCAGCTAATCCCCTTTAAACAAATGTAAAACTTTGTATTTCCTGTGTTGTTAGAAGTAAGTGGAAACACGGACGAGCACTGTACCTCAGCTTGTAGTCCGGACCAAGGTTCATGTTTTTATTACATTGTATGCATTTGATCCAGTTAGTTTTGGTTTTACGCTGCAGTTATGCAAGCACACTAAAGAACTATACGTGACATAACTACTAGCCGGGGCGGCTGTGGCTGAGGTAGTAGATCGTCTACCAATCAGAAGGTCGGAGAGATTCGATCCCTGGCGCTGCAGTCCCGTGTTGAAGTGTCCTTGGGCAAGACACTGGACACCAAATTGCTCCCGATGCTGTACTATCGGAGTGTGAATGTGTGTGAATGTTCATGTGACGTGGCACCTTGTACGGCAGCCTCGGCCAGTGTCCTGTCCAGTGTGTGAATGGTGGTATGGATGGCATGTAAAAGCGCTTTAAGTAATTCTTAAGGCTAGAAAAAGCACTATATACATGCAGGCCATTTACATTTACTTCCTGTCGCCATCACATACATGAGCCGCGTCTCCCGATGCTTGTAACTGATTGGTTAGTAGACGGCTTATGTTATATTGTTTAGAAGCAAGACACAGGAACTTTACTTGCCAGCACCCCTTCTCACACTGAACTTTGCATAAACGTAGCTGGCCAATCAGGACGTGCCTACCTAGAACAAATAATAAAAAATAAAAGGCAGCGTCTGACATCCTTTGCCCTGTTCAGCAACGGCATAGGAGCGACAGGGCCCCTAGGTAGATTGGAGGCAAAGATCCAAAATGGGTCTGAAATAAGATGCCTTCTGTCTGGCGTTCACAGGGACGACAGATGCAGCTTACTTCTGTAGCAAGTTCTGGATCTCCGCCGAGAGGAAATCCATCTCCTCCTGAGAGGATAGGGTTACCTCCTTGACGCCCATGAACAGAGGAGGCACGCTGCAGAACTGGAGAGAGTAGCCCAGCCTCAGCTTCCTGTCCATCCACTCTGTTAACGTGCATTTGATCCACCACTCTCCGTAAAACCGTGTCAGGGGGTGAGCGTGCAGCTGCGGGGCGGCAGCTAAGAAGCTGTGATATCCCATCTCGGCCCGCTCCGCCGCCAAACCTTCCACAAATAGGAGATTGGCCCAATGGAGGCCAACATGAAAAGGGCTGAACAAGCGGTGAGGAGGAGAGTGGAATCTTTATTTGCTCTTTTATTTAAACATTTTTATTAAAATCCCAGTGTGTAACGTGTTTAGCTGTTCATTATCAAAATCTGTGTTGCCCGTTCACAAACTTGTCCTTTTTCATGAATATTTACTAGAGATGGCCCAATACCAATTTTTACTTCCCGATACCGATTCTGATACCTGAACCTGCGTATTGGCCGATACCGAGTACCGATCCCATGCCAGTATGTCATATTATGTTTTAACAACTGTATACTACTGTCCCTGTATGGATGTGATATGATTTATATCTTTGTTGTCGGTCTGTCTCAGGTTAAACTCTTTGTGAAACATGAACAAACACAAACAATGAATGCCACAGAACTTTCTGTTATTCTCCAGTTTGACAGTCAGTTATAACGGAAAAAGAACATAAATAAACTACTTTAACATAGATTTTCTTTAGGGCTTTATTACGTGGTATCGGATCAGTGCATAAACTCCAGTACTTCCCGATATCAGCGTTTTAGGCAGTATCGGAGCTAATACCGATACTGGTATCGGTATCGGAACATCTCTAATATTTACCACCACCATCAATTCCTTTTGGCTTGAAATTTTACATTTGCATTCGCATGAACTGGGGTAGACGCTCCATATTCATGCTCCATCTTGTTAGCCGGTAAGGGACATACAGGACATACTGCTCCGCCTTTCGCTTTTTCGCTGTTACATGATACACTCACAGATGCTGCTAATGCTGCTAAAGGGTATCGTAGCTTCCCGGTCCCGGCAAGTTTGAAGAAGGAAACATGGAGGACCACACGTATTCAAAATCCAAATTTCAGGAACAGGAGTCTTCTTCTTCGCCCAGAAAAAGAAAAAGGAGATTGATAAGAGCAAGAGACCGGCTTTTTGAAGTGTGAAGGCTACCGTAGCTGTAAAACATACTTTGAACTGCGTGGTGTGAGAGAGTTGATTGCGATATATGATCTCAGCCCTAGATGGGAGAAATTCCTACACATTGGACCTTTAAGAACATTGACACCATAAACATCAACAGCAATGAGGGAGGGAGTGGAAAACCTTGCCACCGCAGAGGGGCCTGGGGAACACAGCTCTCCTCGTCTGGACGTTCCCCTCCATAGCCTGTCATTTCTCCACTGATGCTCCAGGCAGCAGCATTGCGCCAGTGCGGGGCCCTATTAGAAGACTGCCCCTGTTCACCTCAGCCACGGAGCGGGCAATGTTGAGGCATTGCTGAGGCAGCCTGGGGAGTGGGGTCCGCAGGGGCCATGGGTGCCCTGTGCTGTTGCCGTTCCCTCTTTTTCGTCACAATGCTGCGCTTCACGACAGCGGGTGCCGGCTAAGCTCTGACTCCACTCGCTCCGTGATGATGGGGGCTCCCAGGAGATCATCGTGGTCCTTTGTGGAGACAGCATTTTCCTGTTTGTCTCCTGACATTAAACCTTTTCCCAAAAGGGAGCCTCAGCAATGCTGGTCTGGTCTGTAGTTTGGAGCCAAAGCCCATCTATCAGGGTTTTTAGGACATGGCAGAGGAACAAATCAGATTTTTGGATGTATTGTTGGTGCAACCAACAAAGCAAATCTTTGGCATAGTGGCAATTATCGAGGTTTCATATAATGAATGCTGCACTCTCTTTTTGGACCTGTTCTGCATACATTTCATTTATAGTCAGAGTATCCATACCTAATCAAATCAATCAAAATGGTATTGGCATCTGATTCAGATCTGGTACAATTAACTGTCAGAGAAACAGGGATAATCCTTATTGTTTTTATACACTTTTACTTTTCACTGCATCAAGGTGAAGGTTTTTTAAATCAGGATGGTTTTCATGTCTTTTTCTCTCTTGGCTCATTAAACAGCTAAGTAACTGTATTCACATGTCTTTGGATTGAGAAAAAAAGCTAGGTATACATGCACATGCAATATTCTATTTCTTTTAGCAGTATTTGACAGTTTTACCAACAGAAAACTGTGTTGCAGGCAGTTATGAACAGAATACGTGTGGGAGCAGGTGGCCGTGAGATGGCACATTTGTGGGAGCGGGTGGAGACAGTCGGACATCGGTCAGGAGCTAATATGACCTAATGTGTGTAAGCAGCAGGGCTGTTTCTGCCCACTTTGACTCAATGGTGTTCCAAACATACAATACAGCACACATGTTACTGTCACCATTAACATCTTAGAGCAAAAAATGTTTCTATTAATTTATTCAAATATTAATGTACACTTATTATTATTATTATTAGAAACAAAATACACAATACATCAATATAAAATGAAATCAGCATATAAATGATGCAGCCTGGTCTCACAGAATTCCGTGAAATGATCACAAACTGTTAACAGTGCATTCTGTCGTGGTGGCACGGAATGTGTGAAAGTTCTGTGTGGCCACCACGGAAAACAATGCCAATGTAAAGTCAATGAGAAGATGACGTAGCATTAAGAGCGATAACGCTAGCGAGTAGTAGAAAGCCCGAAAATCTGCTTAGGGAGGTTGGTTGGGGTGGTGGATGGGTCAAACAACAGGACTTTCACCCAGGAGACCGGGGATCGTGTCCCGCGTGTCACATTTCCTAACCCTAACTGTCCCTTTAACCAAACAGGTCCGCTGTATACGGCCGTCCCGTTGTGCTTTTCCTAAACGCAACTTGTTGTTGTCCTGCCCACCCATGACCTTTTCCTTAACTTAAGGGACCATGTTCATTTCACGGAATTATTCCGTGGGCCCATCACAGACTTTTAAGGGTCCGTGTTAATTTCATGGAATTCTTCCATGGGCCCGTCACGGAATCTTCGGCGATTCTGTGAAACTGCCACAGATTTGGAGTTAAGGGGCCGTGTTCACGGAATTCTGTGAGATCAGGTTGGTTATATTATACTTGGTTGGTAATAATCAAACTAACTATTCCACACTATTCTAGTTTCATGGAACGTTTTCGTACATCTCATCGTCATCTGGCACAGTCGACTGTCAATGCCAAACTGTACTTGATCTTCCTGCAGCCCCATCTCCCACAGTGCACCTCTGTCAGGCCAGCTGCTTTAGGTGTGTATGGTATGGTATGTGTATGGTGCCTTTATTGTTTTTCCATAGTCTGGATCAACGGGAGTACATTTCCAGGATAAAGCCTGGCAGGCTTTGCCCTGCACCTTCTGCTCTCTGTGTGTTGTTATTCTCAAAATCCGTTCGCTTCGGGAAACAACAACCTTCAAACTAGCAAGCTACGTGCTGAAAATGTCAAGTTTTGATGAACATTTGGATGCTGCAACAAGGCAGGCCTGCTTGGTTCTTTCTGTGAATGATTGCAAAGATTTACAAAGAATATGTTTACAGCATTTCCTCTAACTGGGACGTTAGGACTGATTGGTGGGATTGCTGTGGACAAAGTGCACATGGAGATATACAATGGTAAGAGCCAATGAGGTTTAACCATGTATCAGCTAATTTAAATAGCTCATGTTACTGTAGTGTCAACAGTTAACTTCGTTTAATGTGGTGTTTTCTTTTGTGGGGTGCAAAGTTTCTTCCCGAGACTATTTAGCAGAGCCACCATCGCTGCGTCTAGAGCTTAGCTCCGCCCGAGACGATTGTGATTGGTTTAAAGAAATGCAAACAACCCAGAGCATTTTTTTTTCTCCTATCTTAGAGTGTGTCTGTGTTGTAGCCAGACCTTACTGCACAGCGCTGTGGAGATAGGTCCAGCAATGCGAGAAAATGGCTGCATTGGATGGTCCTTTGATATTTGAACTGGATTCATGCTGGATAACTTACTGAAAATGTTTCCTTTCCTCCATGCACATCCTCTGGCTGGTGCGCTCTAGGCGCCTGCCAAGTTCCCCTGCGTTCACAAACAGGGCAGCAAAGTGGGGCAATTTCTTCACCCTGTTGAAAGCATTCAGTGCTGTCAACTGCTCCGAGTTTTCTATCTGTCACTCTGGGCTCATGCTGAGAATAAACATTTTGATCATTTTGGTTGTTACCATGGTGAATCGTAGTATCATGGCTCCATTTATGCTGCCTTTTTATTGTGGTGGTGCATGCGCTTAACTCTGAGTGAGCCTACTCCGAGTTGATTGAACCAACTCAAATCAGCTGTTCTGGAACCGAAAACTCAGAGTTTCCCATCTCAGGGTAATACTACTCTCAGAGAACAGGGTTAGACTCAGAGTCTAGATTATCTGTCCAATCTGAGTTTTCTCTTGCACAACTAAAACGACCTTTGAACGTACACATAAGACGATTGTGATTGGTTTCAAGAAATGCCAATAAACCAGAGCACGTTTTTTCTCGGAATGCTGTGTGGACTAGCCAGACCCTCCTCCGTGGTGCTGTGGAGGAAGGTCTGGCAATGCGAGACTACTATTCCAAGTCTCTTTTTCCCATTCCATCCCCATCCAATGACCATCCTCATTTCTCATTAGCAAATGAAAACAACAACAAAATTACACTGAAATCAACAACAAAATATCAAGAGCTTCTTTTAAAAACAGGGCTAAAGAGTATTTGATGAGCAGGGCCACACATTATGTGTGGACGCAAAATGCCGCAGATTTTTATCTGGATCACTGCTGAAAACTGTAAAAAAAAAAAAAAAAAAAAAAAAAGGTCTGTTGAAATGTGGTCAGTACTTTTCTAAATGAGCTATATAAATGTCTAAACAATTGCCATTGACTGCTATTTAGAGGCGCCGACCTTGCAAACTGGCAAAACTTACAAGATTTGAAACGCCTCTGCAACAGTTTGTCTACTGTTTGTTTTGCAAGTTTGATTCTCCAACTAATCAAAATGCTTTTACTAGGGCTGCACAATTAATTGCAATTTTATGGAAATTGCAAAATGGACTAGTGCAATATCCAAATCGCAGAGAGGTGCAATATTTGTTAAGGGCAAAACGTGTCAAACCATTGCAATTGAAGTATTGTGGTCTATCCTTCAGACTAAAGAAAATATCCTTGTTTGGTACAGATCCTTGCAAAAATCACACTCTAATCACAAATATTATTTTTGGGTGAAAATGACAATAATGATACAAAAATGATCATTCCCTCCAATATCGTGAATCATATTGCAATCGTAATATCAGTCAACCTAATCGCAATTAGATATTTTCCTCATATTGTGAAGCCCTAGATCTCACTGTTACTCCTGTCGTCAATCCCATCACGCGCTAGCTGAAAGGGTGGCACTTTGTAGAAAGGAAAACATTATAGTTACATTTATAGACAACAATAACAGTTTATATTCACAAAGTATTCACAAGAGTATTTTCCACATTTTTGAAATTTGGTCATTGATTTTCAAAGATTTCTGAGTGAGCTAATAAATATTCAACAATTACCACTCACTGCCAGTTGGAACTCCTCCCCTTTTTGGAAGTGCATTTACTTCTCAATGGAGCTCCATACTGTGTATATATAGGCTGTCTAGGTGCATGAAAGTAAGCCCAGGATGCTTATGATTATTTAATGCAGAAGGGTGTCATTTTTCACAACAATGGTATGTGAAAAAAATAAGTATTTACCAACTTTGCCTATTAGGTGCACTACTGTGCAAAAGCTCCTGTTGAGTGAAGGTGCTCCCAGCATAGAGTGAATATATTCTACTTTTATACATTAAATATTTCATAGCTTATATTCCTAACTTTACCAATTAAGACCACCCTGGGGGAAGTAGGACTCTGGCTCTGGTTCCCTCTCTCTTTGTCTCTCTCTCTCTCTCCCTCTCTCATTCCCTCCTCTCCTATGTGTCAATTAAAATGACATCTGGTGTCACTGTCACTGTCGATGAAATGACATGTTTCTCCTGAAAGCCCTAATAGGATCGCCTCTCCACCACTCAACCCAAATCTCTGCTATAATTGTTTCCCATTCAGTCATCAGCCAATGTTTGAAACTTTGCCTCTGTTTTTTTCACGCCACTCTGTCTTCTTTTCCAAGGCCTCCTCACTTAACCCCTCTGTCAATGTATCTTTATTTTCTTTGCCCTAAAATCATTTCATTTTAAACGCAGTCATCAGATGCAACAAAAAGCAGCTTTTCATCACTGTTAATGTGCACTAAAAATTAACACTTGCCCAATAAAAATAATAAAAACAAATATCTGCCTTGCAAGCCATTTAAACACACGGATGGGTAAAAACAACCAGTGCCCACTGCTTAGCTATACAAACCAAATGACACATGAAAGCTTATCACAAAAAGTCTTTGCTGTTTATGCTACTCTGGAAACTGTTTTGATATGATCTTTGAAAAAATTGCTGTACTGGACATTCTTTCAATTCCTCCTTGCGGGATGTATAACCTCTACATAGTTTTTTTGTGTATGTGTAATACTCTATAAAGAAGTGATGACCCTGTTTAGGGCGGCTGGTGGAGTTTATCTTGGGGGCGGCTGTACCAAAAATTAAGCAGACTTTCTGCGTATACACAAATATAATCCGTTTTAGCGAGACAATTATGTGTCAATATAATGTACCCAAAGAACAGCTCATGTTGTCCCTATCTGGTTCCTATCCATAACCACAACATTTTTTTTTTAGATCTGTCCTTGCAATATTTAATTTCCCAAACATCAATTCAATTAGGGATTTTGCTTTTTTATTATTTATTATTATTATTATTATTATTATTATATATTATTATTTCAAAAAAATGCTTTAGGTCATTTACAGCAGTATTTATCCAGACTTCCTTTGATTTGGAAAAGGATGCCAGGAAAGCAGGATAGTGCGTTAGCATCACAACAGGAAGTTAATCGTGAAGATCGGGAGAAATCCTGGAGGTAGCCTATAGTGCTGATTCTGGCTGATGTGGCATCTCTAAAGGCTGTTTTATGTTTCTGCGTCAACTCCACGCCGTAGCTACGACGTCGCTACTACGGCGTCGTGATCCTTTCGGAGTTCTGCGTCGGGGTTGCTTTGCACCGCGGTGCATTTCCCCGCCATAACGCTAGGGGGTGTCGCCTGTGTCTGTGTCGCTCACCACCAAAACGGTAGTCAGAATGGCAAACCCCATAGACTGTCATGCTAAAATATTAATCTTATTTGTTTGGCCTTTTCTTGCTCAGATTTTGTAAAAAGTATCGCGAAACAGACACAGTACAATCCATTGACCTAGTTACTGTAACCAGAAAATAAGTCTGAGGTTATTTACGAGGTGTCTGCCAGCCAGATTATGTTATGTTAGCAAGCAAACTTTAGCACAACTACCCACAAAGAACGGCTTGCTGGCAAAGTGCTAATTTCAAAACTTTACTGACATATAGTAACTTTAGAAACGGATAACCCAGAGCAAAGTCTCGGTGATCGGAGCAGACAGTAACGTTGCTCGCGAAACAATGTCTGGAAAATGATTTAGATGAAATGAGCTGGTTTGACCATGGAGATGCAAGAAATATGCACCAGTCCAGAACACAGAACCTTCTTCCTGTATTTACTTTTTTGCTCCCGCCCCAGACACATCCGACCAATAAGAGGAGTGAACGTTCTTGCGTGGTTTGTAGTGATGCATTTTGGTTAGTAGTTTTTCAGGTGTGAAACAAAACCGAACCAAGGGGGAAATCGCTCCAAGTTTACAAACTTATTAACTGATTTAGACCATATCACACTATAGGTGTGCAAATGCCCTGAGACTCCAAGGCTCAATGTTAGCACATTGCAAACACAAGCACAGTGTGATAACATCCCAACCAAGTCAACTGTTGATGAGAAAATGAACGTACCCTTCTCAAAAAAGATGGTAAAAAGAAGATAGAAATAAGAAACCAACACTGCAGAATGTAGGAGAGCTATTTGGTGTGGCAGAAAATAGCTAGTTTGAATCAATGCTGTGGAGTGTGATTAAAGAGGTAATATTCAGATACCTAAACACTGCCATAGTTAATAAAAATAAATTCACAATTCCAATTTAAATATTTACAAGATTTATCACCATACATTTTTCTCTGACACACTATCCAGAAATAAAAGAAACAATATAAAGAACAATATAATATAGCATTAAATGCTCCAAACCAGCAGTATGGGCATTGGGTTTCTTTTTAGTAATTCCGATTTATTTTCAACAGTTTATAAAAGCATAGCTTATACAGAGAGGAAACTAAAATAGGCGAGGCCTTATGAATGTCTGTTATCATCTGTAGCGTGGTAGAAAAAAACATGAAGCCATTGGTAGAAGATGAACAAAACAGAATAAACTTTACAGCTTAAAGTCTACTAAATCCTTCACAGACAGCTTGCAGGACTGTCTTGCCTCTGACGTTTTTTGGATCACCTGTCCAACACAATACAGTTGTCCGCTACCTAATTCCTTGTCTGCATGACCCCTTCTGCCAGGAGAGATGGCTGCACAGTGGCCCCCCCTTTCCAATTCACTTTAGCAAAGTAAACACCACATTTATATTCATGGCTGTCCATCTGAAACACTGCTTTACCACACAGTTTAGACTGCCTAGAGCACCTTAGTTTTAAAATCTCCATTATTCCTTTATTTCTTCACAACAGAAACTTGAGCAAAATCTGATCAAGTATGTAAGGAATATTGAAGAGCGAGCTGGTCATTATTGGGAATTGAACCCCTTCAGTGTGATGCAGGACCCCTCCATTCTTGTTCATGTCTCCCTGGCTGGCTGATCGCCAGCGACTCGTCACCGTTTTGGGTCGTCTTTCCACTTTTCCAACCATCACAACTCTAGCTTTGGTTGAAATAAACACATCATTTACCAATTTACATGAGAAAACATGTTGGCTCTATACACGCTAAAAGAGTCTGGTGGGTTTAGCGTTAGCGACTTCAGTTAGACAGAAAGGTCTCAAAGAGGTTTTAAAGGTCTATCTCTGAAGGGATCCTTTAAGCTTTTAACTTTCTACTTTTACCAGACTGCAGGAGGATCATTTAAGCGGTTGTTTCTAAGTAAGCGAGCAAATGACTAATTGTGCATAATGATGAATGCAAATATGGAGAAAAAAAACTCATTTACATTGCAGTCCCAATAACTTAATATATTAGAAATAAGGGAAAAATTAAGACTACGTATACATACACTGTATATGCACACATAGGCAAGCATATAAACCTGTAAATATATGAGAAAATGGCCATTTCTTGATCATGAAGTTTGACAAAATAAACAGAAATTCAGTTTGATTTTGACTGTATTGACATTTAAGAGAAAGTTTATTAAGGAGTTTTTTAAAAAGGTACTCTTTTAAATGTGTGAAAACTGCCAGTTTAGTTTGGACGCAAGACAACAAAGCATTTAATAGCTTCTTTTTTTTCTAACCAGGGACTTTTGTTGCAAGTTTCCTGCCCGTGTATTGAATTTCACAAAAAAATTCACAAAAAACAACAACAAAAAAAGAGAGAGATGTAAATAATTCATGCTAGGAAGCTGCTAATACTTTTTTTTTTAACATTATCTATCTAGCATTTTGAACAGTTTCAAAACAACATTGAAACTACAATGGAACAATGGAAGAATATACACAATTACTAAAACACTGACAGTAACTAAAAAAAGACATATGTATATGTCATATGTAAGCCAGAGCTAACATGTAGCATCAAGAAGTAAAGCTTCAGACGTTTTGGCCCACTGTACCGGTCTGTGCTCATGTGCATGCTACTTTGTTGGAAGCTGAAAGGACATGCACGGTTTTCCAGTTACATTTACATTACATTACATAACACCAAGTTTCCAATTAGTTGGGGTGTAACCATGGCAGCCTCTTTTTGTGCCTTTACAAATCAGTGCACGCACATTTTAGCAGTAAAGGGAAGTTTTTTTTTCACTCATCTTAATGGTTAGTGTACATGTAGAAAGGTGGACTTGCAGAAATCTGCTCTGTTTATTGAAGGAGGAACTATTTGTGAATGCCCTTTAGACCTCAGCACTTCACAACAGTGTGGGAGGTTTTTACTAAGTGAAGCAAAGATCATTCCTAACCAGACTGCTGAGGGAAACTCAGACAAAGATGAATGGGTGATGATCATGTGGATGAAGCGTTTCTGCAGACAAAGACAGAGCCCAGGGGAGGCGCCTGAAGCTGAGGGAGGAAATATTGGATAAGATAGAACACACTGTAATTCTGCTAAATCACATTCATTATTAGTTTCGCTTGTTTTCATTTTCAACACATTGTCTATCTGAATACAATACACATTTTCTATAGCCTCAGTCTGACTCTGCCACCCCGTTACCCCCTTTTGCAAGAAGGAATGTCATTTCTTTGACAAACATATAAGAGGTGATTATTCACACATGCTTTTCTTCACACTTAGAGGCTTGTTAGTGTATAATTGCATTACTTTTCAGAAGAAGGCTACAAAGTGCTTCTCAAAACACAAAGTGCTAAAAAAAAAAAAAAATCTAGGAGGAAATATTCAGATTGCAAGAGGGACATAGGGGGTTAACAGCTAATAGAACCAGGCAGGAGGCCCCTTAAAGCTTTACCATCAGTACAATTTAAAATCACTTCTCAAGGCAATCAGAAGCCAGTGTACTGTATAAGGACAGGACTGTTGAAATGTGGTAAGCTTTCTTTGTTACAGGTTTTTGACAATGCATTTGACAGTCTGTTCTCTCTGGATTTCAGTACAAATTGTGACAATGGGCACATCAAATAGTTCCCATGTTTCAAACTGAACTTGAAGAGGTTTCTCTCTGTGACAGACGATTCAATTCTGAGTCTCAAAGCCAACTAATCCAAAGACTCTGACTGATTTTTGTGATCTTTTTTAAAGCTTAGCCATACTTTAGCCTGATGCAGGGCTGGACAGGCCATCTGGCATACCGGGCATTTTCCCGGTGGGCCGACGCACTTTTGGGCCGATTCGCCGATATAAATAGGCCTTTTTTATTTTTGGCCGGGCCGGCCCATAAAGAACTCACAGCGGCCCATTGGTTAATTTTCTTTATTGGCACTGGCCTGACCCAATCAAAACCAGGAACCCCCTTCCCCACTCCGGGCCACAAATTTACGAATCCCACTATGGCCACGCCTGACACACAAGCTTTAATAGTTATGCTGGAAGTTTAGCATCTATGTTATAATGGACAAACGACCACCAACGTGTAAAGGAGGTGCAGAGAAATTACAGGAGAAAAAGATTGAGAATCTACAGGTGGATTCCTCAAAATGTGCCAAAATTTCGGACATGTTTGGGGTTGTAGTAGCTGCTTCAACATCAGCATTACCTGAAGCCGAGGAGGAGAGGTGGCTGGCTATACAGAGAAGCAGAAAGACCGGGATGAAGACGAGGAGGAGGAGGAGAGTGACCATGAGAGGGCCATGGGAGAGAGGGAGGAAAAGATGGAAGAGAGAGTAGATGACGATGTGGTAAGGAGTAGGCAAATTAACAGGGACTCTCAGGAAGGGAGGGAGGCTGTGTGTGCGTGTGTGTGTGTGTGTGTGTGTGTGTGTGTGTGTGTGTGTGTGTGTGTTTGTGTCTCACGTCATAACGATAACAAGCGGTTTGGCTGTAATATTAAAGATAGTGGCTGTCATTGAAAATGCTAGCGGTTAGCCTGTTAGCTGAAAAGTCTGTGTGATCTCTAAAATCAGTGGTGATACAAGCATCAGTGTTCCTTGAATGGCTTACTTAGCTTCCCTTGTGTTGGCCTTTTCCAGGGCATATACTACTCTCAGCTTTATTGTAGCTTTTGGGACGGTTATAGTTATTGTTATAGTATTTAGCAGACACTTGTGTCTAAAGCAACAAAATATGAATCTCAATAGTTAAAATTATCAGTAAACTGTTTTTAAAGTTGCAAATATTAAGCAAAATAGTAATAATGGCAATACAATATCAAATATCAATAATACAAAATAATAAAAATACCATAAATACCATAAATATACAAATCATAACTCTAAGAATGAATTAAATATTTAAGTGTAAGATCAACAGATAAGTCTTGATACCCCTCTTGAAGGATCCAAAACGATCACATGAACACAGAACACCAGGCAACTCATATCATAGAATGCACGCATATTTATAGAGGACTGTCTGCAGGGAATGTATCAGACCAATCACGGTGGGTGTGCAAAAATGCCCGGGCCGATTTTTTGTCCCAGTCCAGCCCTGCTGATATTAAAGTCTTCATATTATTCTCTTTTTCAGGTTCATAATTGTATTTAGAGGTTATAGAATAGGTTTATGTGGTTTAATTTTCAAAAAACACCATATTTTTGTTGTACTGCACATTGCTGCAGCTCCTCTTTTCACTCTGTGTGTTGAGCTCTCTGTTTTAGCTACAGAGTGAGGCATCGCACTTCTGTTCCATCTTTGTTGGGAGTCGCACATGCTCAGTAGCTAGGTAAGGACTACTAGCCAGTCAGAAGCAGAGTATGAGGGCATGCCATGCTAGCAGCTAGGCGAGCATTATAACGTGTGTTACAAAGTGACCACGTTGGTCTCTGAAGTAAAGGCTGGACTACAGTAGAGCTGTTTGGAGCAGTTTGTGAACAGTGGTTTCTGTTGGAGATGGTAAGGCCCTTTGGGGGGGACTTTGGGCTTTTTCATTATAACATGCAAAAAAATAGAGTAAAAATAAAGATATATAACACAATAAAGGAAAGGGAAAAAGCCAAAAAGCATAATATGAGCACTTTAAAGGAGTTTCCAACTGAACTACATTTATATATAAACATTATTTCTGATACTAGGGGGGATAGGTGTTATTAAGTGTTATTTCAAACTTATTTTGCTGATATAAAACATAGTTCCTGTCTTCAACATGATAATACTGCACTTCTGTAATTTGTTGCCACCAAGTTTTTTTTTAATGTGCCTCAAACGTACTACTCACCTGGTACAGTGCGTGCCCGTATACAGAGGAGCAGCAGAGGAGATGTGGCCCTTTCCCGGATGTCATTCCCCCTCTCTCTCCCCTTTCATGCCTAAGCTGTTCTATCCAATAAAGGCCTAACATGCCAAAAAAAAAAAAAAAAAAAACTTGGACGACATTTCCCAGAAACATTCATTGTGTCTGAATGAGGCTTTAGCGGCGCTAAATCAGAAGGCTGCAACTGGCAAGAGCATCCCACTAATCACTCCCTATTTGCCCAAATGCAGCTGTGTGTGGTCACTGATGGGAACGGCTCTCCACACATCTAGTAAAGAACCCAAATGGATTGTGGGAATGTAAAAAACAACTCTTATCCAGTATTTATTGGATTTACTCAGAACAGCTGAACCTTTCCAGCACATACTGTATTATAGTGACCTCATAGTGGATTTCTGAGTGAGGATTCTTCGTCATAGTCTCGCATCGCCAGACTTTCCTCCACAGTGCTGCGCAGGAGGGTCTGGCTAGTCCACATAGCAATCCGGGATGGGAGAACAACGTGTGATCTCACTGAAACTCGCGTGATTAAACACAGGGCTGCACGATATCTCGTCATGGCGATATCAACTGGCACAATAACCACATGGCCAAAAGCTGAGACATGTCACAAAAATACACTCAAAGATTTGAACGGATCAGGAGAAAACTGCACTTTTAAAGTGTTGTTCTTTTTTTTAGTGCTGCATTTCATATTTAATTAAATGTTCAATTTGTTTGATAAAATAAAGTTGGGAATGATTTCCTTGATTTGATATTTTTGGGGGCATTTTCAGGCCTTTATCATTGACAGGACAGCTTTAGAGACGAAAGGGGAGAGAGACATGCTGGGGGAATGACATGCAGCAAAGGGCCGCAGGTCGGAACCGAAACCCTGGCCGCTGCCTTGAGGACTGAGCCTCTGTATGTGGGCGCGTGCTCTACCAGGTGAGATACCCAGGCGTCCGATTTGATTTGTTTTAAATTCAACAGGCAGTTTTTTTATTTTAGCAGAATACTGAGAGCAGCAGGGATGCAGAACTGAGTACACTTTGATATCTGCTTATTCATTGCAGGTAATAGTGTTATCGTTATTGTGATATTCAACAATGTTAACACATATTGCATATTTTTCTGTATGACTTCAGAAAAAACAAACATAGAGGCAAACTGTCGCATTCACATGGTTGCACTTGTGCGTGGGTTTTTTGGCAGCGAAAAAAATAATAATTCCAAGAGCTAGCTCTTCTTCTCTACTGTCCACCTGGCTCGGGAGACAAAAGTTGTCGGCAGCCACGTTTCTGTTCCACACAGGTCAGCGCGCTCTCATTGGCTACTGCAGGTTTCTGCTAAATATTTAAGTGCGGGTTCTCTCACATTACAGGATGTCAAGTTTGATATTTATGATTCCATATCCGGGAGCCTTCAATCCAGTCGGTAACATTAAGATGATGCATGTAGTTCAGGCCTGTGTGTAAATAAATAATAATAAATAATAACAGAGTGAAAACATAGTAATTTCCCCTTGTGGGATTAATAAAGTATACATTCTTACATTCTTACATTATGTAGTACATGTTTATGTTTCCACATACAACACATACACACAAATGAGTTAAATTAAATACATTTAGTAACGACAAATTTGGATGTAAAAAAATGTACTGTAAATGTTTCTGGCATGTATACATATGTATTGCAATAGGATAAATATGTTACAATACTGATATAATTATGATTCCGGTAATATACAGTCATTCATCTTTTGATCAGCTGTATGTTTGATTTTTGTCCTGTTGTTTGACATTAGTTAGATTTGTTTGTTTTGGCAATATGTATATGAGCTATTATTACTACATTAATTCATGTTTGTTCACTGATTGTGACACTATTTAAAGCTTTTAATGCCATGCTTCCACCGATTCTTAATTATGGGTCAAATACTTCATACCTAGACGCATTTTATTTTACTCTCAGGAGCGATGTCGTGTATTAATGTGGAGACTTTAAGCAATATATAGAAATCATTATCATTATTGTATTTTTGGTTCATTATTTATTGTATCGTAGCTTCTTCATCTCCTCATTTTATTTGTAATCGTTTACATCTTTATTCGCGTCTGTGATTTTGGTGAATATAGTGCCTCTATTTTTATTTTATTTTGAAAAGCTTTATATTGTAAATAGTAGATGCTCACAATCAATATTCCAGGATTGGAGGTTACTTATTAATACTAGCCATCTGTTCCTGTGCCTTCTTTTGCCACTGTGACACTTTATCATGGGACAAATAAATCTGATCTTACTCTACCTTATGTTAATGTTTTATTTTATTTTAGATGTTGTGGCTTTTTCATACTGAGTGAAATGCACGTGCATTATAAAAAAAAGAAGAAAATGTCTCCACATTTCAAAGCCAGTGCGATGGTGCTTGTCGGCTGTGGATGTGAAGCGTGAACAGCGCTGAATGTTGAACGGCGCAGACCTATCCTCTCCGAGCCGCAGCAGCAGAGAAATAAAACCACTTTGTTTTAGCTCGTTTATATTGATACATATCAACGTGGGGGGTTTTATCGACCTTATTTCCATTGATAAATATTAACGTGCTGGGCAGGTCAGAAGAAGGCAGAAAAATGGAGTTTGAAGTGGAGCTTTGAGATATAGCCTGCATAATCCCATGTCACACCTCAACATGCTTGGAAAATGATGTACAACAATTACTCGGTGCAATGATGTATCAGTTACATGTGCAATATCAGTTATTTATTCACTGCTGCTAATTATATTCACACTGTACTTATTTATACGTATTGTATTCATGTTGACATTGCACTACAATAGAATTTGTACAATCCATTGTTTTAGAAACAACAGTTCAAAAATACATTCAAGAAAACAATACTTGACCATTACAGAAAGGTGACCCCAATATACAAATGGGAATCTGCACACAGTGTTGTATACATACTATGTATGTATGTATGTAAATGTATATGTATGTACTGTATATGTGTGTATATGTACGTGTATGTAAGAATGTCGATATACAGTATACAGAGGCTTGCAAAAGTATTCCTACCCCTTAAAGCTTTCCACATTTTGTTACATTACAACCACAAATGTAAACATATTTCATTGGGATTTTATGTGATAGACAAACACAAAGAGTTATTGTGAAAATGTTATTAGGAACATGATACAAAATTTTTTTGCAAAAAAAAAAAAAAACTGAAAAGTATCTGAATATGGATTGTACATTCAAAACACCAAATTGTATATAGTTACATGGGAGTGTTCCACATTAGTAAGGGTCAAGAAGGGAAGGAAAAAAAAGAAAAAAAAATAAGAATAAGAATAAGAATAAGAATAAGAATTAATTACTGAGCTATGGAAAAGGGTTAGGATTAAATAAGTGTATATGTCTTCCTGCTCCTTTTCAGATATGTCTATGTTTCTTATTGTTTATTTAATGTTTTGCTTATTTAACTTATTAGTACATTTCTTTGTTTGTTTATTTTTTGATATGTCTGAAATAAATTTCTTCATTCATTCATTCATTCATATGTTGTTTAAGTTATTGGATTATTGAATTACTTAAACTGGTGTATGCTCTATATGCATATCTATTTGTTTTTTATGTAATAATATGATGTTGTAAAGTAGGGGCAGGACTTTATAAGCATTATGCTTTAGCCTGCTCCTTCTCCATCTCATTCTTCTTTTTTTCTTTTTTTTAAGAGATTTGAATTGATTTGTATATGATTTTGTTTTATTTTGTGTTTTTACAGTATGTTAATATTGTTTGAGATAAATATAATAAACAAACAAACTTCTACTTAATGCTCTTATTTCTTACTATAGCTATGTTCTATGTTACTGTACTCGTTCTTTTCTTTCCTATTATACCTTGAATTTGAGCAACTGCAACTAAACAGTTTCCCTGAGGGAATCAATAAAGTCTTCTGATTATGATTGTGATAACCATATCCACCTCTTTTTCTTTGATTTTTCGCCTATTTGCCATGCCCAAATGGAAACGCTTGAGCTGTGAGGCCAGACTGCATGTATGACGCAAGTTTCTGAGAACAAGCTTGTTTAGCATGTGACTCTCTCCTAAAATGTAAAGCATTCAATGACAAGGAATATTTATTTTAACAAATATAACTCTGTAATCCCAGATTTTAAAGAAATGAATGTCAATTCAAAGTTGAACTTTCTCCTGGGAGAAGGATACGGGGCTTATCTTGCTGCCCAATATACTGTATACAAACATGCCACAACCTGAGGGACAGTGAATAACCGACAGACACACACACACACACACACACACACACACACACACACACACACACACACACACACACACACACACACACACACACACACACACACACACACACACACACACACACACACACACACACACACACACACACACAAAGAACCCAGTTTTAAATATCTGTACATATTTATATCTAATGTTACATTTTACTGTCTTTACATTTTTATTTGTTTTTAACCTTTGTTTCCTATTGCTTAATAACTTAACCTCCTAACCCTTTTTTATATTTGCCATACAAACAACCTATCCTAATATTGTGTTAATGTACATAAAACTGTTTGTTATTGTGTCTGATGCTTTGGCAATAATGTTATTGAAACTGTAATGCCAATTAAGCCCCCTTCAATTGTTCTGATTAAATCCTAACCTACACTACAGCAGTTCAAACATGGTTCAAAAGTGTTTTTGCTCCTCGTCTATAATAAGTCCCATTTGAATAACAATAAGTAAGACATGCTTTATTCCACATCACAAACACCTGTATAAGGTATTTTGTTTTTATTTATTTATTTATTTATTTATTTTTTAATCAAAATCTGTGTTGCCCTCTAGTTTCATGTCTAATTCCAAGAAAAGGCTTGAAATTTGACATTTCCATCCACATGAACCCCCCATATTCAAAACTGAAGTTGAGGTAAACTGCTCAAGATAGAGCCTTTCAAAATCTTTCTTAAAAAAAGAAAAAAAAAGGAGAATAAGGCTACCATCAGAAAAAAGAGAGAAGGCTACCGTAGCTGTAATATGTACTTTGAACTGCGTGGTGCGAGAGAGTTGATTGCGATATATGATCTCAACGCTAGATGGGAGAAATTCCCACACATTGGACCTTTAAATGGAAAGTTCAAAGTATAATGACATCATGCAGAAAACACAAAATGACACAAATGGTTGAAAAAACTCCCAAAAAAACAGCAACTGGATGCCACATGAAATAATACAAATAAAAAAGAGATGCCAGGAGTCACAGTTTTGTCTTCTCAAAATGGTCTATAAAAGGTTGCCATATTGCCTACAATGTGTTGAGATTCCCTCTGAGTGAGAATTTAACCTTTTCCATTTGTAAAAGATTCTTCACTTCTTTCAGTCATGTTAGATGGGCTGGTGGGTTTTTCTGCTTCCAATATTAAACTTCGTGCCAACAGTGTCACAAAACGCATCATATTATATTGATTATTTGACAAAAGTGTTGTGGCTGCTTTGATCCCAAACACAGCCAATGTGGGTCTGGTTTGAGTTGTATCTTAATTTTAGACAGAGTTTGGAAAATATTGACCTAATAATTACATAGTCTTGGGCAGTTCCAGATCATATGTGCAATAGATCGGTCGCATAGGGGGCCGACTATAGGAAACATCTCTGACGTATTAGAGTATTTAAAGGATATAAAAATATGTTTTTAGTTTTATAGTCATGAAAAAGCTTTTAAAATATATTGAATATATAAATTGGGAGAGTCCTTTGGTTCTGAGAAAGACGCTGACTGATAATAGTCATTTTATATTCACTCATATTCTACTCAGGGTAGCTTACTTAGTGTCCTTTATAATATCTGTTCATTCTTTTTTTTAATAATATAATGTTCTAAAAAACAAAAAATCCTCCTGAATGGTTGAATTGAAGGTGAACTGGCCTGAAAATGGTCAGAGCAGTAATGCAAACACACACACACACACACACACACACACACACACACACACACACACACACACACACACACACACACACAAACAACAGTCAGGTTTATTCTTGAGTGAGAAACGGAGAGGAAATGTGTCGTTATTGGAGCATATCACCGGGTAGACTGATCAGCAGTATTACTGCACACACACACACACACACACACACACACACACACACACACACACACACACACACACACACACACACACACACACACACCCTGTAATTTCCATGACCACTGAACCTTAGCTGACAAGCTGTCAGTGGAGCAGAAAAAAAAAAAAAGACATCTTACAATCTACCACTGTGTGTTTTTGAATGGAATCTGTGTACGTGACAATTCAGCAAAGACATGACTCCTTCTCACATCTCACCTCCAAAATCATTGTACATTAGGTGTGTGTGTATGTGTGTGTGTGTGGTTGCATATGTATTCACTGCTACAGCAACACACAGTCTCAGATTGTTTGAAGCAGGAGGGCTGAAGTTCCTCAGCTGCATAAAAAACTGTAAAGTGCTTATTTTCCATTTTTCCACTCTGCTTCCTGCGGAGTGTTTCATCACCTCTGGGAAAACAAACTCCACATTTTCTTGGAAGTTGTCCTGTCTTCTACCTTTCATCCGTGTTTGCTCTCTCTCCCTCTCCCCATCTCACAGTCAATATGATATATTTAGATGGAAGTAAGCCCACTTGAATAAGTTTGCTTCTCATTCAGTGAGCAGAGCGGTATCTGAATAGTTTAGACTTGAGGCTATGGCTCCTTACTCAAAACTTAATGTTTGACGTTGGCAGCCTAATTTTATTGAAGATACCCTTGACAAGATAGCAGCAAGAGGTATGGAAGTCCGTTTCATCGGATTTTAAAATTAAAAAGCCGTGAAGCACTGAATATTTATGCATTGAAATGTAATCAGAATTTTTATTATCTAAAATTCTTATTTTCACCTTTATTTTTCAATGTTCACAAATTCAGAATAAAAAATTTAACGTTAAAAAACTAAATATACCAAATTCAGGTAGGCGGCCGGCGACAAAGGCCCTCAGAAGGACAGCAGTCTCCCCGGAGACCTGAGACAGGCGAGCTGGAGGCAAGCAGCAGGTAGGCAGGGCTGGAGGCAAGCGACAGATCAGCTGGACTCAAGGCAGGCGACAGGTCAGCTGGACTCAAGGCAGGCGACAGGTCAGCTGGACTCAAGGCAGGCGACAGGTCAGCTGGACTCAAGGCAGGCGACAGGTCAGCTGGACTCAAGACAGGCGACAGGTCAGCTGGACTCAAGGAAGGCGACAGATCAGCTGGACTCAAGGCAGGCGACAGGTCAGCTGGACTCAAGGCAGGCGACAGGTCAGCTGGACTCAAGGCAGGCGACAGGTCAGCTGGACTCAAGGCAGGCGACAGGTCAGCTGGACTCAAGGCAGGCGACAGGTCAGCAAGGCTCTGACCAACTCTGGGGCAGGGGCCAGCTGCATCTCAACAACAATTTGACCACCTGGAGCAGGAGTCGGTCGGACAGAACAATGGGAGCAGGATTCGGCCGGACCGCAGACAGAACATGGAGAGCAGGAGTTGGCCGGGCCACCGGCAGAACACCAGCACTGGACTGGGCAGCAGTGACATAGGATTGCTGGAAAGGCAGCGAATACTCTGGTCCGCTGGACAGCACAGGCACTGGTCATTGGCGAAGACTCTGAAGAGCTCTGGAGCACCGGTCATCGGCGAAGACTCTGAAGTGCCGAACCTCCATGTGATGTTTAGCCAAGGCTGAATCCTTGGAGCGCTGGTCATTGGCGAAGACTCTGGAGCCCTGGTCATCGTCAAAGACTCTGGAGCACCGGTCATTGGCAAAGACTCTGGAGCATGGACAGCGACAAAGAGTTCTGGAGTGCTGGTCATTAGTGAAGACTCTGGAGCGCCGGTCATCGGTGTAGAATCTGGAGCATGGACAGCGACGAAGACTCTGGAGCATGGACAGCGGCGAAGGCTCTGGAGCGCTGGTCATCTGCTCACTATCTGAGTCCAAGGGATGCATACAAGGCTTGAACTCGGGAAGCTGGGGCTGCTGCATGGGCACAAAGTTTTCCAGTACTCATTCATAAATGTATCAGTGTGTGGTTCTAAATTAATCACACAAAAGAAATGTCCCCAGTGTGTAAAGGCCTTAAACATAAAGATCCTGGAAAGAAAAAGGTTGCCTTCAAATATACACTGAAGTCTACGTTTACTGAAATATAGGGTTAATAGAGTGGTTAGTGAAACTGCTCTATGTGATATGTGTTTCTAATCTTTACCTATATACATATATATATATATATATATATATATATATTGAATATTAGTAGCCTGACCAGGAGTAACTTCCTTATATTTAATGAGATTTTTCTTTACACAGTAAACATAATTTTAAGAAGATGATAGCAAAAGCTTCAAACTAATTAGAAAGCAGACTGAAGGGGGGGAGAGAGGAAGCAGCTGGGGGTTTGTGAATCTTGCTATGGACAATAGTTTGAGCCTTAAGCTGTGTGTGTGCGTGTGCGTGTGTGTGTGTGTGTGTGTGTGTGTGTGTGTGTGAGTGCATATCAAATGCCACCAGCATTTTTCTGATCCACGGGGACACAACTTGGCACCCACTGGAACCTTCTCTCACTGTGACAGTTTCAGCTCACTGATTCACTAAGAATGCGTGTGTGTGTGTGTGTGTGTGTGTGTGTGTGTGTGTGTGTGCATGGGTCTGCCTACATATGTATGTGTTATTGTGTCCATAACGACTTCTCCTCCCTTTGCAGCCACACTATTGTCTGTTTGAGGGATTCAACATGAGCGCTTCAGCCCACTCTGCTCATTACACACACACTCATACACTCAAACAGAGCGAAGACAACCCCAGGGATTGTCTTTGTAAAGTCACTCACCCCTTTTCGCTCTCTTTTTTTTTGTCACTCTTTCTCCTTCTCCACATCTGTTCACAACCTCCTCTCTCTTTTTCCGTTCCCCTGTCTCCTCAGTCTCTGCCATCTTTTCCTTTCTTTATGCTGTCTTCTTTTTGTCATCTCCTATCCGAGGCCAGAGAGGGTCACAGTCGTAGAGTTTTCTGTCCTCCCCTCTGCACCTGCTCTCTGCTGGCTCTTCTGAAAGGCTGTCCAGCCCGGGGAGGAGCAGCTGGTACATCCACGGCACCAAATGAAATACATATCAAATGGTCAGAAAAGTTGTACTCCCTTAATTTTTGTTTATTTCGCACACCATGAATGTACTCAGTAACTCTCTGGGCATGTAAACAGACATGTTCACACATTGTGGGGGGATTATTGGGGCTTTGTAAATTATAGAGTATGTTGTAGATCTAATCTGTAAAGTGTCTTGAGATAACTTCTGTTATGATATGGCAATATAAATAAAATTGCATTGAATTGATTTACATTACAGTAACAAGATTCTTTTTGATCTAAAATTAGGATTCATTGTAATTGTATTAGTTGTCTTAAATGACAAGACTTTAAATAATAATTCTGACATAATACACAGTGTTGCTTTATTTTAATCAAGTATTGATTAAAAAAATGATTTAAACCCATATATGATCACTGACAGACATTACTGTAAAAAAAACACTGAATAAAAAGAAGCAAATGTTTTGTCAGAATGTTTCACACACTTTGAGTAGACTGTCACCTCATCATCATAATTATTATTATTATTATTATTATTATTATTATTATTATTATTATTATTATTATTATTATTATTATTAACACCAAGCAGGTTATTTGTTATGAGCATGATCAGAAAACGGTGAAAAGGTAGCACACCTCACATGTCCAAGTCGAGGCTATTTCTTATTTTTGCTACCATTTAAATGAAAATAAGCAAATTTTTTGTTACTGTAATCTAGTCTCGCATTGTCAGACCATGCTCACGAGTTAACATTCTGTTGATTGTCTGATGCGTGTTGGGTCATACGTAGACATTCAGGAATGTTTTCAGTTTGGAAAGAGAAACACAGGTTTGTAAAGTTAACCCGCAGTCATATGTTAATGGTGGCTCTTTGAGTCTCTTTCTGCCTTCCTCTGGGTTTCTGTCACATGTTGAATGCTTCAGACAGTTTCCATATTGCACTTTGTCATCTACCATCACTCCGCTGGGCCAAACGGGAACCCCAGGATGTTTACGTCTCCCAGAAGCTCTTATAGAATGACGCCCGGTGTTAATTAAACACAATGCAGCTGAATTCCACCATGACCAATTTAATCCGTCCTGTCTGGATGGGAGGTAAGAACGGTTTGTCAGATGGGGACTGTCTGTCTGAAGGCGCAGCATCCGGGGGGACCACAGTGGCAGACGGACCGACTAAGAATAGCAGAGTCAGACTGACAGGATGGGCGGATAGAGGACCAATTCACGCCTGGGCTGATGAGAAAACACGGAGGTGAAAAATGTATTGCCATATTTCCACCTGTTATGTGTTAAAACAGCACAACAATGCAGTTACCCTTGGGCCACTTAAAATATGTAAAACAATATAAATAATTAAAATAAATATGAAAAGGAAACTGTGGAAAAAAATCCAATATATGTACAGTATGTATTACGTGTCCCTAACTTGTAGCAGATGTTAATAAAAGTTAACTGTAATTGTTGGTCCCCTATTCCGCCAATTTTGTCTGAAAAATCAAAGGTCAGATAGAGAACTGAATTGATAAATACATGTTTACACATTTGTAATTTCATTTTTAATCCGAACGACTAAATTGTATAAAACTGCATGAAAACGCAATGCTGATCTGTCTTATGACCCACAATGATATATTATGCTAGTGAGGTAATTCATTTAACACAGGGCTCTTGAACGTTTTTTTTTATCCAAGGTCTCCTTAACGGAGAGATATGGACCAGGGACCCCCTACTACACACATTGTATGAAGCCTAAAGTCTTATACCCTTTTAGTGCATAGCATACTAAGCTATTAAAATAGTTGTTGGCATGATTTTATAAATCATGTTTTAATGTTAAACATACATGTGGCACAGTGAATACTTAGGATGAACTGTATCTGTGGATGGCTACCTTAGTGACTACCTTACCTATAGGCCATTAAGCCTATCATCAATGTCTGTTTATTCACAAATAGGCTGATTTATATTTGTTAATAATATGTTGGACTCATGTTAAGACATTTTAGTTTTTGTAAAAAAAAAATTCCAATATACTAGGGGTCCCAGACCCCCTGTTGAAGATCTCTGATTTAAAACATTAATATATCAGTTGTCAATGGCTACATGTGTAATCTGGCAGATATTTATTATTATATGATTATATTAATTAAAATCACAATGTCTACATATACATTCAAGTGCAAAAATGTAATAATTCAATTACTGTGTAAGACAAGCTTAGCACATTATATCATCATATCATTTTATTTATAGCATCAAATCACAACATAGGTTATCTCGAGACACTTTACAGTTAGAGTAGGTCTAGACCACACTCTATAATTTACGAAGCCCCAACAATTCCAGCAATTACAGTAATTCCCTCAAGTGCAAGCAGTGCGTCATGGGCGAGGAAAAACCTCGGACAGACCCAGGCTCTTGGTAGGCGGTGTCTGACGGGCCGGTTGGGGGTGTGATGAACAGTGGCAATAGTAGTCACATTAATAATGGAACAGTGACTGGATGTAGCGGGGAGCTGCAGGGTTCAGCAGGAAGCAGCAGGGTTCAGCAGGAAGCAGCAGGAAGCAGCAGGGTTCAGCAGGGTTCAGCAGGAAGCAGCAGGGTTCAGCAGGGTTCAGCAGGAAGCAGCAGGGTTCAGCAGGGTTCAGCAGGAAGCAGCAGGGTTCAGCAGGAAGCAGCAAGAAGCAGCAGGGTTCAGCAGGAGCAGGAAGCAGCAGGGTTCAGCAGGAAGCAGCAGGGTTCAGCAGGAAGCAGCAAGAAGCAGCAGGGTTCAGCAGGAAGCAGCAGGGTTCAGCAGGAAGCAGCAGGAAGCAGCAGGGTTCAGCAGGAAGCAGCAGGGTTCAGCAGGAAGCAGCAAGAAGCAGCAGGGTTCAGCAGGAAGCAGCAGGAAGCAGCAAGGTTCAGCAGGAAGCAGCAGGGTTCAGCAGGAAGCAGCAGGGTTCAGCAGGAAGCAGCAGGAAGCTGCAGGGTTCAGCAGGAAGCAGCAGGGTTCAGCAGGAAGCAGCAGTGTTCAGCAGGAAGCAGCAGGGTTCAGCAGGAAGCAGCAGGAAGCTGCAGGGTTCAGCAGGAAGCAGCAGGGTTCAGCAGGAAGCAGCAGGAAGCTGCATGGTTCAGCAGGAAGCAGCAGGGTTCAGCAGGAAGCTGCAGGGTTCAGCAGCATGACATTGCAGGGCACCGTTTTTTTTTTTTTTTTTTTTTGTTTATTTTGTTTATTTTGTTTTTCCTTGTTTCACATAACAAATGTTATTACTATATATATTTTGTCTTAAAACTAACCACGTATGGGTCACCCCTACTCGTATGTCGTACCGTATTAGTTTAGTGAAACATATGTATGTTGAGCCTCTGTTTTAATATTTATTAATATTTTTTCATCCTGTTTTATCCTGTTTTATATAGCAGATGTTAATAGTGTTTATCTTATGTCCTGTTATTGTAATTTATATCTGCCAATTGGGACTACAGATGGAAATTAGCCTTTGGGCTATAATCTGGCACTTTTACGTGTACTGCTGTATATGTTCATTAAATGTGCATTGTCCTTAAATAAAATAAAGAAAAATAAAAAATAAAATAAAATGCATGGACTAGTTTTTCAGCGTGGTTTTGAGACAGGATATTCCTAATTTTGGCAATGTTACGAAGAGGAAAAAAGGCTGTTCTTGAGGTTTGTTTTAGATTGGCATTAAAGGATATATCCTGATCAAAAATAACTCCTAAATTTCTGACAGTAGTGCTGGAGGCCAGGGCAATACCATCCAGAGTAGCTATGTCTTTAGATAATGAGGTTCTGAGGTGTTTAGGTCCCAGTACAATAACTTCAGTTTTGTTAGGGTTTAACATCAGAAAATTATAGGTCATCCAGGATTTTATATCTTTAATGCACGCTTGAAATTTAGCTAGCTGACTGGTTTCGTCTGGTTTGATTGACAAGTATAATTGGGTGTCATCCGCATAACAGTGAAAGTTAATTGAGTGTTTCCTAATAATATTGCCTAGAGGAAGCATATATAAGGAGAATAGAATTGGTCCAAGCACTGAGCCTTGAGGAACCCCATGGCTAACTTTAGTGTACTTAGATTTATCATTAACATTAACAAATTGAGATCGATCAGAGAAATAGGACTTAAATCAGCTTAGAGCAATTCCTTTAATGCCAACTGTGTTCCAATCTCTGTAACAGGATTGAATGATCAATAGTGTCAAATGCAGCACTAACATCTAGTAAAACGAGATTGGAGACAAGTCCTTTGTCTGCAGCAGTTAAAAGGTCGTTAGTAATTTTCACCAGTGCCGTCTCTGTGCTATGATTCTTTCTAAATCCTGATTGAAAGTCATCAAATAAGCTGTTGCTATGTAGAAAATCACATAACTGATTAGCAACCACCTTCTCAAGGATCTTGGATAGAAAGGGAAGGTTAGATATAAGTCTATAGTTTGCTAAGACCTCAGGATCGAGGGTGTTTTTTTTCAGAAGAGGTTTTATCACAGCTACTTTAAATGACTGCGGTACATAACCTGTTAATAAGGACATATTGATTTTATCTCTAATTGTTGTAATTTTATCATTAAAGAAGCTCATGAAGTCATCACTACTCAGAGCTAGAGGAATAGATGTCTCAGTAGAGCTGTGGCTATCTGTCAGCCTGGCTACAGTGCTGAAAAGAAACCTTGGGTTGTTCTTGTTTTCTTCTATTAGTGATGAGTAATAGTCTGATCTGGCCTTTCTTAGGGCCTTCCTATAGGTTTGGAGACTTTCTTGCCAATCCAAACGGGATTCTTCCTCTTTTGTGGAACGCCACTTACATTCGAGGTTTCGCGAGATTTGTTTTAATTTGCGAGTTTGGGAGTTATACCAAGGTGCTAATTTCCGTCTACAAATGTATCAATTTGAGAGGGACTGAGGTTAACATAGAGGTCCTCTGTTATGTTAAGGCATGACATAGAGTTGAATGCTGTTGGAATATCTTCTTTAAATTTAGCTATATCACTGTCAGATAGGCATCTGGTGTATAAGCTTTTATCTAATTTAATATCGTCAGGTAGTAAGAATTCGAAAGTGAATAAAGAATGATCTGATAATACCGAATTCTGCGGAAATATTATTAAATCCTCAATTTCAATACCATATGCCAGCACAAGGTCGAGGGTGTGGTTAAAACAGTGCGTCGCCTTGTGCACACTCTGACTGAAACCGATTGAATCCAGTAATGAGTTGAAAGCAGTAATAAGGCTATCCTTGTCAATGTCCACATGGATATTAAAATCACCTACAATAAGTACTTGGTCTGATTTAAGGACTAAACATGATAAAAACTCTGAGAATTCAGATAAAAATTCAGAATACGGACCTGGAGCCCTGTAAATAACAACGAATATAATTGGCTGTAATGTTTTCCATTTTGGATGTTGAAGATTAAGAACAAGACTTTCAAAGGAGTTATAATTTAATTTAGGTTTAGGAGTAATTAACAGGCTTGCATCAAAGATGGCTGCAACTCCCCCTCCTCGGCCTGAGCCTCTAGGAATTTGAGTATTAATATGACTGGGAGGAGTGGCTTCATTTAGACTAACATAGTCTTCATGGCCCAGCCAGGTTTCAGTAAGACAAAATAGATCAATGTTATTATCTGATATCAACTCGTTTACCAATAATGCTTTAGAAGACAGAGATCTAATATTTAATAGTCCACATCTAATTTTCCTATTTTGTTCTATCGTTGCAGTCGTTTTAATTCCAATTAGGTTGTTAAGTATAGCGCATCTTTTGTTTACCTTTGATTTAACCGATCTGAGTCGGGGAACAGACACCGTGCTTATTAGACTATGAGTGGGTGACTGCTCCAACGGAAGCACAGGGGGGCGCGTAGTACTGCACCCCTGATTACTAATATCAAACTTGGGTTGTCATGGTTTATGTCTGATAAACTCGGTCCGATTTTTTGATATGAGAGCGGCTCCGTCCCAGGTGGGATGAATGCTGTCTCTCTCCATCAGACCAGGCTTTCCCCAGAACGCCCCCCAGTTATTCACATAGCCCACATCATTAGCTGGGCACCACCCCGACAACCAGCGGTGGAAGGATGACGTATGGCTGTACATTTCATCATTGGTCAGGTTTGGCTGGGGTCCAGAGAAAACTACTGAGTCCGACATTGTCTTTGCGTATGCACAAAGTGACTCAACATTCAATTTAGTGATCTCCGATTTACGACCATTACCCCCTACGTGAAGTATGATCTTACTGTATTTACGGTTCTTTTTAGCCAGCAGCTCTAGATGGGTTTCTATATTGCCCGCTCTGGCCCCGGGGACACATATGACCGTAGGTACTGTAGCCGCTGGGGCCGCCGGCTTCACATATCGCAGTATAGAGTTCCCAATAACCAGAATTGGCTTCTCAGCGGGTGTATCACTGAGTAGGGAGAAACTGTTAGAGAGGCGAAGATGCTCCGGTTTAGAGCGACCGTCATCATGTGCTGGTCTAGATCTAACGCTACACTTCCCTCTAACGCTATGCTTCCCTCGGATTTACTTGGTCTGTTCGGGGTCTGACGGGGGACAGCTAGCAGAAGCTACAGAAGCTACAGTATGGTGGTCCGCATTAACTACATGGTGCTGGCTAGCTACGGAAGCATACGATTCTGATTCCATGGTACGGAGCCGTGACTCAAATTCACTAAGCCTTGCCTCCAGAGCAGGGAATATACTACATTTATTACATGTATCGTTATCACTAAAGGAAGCAGAGGAATAGCTAAATATTTGACACACAGAGCAAGAAAGAGCAGGAGAGGGAGAGGAATTAGCCATTGCTAATGGCTAAGCTAAAGTAGCTAACAGCGTTTTAACAATTGTAAATTCAGCGAGTCAGTCACTGTAAGTGAAGCTAAGTATAAGTGCTTGAGTAAAACAATTGTAATTCAAATGCAATCCAGGCAAATAGCCGCTAATTTAAACAGTAAAGCAGAGTTCAGTATGTTTTTGCCGGAGCAGCAAACTAGCGTTTGTTAACACAGGAACACCGGAAGTGACACAATACGCTCACCTTCTGACCCTTTATAACCTCTAATTGTTATTTATTTAAAGATCTAATATGTAGGATTTTCCTGAAAAAACAATGTATAGACTAATACACTAATAATCCCTCTCAATCATCACTTATTTGTCACAAGTCAGGAGATGCAGGTTAGGACCCAAACGCAGAAGCGCAGATGAGGAGGTAGCAGCGGCAGTTTCAGTGATGTAATGACTTAAAGAACTTACAGACCAAGTAAATCCAAAACATGAAAAACCCAGGAACATTTGGAAACAGATCACCAGAAACTTCTCAACACAAAATAAGATGAAAAACTGACACCAGAAAAAAGGAGCACACAGAATAGATACACAAGGAGCTAATCACAGGACAAGGCACAGCTGTGGTGGGCAGGCAACTGGAATAGGGAGGGAAATGCGGAAGTGCCTTAAACCTGCATTCTATCTGAATTCCAGCAGGAGGCGACACGTGCGGTTGCAAAAAGAGGTCGGTTTCTGTAGAAGTCTATGAGAAAGTGACCCACTTCTCACTTCATTTATTACCTCAGTAAACATCTTCATAATGACTTTATGGTCCCAATCGCTAGTTCTAAAGGTCCCATGACATGGTGCTCTTTGGATGCTTTTATATAGACCTTAGTGGTCCACTAATACTGTATCTGAAGTCTCTTTTATATAGACCTTAGTGGTCCCCTAATACTGTATCTGAAGTCTCTTTTACATAGACCTTAGTGGTCCCCTAATACTGTATCTGAAGTCTCTTTTATATAGACCTTAGTGGTCCCCTAATACTGTATCTGAAGTCTCTTTTATATAGACCTTAGTGGTCCCCTTAGTGGTCCCCCTAATATACTGTATATGAAGTCTCTTTTATATAGACCTTAGTGGTCCCCTAATACTGTATATGAAGTCTCTTTTATATAGACCTTAGTGGTCCCCTAGAAGTCTCTTTTATATAGACCTTAGGGTCCCCTAATACTGTATCTGAGGTCTGAATAGACCTTAGTGGTCCCCTAATACTGTATATGAAGTCTTTTTATATAGACCTTAGTGGTCCCCTAATACTGTATATGAAGTCTCTTTTATATAGACCTTAGTGGTCCCCTAATACTGTATCTGAAGTCTCTTTTATATAGACCTTAGTGGTCCCCTAATACTGTATCTGAAGTCTCTTTTATATAGACCTTGGTGGTCCCCTAATACTGTATCTGAAGTCTCTTTCCCGAAATTCAGTCTTGGTGTAGAATTACAGCCACTAACCAGTCCCACAATGAGCTTTCCTTAGTATGTGCCATTTCTGTGTCTGTAGCTATTGGGGAGGAGAGAGGGGGGGGCAAGGTGGAGGGTGGGGGTGTGGCCTTGACCAACAGCCACTTTGCTCATTTGAAAGCCATGACGTCTCTTTTTCTCTCTCATGGGCGGGTCAAATTCTCTGGGCGGGCAAAGCAGAGAAAGGGGAGGTAACCTTGCTCCTTATGACCTCATAAGGAGAAGATTCCAGATGGAGGGACCACAGGCAGGCTGGGGGAACGCATATTGATGTTAAAAAACCTCATAAAGTGAATTGCCATTCGACCTTTAAGTCTTCTGCAATACAGAATGATGTTAATTTTTTGAATTAAAATCGGAGATAAAGCAGGGGGTGTTTTAGGGCGTGGCTATGATGTGATTGCCAGTGAAAGTGTGTAACGTAACGTAGAGTGTAAGGGCTCCTCCCTCACTCCTCCCTCTAAAATCATCACATCCGCAACCAGGATGGCTGCGCCCCCGTAACGGCAGACTCAACGACTCATAGCAGATCTCCACAAACCAATGGGTGACGTCACACATGCTCTGTCCATTAATATAATATTAATGGACAGAGTACCAGGGAGGGAAGACATGCTGGTCAGGGCTACATAAGATACACAGTGCAAGCACAGAAAATGAATGAATGAAACAAGCAACAAGAAACAGAAACAGAAAACCACAAAACACAAAATCTCAGATCAGCAAAGTTACATAACAATTGTATTTTGTTTCTATTTGTAGAGTATCCAGTAACAGCTTTCCACTTTACAGTAAGGCTTAACCTGTTTACTGTCGAACACTGGTCTAAATCCAAGATGTACTTGCAGTCACAATAAATTGTGTGAGTCTGACATTTGTCTTGTTTGTGAGATTGCACAAATGGAAAAAACAAATGAAAAAATACAACCACTTAAGCTCGGCCACTGCAGTGAGTACAGGGAGAGATTTAGCTGTCCAGATGAGGAATGCCTCGCTAATATGACAGACGTATTACCCGTAACGATCCACCAGACAAATGATGCAGCAGCCGATTCAATTTAACATCTACATTAGCCGTGTGATGTGATTTAGGGGATGCATGCACACACATTTTCCACCACATACTCACACAAATACACAGTCAACATAAACACAATGCACATGCACTTTCTTACGCAATTATGCTGAGTAACACGTGAATTCCCAGTCCCCCCCCTTTTCTTATATACACACAAATACATGTTTATGAGTGCGCGCACACACACACACACACACACACACACACACACACACTCAGGCTGTTTTGAATCCTGTGAGTGCAGAGCGGCAGAGATAATGATAATAGATGGAGAGAGTCTGAAGATTATTTGACTACCGTGCCAATATTAGCTCCTCAAGCAGCTAGCATGCTGCAAGTGTGCCTCACATTAAGCAAGCCAAACACTTTATGTTCTTATGAGACAAACAACAAGTTATTTTTGAGTAAGACAATGACAGTAAGAGAGGGATGAAACGATATGAACATTTCAATTTAGTCCTGTGATGATACAGTTCACCGCATTGTCCCACATGCAATTAACGCGAGAAACGGTAGGCAAAAACATCGTTTTTTTTTCACTGGTCAATTTTGAGATTTTTGGCTATTTATGACATGTCTTCTTTCAGACATGTAGTGAAAAAAAGTCAAAAATACACATTTAGGTCTTTATTTTACTGTACTTTGTCTGTTAGCGTCGGTAGATTTCTCCTAAATTCAACAAAAGTTGGCGTTCTAAATCATCCCGCTGCTCCGCGATCGCTGTCTGCACCCTGTCATCACATATACCGTTGGAAAGCTCTCTCTCTCCTCTACAATGCTGTCGGATCCAATTAGGGTCATTTCCTTTTTATCAGCAACCAATCGTGAAGGTAAAAGGGGGATTTAGCGCTAAATGCGCAATCTCATTGGCTGATGACAATTCCTGACAACGTGATTTGCTTAGAATGGTCACGTGACGCGCTCTGACATTTCCACGGTAGTTCAGAATGTCAAAATCAAGGGGGTAAGCTTCGCTTCAGAACTCGAGCCATCATGGCGCCATTTTGTTGCTAACTGGCCATCACCTCCTGTTAGCATTCCGCTGACCGCCATTTTTTTTTACGTCACTTGACTGCGAATAACTTTACATCTGAAGCGTTTAAAGACTCTATTTGTCCGTTGTTTAGTTCCAAAGAAACACGACAATGTATAAAAGGCTTCATTACCTTGTAGCTCATGTTATGGCTCCGTAGCAGACGTTTTTGTAAAAATAAGCTAACGATTGTGTCATAACCAAGTGACTTACTGTCGCAGAGTAGAGGAATTACCGTATAGTACAGGAGAAGCTTGCAGGCAGTTTCGACTTACATGAGATGTTTAGGTTTAATTACTAATGTTAACTAGCATGTTAGTGATCAATAATTAGCCTGTGCCCATGTTATCTCCTTACATACACCTACAGTCTCCGTCTCTGTAAGATTGGGAATGATTGAGATTTCTCTTGGCACAGCTACCAGAAGACTTCACACTTTCAGACACGTTGCTCACGTCACATTCTCTCAGTTGGAGGCTGCGCAGTAAAGCTGGCCATCACCGGAAAAGTGCTTCTAATAGCCTTCACTGGTCTCTGTCAAGAGCAACGGGGTCTATTGGTCCATTATATACTGTCTATGGTCAAAATAAATGCGTCGAAAACGGTCGAAAATCACCTCAGATAAGAAGAAAACAGTTGTTATTAGGAAGAAGACACAGGGGATTACACACTAAGACAGCAGATGATGAAATGTCTTCACGTAGTACGTTGATGTGTCAACTATCTTTCAGAAAACAGGAGTTTTCAGACAGCGAGGTAATCAGACATGCCATCTCTCTCTCCCTCTCTCCAAGCAGTTTACAGCTATTCATGGCCTACATGTCATTAAATTAAATATGTAGGTGTCACATATATACTATTCTAATATAATTACTATAAAATATTAAACAAATCTGTAATTTTGGGATCCTAAAGTGGTTGTGAGTCCCTCAGGCTCTGGAAGGAAGATCCATGTTTAGCTGTCAGTGGAGCTGCTGTACCCTCTCGTAGGAGAACTACCAGCTTGTTTTCTGGTGTTAACTTTGGGAAATTTTAATTTTAAGGCTATTTTTCCAAGGTGTAAATCTCTTAGTGAAGATACTTTTTCCCAGTTGAGGCGGAAGGACATCTCTGTATGACCCAGTTGGTGGTCACAGAGTCTGTTTTTAGTCAGGATCCGTCTCTTCTTCGTATCTCTGACAGTGTGAAAATAATAAGTTTAATAACAATTTAGTCTACTTTGATTGCTTTCTCCAGTGTTCTAAATATTGGTCTTTTGAATTTCATAAGAAGCTCATCCCTGTGTATCACCGGATGTCCAGTGACAGTGCAGCATGGAGGCACTCAGAATGACAAAGCACGCCTCAACTTGGTTATATGGGCCCAGTGTCCAAAAACTGCAGCCAGTATGGCTATTTCTACATTCAATGAGTGTGCCTCTGCCATGCTGGCTGTGATGGAGAAATTGTGGCTTCAGAGCACAGACTGTTAATGCAATGAAGGATGACGACATGGTTAGGATCTCAAAAGCCAATAGTGTCCATACCGCCAGTGCAAAATGGAGCTTAAAAGTGTAAGCACAGCGAAAATAGTGAAAAGACACCAGCAGGACATGGAGGAGGGCCCTACATATGGTACTGGCATGGATATGTAGACTGTAAACTAACTTGGGGGAACCAGGCTGTGTAATGGTTGTGTTGTGTCAGTTTGAAGTTTGTGATGTAATGGTCTTCAGTTGAAGGCCATGTTGATGTGTTGTTTTGGATGTTATGATCAGTGATGGATGAAGCAATAATGAGTTGTGGATGTTAAACAGTGTGATACATGGATCTTACTTGGACCTGAAGGGATATGTGTCTGTAATTCATGGCTTTCAATAGAAATTAGTGGAATTTTGCTATAAAAATACACCAAACTTCCCAGTCTTGTACCTAGTTATATTATGAAGACAATTACAGAGGGATTTGTAAATATATTATTCCTAGCCTGATTTATATAACAATTTATTCCAAAAAACATGGCGTTTTTTTTTTTAAGGCTATTGACAGTATCTTTCCCCATCTAATATGTGAACATAATGAAAAAATAATTTTGAACGTGGCTTTATCCAATACTCAGATTTCGTTTTTTAAAATATATGCAAATTAGCGCATTTTTCATTAGATAATGCCTAATTTGCATATTTAAACATTAAATTACAGAAAACTTGTAATACATTTTTTTCTCATCTTAATGTAAGTAATCATCTGGCAGAGTTTCATGGTGATATCTGCTAGGTAAAAAAAATTCCCTATTCACCTGTAGTGTCTCGCCTTAAGGTCAACAAGCTGCAAGACATAACAGACTGCCAAAATCATTTGCAAAATGATTGCATAAGCTTAAAAAGAATTAATTAAATGAAAACTTTGAGAACTTGCTAAACACGTCCAGTTTTAGCTTCTACATTGCAAATTCAACTTACATGAACTTTGTTCCATACATCAGCCATGCTTAAAATTGCTTTCTTTTTTGGCCACTTGGGGCCAGTGTAACAAGCTGTAAACCCAACACTGACATATTATCACCTTATAAAACTGATATGGCTAACATGTTTACATATTCAGCAGAGCTAAGCATCTAGTTGGTGTTGGATTTCTGCCCACTTGATGAATGCAACATTCCCTCTCATTTGGTTCAGTCTGTGTGGAGAGTGTTCATCAGTTCGAGTGACATCTTTCACATTTGGGGTCATATGATCTATTGTTATTAAGAAATATTAATATATGCAGTTTTAGGGAGTTTTCACGCCTATAGTTTGTTTGCTCTGGTCCAAATCAGTCGGTGAGTTGGTAAACTTGGGGCGATTTACCCTTGGTACGTTTTTGTTTCACACCTGGAAAAATCCAAGCGTACCAAAATGCATCATTACAAATCACGCAAGAACGTTCACTCCGTTTATTGGTCAGAGCAAGAAAGTAAATACAGGAAGAAGGTCGTGTGTTCTGGACTATTGCATATTTCTCACATCTCCATGGTCACACCAGCTCATTTCATAAAAATAATCAGACATTGTTTCACAAGCAACGTTACTACGTGTGCTCTACTCACAGAGACTTTGCTCTGCTCTGCCAGTGTCTGTCTCCAACTTCAGCGGTGGCTGCTTTGACCATGAAGATGCAAGTGATGGCGAGCTTCACTGCAGTCTATTTCTGTGAGAGAATCTCCCGTCACTTTCTCTCTCTCTTCAGCAGTGTCCCACCGACCATGATAGATGAGCTGGCGCAAATATCCTAAACTTTTATTTTAAAAAAACGACACAAATTCGCATTGCTGCCGGTGTGAATAATTTTGATTAGTTTGCATTTTTGAATCGCTTATTGGTCAGGCCCCCGGTGTCTAATGGCCTTAATAGTGTCTTCCATTTACCTCGGAACTTAGAAGCTGGAGTTGGGAATGGTGTCACACCAAGGTTGAATGCGTTCTATTTACAAGTCTGATTTTTCATTGTGGGGTCAGCTCTTGCCAGTTTAGCCATTGTTAGCAATACTAGTTGATAACACATTACGCAGTTTTTGTGCATACAAACAGCATAGCAACAGATAGAAGTTGGACAGGACTGTGCGTACGACTTAGTGAGACACAAATAAGACAGAAGTGCTAATAACTTTATGTTACTACGGCTTTCACAAGTGCTGATTCACGGAGCAGCCATGTTGGATTTTGAGCTCAGTTGTCCGACTTCCCAACTCGGAAATCCGAGCTCAGGGGTGTGTTCCTCCCCGAGAACAAATGGAACGCACTATAATGACGAAATGACGAAGCGAAAATCAGTCAGAGGGCAGGGTCTCTGCAGTTACAGACACCAACACACACTTCTAATGGGTCATTAGCAGTGATGTTACTTCCAAAATGTAATACATTATAGATTACTAGTAACTGTCATTTGAGAGTAATTAGTTATATTACAATATTACTGTCTCTGAGTTGTAATGCATTACACTACTTTTACGTTACTACTTTGGCAGGTAGCTTGTGAATTTCACCACGGGATCACTAAAGTCTCATCTTTATCCACTTTAATACATCATAGTTTGCTCATAATGTTTTGTATTATTAATCTGAATCTGCAAAGTAACTAAAGCCATAAAATAGAAAGTAATAGTAATACAATAGGCTTAATTGACTCTGAATAGAAGTATAGTAAGTAGGAGAAAAATGGAAATACTGAATGAAAAGTACCGTACAATTGTATTGAAGTACGGTATAGTTATTTTCCATCGCTGATAAAATGCAATGATATTACGTGAAACAAGCCTAAACATTAATTAACGACACAGTTGTGCGTATTGTTACCTGTTGGGACACAGATGTTGTCCGTACCGTTACCTGCTGGGACACAGATGTTGTCCGTGCCGTTAGCTGTTGGGACACAGATGTTGTCCGTACCGTTACCTGCTGGGACACAGATGTTGTCCGTACCGTTACCTGCTGGGACACAGATGTTGTCCGTACCGTTACCTGCTGGGACACAGATGTTGTCCGTACCGTTAGCTGTTGGGACACAGATGTTGTCCTACCTTCTCTGGTTCTGTCTGTGACCACAGGAACAGTGACAGGACAGCTCGCTTTAACACAGCGTAAAAAACTCCTGAAAATAATGTCCATCTCGCAAATATATTCATCTCTGCAGTCATCTCATTCGTCGAATTCCAGCAACAGGAAATGACATTCACTGACTTTATTTTCTGTGCTGAAACCGGGTGAATTCTTAAGTCTCCCCCTTTCTCACCTAGCTGTCCTATTAAAGGCATAAAAAGGCAAAAAAAAGCATTGTAACTCGTATTACTGAGATTATAACAGGTTATCATCGAAATGTGTTATACTGTAATATAGTGTAACAGCAAAAAGGAATACATTACTCCAAACACTGGTCATAAGTGTCACGGTCCTGCTCTGTGACCAGTGGCCTTTGGACTTTTTGTTGTTAATATACTGTGTTTTAGACCGTGTGACAGTATTTCTTTAGGTTCATTTATTCTTAGGGCATTTTTGCTCTGGTCCGAACCAGTTAATAAGATTGTAAACTTGGAGCGATTTCCCCCTTGGTTCAAGGCATCAGTACAAACCACGCAAGAACGTTAACTCCTTTATTGGTCAGATGTGTCTGGGGGCGGGAGCAAAAAAGTAAATACAGGAAGAAGGTCCTGTGATCTGGACTAGTTTATATTCCTGGCATCTCCATGGTCAAACCCGCTCATTTCATCTAAATCATTTTCCAGACATTGTTTTTCGTGAGCAACGTTACGACATCTGCTCTGCTCGCCGAGACTTCGCTCTGCTCTGCCTGCGTCTATCTCCAAATTTAGCAGCGGCTGGTTTGACCAATGAAATAGAGTGATGGCGAGCTTCACCGCTGTCTATTTCTGTGAAAGAAACACAAACAGTTTGCATGCTCTGCCCCAAGCAGATCTGACCAGATTGGGTGGCTTGTTGCTCAGAGGTAGAGTGGTCGCCCCATAACAACAAGGTTGGCATTTCAGTCCCAGGCTCCTCCGGCCACATGTCAAAGTGTCCCTGAGCAAGACAATGAACCCCAAGTTGCTCTGCGGATGCTGTATAAATAGCTCTCCAGATACTTAGGGTTGAGAGTGCAGAAATAAAATGTCACTACATTGTATTGTGTGTAAGAATAAAATTTGGTTTGAGGTTTTTTGACTACAGGAACCATTTAGTGGACACATACAGTAGATTGGTGCGGTTCGAGCTCCAATCTGGTAGAGAGCCTCAGTGGAGCAAGGGGAACAACTATGTTGTTTTCCTGTTTTGACTGCCACCTTCCGGAAGTTGTTCCTCTATAAATGTTTTGGATTGTCAAAATTCCTTTTAATAACTTTTTGTTTATTGTGGAAATAGGTGTGGCCTGTATCACAAATTTCAGCTGAATTCAGGGAATGTATCGATGTAAGAATTTTGAATGTATGATGGGAGTTATAGGGCAAAACAAGTTTTCTTATTTTTCTAGCGCCCCCTGCTCGTAGATATGTGTGATTCCTTTGGCAACGCACCGGAACCGTGCCATCCCGGTCCAAATACAAGTCCTCGCCACTCTGGGGGAAACCGGCTGTTTCCAGAAGCAAATGACAGCTAAGTGTTTTTTTAAATAAATATTATATATATATATATAATCTTCAACTTTATCACTAAGGCTTGTTTGGATATAATATATAGTTCTGTTAAATCTTATTATATACGTCTGATATATCGGAGCTGTCCCAGAGTGCCGTAATACCTGCCGTTTTGGAAGATTTTATTAATAAAGGTAGTCTATAGATCCGGTTTCCATACGCTGTGCGACAACAGGCCAAAATTATAATTTAATTGGCAGCAATTCCCGAGCGTCTGAGAGTTTTTTTGCTTTTTCTCCGCCAGTCGTCATGATTTGGCATGATTCGGTGTAACCAAAGAACAACTGCCAGGGTCATTAACATACTGATCAGCATTCATGAGGTGCTTTGCATTGACTATTTATGGTTAAAAATGGGCGTGTACAGGGCGGGATAAGAGGCTGATCCACGTACACACACTTGTAGTCAATCTGTGATTTATAAAGGGAACATTGCTTACAGGTGTGAGTACACACGGTTTTATAAATCTGACTTTTTTTCGGCCTACGCCAATTTGGGCTTTTGGGCGCACATACACTTACAGTAAGGATCCTATGCACAGTTTTATAAATGAGACACCAGGGAAGGTTAGGAAGGTTCCTAATGGAGTGAAATGACCCTGAAGTAGTTAAGTGGCTGCCATGATGAGAGAATTGTCGGAGGGATAAGGAAAGGCGCTTCACTGCTTCCTTTATCATCTCCTTTAGCATAGGATACACTGGGCCATCTTTTACGAAAGGAAATGAGATAATGCTGTCCCACAAGTCCGTTATTTAACTTAATTTAAAGCGACGCATTATCATTTATCCATTAATAATCAGAATATTAAAGCTGCAGTCCTGTACGCACCGTGTGTAAAAAAAATCTGTGAGACAACATATAATACTAATGATAGTGTACTTTATGGCACTGTCTGATTGGTTTAATAAACCGGTTAATGCGAGAATTTTACTCTTGCCTCTGATGCGTAAAATGACAGTGAGCATGTGTTTACTGAACTGTGAATGAACGGATAGCTGAATCCAAAGTTACACAGCACACCGGTCATTGCATTCATTTTAACCCAGAGCAGCGTCCGACACAAGTTCACCTGTTTGCCCCTCAGTGGCTTCTGTCACTAGGTATGTTTTGTTGAAAGTCACTACAGATATGACTTGAAATCGCGGAATTGCCCTGACGGCATCCAAATCATTTACCTTAAATCATCCACCCATACCCACCCAAATAAGTTATTTTCACTACCCCTCTACAGTCTCTGTAATCAAATTAAATGTATTTGTCACATACACAATCATACACAGTACAATATGCAGTGAAATTCATTGTGTACCTGTTCCTGTAGGCTATTGTTTTTAAATAATATATTGTAGTGATGCATGAGTGTTTTCTTTAAAGATTTACTTGAATGATAAGAGAGGCTGCTTTCAGTAAATGTAAACGGCATGCACGCAGAAATGCTAATATTAATGTGTAGGCCAACACGCACACAATGTGTGCTTGTTGTGTACACGTGTGTGTGTGTGTGTGTGTGTGTGTGTGTGTGTGTGAATAGGTAAGACCAGTTAGTGATGGATAGGCTGTTGACAATTCAAATATGTCAGCTGTGTAAAGTATGCTAATGCTATTCTCTGCTCAGCATCCAAACACAGCTATATATTCCACACTGTGGCTAGAGCGCTCATAATTAGCGTGTGTGCATGTGTGTGTGTGTGTGTGTGTGTGCGCGCACGTGTGTGTGTGTGTGTGTGCATTTACGCTGAGCTTCATTAGAGTTTGATTTTATTTTTTTATTTGTGATGTCTTGTTTTCCTATCTTTTTTTTACTTTTCTTTTTTTTACATATGTATGTATTACAGTCAGTTGATACTTTTTCTTTTTGAATGCCGTAAAGACACACAAAAAAGTACAGAGGTCTCCAAAAAAGTGGGATAAATTTTGTTGAAAAGGTAATGATTTTTAGACGTCGTTGAGTGGGTGAGTGATCCAGGGGGGCCTGTACCCCATTGGGTACTTGATGACAGGGGAGCGTCAGACCACAAAGGTTTGGGAACCGCTGCTTGTGTAACTTCACTGTTGTTAGTTGAGATTAGATTAGATAGACTTTTTTGAGTTTCAGTGCTACAGCAGCAAAATATCAGACACACAGCACGCATACAGAATAAACAGGATAGAATACAAGAACAAATATTAAAAAAATATACAAAGGAAAGAATGTACAAACGTATATACAAGTTGGGAATAAAGATTTACAACTACTTAAATAATTTAGTATTTATAAAGATGTAAGTAAAACCTGTTTGTGCAAGTTGCACTTAGTGTAGTATGTCATGTATATTAGTCTTATCTAACACTTAGTTGTATTGCCTGTGGTAGGAATGGTTTCTTGTAGAAGTCAGTGTGACACCGAAGCTGTCTGAGCCTCTTGGAGAAAATGTAAAATAATAATTGTCAGCATGATTTCATCAATCATGTTTTAATGTTAAACATACGTGTAGCACAGTGAATCATTAGGATTAACTGCATTGTGGGGGGCTAGTTTAGTGACTAACTTCATTTTTTTTAAAAGAGTCAGAATTCTGAATTTATTCTCAGACTTTATTATTTTAAAGTGCTCATACTATATTCCTTTTCAGGTTCATAATCATATTTAGAGGTTGTACCAGAATACGTTTACATGGTTTAATTTTCAGAAAACATGAGCACTTTAAGGGGTGGGGGGGGAGTTATCCCTGATAGATAACAGTTTGTTCAGTGACTGTTTGCAGCCAATAACGGAGCAAGCCTTCCTGATCAGTTTGTTCAGTCTGTTTTTGTCGTTCAACAGCATTTTATGAAATACAAATGTTGATATAATTTTAGCTCCAACTTCAGCTGGCAAATCAAACCAGTGACTCAATCGGAGTCCAACCCTGACTCTGTTCATCCTGTACTAACACATTTGAGAGGATGGCTGTGGCTCAGCTGGTACTGTAGAGTTGCTGTCCTACTAATCTGAAGGTCGGTGGTTTGATCCCTGGCCCTGCAGTGTACGTGTCCCTGGGGGAGACGCTGCACCCTGAGTTGTTTATAATGACTTTTGGTTATTCAAGACTCCCACGTGGCTCAAATTGTACCCTTGCTGGGATCAATTTAAGTCAATATTTTAATGCATTTATCTAAAGCAGAGATCTTCTCTAGGGGTCTTCAGAGTTACTGCAGGGGGCATCTTAACATGAATCCAACATGTTTTTAGCAATTATAAATCTGCCTATTTGGGGAAAAAACAAACGTGTAAATGTGTAAGTGATGAGCAGGTGGCACCTTGTACGGCAGCCTCGGCCCCCAGTGTATGAATATGTTTAAATGGTGAATGGTTCCTGTGTAAAAGCGCTTTGAGTAGTCGTTAAGAATAGAAAAGCACCATATAAATACAGTCCATTTACATTAGGTACATTTTTAAATTGCATTCAGTCCCCAGATGTTTTTTGTCCAGCGTGAATTAGACTTTATAATAACTGGCTCAAACATAGAGCGGTTGTTAATGACATTTCCACTTTGAGCGCTCATGTATGTGCTCCATCCAGCGTGGCGCCGTCCCCCTCCCACTCACTGACTGCCACCGTGTCCCGTGCTTCCCCTGCTCTCTGCTCGGGACGGCCTCATCCACTCCTCTCATTCTGCAGCAGCTGTGAGCGTTGCGCTGACAGCTTTGACAGCAGGCTAAGCTCCCGAAGGTGCCAAACACCAGGCGCCACTGTTGGAATCAGGCAGCACAGGGACGGGGGGAGGGGAATGTGGCATGATGAGCCACATTTTAACGAAACTACATAATTCTCTTAATTAAAATAAAAAAAAAAAATCTGTATATTTTCCTTTTGTCAGGGGTCTTCAACGTTTCTTAAGCCAAGGACTCCTTAACTGAAAGAGACAGATCAAGGACCCCTTACTACATGTATTTTATGAAATTAAGTTGCATAATAAGCTAGGCCTACAATAACGTGTAGGGCAGCCTAAAGCCTTTATACATACCTTTTTTTAGTGCATAGAATACCATATATACCAATAGTTGTTGGCATGATTTTTTAAATCATCTTTTAATGTTAAACATACATGTGGCACAATGAATCCTTAGGATGAACTGTATCTATGGGTGCTAACTTAGTGACTACCTTAATGTTTTTTATTATGTTTTTAAAAAAAGAGTCACAATTCTGAGAAAAAATTGACTTTAATCTCAAAATTCCAGCTTCTTTTTAATGTCTAAATATTTTTTTTTGTGGCCTTCATGTTCAAGAAAACTTAAAAAAAAAAGAATTTTGTGCCCCCCCTGAACCCCCCCTCCTGCAGTATCTCTGAGGATGGCCTGGAGAAGATCTCTGCTTTAGATAAATGTATTGAAATATTGAGTTAAATTGATCAATTTGAAATCGGGTCAAATTTGACCTGGGTTAGGTCTTTTTTTGTTCAGCTGCCTCATACTCAGAGAAAAAGAAGGAAGAAAGAAAAAGCTACGTGCGGACCTGCGAGCTCACAGAGCGCAGTGAATTCTCTCACCCAGCAAACTGAAAAAGATTGCTGAAGGAACAGGCAGTCTGAAAGGAATTCTATAGTCTATATCCACGACGGTCCACTTTCTGGGATAGCTCCGGTGCCACCGAAAATTCCGCTGGATGTCCGTCACCTTCCTCTTTCTTTATACGGGCAGCGGAAAGGAAATAGTGGAAATCTAATCACCCAGATGATCTGCTTAACTATCAGTCTCTTCTTTTCTCCTTTGCTCTTCTATTTCTGCAGCAAAAAGCTCTTTTTATCAAACCAAAATTGAATCCTCTTTCTCAAACCCCAAAAAACCTTTTTGCATCTTCTCTAACCTCCTATTCCCCCAGTCCACCTCCTCCCTCCTACCAACCCACTTTGTCAACTACTTTGTAAAAAAGATAGATGACATACACTCTTCATTCTCCACTACACCTCCTGAAATCACCTTACCATCCATCACATCCAGTACGCTTTCCTCTTTTACCCCTCCAAATCAAATTCTTACTTTGATTACCTCTGCCCGCCCAACCACCTGCCCCCTTGACCCTTCTCACCTTCTCCAGTCCATTGCTCTTGACCTCCTTCCTTTCCTCACCCATCTCATTAACATCTCCTTGTCAACTGGCTGTTTCCCCGACGCTCTCAAAGAGGCAAGAGTGACCCCACTACTCAAAAAACCAACACTTGACTCCTCTGATGTAAATAACTATAGACCCGTATCCCTTCTTCCATTTCTATCTGAAACTCTTACGCGTGCCATTTATAATTAACTCTTTACCTATCTCCACCAGAACACCCTTCTTGATCCCCACCAGTCTGGCTTCAAGGCTGGTCACTCAACATAAACTGCCCTCCTGGCTGTCACTGAGCAGCTTCACATCGCTAGAACAACCTCTCTCTCTTCCATCATCATCCTTCTGGACCTTTCTGCTGCCTTTGACACAGTGAACCCCCAGATCCTCATTTTGACCCTCCAGAATCTGGGTGTCTCAGGCTCTGCGCTCTCATTGCTCACATCTTAACTGGCAGACCGAACCTACCGGGTAACTTGGAGAGGATCTAGCTCAGAACCTTGCCCACTCAAAACTGGGGTTCCTCAGGGATCAGTCCTGGGTCCCCTCCTCTTTTCTCTGTACACCAACTCTCTCGGTTCTGTCATTCAGTCGCACGGCTTTTCTTATCACAGCTACACAGATGACACCCAACTAATTCTCTCCTTTCCTGAGTCTGAAACTCAAGTAGCAGCACGTATCTCGGCCTGTCTGACTGACATCTCTTCTTGGATGTCCACACACCATCTGAAACTCAACCTCGACAAGACTCCTTTTCCTTCCAGGGAAGGGCTCTCCTACCCAAGACCTGACTATAACAATTGACAACTCTGTGGTAGTCCCCACCCAGACTGCTAGAAAAAGTGTGACACTTGACGACCAACTCTCCTTCACTGCCAACATTGCTGTACCTACCCAATCGTGTAGATACATGCTGCATAACATCAGAAGGATATGTCCCCTTCTAACGCAGAAGCCGGCTCAGGTTCTGGTTCAGGCTCTAGTCATCTCACGTCTAGACTACTGCAACTCCCTCCTGATTGGCCTGCCTGCATGTGCCATCCGACCCTTGCAGCTCATTCAGAACGCAGCAGCTCGGCTTGTCTTCAACCTCCCAAATTCTCTCACACTACACCGCTCCTCCGCTCTCTTCACTGGTTACCAGTTGCTGCCCGCATCCGCTTCAAGACACTAGTACTTACATACGGATCAGCCCCAGCTTACATCCAGGACATGGTCAAACCACATACCCCAACCCGCTCACTTCGCTCTGCATCAGTCAAACTGCTTGCTGCCCCCTCACAGCGAGGGAGAACTAATCACTCAATGAAATCCAGACTGTTCACTGTCCTGGCTTCTAAATGGTGGAACGAGCTCCCTATTGACCAGGATGGCCGAAAGCCTACACATCTTCCGGCGGATGCTAAAAACACATCTCTTCCGACTACACCTTGGATAAAAAAATATATTTATATAAAAAAAAAAAAAAACTTGAACCTGCATATGTCTCTTTGTAGCTTTGCTTATTTAAAGCTAATGTACTTGCACTTACTACTTGTTGTCTGGAGTTTGAACCTTCACAGTTGAAAGCACTTAATTGTAAGTTGCTTTGGATAAAAGTGTCAGCTAAATGACATCTAATGTAATGTAATGTGTTGCCGTTTCTAACTCTGGTGGATTTATGAGGACTATAGTTAACTGCTCCTCAGATCTCTGCAGGGTAAATCAAGAGTTTTGTATTGCAAAACTAAAAAAACTTTTGAACGTACATATGTACACATTTTGCAGCGGCACCGTGGCTCTGTCCGGAGCTTAGCGCCGCCCAAGGCGATTGTGATTGGTGTAAAGAAACATCAATAAAACAGCATGTTTCTCTCCCATCCAGTAGTGTTGTGTGGACTAGCCAGACCCTTATCCACAGCGCTGTGGAGGAAGGTCTATATTATTTACAAAATTTATCAAATCCTGCAAGCAATGAAATGTAAAAACCCTGGACACAGTCAGGAGAAGAGAGAGAGAGAGAGAGAGAGAGAGAGAGAGAGAGAGAGAGAGAGAGAGAGATTATTATCTGCAATTATATCATAATTGTATGTTTGTCCCTATATGCTTTGGCAACACAGATGCGTTGATTTTTTTCAAGCCAATAACACAATTTGAATTTGCGGAATAAAGAGAGAGCGAGAGACCCACCCACACTAAAACACACACACACATACACACACACACAGGTTAAAAACGGGTATGGTTTTCCAAAACTATCACATATAAAGTTAGAAGCATAAATCTTACATACTGAACAACAGCACTGTCTTCCCAGTCCTTTAAACTGTACTTTAATTCACTAACAGTAATCATGTCTAGATCATAAGAATAGAGGCCATATTGGCTTTAGTTTTTTACAGCTCTATGTACATTGGAATTAGCCCAAGGAGAGATTCATATATAAAAGCACATCCATGAACATACAATTATGGACAAAATCTTTTCGGCACAAATTCTTATTGCGGAAGGTGGCAAAATAATATGATTTATCATAATTTATTTATAACTCAACCAATTCTTCCCTGTAGCGTCTGGGGATTTTGAGGACATGGAGCTGTGTGACATCTGTGCAACACTCAAAGCTGATGTTTTAAGGCAATTGTTCCCCCAGAGGGCTGGATTTTCACAATGCACATCACACTGTAGTGTAGATGGGCCCCCGGTATGGCCACGGCTGCCCCGACTGAACTCCTGCACCAAGCCTCAGTGCAGCTCCCAGCTAGTTATTCCACTGCTGACATTTCCAACTTCCAACTGAACTCGACTTAAGCCAAAGTACGCCGCAGTGATATCAACTTCTACTGAGAGGAGATGCTTCCACAGCTTCCAAGGCAGGACTATTTAGCATAGAGTGACATGGAGTGAGGGGAGCGGATGCGTAGGGTTGGCGGGGTTTTGGGGTGACATTTTGACTGGGTGGGATTGGAGAGTGGAAGTGCAGGGAGGGACAGTGTGGCAGGAGGTTTGGCCTAGACCGAACTTGACACACAATTAGAACATACATGGCACATACAGTATACACACACTTTTGGAGTGTATGCAAGTGTGTGTGTGTGTGTGTGTGTGTGTGTGTGTGTGTGTGTGTGTGTGTGTGTGTGTGTGTGTGTGTGAGAGAGAGAGAGAGAGAGAGAGAGCGTCTCCTGAACACATTATCTGGGGTGGAAGATAGGCTGGCCTTTTATACATCCCGTTCTTTTTCACACACACACACACGCATGCACGCACACACACACACACACACACACACACACACACACACACACCTACCTGTCATGGCTAATGCAGGAGGGGTGTGTACACTATGGGGCTCGGTGCAAGATGTCAGCACTGTCATAACGCAGGCAATGAAATGCAGGAAACAGAAAGTGACAGGTGGTGTGTGTGTGTGTGTGTGTGTGCGTGCGTGTGTGTGTGTGTGTGTGTGTGTGTGTGTGTGTGTGTGTGTGTGTGTGTGTGTGTGTGTGTGTGTGTGTGTGTGTGTGTGTGTGTTGGATGGAGAGAGATAGAGATGGAAAGGTCAAGTAATGGAGGTATCTAAAGTAGAAGAAAGTTCCAGCTCTGTGCTCCACCTGTTTCTCCTCCCAACTGCGTGACTGTCCCTCTGTCAAACAATCTGTTGTTCTAATATCAAGCAGGCAGGTGGCCAGACAGAGTTACCCAAAGGTGAAGCTCAGAAACTGTCTGGCTCCTGTTTTCTCATACACATATGAAGTAGAATACTGCCAAACATCTCCATCTTCCATGTCTTTTTGTCAAATTTGAAACCTGAAGGCCTGTTGTTAAGGAGGGTTCAGTTTCTGAGTTTGAGTGCTATCATCATGGGGCATCGGTTAGAATACAAGAGCCAGGAAACATCAGTCCACTTAAAGGTCCTATGACATACTGCTTTTTGGATGCTTTTATATATATAGGCCTAAGTAGTCCGGTAATACTGTATCTGAAGTCTCTTTTAAATAGACCTTAGTGGTCCCCTAATACTGTATCTGAAGTCTCTTTTAAATAGGCCTTAGTGGTCCCCTAATACTGTATCTGAAGTCTCTTTTATATAGACCTTAGTGGTCCCCTAATACTGTATCTGAAGTCTCTTTTATATAGACCTTAGTGGTCCCCTAATACTGTATCTGAAGTCTCTTTTATATAGACCTTAGTGGTCCCCTAATACTCTATCTGAAGGTCCCCTCTTTTTATATAGACCTTAGTGGTCCCCTAATACTGTATCTGAAGTCTCTTTTATATAGACCTTAGTGGTCCCCTAATACTGTATCTGAAGTCTCTTTTATATAGACCTTAGTGGTCCCCTAATACTGTATCTGAAGTCTCTTTTATATAGACCTTACTGTAGCTGGTCCCTTTTTATATAGACCTTAGTGGTCCCCTAATATTGTATCTGAAGTCTCTTTTATATAGACCTTAGTGGTCCCCTAATACTGTATCTGAAGTCTCTTTTATATAGACCTTAGTGGTCCCCTAATACTGTATCTGAAGTCTCTTTTATATAGACCTTAGTGGTCCCCTAATATTGTATCTGAAGTCTCTTTTATATAGACCTTAGTGGTCCCCTAATACTGTATCTGAAGTCTCTTTTATATAGGCCTTAGTGGTCCCCTAATACTGTATCTGAAGTCTCTTTCCCGAAATGCAGCCTTGGTGCAGAATTACAGCCACTAGAGCCAGTCCCACAATGATCTTTCCTTAGGATGTGCCATTTCTGTGTCTGTAGCTTGACCAACTGCCACGTTGCTTGTTTGAAAGGCATGATGTCTCTCTCTCATGGGCGGGACAAATTATCTGGGCTTGTTCAGAGATTATCAGATAATGAAATTACTGATTTAGCAGGGGGTCCTTGTCACCACTAACAAGGCCCTGTTATCCGTGTCACATTTCCATTAATTTATTTTTATTTTGTATTGATATTTTTTGCTGCTTATCTTATGTATCCCTGTACTGTGTCCTTGATTGCTGAGAAAGGCACCTTTAAATAAAATGTATTATTATTATTATTATTATTATTATTATTATTAAATAAAGGTCTAAAGGTCTGATCCTAGAATCGCCCCTGCTTTAAACCAATCACAATCGTCTTGGGCGGCGCTGTGCGTCAGACAGAGCAACGGTGCCGCTGCAAAATAGCCTCGAGAAGGAACTTGTTTTGGTGGAACATGTGTACGTTCTAAATTTGTTTTAGTCGTGCAACAGAAAACTCCGATTGGACAGATAGTCTAGCTAGCTGTCTGGATTTACCCTGCAGAGATTTGAGGAGCAGTTAACCGTAGTCCTCACAAATCCACCGGAGTTTAAAATGCCAACACAACGAAAGAGGAAGGAAACATCTGGCCAAAAATGAGGGCAGCACCAGAGCAATCCCAAAAGTTTCCTAGTACTGAGGCTACATCCACACTACTACGTTTTCATTTTAAACCGGAGTTTACGTCACGCACCGTCTCAGAACTGATTTTTGTCCGTACTAACACAACTGTAAACGCATAGCGCAGACCACTCATGTACACTGGGCATGTGCTTGCTGTGTTTCGTATCCCGCTGAGAGTTGCATCCACCTCGCGGGCAGCAAGGAAATGCTACTACTACTGAGTCTAATCAAACATTGATAACGCTAAATGTTCTAAAATTATAGACTTCTGATGATTTATTATCATAGACATTTATTAAGTACATTCCCACATAATTAGATTCTATTTGTGGCAAACTGTTCCTGCCGTACACAGGTTGGACCAGGGGTGTCCCAGCTGGCCTCCAGCCTGCTGGGACACCCCCGCTGCAGTTTGTGCTGCCTGAATTCGAGCTGCTGCAGACGCTACGTAACCCCGTCTCTAGGCTGCCTCAGCTCCATTCAAGCTTCACCTCTTTGCCCATTTTTGGACTAGCCGGGAGTACATTTTGATAGAATATTTCTTTTCAGCCTGTCTCTGTCAAAAGCAATCAACCATTTCTCCAGTTCAGCAGTTTGTATATATTCTCCTATTCTTGATATTTGTAAACATATTTTTTTACAAATCCTGTGTAGGCAAAGGAAAATCATTGGACTGTCAGCTCTTAATGAGATGATCTAATATGAAAAATTAGATTATAAAAGATTAAAAAAGATTATTTTTTGGGCTTTTCCACCTTTATTTGATAGGACAGCCAGGTGAGAAAGGGGAAAGAAATGCAGGAAATCATCACAAGTTGGATTCGAACCCTGGACCTCTGTATCGATGTATAAACCTCCAAGTATATGTGCGCCTGCTCTACCCACTGAACCAACCCGGCCACATATGAACAGTCTTTTGATCGCCTTTCTATGTTAAATGTGGCATTGTACATGTGTATAAACAATAGTCAATGTATTTATTTTAAAACTGTTTTGAATAGTGCTGTATAATTCAATTCAGAAATCATTTGTTTTCATACATTCTGTTAGATGCAATCAAAGAAAAAATGTCAGATAACAGCGGAAACTTCTAAAGTGCACGTGCCATCAGAGAAGAGATCATCATACACATTAGGCTCTCTAAACACTATTCCTCCATGTGGAGAAATGGATTCTTTGTGAAGTCAGCCATTATTCTCCTACAGTGCGGGAGCAGTTACTGTGCATCATTACCCATGGCCATAACACTATATAATGACATTTCACTATTCCTACAAATGTTAGGCCTTAAATGACATGCACGCAGATGCTCTATTTTCCATTTTAGGAATGGTGATAAGAAATAGGAGGGATATGTTCCTCAAAGCGGGCGCGGGTGGGGGGGGGGGTTGTTCATCTGTTTTTTTGACCAATCAAATCAGCTGTTGAAGTCATTTCTTTTTCTGTCATCCCTGTCGTACCGTTCCCAGCGAGATGAACTTTAAATCATCTGTAAATGGCCGTTCCACTGTTTGTTGCTTGTTATAAGCCATCAGTGGAAGCTGTGCTCGGAGACTCGTTGCGTGACGAGGGGGTAACACGGACTGCACTGAGCGTTTCTTTCCAGCTGGTTGTGCTTAAACTTCCATCTCAGTGTGTTTTATGTAAATGTGACTTGGCCTGAAGCAACTGAAGAATAGTTTATTTGCCATCTCGAAATGTCTTCCAATGTGGTTTTGCCTGGACGGTTATATTTCTCCTTGTGGTAATTGCACGTATTATAGTATTATTTTAGGTATGTGTACTACTGCAGTGATAAGGGACTAACATGTAAATAATGTGTGTAGTGTATATTTTAATTGATGTTTGGTAAAGAGCGGTGTAGACTGCTCCAGGGGGATGCTCAGGTTTTGGGACATCCCTGCTGCAATGTTAGTGCTGTTTCCTTGGTGTGCCCACAGAGTATTCTCCACTTCTAATGTTATCAGCCGATTGAATCCCAGAAACGTGCATGCGTTGAGTCAGACAGAGCAACCACCAAAAGACGTGGTAATTGTGATTGAAAAGGTAGAGGTACTCCAGGGGCCACGTTCATAAAACTGTGCAGCAAATTTTGTGTCAGCAATGGCGTACGGACAAAACATAGGACATGAGTACGCAGAGAAATATTCACAATCCACTCTAAATGTGGCGCAGCTTTGGCTTCATGTCATGGCCATAGTTGCCCTTAAATAGTCAGTGAAATGCCCTAAATTGAAATTCATCATTACCGACTTCATGCGCAGAGAGGAAAACAAAGCAAAGGAATTTCACTCAATGTGAAGTTGTAGTTCTTGTTAGAGAGGTGGAAAAGAGGAACGAATGTTTGGAGGGCACAGTGTGGGCATTACTAAAAGTAAAAAAGCGGTAGAGTGACAACATGTTGCAGATGCAGTTAATGCCACAGCATCAGAGGTCGGACCGTGGGCCAAATTAAAAAGAAAAAAAAAAAACGCATAATGCTACATCTTGAAGTGGGACAGGCACGGCGTGGTTTCTTTGAGTGCTCCTCTCTGTAACGCTGGGCCCAAAACAGCACAGAGACCCAACAGGACAGCTCTAGGAAGTCGGCACCGGCTCTGAGGCCACCCTTCCTCGTTTGTCGGTCTCCATTTGCCACATCTTCCAACAGTGCAAAGCCAGCTATTGTGCGTCATTACACATGGCATGCCTTTTTATACCCATCAATTTGATTGTATCTAAAAAGCTGAAGGTGTCGGAATTAATCTACTTGTAAATTACAAATAGTTCTGGCAAGGAGCACGTATATTAGTAAAACTGTATTTCTATTGCACCTCTCACATGGTTAAAACATGCTTTAGGCCTATAATAAAACAAACATTTAAGACAAAAAATAAAACAATCTGCAGCCATAAAAATAAACACTGTATAAAACACTATGATACTGTATATGATGACCATATGAAAACAATGTGCTCCGCCAGACAGAGGCATCAAAAACAGCATCAGTGTATACATTATTTGTCCTGTTTATCGTAATATTTATGAGAATAAATTCCATAATGTGCCACTATAATTACAGAACATATTTGAGTTTTCTTTTTGCAAATATATCTTTATTTGAATTTACGATAGTATCTTGTATCTCATTTTATCTTATATATATATATATATTTCATTTTCTAAATATGCATATATACATTACTACATTCATATTTTACATTATGTTTACATCCAGTTTTATTCATTTGCAATGCTGTATACACACATTCTAATTCTTCTTCTATTTATCTTAAGTTATTTTTTTTTCCTAACGCACTCTTTGTTTTTAGAATAACAACGTCTGTTATTGTCTAAAACAAGACATGGATACATATGCATGGTACAAACTGCATATCTTGCCTTCAAACAATTGTAAAGAACACAGTCATTAGTTGGAGCAGTATGTGTTACCACTGAGCTTTGCCAGTGTGCACCCCCCACCCCCCCTTTCCCCACAAAACATTGTAAAAAGAGTTTGCACCTTCACTGTTTACAATTTAGTTATTTAGCTGACGTTCTCACCCTGACTTCTGGCCAGGAGTTTAACAGTGGAACAAGTCAGCACATTCTTTTTCTATGAGGGGGGGCAAAGATGCCGAAGAAAAGAGAAAAAAAACCTGAAAATGCAAATACAGGAGATGATTTGGAGATTCTGCGATATGTAAAACATCCCAGTAAATAAATAATAATATGGTAAATATTGTGGGGAATATGCAGTCGAGGCAGATCCAAGCACATGCACATCATTAACTCATCCAACCTGTGTGTTGTTGTGTTGAGGATGGAAAGGGAAGGACAGAGGGATGGAGTAAAAGACAGACAAAGGGTGGGAAAAAGAGAGAAGAGGGTGGTAAGTAGGAGAATGCAAAGACAGATATGATGCTGAGAGAAATGAAGGGTAAAACAGAAATGAGGGAAAGCGAGAGAAAAAAAAAAAAGAGCCACTTAAACGAAGTAGAGAGAAGGCAGGAAGTTAGAGCCAAACAGGGGGAAAAAGAGAGTGGAACAATATCTAGGAGGCAGACAAGCGGAAACTTCTTCTGAATGGAAAGAGGTGGCACTTCACACCTCTATAGTGCTATCTCACTATTGAAAAGAGCTCATTTCCAAGGAGGCAAACAGACGCTGAGGACCACACACAGACACACAAACAAACAAACACACACACACACACACACACACACACACACACACACACAGGTCCCATTTGGAGGCAAGGAGTGTACTTTTCTTTCCACTCACAATCTTGCCAGGAAATCTCTCTTTTCACCTTCCAATGCATACCAATTCAAGTTATTTACATAGTCGGTATACCTGTGTGTGTGTGTGTGTGTGTGTGTGTGTGTGTGTGTGTGTGTGTGTGTGGGGGGGGCATGTTCCATAGCCACAGAAACAGCACTTAGGACAGGGTTCTCAAAAGTATTACTCAAAGGTCCGCATCAGATTTTTATTCAAGGTCAGAGTTACGTAACAATTGGCAATAACAAAATATCATTCAATTAACTCCCTTAAAACTTTTAAGCAACATGAATTCAAGTTCAGTACTCGGTTTATATCGCAGAGAATGTTGTCTGTGTTGAGTTTTGAAATGTGGAACCACACACGCAGCAGCAGTAAAACTGGATTTCAACTTTGCAATTAATCCGCAGTTCACATGCGTGCTGAACCGTGAGGGTGGAACCATTTGGAACGTCACTAACGTCACTAGCAATAGAAAATGTGTTTCAAAAAAGAAAACGTTACACTTCATAACGTATTGTATTCTCCCCCCTCCATGCAGTTGCTTGTGACCAAGGGGGGAAATGGAAAAGAGGTAATTATATTATGAGTTTCTGCGCAGGAAAGTCGCTGGACTACACCATCGTAGCCATACTGAGACATACAGAGAGAGTTGTGTGGAGCTGATTAGAAGTCTTAATTAACTTTGTAGCAACTTATTTGGCAATGGCTTGAATGTAATGGACGTTCATTATTATAAAAAAGTTACACACTGGGAGCCCATATAGAGAGGCTCAGTCCTCGCCGCAGCGGCCGCGCATTCCTGCAGCCCTTTGCTGCATATCATTCACTCTCCTCCATCTTTCATAAGCTGTCCTATCAAATAAAGGCCTAAAAAATAAAAATAAAAAGTTGCGCTCTAAAGCTTTAAACAATAAATCAGAGTGAAGAATATTCAGACAGACAGTATGAGAAAAATAATCTAAGTTCTACCAGAAGACCAAAATAAGTATGAACCCGAAAATGAGCATGATATGGGACCATTTACCAAGACGTTAAGCGGAGTATAGTGAAGGGTCTGGAGAGTCTGGACAGTCTAGACTCTAGAGAAGTTAACTAAAAAAGCCAGTACATTAGAGTACAACAAAGGACACGACAAAGATGGGGGACAGTCATATTGTGTAACGTAATGAGATTGAGAGAGGAGGGCATCCACAGTATTTAAAAACAAGTATGACCTTCTCTGGAAAGGGGTGGCTCAGAGTCTGACCCACTGGGCTTTCAGGCACCAGAACACAGGATTGAAGAGGAAGAGTGGAAGACAGAGGAAGAGGGATGAGGGCGGATGCAGGAGCTGAGCAGATGGGGATGCAGCTAGTGGACTGCACCAGGAAGACAACAGGACGTTCAAGCAAAACTTGCAATGCTTTATATGTCAGAACTAGAACCTTAAATTGGATCCTGAACTTTATTGGAAGCCAATGTAAGAGGATAACACAGGAGTGATGTGTGACATTCTGTTAGACCTGGTCAACAGCCTAGCAGCAATTTTGCACTAGTTGCAGACGTTCCTGGGATGACTTGCTAAGACAGGTGAAAATAGAGTTACAGTAATCAAGTCGTGATGAAACAAAACCATGAATGATCATCTCAAGTTTCCCTTGTGATACCATGGTCCTGAGTTTAGCAATGTTTCTCAGTTTGAAGAAACATGTACGGGACAGAGACCTGACATGTTGTTCAGGAAACATATTCTGATCAAATATAACACCAAGGTTTCTAAGATTGGACTGTACCACTGAAGAAAGGGACCCCAGAAGATTAATAACTTTGGAGGCTGTAGTATCCGGAGCGACAATAAGGACTTCGGTCTTAGCCTCATTAAGCTGCAAGAAATTGTTTGCCAACCAATCCTTAATAGAGGACAAGCAATTAAGCAATGCAGACACTTTGTTGATTTCCTATGGCTTAAAAGAGACATACAGCTGGATGTCATCAGCGTAGAAATGACAACTTATATCTCCAAATTGCCTAATTAAGTGGCCTAGGGGAAGCATATACAATGTAAATAAAATTGGACCCAACACAGAGCCCTGTGGCACCCCCACAGGATAGAGTTTTCAGAGGAATAGGGGCCTAGTGACACTGAATAGGTTCTATCTGTGAGATAGGAGGTGAACTAGTCCAAGGCGCTCCCAGAGATCCCAACCCAGTGCTTAAGTCTGTGAAGTAAAATGGAATGATCCACAGTATCGAACGCTGCGCTAAGGTCCAACAGTACCAGAACAGAACATTTCCCCGCATCAGAAGACATCATTGCTGAAGCTGCGGCGAGGAGCTGTGGTCTTAGGGTCTTAGGTGCCTCAAGTGGCGGTAACCCACGAACACCGTGGTGGACACCGGTGGTCAGGGAAGCCGTCCGACTGAAGAAGGAGTCTTTCCGGGATATGTTATCCCGGAGGACTCCGGAGGCAGTTGCAGGGTACCGAAGGGCCCGAAGGGCTGCAGCCTCTGCCGTGAAAGAGGCAAAGCAGCGGGTGTGGGAGAAGTTTGGAGAAGACATGGAGAAGGACTTTCGGTCGGCACCAAAGTGCTTCTGGAAAACTGTTCTCCACCTCAGGAGGGGGAAGCGGGGAACCATCCAAGCTGTGTACAGTAAGGATGGGACACTGTTGACCTCAACTGAGGAGGTAATAGGGCGGTGGAAGGAGCACTTTGAGGAACTCCTGAATCCGACTAATACGCCCTCTATGTTAGAGGCAGAGCTGGAGGATAATGGGGGATTGTCGCCGATTTCCCAGGCGGAAGTCACTGATGTAGTCAAACAACTACACAGTGGCAAAGCCCGGGGATTGATGAGATCCGTCCAGAAATGCTCAAGGCTCTGGGTGTGGAGGGGCTGTCCTGGTTGACACGCCTCTTCAACATTGCGTGGAAGTCTGGGACGGTGCCAAAGGAGTGGCAGACTGGGGTGGTGGTTCCCCTTTTTAAAAGGGGGACCAGAGGGTGTGTGCCAATTATAGGGGTATCACACTTCTCAGCCTCCCTGGTAAAGTCTACTCCAAGGTGCTGGAAAGGAGGGTTCGGCCGATAGTCGAACCTCGGGTTGAGGAGGAACAATGCGGATTCCGTCCTGGTCGTGGAACAACGGACCAGCTCTTCACTCGCAAGGATCCTGGAGGGAGCCTGGGAGTATGCCCAACCGGTCTACATGTGTTTTGTGGATTTGGAGAAGGCGTATGACCGGGTCCCCCGGGAGATACTGTGGGAGGTGCTGCGGGAGTATGGGGTGAGGGGTCTCTACTCAGGGCCATCCAATCTCTGTATGACCAAAGTGAGAGCTGTGTCCGGGTTCTCGGTAGTAAGTCGGACTCGTTTCAGGTGAGGGTTGGCCTCCGCCAGGGCTGCGCTTTGTCACCAATCCTGTTTGTAATATTTATGGACAGGATATCGAGGCGTAGTCGGGGTGGGGAGGGGTTGCAGTTTGGTGGGCTGGGGATCTCATCGCTGCTCTTTGCAGATGATGTGGTCCTGATGGCATCATCGGCCTGCGACCTTCAGCACTCACTGGATCGGTTCGCAACCGAGTGTGAAGCGGTTGGGATGAGGATCAGCACCTCTAAATCTGAGGCCAAGGTTCTCAGCAGGAAACCGATGGAATGCCTTCTCCAGGTAGGGAATGAGTCCTTACCCCAAGTGAAGGAGTTCAAGTACCTTGGGGTTTTGTTCGCGAGTGAGGGGACAATGGAGCGGGGAGATTGGTCGGAGAATCGGCGCAGCGGGTGCGGTATTGCATTCAATCTATCACACCGTTGACAAAAGAGAGCTTAGCCAGAAGGCAAAGCTCTCGATCTACCGTCAGTTTTCGCTCCTACCCTCACCTATGGGTATGAAGGCTGGGTCATGACCGAAAGAACGAGATCCAGGGTACAAGCGGCCGAAATGGGTTTCCTCAGGAGGGTGGCTGGCGTCTCCCTTAGAGATAGGGTGAGAAGCTCAGTCATCCGTGAGGAGCTCGGAGTAGAGCCGCTGCTCCTTTGCGTCGAAAGGAGCCAGTTGAGGTGGTTTGGGCATCTGGTAAGGATGCCCCTGGGCGCCCCTAGGGAGGTGTTCCAGGCACGTCCAGCTGGGAGGAGGCCTCGGGAAGACCCAGGACTAGGTGGAGGGATTATATCTCCAACCTGGCCTGGGAACGCCTTGGGATCCCCCAGTCGGAGCTGGTTAATGTTGCTCGGGAAAGGGAAGTTTGGGGTCCCCTGCTGGAGCTGCTCCCCCCGCGACCCGACACCGGATAAGCGGACGAAGATGGATAGATGGAGAAGACATCATTAGATACTCTAAGAAGAGCGGTTTCTGTAGAGTGTTTCTGACGGAAGCCTGATTGAATTGGGTCTAGAATATTATGAGTGGTTAAAACAGCAAAGAGTTGATTAGCTACAACTTTTCTAAAATTTTGGAGATAAAAGGCGTCTTGGAGATTGGCCTATAGTTTGCAGGAATTGAGGGATCCAGATTTGTTTTCTTTAAAAGTGGCTGAACCACTGAACAACCGGTTTGCAAAGAGTGGTTGATCATAGAAAGTAAACAAGTACTAACAGACCCAAGGACATTTTTAAGGAGGGAAGTAGGTATAACATCTACCGGGCTCAAGGAAGGCTTCATACTTTTCACCAAGTCAGTGAGTTATAACAGAGAAATAAAAGCAAAACAGTTCAAAGTTAACGGCCGAGTGAACTGAACTGAAGAACATGCCATAGCAGTGGGGATGATGCTATTCTTGACATCTCTGATCTTATTTTCAAAGAACAAGAGAAAGTCACTGCAGTCATTATTAGAAAAGACTGGCACTTCAGGAGGAGAGGGATTTACAAAATTGTTAACGGTGTCAAAAAGGATTTTGGGATTACGCCTGCTAGAAGCAATAAGGTTAGTAAAGTATGATGTCCTCGCCTATTACATTCAAGCAATAGGTCTTTGTGATGGATCCGGTGCACCTGAAGCTTGCTGCTTTTCCACTGTCGTTCAGCCCTCCGATATAAACGTTGAAAAGAGCGAGTGGAGTTGTTTAACCAAGGGGATAAATTAACAAAAGGGACAAGTCGCACTTTACTTGGAGCCACGTTATCCAAAAGTGATGAGCAATAAGTGTTGAATGAGTTTACCAGACCATTAACGTCATTATTATAAGACAACACTGCACTTTGGTCAAATGCAGCAGAAAACCTTTCCGCTGAAAGGCGGTTTAATATGCGAGACTTGCTTAGACGTTTACTGGGCTGTAAATCCAAATTAAAAGACAGGTTGAATAAAATGCAGTCATGGTCAGTGACATGCAGCTCCTCAGTGCAGATAGAGTCAAGATTAAGACCAAGTGTAAAAACAAGGTCCAAGGTGTGACCCCCAACATGTGTGGGATAAAATTAAAAGATTCAGTGATATTAAGAAAATCTACGGCAAAAGTGCAGGAATTGTCATCAACATGAATATTAAAATCACCAACCATAACCACTTTTTCGAAACCAATTAAAGAGGACAAAAGATCACTGAATTCAGAAATTAAAGAACTGTTTGAACCAGGGGGTCGGTAAATTAAAACACAATAAAAAGGATTAGAACTACCGACTTTGGTCACCTGTAGTTCGAATGTGGAAAACACCCCACAGGTTACTGTCCGACATAGAAAGTGTTTTTTGTACACCACCGCGAGCCCTCCTCCCCTGCCCGAGATCCTTGGAGTACTGATAAAATGACAGTCTGGAGGACAAAGTTCAATTAGAGTCCCAAATTCCATACTTCTCTGCCAAGTCTCAGTTAGGAATAAAAAATCAAGGCATTTTTCAATGAATAAATCATTCAGGATGAAAGACTTATTGGTGATGGAACGAGCATTTATCAGCGCCATCCTGAGAGACTTACTGCTAGGCACAGCAGAAGCCTGGGCCAGTGGGTGCAGATACCTGGACACTGATCTGCTGGTAGGCCTATACTTCCCAGGGAGTGAGGACCTTGCAGTTAAAATAGTCTGTATAGGAGAAAAAAGAAGAGGCTGTGTTCTTGCCAGTGACAATATGGTGGGTTAACACTGTTTCCAAGGTCTTGAGAAAAAGAGGGGGAAGTAACTAATTTCAACCGCAAGGGTGTTAATGGCAAGGGAAGACAGTAGGGGGGGCTAGTGCTGTACACAGTGTCCTGAGGTGAGGCCACAGAAGGAGAAAGGGATTCCAGGGTGTGTGTGTGTTGTGTGATTAGTCAATCATGTGACAAGGACTGCACAACACGCTGGACGTTAGCGGCTAGCACCTGTGAGCTCAGCCTGTTAAAATGAATGCCGTCTCTCATAAAGAGATTAAAATTTTCGACGAAACCATAATTGTGTGCCCCACATGCAAACTGTAGCCAGTTGTGAAGGCTAAAGACTCTGCTGAAGCGAGTGGCACCACGGCCCAGAGTGGGAATGGGACCTGAGATAAAAACAGATCTGCCACATTGTTTTAGAAGCTTAAAAAGTTGACCAAAATCTTTTTTGGTCAGCTCCAACTGTTGGCGGACTGTATCGTTGGTTCCCACATAAACAATGATCCTTTTTATGGAAGTCGGGAGTGAAGGTAATAGATCACGGAGTTTTTCCCGGATGACAGTGACCGTGGCACGGGGGAGACAGTGTGTAGCTGCATTAAAGAAACGTACACTCCTGATAATGGAATCACCGACAATCAACGTTGTAGGGGGGAAAAGCAGATGAGGGGATGAAGACTGGGTGCTGACAGCCCCGAGTGTGGACCGAGCAGAGAGTTGTAGTGGTGAAGAACGGGGCCGGGAACTTTTTGGAAGGTGTCCAGCAGCAGAGGCCACTGGATCTTCTGGCAGCATCCCTGATGAGCTGCCGGCGAGCGGAGGAAACCCCTCGCCGTTTTCGTTGGAGGTCAATCAAGGCATTCGTCTGGTTGTCAGCTACGGTGGGAACCAGAGCCAGGACATGAGGAAGCTGAATGCAAAAACCCTGACACAGCTGATTGAGTAAAAGGCAGTTTTACATGGGTCAAATCGTGAGGTGCTGAGGCAGGAAGTAAGATATTCACTGAAAAGAAATGGGTCAAACCATCAGGAAAGCTGGTGGTGAAAACCAGCTCTTTAATTCTGCAAGAAGACTGACGAGGAAGTAAGAAGACACACTGGGACTGAAGAGAGTTTAACCCATCTTTCACAGAACAGTTTGTGTAAGCTAGAGCAGAGGATGATGAGTATTTCTTAAAGCTTTACTGTCTGACAAGCAGGTAACCATAATGCGATGGACAACATGATTAAGATGTTTGACCAAAGTCCTTGTAAGAGCCTAGATTGCATAACTTCAGCAGTTCAGAAGAGCACCCGTCTCATCTCAACAGAGAAAGTGACGCCAGTCTTCCACCTCCTGTAAATGACAGAATGCCATGGGATGCACTCACATTCTCAGGAGAACGCTCCTGGTGGGTGACGTAATGTGAGCATGTCACAGAAATCAATATGGTGGCCAGCTGGTAACATACGATCTTGTATAACAGTTCAACGCTATCTCATGAACAGGTTCACACGATACTGTACGAAAAAGAATGCACACCAAAACGTAAGACATCGAAGATAACAACACTAGGAGGCCGCCGTCTGGTCATGTGGTGCCTGCTACAGTGAGCGGCTACAAGCTCCATGACGCCGAGCGGCAGTTGGTTAGTTGTTTAAGCCGCTACAGAGTGACGCCGTCTTCAGAGCTCTGTCACAGCTCGGTCGTATCAGCGGCAGTTAGTGGATGTGTTTAGCGGCTACAGAGCTCTGTGACGCTGGCTAGGTGTGCTCTGCATGGTGCTGTGCATGGTGCTCCGTATTATCAGCGGTAGTTACCCGAGAATAGGTGACTTTGGGCCGGGTACAGAGCACCGCGAGCTGCTGGTCGTTTCGGTGGACAATACGGTTGAAGTGTAAGCGTTATGCGGTGACAAAAGTTAATTTCAGGCACCAAAACGACTACTTTAATTTAGGAATAAGATCATGGTTTGGATTAAAATGCTACCAAGGAACACACATTTCCTCGGGAATCAAACTCTGCTCCCTGGCATGTAAGTCCTGTGTTTTGACACCCATCTATTTACCCGATCTCCTCCCTATGCGGTCTTCTTATACAGTAGCAGTTAATGTGTTGAATAAAGCAGAAAAAAAACGCTGAAAACTTATTTACTTATATTATTGTGCTTTACTTTTTTGTAGCTTTTTGAATGTATGGTTCATGAGAACAGGCTGAACAGTTACATGTTAAGCTGAAATATCTTTCTGAAAACATTTTAGGCGAGGAATTGGCAATACAGTATCATAATCTTGGTTTATATTTGATCAGCACTGTATAGTTTTATAGTTTCATCTGAGTTTTTTCAGCCTCTGTTTTGCTATATAGGAAACAATATAGCGCCCAAACTGTCGTATTGCAGCCAAACTTTGCACTAAAATATGTTTCTGAAATGACTTTAGGTGAGAAATACAGTAACAGAGTCTTGGTTTATGTTGGATGAGCACTGTCTAGTTTAACGGTTCCATCTGAGTTCGGTCTGAGTTTGAGAGAAAGGGCGGCTCTCTCCCTCAATCGGCTTCTATACTCTTTGTGTTCATATGCGGACAGAAAAAATGGGTATGTGCTATATGCGGTGCATAGGGGCGCAGCACCATGGGGGGTGCCAAAGCAATGGTAAAAAAAAAAAAAATGTAATTATTTTTCTAAATCATTTCTGCATTTCCTCAGTGTTATTATATAATATTTTAGAGGACTAACAGCCTAGAGTGTTAAATAAGTGGATGGTGAAAGGCAATGTTTACTACGTCCCCGCTGTCAGAAATAGGCTAATTGTTATATTTTCCAGTGAATAGGTTGGTCAACTGAACTTCAAACCCTACTGGACATTTAGTTTTGTGTGGCCTAACTAATAGAACTCCTACCTGATGTCATCACTGGTCTCATCTCTACGTGATGCCATCGCCGACCTCATGTCGGTCTCATTCACTCCTTGCCTGTGTTCTTCTCCACTAAGACATATTGTCAAACAAACATTATGTAATAGATTTTCCATATTAGATTTTCCTTAATATTAAGAAATTAATCTGTTGGTATCAAGTGGCTCCCCCTACACTTCCACCTAATGTTAGACCTACCTGTTGTCTTTCCTGATCGACCATCCTCACACCTGAATGAAATGAACTCACTGTTAAATGTAGCAGCCAAATATGGAGAGCCACTTAGCACAGAGTCCTTTAAATAAAGAGCGAGAGAGAGAGAGAGAGAGAGAGAGAGAAAGAGAGAGAGAGAGAGAGAAAGAGAGAGAGAGAGATGTGACCCTGTAATTACAGCTTCCATGTCACCCAACAGATGTAACTATAGGCCTAGCCTGTATGTCTGACAGCTAATGGTAACACAAAATATATTAATGATTCCATGGTAAACCAGAGTTATAGCATTAGTTATGATTTCCAGATTCTTGTCATTTATTGTACATGCTACCTTATATTTTCCAGTTTTCAGCTCAGCAACCTCAGTTCTGCATATTCTAAGCTAGCTGTAAACTCCCATTTGGCTGCTACATTCCCAGTGTTAGCTAACGCTAGCTAGTCTGTTAACATGAATATTTGCAAGCCTCCGAGCACAGACGTCCCACTTTAAATCCTACCTGTTGCCTTTCACCATCCACGTATTTAACTGCTGTTGCATCCCTTGACATGCTATCTCCTTTTCCCTCTTTCTTTTTCTATTTTTAGCCACCGACAGCTTTTTTGCTTTTCCATCTTTTTCCAGAGACGACAAATCACTACTGTACCTGCTCGCTTAGCGCTCACGGCGCCCCCACTCGCGATATTACAGATCCTACTATGGCCACGCCAAGACCGGACCCGCCCTTCAATAGCCCGGGTCTTGGCGTGGCCATAGTATGGAGCACCCATTGACACATATAAACGGGAGCCCGGAGGACATGACGTCCATGATTTCCAAAACCAATTTGAAATTTCGACTCCTCAGACCACAGCACAGTTTTCCACTTTGCTTCAGTTCATCTCAGATGAGCTCGGGCCCAGAGAAGCCCTCTGCGTTTCTGGGTGTTGTTGATATATGGCTTTGCCAACCCGATCTCAGGCCAGGTCGTGAAATAGTCACATTATTTTGATTTATTAATTTGTGTACAGGTCACGATTTTGACGTTTATTTTGTGTACACGCCACGAATTTTGAACGTGTATAGATCACGATTTTCGAACTTGCTCTGGGGGACGCGGGGAAATGAGGCGCCACACGCCGGCCACAACAACGGGACGGGCCGCCACTTGCGGGACGCGATCCCCGGGCACAGGGGCACACAACAATGGGGAAATTAAACGCCACAACAATGGCATGGTTGTGGTTAGGAAAAGAAGAACGGGGAAAGGAATCGTCACACGCGGGACACGCCGACTACAACGGGACGGTTGTGGTTAGGAAGAGAATAATGAGGAAAGGAACTGCAACACACGGGACGCGATCCCCGGTCTCCGGGGTGAAAGTCCTGTGTTTTTTTACCCATCCACCACTCCGACCAACCTCCCTTTGCGGACTTTCACCTTATGAATACTACTCGCTACCGTCATCGTTCTGTGATCAAAAAATATGCTTCCCATTGAAAAACACTGCTTTAAAATTCGTAATCGCCACACGAAAAAAATGACATTTACGTGTCCTGTCCACGACTTAATAAATTCAATAACGTGACCATATCACAAACTGCCATGACACCGGGCTGGGCTTTGCATGGTAGAGTTTTAACTTGCACTTGTAGATGTAGCGACAAACTGTCTTAACTGACAATGGACAATTTTCCGAGGTGTTCCTGGGGATGCTCCTTTTATACCCAATCATGACACTCACCGGTTTCCAATTAACCTGTGAACCTGTGGAATGTTACAAACAGGTGTTTTTTTTAGCATTCCTCAACTTTCCCAGTCAAAGTTGGTTGAATATTGGCAACGTATCCCTTTAATTTGACCCTTGTATATGTTTGTATATATTAGAGAGTCCCCACAATTATATAAAGGAATCTAGTGTTCCTTTACATTGGAGACTCTTGTAGGCATTAGGGGCTCTTTACTGTGCTACTTCAGTATCACATGTTCCAGGGATCATCTTTAAGCCAATGTATTCAATACATCAAAATCGTATGGCTTTTAACTTATAAAAATAAAACCTTGGTGTCTTTAAAGTGTTTGTTTAGCCATTGTATCAATTGCAGCCTGTGCTAACTACCTTAACTATCTATTTTATACTTGCTTAGGATGAAGCCATCTGTTTGAGCATCTGTGACTACCATTGTATAGCCCTAATGAGACAACCTGATAACTAAAATCATGGTGACTAACATTTAATTGCATGTGAAAGGCTGATAAGTTTCTGTGCATTTATGTAACATCCGTATCTTATATATATATATATATATATATCAAAAGTTTTAGAACACCCCAATCTTTCCAGGTTTTTATTGAAATTCATGCAGTTCAATGTCTTATTGTACTCTGAAATGAAAGAATAGAAAAAAATGAACAATTTAAGTTAAAAAAGAAATCATGGAATCAATTTATCAAATAAAATGTATTCTAAATTTTTGACTCATCAAAGTAGCCCAACAGCTGAACACACTCGTGGCATTCTTTCTACAATGGAAATCAAATATTCTACAGAAAGTTCTTCCCAACTCTGTTGCAGAAGTTCCCATAAATGTGTGGCACTTGTAGGTTGCTTTGCTTTCACTTTTCTGTCCAGTTCATCCCAAACCAGCTCAATGGGGTTTAAGTCTGGTGACTGTGCTGGCCACTCCATGTTTTAAAGCTTACCATCTTGTTCTTTTTTCCTAAGGTAGTTCTGCCATAGCTTGGACTTATGTTTTGGGTCATTATCTTGCTGTAGGATAAACCGCTGACCAACTAGGCGCATACCAGAGGGTACTGCATGGCGCCGCAAAATGCTGTGGTAGCCATTTTGGTTCAGGGTGCCTTTCACTCTGTACAAATCACCGACCCTGGATCCAGCAAAACAGCCCCAGACCATCACGCTTCCTCCTCCATGTTTGACAGTTGATGTCACACACTGAGGAACCATCCTTTCGCCTACTCAACGCCGTACAAAAATCATGCATGATTAACCAAAGATTTCAAATTTTGATTCATCAGACAATAGCACCTTCTTCCAGTCTTCAGTAGTCAATTGACGATGTTTCTTGGCCCAAGCAAGCCTCTTTTTCTTATTCTGACGTCTTAGCAATGGCTTTCTTGCTGCAACTCGACCTATCAAACCTGCAGCTCCAAGTCTTCTCTTTACAGTTGAATCTGAGACCTGCTTATTCCGACCACTATTAAGCTGTGCTTGAAGCTGTTGTCCTGTGAGCCGCCTATCACGCAAGCTGTTGACTCTCAGAAACTTGTCTTCTGATTCTGTTGTGGCTTTGGGTCTGCCAGACCTCTTCCTGTCAGAGTTTCCCCCAGTTTCTAAGTGCCTTTTGATGGTGAAGAATACTGTACTCACTGACACCTTGACTTTCTTCGCAATTTCTCTGTAGGAAAGACCAACATTCTTAAGTGTTATGATGGTCTGTCTCTCTTCCATTGTTAATTGCCTTTTTCCCGTCATTTTTATAGCAACACACTAATTTCTGCAGTGCAATACTGTTCAAATAATGCTCACGAGGGTACGGTACCACAGTGTGTTCCAACAATACTTTTATACAAACAGAGGGGGTTGTAAGTAATCCAGACAAGTTGGAACACCTGTGGGAATTGCAGCCAGGTCTCATGGCAGTTTGTTATATAGTTACGTTATGTAATCTATTAAGTCGTGGACAGGACACGTAAGTGGCGTTTTTTTCGTGTGGCGATAGCATATTTCGTGATCCCAGAACGCTGACGGTAGCGAGTAGTATTGATAAGGCGAAAGGCCGCGCAAGGAGGTTGGTTGGGGTGGTGGATGGGTCAGAAAACACAGGACTTTCACCCGGGAGACCGGGGATCGCGTCCCGCGTGTTGCAGTTCCTTTGTCGGCGTGTCCCGTGTGTGACGGTTCACACACGGGACTTCCCCGTTCTTCTTTTGTCCTAACCATAACCGTCCCGTTATTGTGGCGTTTTATTTCCCCGTTGTTGCGTCCCACGAGTATGCGGCCCCGTCCCGTTGTTGTGGCCGGCGTATGGCGCCTCATTTCCCCGTTGTTGCGTCCCCCATAGCAGGTTCGAAAAGCGTGACCTGTACACGTTCAAAAGTTACAAAAAAATGTACACGAAAAAAACGTCAAAATCGTAACTTGTACACGAATTAATAAATTGAAATAACGTAACTATATAACGACCTGGCGTGAGACCGGGTTGGGGAATTGGTAGCACCAACTTTCAAAGCTTGATCAACCTCCATTGCTGCAGAACAGCTTTTGTTAACCTATTTCTTGTTCCCTAAAACCTTTTTGTAAAATACTGAAATGTACATTATTTTTCAGTTTTGGGTAACCTTACTTTTTTTTGAACCTCAGGCAGTTCACCACTTAACTTTATACCATTTCAAGCTATTCATTGGACTTGAACTGCTAAAATTTCAATAAACAACAAAAAAATTTGTGTATATATATATATATATATATGTGTGTATATATAATTATTGCATCAGGTCGTCCGATTGTGAGCCTTGTTGGGCTCTTTTTGCCTCTGACTTTTGAACTAATGAGACAAACCTCTTATTTTCTATAGGCCTTGAACCTTTGACAGGTCTATCATGATTCAAGTTGATTAAAGCCTATGTAACAGTTTCCCAGTACGATAAAGAGCATTTTTTGTTATTGTGCTTTTTGCTTATAGTCCCTCCACCTTGTGCATATTCCCTCGAAGTACAAATTGGCTGAATGTGTCGGTAAGTGGTGCGTTGAATTGTCTATTCCAGGTCCGCCCAGGCGGTCTCTGCAGAGTGCTTGTTTTACATCTCATCGAGTGTGTTTTTAGAGATCATTGTTTGCGAATGGAATGAACCCCATCCTGTGTGCCTGTCATTTGTGTCGTGAAAAGCTCTTATCTGGAGCCCAGCAAGAGAGACAATCACTGGCAAGAGAAAGAGAGGGAGAAAAAGAGAGATAAAACAGAGAAAGTCAGCAGAGGCTACCTAAGCACAAATAGAGGGGTTGAAAATTGAGGAAAATGGAACAGAGATGGGAGAAAAGGGTAAAGACATTGCACGGCATCATCCTCAAAGTGGAAGAGTGTTGATGAAAGAAAAGTCAGAAGAGGGGAGGTATGGAATTCCAATAGAGAGGAGAAGGGGAAAGTAATTTTAGATGGATAGATGACAGGTGATGGAGGGATAGACGAGGACAGATGCAGAAATGCTGAGACTTATTTCACCCATCTATTTATAATATAAACTCCCAAATGTGTAAGGGTGGTAATCAACACTTATCAGAGTGACACATTGTTCAACAGTGCACATCATAAACAGTTAACATTAGTCACACGTGTCAGAAACAATCCCTGTGCAATTAACCTGTAACACTAACATCCACTCTAACTACACATTATGAACTGTATTGCTGCTATACTATATACACTGTACACTGTCACACTGTCTCTTTAATATGCAGAGGTGGGTAGAGTAGCCAAAAATTGTACTCAAGTAAAAGTACTGTTACTTCAGAATAATATGACTCAAGTAAAAGTAAAAAGTGTTATGGTTTTGGTATTTTGCTTTGCATTTGGGTTACGTTTGTTTCCTGTTGTGTTTGTTTTCTGGTCTGTGTATTGTGTGTTTTGATTATTCCTGTCTTCTCTGTTGTTCCGTATGTCGCCTAGTGGTTTGTCAAGTGTCTGTGTTTAGTTGTTGTCATATTTTCTGTCAGTGTTCCTATTTCCTGTTTTATTTTGATAGTCTGGTTTTCTGTCTTGTCTTGTCCAATTAACTTCCTGAGTTTTCCCGCCTTTGTCTATTGTCCTGCCCCGCCCTGATGTGCTTCACCTGTTGTCTCACCTGTTTCTGATTTACCCATCTCCTCATGTATTTAGCCTCTGTGTTCCCCTGGTCTTGTGTCAGATCGTTTTGTGTCCGTGCCCGTTTGGTTTGAGACCATGCCCTTGTGTTTCCGTCCTGTGCTTTGTGTCTGTTCCTGCGTCACTCTGCTCCTACCTGTGTTTTGCCCGTCAGTTTTGGTTTGTAAGTTTTCCAGTCTTTGTGCTGCCGCTTTTTGTTTCAATTACATTAAAACCCTGAGTTCCACCATCTCCTGCCTGCCTGCCTCTCTCTGCATTTGGGTCCTCATCCTCCCGCAACACTCAACAAAAAGTAGTCATCAAAATAATTACTTGAGTAAGAGTAAAAAAGTACTTGGTGAAAAAACTACTCAAGTACTGAGTAACTGTTGAGTAGCGTCTGATTTATTTTTTAACACTAGCATTCAATCAGACGGACAAAAATACAAAATAATCATATTTAGGCAAGTTATAGTTCATCGAATCAATTAAATAAATTTTAATTTAATTAATTACAAAATAGCTTAAATTAAAATAATCCAGGTAAATTCAAGTACTTAAAAAATAAAATCAATAAAATAATAATACATAAAAAATAAATAAGCACAAGTAACACAAATTTCCAAACCTTTTTTTACCAGGCTCTGCAGGCAGAACTAGAACAAGGTAATGGAGCTGCTGTTTGGCACTTTTACTAAGGTAAACATGCTTTCAATCACAAAGGTGGATCACTTGTTATCGGGTTCAATCGCCGTGGTAACTTATGCTGAACACCTAACCTGGTCGGGAGCAGGTTAAGTTGGAGATCAGAGATCAACTGGTGAAAAAGCTCCGCCTACTGACCAATCAATACTCGATTGATAACGGCTTCACCGTTCTTAGAAGATCAGGTGAAGCTCGGTGCGCGGAGAGAGAGAAAAAGAGATGGGTGTGCTCATACAAAAAACATTTAGTGACCGACAGCCCCATTAACATTCCCTGATGGGTACATTTGCCGTGTGTGATGCGCACAGCGGTTTGAATTATGTTTTTTATATTTTTTATTTGCTCTCATGATCGCTACCACTGCCAGGGTTGCAACTGAAATAAAAGGCTAAAGCAACGGCAGTTTATGGAAAGTACACGTGTAATTATGGTCCAATCTTGTGCCTGACTGATGGGGAAGTGATATTGATAGCCTAAGAGTTGTGCGCATCTACAGCGTCGGCTATTTTGCCAGCTGTCCTCCTGTTTTAGGAAGCAGCGACTGTATTGCGTTTTGCCTGTAAAACCGTGTCTGTGTTCTTCATATTTATGTATAATTATAGTTTGCTCTTCTTATGTAAAATATGTGGTAATTAGTCATGTTGTGCAAACATCACCTCTTTTATGTGAACACGCGCCGCTGGATTGGGAAACCCTGGGTTGATTGAACTAGTTGTTAACCACCGTCATGACACAGCTTGCGGGACCGCAGTAGTTAGGTTAAGTGAAGCCGGGTAACTGAAAGAAATCCAGGACATGTTGATCTGGCCTCTGGCGTGTTCCTCCTCGTCTGTGTCTGCATTGCCGACGGCTGATTCTGACATTGTCATTTTTGTTTTGCTGCGACTGTAAGCTAATACCCGTCCCGCCGCTGAGTTTGAGTATGGTGACGAGACAAGACTGCACAACTACGTTTGATTGGTGAAACACAGCCACATGGTAGAGCCTTTAGCGGAAGTCTCTCTCTCTCTGTCAACATAAAACATTAAAATGAGGCGTACGCGGGGGGATAAAAACAATGACGCGTAGAATACCAAAGAGGTAAAAAGAAAAGTAACGAGCTCATTGTAGCCTAATGTAGCGGAGTAAGAGTACAGTTTCTTCTTCACAAATCTACTCAAGTAAAAGTAAAAAGTATAGTGATTTAAAACTACTCCTAGAAGTATAATTTTTTCAAAAACGTACTCAAGTAAATGTAACTCGTTACTACCCACCTCTGTTAATATGTACACATCAAATATATATCTAAATATGCGGTATATACTGTATAAACCTCTTATTGGCTTTGAGGCTCTCAGGTTTCTTATCAGCTGCACTAAACCTATATGTTGCATTGTCATTTACTGTCCACCAAAACAGCACATTTTTATCTGAGTTATCTGATTGTATTGCTGCTGCGGTAGTCAAATATGATCAAGTGATTATGGTTTTTGAATTTAATTTCCATGTAGATGATGCAACAAATGTCCCAGCAAGTGATTTCATTAGTGTAACTGAGTCTTTTAACCTTTTACAACATGTAAAGGGTCCAGCCATAACCGTGGTCATACCCTTGACCTTGACTTTAACCTTGGGCATGACACTAAGCTCTCTAAAATTGAATGTTTTTTTAGTTTTTTTTAATCTCTGATCATAAATGTATTAGGTTTGATATTGTTTTACATCAAAATGGTTAGGAAAGGACTGATCCAGTGCCAGAATCAGGAGGCTGACTTTTCATAATCTGAACAACAATACAAGTGTGTGGCTTGGGAAAGGGAAGTTTGGGTTCCCCTGCTGGAGTTGCTGGATAAGCGGATTACGATAGATGCAGTCACAAATAAGGCAGATCAATCCACTGGTCGAATGGCTGCTTTGTGCTGCGCATACTTTACATTTTGTTGAATTAAATCCAGTGAACTGCTGCTTTCAAAAAGGTACGTTTTTCACATTTGTTCAAAGTGTATTCAACATGAAACGCCAAGAAGTTGAGCTTGAAATCCCCATTGTAGTGGAATTGGTATGCTCATTAAGAGATTTTATTGCAGGTTTACGTGATCAATTTGACAGTTACCAAGTGTTAGCAAAGACAAAAAAAAACATAGGTTGAATCATCTAAAACCAGATGTTTGAATGACAATGACCGGCCGACAGAAAATTTCAGTGGGTGTTTTCATTGTTATCATTGATAAACTTGTAGTAAAACTAGACCGGAGGTATGAATATATACCGATAATGCACTGAATAGCAGCTTTAGATCCACATCACTGACCCTGTCACACGTCAATTGCAGATGTCTGTGACATCTGCAATTGACGTGTGACAGTTTCCGGGAAATGCCGAAAGTGCCCTTTACGTGTGCGAGGGTGTGGAGGCTTATCAGAGCCCACTTGGACACGTTTGATTATTGGGGCCTTCCCATGGTTGGCACATAGGCGACACAAACAGGATCCTTGCGTATGACCCTGGGGAGTCGAGGTGTTGTGGGATGTAGTGCAGTCCAATGCAGGAGACTCAAAAACTGTCTCAAAGGATTCCATGATCACAGACATCAGGGCCACAGGCCTGTAGATTTCTTTTTGACAGGATATGTTGCAATTCTAGTAATTAGGAAGTAACGAGAGAGAGAGAGAGAGAGAGAGAGAGAGAGAGAGAGAGAGAGAGAGAGAGAAAAGACTCAACATTTATAGCAGTGGGTAAAATAGAATGACATGATGAATTGTGGAAATTATAGTAACGGTAAAGTTAATAGAACTATGACTAATATTGACAATAGTTTTAGCAGTGCAGGGTGTAGCAGTGTCGAGCAGAACCAGGGCATCAGCTGCAGCCACGATCCAGGTGCCACCACAATCCAAGAAAATCTAACAAAGTTAGTAACATGCATTAATGGGACGTGAATGTACACAGATGGAGAGAGAGAGGAGGAGAGAGGAGCTCAGTGTGTCATTGGAAGTCCTCCGGCAGTAGCACCTAGGGGATGGTCCAAGGAAAACCTTAACCAGCCTACAAAGGGTTGGTAGATAGCGGAGGTAGCTCCAGAAGCAGCAACAGTGGCTCTGCAAAATGGTCACCGGAAGGGACTTGTTTTGGTGGAACATTTGCACCCGGAAAAAGAAATCGCTCCGTACAGTGAAGTAGTGAAGTTAACTGTTCACACAATACAGTAACATTAACTATTTAAATTAGTTTGATACATACGATAAACGTAATTTGCTTTTAACCAGTGTATTGTGTACTTCATCCACAGCAATCCGACCAATCGGTCCCAAAACGTTTCAGTTAGAGAGGAAATGCCGTGAACATATTCTTTGTACATCTTTATAATCATTCACTGAACCAAGCAGGCCTGCTTAATCACATTATCAAAGTTTGGTTGAGAACGGCAACACACAGAGAGTCAGGCAAGAGTTGGTAGATAAATCTGACTTTCATTAGGAGAAGCAGAGCTGAGGAGGGGTGCTGTGTCTGTGGATATACACCCTCCCCGGCTGGTGTAGGCTTTCTTCGCCACTCCTCACTCCCTAACTATAAGCGTTATCTAAAAGGAGTAATGTGTAATATATAGAGGTGTGACGAGATGTCGTCCAACAAGATCCTGCAAGATTAAAATGTGGCGACATCAGTACACAAGTGCAGAGCAGCAGCCAGCATGATGGATGAGACTGACTTTGACTTCGAAATTAGCATAGAAGATCTGCCCGCCAGTTCTCCAAAGTTGACTCTAAGTTTACTTTTGCAGAGTGATAGCGGAAGTTAAAAAGCTGCCTGTAAAACCGAGCGTTAGAACGTAGCGCTGCTCTCGCTCCCCCCCCCCTCTCTCTCCCTCTCTTGACTGAGACACACACGCATCTGCAATGTGCAGTTCACTGTCGCGCTGTCTCTCTTTTTCTGTCCTTTTTAAAATGAGTTTGGACAGCAAAACCTAACTTTACTTTTAATGATATTAAACAAAGAGAAATGTTCTCCGTTCATCCTATAATGGTCATAAATCGATACTAGAGTAGCCTACTTCCTTGTTTACTGCTGCAATGAATAAAATGCGGAGGAGAAAAGAGCATCTGTCATCACAAAAATCATCTGTTGAGTGTTTGATGGTCATTTATTTGTGCTTTAGAACGTAATCAATGTGAAACAATAATCTAAGCTTGATTTCTCTCTGTCTACTGTACAATAACAAATTCAAGTACAAAACATTTGGTCTCAACGGTCTCAACTACTGCCAGAAAACACTTATTTATGTTGTAAACTTGGTTCTCTGAGTGAAGAGACTTTCTCTCCACCATTTATATGGAATAAGTAACAGTGTAACTGTCAATTATACATGAGAGTCATTTAAGTTTGTGGCAAAACCTTTCAGTGCTTGTTTTTCATTTTGTGACTTTCAATTAAATAAAGGACTATTTTTCCTATTTGGCTTATTTCTTCATTGAAGTTTTCTTAAAAATAGTGTTAAAATCTTGTCTCGTCTCAATCTCATGAACCCAATCTCGTGTCTCGTCTTGTGAGCTGGGTGTCTCGTCACACCCCTTGTAATATGTAAGGCATTCACATTCACATCTACATCAACGCCAAAGACCATTTTGACCAGAAACCGTGTCACAATCTTGCTCCTATATACAACCACCTGTTATCACATGACCGAAGTCCTGTACTTTCTACAGACAGCCATTGGATAAACTAAAGCGCTGGTAATGGCTGAGTAAGGGAACATTGCAATAGTTTACCTGTGTCTCTCTCACACACAAACACACACACACACACACACACACACACACACACACACACACACACACACACACACACACACACAGAGAGAATGAGAGAATAATAAATAATAGAAAGAGTTGCACAATTACAGTCTAGAGTTGAAAAAAGAGATAGATTGACTCAATGACAACAGACACTGACAGATTTACACACACAGAGATATTCAGTGTGTGTGCGCGCACAAATACAAATACTTACTGAGAGAAGCTTATAGAGACTGGTAGACAGACACATACTACATATCCACCAGTGCAAACAGCAACACACAACCACACACAGTAATAATTCAATGGTAAGTTGGCCATGTCTGATACCCACATGCTGTGTGTGGTAGCTGCTGGAGATTCTCACTGATCCTGACACTGATCCCACATTTTGACTGGGACCAGCCTCTCCCACTGACACAAAGCAGACAAACAGAGCACATCTGATCCCACATAACAAGAGTAATCCCATCACTCTCTTTGTCTAATACACACACATATGAACACACACACACACAGCAACATGATGGGATTTGAGTCAAGTTTGACTGCATGAGGGTCTTTGAAGGTGATAACCATACTGACAGATGGAACAGATTTAAATGAAAAAAGATATCATAAAATAGAGACTACTATGCTTAAAAAAATCTGATGTAGAAAAAACAAGGTAAGTTTAAGTTGTAAGAAGTGTCCAAAAATATGTTTTTTTTTTCAGCCTGAGATGGAGCAGTAGGGGCCTCCACAGCTGAGGGGCCCTATTTTGTCTCATCTGAAGGAATAAAAGCTCAATGTAAGAGCAGGTATTTGGCACTCCCTCACAAGCCAAGTGTGTGTCATCATTGCTATTATTATGATAATTGATATGAGGTGAAATCTGATAGGATGATGTGATCTAGGCGTGGTGATACCTTTGATTTGGACAGGTGAACAAGTGTAAGAGCAAACAATTTTCAACCGCATAAACACATAATCCACATAACAACTTGTTATAGAATACTTTTGTTTGATGCTCATTGATTTATTTATACTGTTTGCCATTTACAGTATTTTTTTTGTCACTATGGTACTATTATCAATAGTATGGTGCAGTGTTTCAAAACTCAAGTAAAAGACTCTCAATTATTCATACTTGTAAATCATTCAATCTTACATTCAAAGCAACTGATTATCTTTTCATTTGGCTTGTAAACATCTTTCACTAAAAGACCAATGTTTTAACCGTACATTTGTTAAGTCACCTAAACATATAGTGCAATTCCTTCAGTTAAGTTATTGTAACAATCACTTAGTCCAAGACCCAACAATGTATGATACATGTTTCAAAATGACCCTTTGAAGTGCTAAATATGATCTGTTTGCTTCACTGTTTTCACATTACAGTAGGCAAAAATGTACCTGTACATTACCCATCCAATTCAACAATAAACTATTTCCATAATTCCTATCCCATCATCAAAAGTGTATTCAATGAAGAAATCTTCAGCAATCAGCGATGCAACAAACTTTTACTGTATTGCAACATAACTGTAAGGTTTTGTCTAATCAAATACTGTAAAAGAAATTGCTGTTTTCTGTAGTACACCCTACACTAATGTGCATCAATTTGCTCTTCTGGATTAGGCCATAAATTCTCGTACACAGCACAATGTATGTTTTCATAGTTCGTGTACCTTGGGAGAAATCGTTTAGAATGCTCAAAGATGAATTATCAAAATCTCACATGTTAAATGAAGCATTTACGCTGAGGATGGTAAGCCTGCACAAATAACACAAACAGAAAGTCTGCAATTCTCAAAGCACCAGCAAAGGCTGAAATTCAGCCCAAACTGCGCTGCCAAGCAAATATCGTCTCCGTGCTCTTGTGCTATTTGCACATATTTAAATGTAATATGCAACATTTGGTGCAAAATACTATGCAAATGAGCCATGTTGCAAAAAAGATCAGCAATTTCAGCCACACACCGTTACAGTGAAATTATTCACATCTTCAGAGAGTTCGTGCTAATGAAGCATATTTTAAAGGGTGTTCTCAACTTAAAATCATACCAGTTTTGAGGAATGATTCTGCACCTCATCAGTCAGGACCTGTAGCTCACCGTGTAAACATTTAATTTTTCTTTTTCTCTAGGCCTATGCCATTTTTCCGCTGATTGTGTTCTTGGTACAAAGGCACAATTTATACTTTGCCACATGGATAATTGCAACCAGATGCAAATAATTATGGGCGGGTTTGCGCTGTAATGTCATTAGCACAATATATTTGGGGAATTTTGTGAATCTTAGAGATTATATATAGTGGTTGCAAGTGATGCACAATTCATGGTGTTAACAGCAGCTGCAATCCATTCTTGAATTGAATCTGTGAATTAGCCTGAAAGATTACTAATTTCTAATTGAGGAAACACTTTCATAAAATGAAAGGAAGGAAAGCCTTCTCCGATGAGATCAGGGCCACACTTATTGATCACGTGATCAACCATGGGTTTGACCAAGAGAGAAGCTGGACAACTCAATGTGAGGGGGCTTTACAGGGGCGTCCATAATTCAAACCTTTATAAATGAGAACAGGTATGCAACTATCTAATGACTATTTCAGCATTACAGTATTGTACTGTAAAATTACGCATTATGCATTATTGCATAGTATTGCATAAACATTTGTAGCTCTAAGCCATGGGTCTCAAACTCACAGCCTGGGGGCCAATTGAGGCCCGCGGGATGATATTTTGTGGCCCCCTACTTGACATCAAAGTTTAGTGTTAGTGCAGCCCGCGCGTTGTTCTGAAACGCACCTTTTTGTCGTTGCATTTGTCACTTATGGGCTATAATAGGTAGTCTCCTGACAGCGGCGTTTGTTGTCAACGGTTGTCAAGCTAGCCAAGTACCTGGGGAAGTATCAACGTTAGTCACTTGGTTGAAACGTGTTCCGGAGTGATGGAAAATATATGCCATCACCCAGTTCCAGTTATGTCTCTCTCAAAACGTGCCGTGAAGAGAAAGGTTGGCGACAAGCACAGGCAATTTCAGGGAAAATGGGAGACGGAATATTTTTTTGTTGAGCACAGGGGCACCCCGTTACATGTCTCATATGCACAGAGAAAGTTGCAGTGTACAAGGAATATAACATCAGACGTAATTACTCAACTAGACATGCTGAGGAGTATACAAAATACCAGGGAGATGAGAGAAAGAACCGGGTCGCCAATCTTAAAAAATATCTATTGAGGCAACAAGATTTATTCAAGAAAGCAAACAAAGAGAATGAAGCAGCAGTGGAAGCTAGCTACATGGTGAGTGAGATGATTGCTAAGGCTGGAAAGCAGTTCAAGGAAGGCGAGTTCATCAAAAAGTGCATGTTACTAGTTGCAAGTAAAGTCTGTCTGGGAAATAAATGTCATTTTAGCAACATCAGCCTTTCAGCTAACACAGTGACAGAGTGCATTTCTGACCTGTCAGAAAACATATATGATCAACTGCGTGAGAAAGCCAAACGTTTTTGTGCTTACTCAGTCACTCTTGATGAGAGCACGGACAACACTGACACTGCGCAGCTTGCAGTATATGTCCGTGGTGTTGACGACAATTTTGAAGTAATCAAGGAGTTGCTCGCTGTGATTCCAATGCATGGTCAGACCACCGCTCATATTATTATTATTCCGCCAGCTGTGTGGTGCTATTGAGGATACCGGTTTGCCATGGAAGTGGTTTGCTGGAATAACAACCGACGGAGCGCCATCAATGACAGGAAGGAAAAATTGACTGGTGGCACTTGTTTAAAGAAAACTGGAAGAGGAGAATGTGGAGGAGGCCATTGCTCTGCACTGCATGACACATCAGCAGGCCCTTTGCGGCAAATGCCTGAGGTTTGACAATATGATGTCTGTTGTTGTGAAATGCATCAACCATATCAGATCTAGGGGCTTAAAGCACCGGCAGTTGCACGCCTTTTTGGAGGAAATAGAGTCAGAATATGAGGATGTGCTCTAATTCACCGAGGTACGTTGGCTCAGTAGGGGAAACGTCTTGAAGAGATTTTTTGAGTTAAGAACTGAAGTGAAAGCCTTCATGGAGAAGGATGGGATGGCTGTTCCTGTGTTAAGTGATCCCAAATGGCTCATGGACTTAGCTTTTCTTGTTGACATCACACAGGAGCAGAATGTACTGAACAAGAAGTTACAAGGCCAGCGGCGGCTAATCAGTGCTGCCTATGACAATGTGAGGGCATTCTCCACAAAACCTGTGTTATGGAAAGCCCAGCTCTCTCAGACAAACCTCTGCCATTTCCCGGCATGCAAGGCACTCATGGATGTGGGCACACCATTCAGTGGTGAGAAGTATGCTGATGCCATTATGAAGCTGCAGGAGGAATTTGATCGCAGGTTTGCTGACTTCAAGACACACAGAGCCACTTTTCAAAATTTTTGCTGACCCCTTCTTCTTTGATGTGCAAGATGCTCCTCCTGTACTTCAAATGGAGCTCATTGACCTGCAGTGCAATTCTGAACTCAAAGCCAAGTTCAGGGAGGTGAGTGGAAACGCAGACAAACTTGGACAGTTTTTGAGAGAATTGCCACCCACCTTCTCTGAGCTCTCCAGGATGTTCAAGCGGACCATGTGCAAAGCTCTTCTCCACCATGAAGTTCAATAAGTCAAAGTACAGTACAAGTACTGATGAACATCTTCAAGCCATACTAAGGGTTTGAAGTACAGATGGTCCGATACCGATACCAGTATCTCTCTGCCCTCCCTTATCGATACCAGTATCAGTATTGGCTCTGATACTGCCTAAAACGCTGGTATCGGTATCAGGAAGTACTGGAGTTTATGCACCAATCCAATACCACGTAATAAAGCCCTAAAGAAAATCTACGTTAAAGTAGTTTATTTATGTTCTTTTTCCGTTATAACTGACTGTCAAACTGCATAATAAAAGAAAGTTCTGTGGCACTCATTGTCAACAAGAGTTTAACCTGAGCCAGACCGACAAAAAAGATAGAAATAATATCACATCCATACAGGGATAGTAGTATACTGCTGTTAAAACATAATAAAATATATGACACACTGGTATCGGGTCTGTACTCGGTATTGGCCGATATGCAAGTTCAGGTATCAGTATTGGGAAGCAAAAAATGGTATCGGGCCATCTCTAGTTTCAACTGTTTCCTCCCTCAAGCCAAATATGTCTCAGCTGTGTGAGAGGAAGCGCTGCCAGGTCTCTGGCAGCAAGGAGTAGGCAAGAGAAGCCTATGTTCAGAAAGGAATGTTCAAATTCAGAGGAACAGTTCATGTTCAAAAGAAACATTCATGTTGAAGAACTGTTAATAAAGAAGATTGGATCAATTGTGCTCCTTTTTTGGGAATACTTGAAACACTTTTTTTGTGGAATACTTGATGCGGCCCAGCCTGACCCAAACTCTACCTCCAGCGGCCCCCAGGTAAGTTGAGTTTGAGACCCCTGCTCTAAACCATTCATTTACTGCACTGCACTGTATGAATGAGGTTGGTTATCATGCTGTACTACAATATTTTGTAATTTTATTTTACAGCAACTACTGCACACACTCTGTCACACTGTTTTTGAATTTTCTACAGAGTGGAAAGACAAAGTTGTCATGGAGGACGAGGACACGTGTTAACAGATGTACAACAATTAGGATTCCAGAAATAAGAGATCATATCTTGAATAATAAAGGTTGGAGCCAGATTTGCCTTATTTCATTTATAATAATGCTTAGACATCATGCATTTTCCATTATGTATTATGATGATAATGTCTTGTGGTGGGGTTTTGTTGTTTTGTTGTTGTGGTTCATCATTGCTATTATTGTGATAATTGATATGAGGTGAAATCTGATAGGATGATGTGATCTAGGCGTGGTGATACCTTTGATTTGGACAGGTGAACAAGTGTAAGAGCAAACAATTTTCAACCGCATAAACACATAATCCACATAACAACTTGTTATAGAATACTTTTGTTTGATGTTCATTGATTTATTTATACTGTTTGCCATTTACAGTATTTTTTTTGTCACTATGGTACTATTATCAATAGTATGGTGCAGTGTTTCAAAACTCTAAGTACAAGACACCCAATTATTCATACTTGTAAATCATTCAATCTTACATTCAAAACAACTGATTATCTTTTCATTTGGCTTGTAAACATCTTTCACTACAAGACCAATGTTTTAACCGTACATTTGTTAAGTCACCTAAACATATAGTGCAATTCCTTCAGTTAAGTTATTGTAACAATCACTTAGTCCAAGACCCAACAATGTATGATACATGTTTCAAAATGACCCTTTGAAGTGCTAAATATGATCTGTTTGCTTCACTGTTTTCACATTACAGTAGGCAAAAATGTACCTGTACATTACCCATCCAATTCAACAATAAACTATTTCCATAATTCCTATCCCATCATCAGAAGTGTAATCAATGAAGAAATCTTCAGCAATCAGCGATGCAACAAACTGTTACTGTATTGCAACATAACTGTAAGGTTTTATCTAATCAAATACTGTAAAAACAATTGCTGTTTTCTGTAGTACACCCTACACTAATGTGCATCAATTCGCTCTTCTGGATTAGGCCATAAATTCTCGTACACAGCACAATGTATGTTTTCATAGTTCGTGTACCTTGGGAGAAATTGTCTAGAATGTTGAATCCCAGCCTGACATTGGTCAGCAGTGATGTCATCACAAGCCTCATCCACACTGTTGTATTGTACACACTTTAAGCATTGCAGTGGTTCTTTGTGGCCCTGATGGTTTGAGCACTACTGTAAGTTACCAACACTAAGGTTGTGTTTTCAAATCCCACTAAGGTCACATAAAAAATCTCACACCTTAGGGTGGTGATTCTGAAGTTTTGCATAGGACTATAATAGGCAAAAAAAACCCACCATATATACAGTATATTAGGAAATATTTTAACAATAGAGAAGAAAATACTATCTGAAGTTATGCATGTACTTTGTATGATCGTAGTGTATTTCAATGTGAAACTGGCCTTTCTGGATGTTTTTTTGTACACAGTCAATGTCAGATGTACTTAGGGTTGTGAAAATAGGTACTTTTTGATGATCTGTTGGTTTATTTGTACTTAAGGTAGTTTAATATTATCACATGCTACCTTTAGGGGGGCTCAGCCTAATGAGAATTGACACGGATACAGTGCCATGCAAAACCACCTCCGATTGGCCAAAACTTTACAGGTACATAGCATTGGTGACAGCGACATAGGATATTAAACCTGTTTCAAGCCCTTTGAACCTGTAATTGTTTTTCCTCTGTTGCTTTTCCTTTGTCACTAAAATAGATTTATTTTTTTTTATTAATTTTTGAGCCCCCCTAAAAAGGGTTTAAAATCACCAATGACGCCAATATAAGTTGGAAATCCCCATCTGAATGCCAGGAAAGGCAATCCACTTTGAAAGGAATGATTTAATTCATCGAAAGTAACCTGGATAACAGGGAATTGCTCTGCTGTTGGACCGGTTTCGTGAGTAAACCAGAAAATACGCTGTTTTCTGACTCCGGGCGATTAAACATTTAATAGCCTAAATGGCTTGAAATATTTTGAGGAGCAGAGAAATAAATCCACACAACTGCATGAACAATTACTATTAAATGACTGAAACTCAGCTGGCTTGTTTTTTGCCCCCAACGGTGCCTTCCAGGCAGCACTGCCTGGAAGGCACCGTTGGGAGGCACTGCTTATGGTTAAGGTTAGGGTTAAGGTTAGGGTTAGGAGCCTTGAAGGAGCAGTTGGGGGCAAAAAACACCATTGAGCCTTAAAACAGTTGATTGCTGCACAAAAAGCCAAAGAACTTTAAAAGTGATGCTCATATCTCAAAGTAATACGGACAAAGTCGACTGCAAGTGGAAATAAAGTGTCAGAATATATTATACTAAATAATATCATGTGCTCACAAAAATTAAAGAAAATAAATATTATAATAAAATGCTGGATGTGCGCATTGATGAGAAGAAAACAAACTGATGTCGGAATTTCCGGCGGCACCTGAACAATCCCACAAATGAAATGCCGTTGATATAGACTAGCTTTAATCTCACCAAATCCAGGCACAGGGGGAGAAATGTAATAGGTAGTAGTGTGCAATACTGCAAAATTTGGTATTGATCCGATACCAAGTAAATACAGGGCCGATACGATACCGATACCGATACTTTTTAATAATTAAGGTGGATTCATCATCAAATTGCTAAATCTGAATGAATTTTCATGACCTTTAAGTGTTTTTGTGATTTTAGCTTTGGATTATTATTAAGGACCCAGGACAGAATTTCCATATGCTTGTATACATTTGTTGTGTTACCACTGTATCTTACAGCCTTTTAACAAATTATACAGCTTGCCGTTGCTTCATTTTCGGCCTAAAAATATAGCCACTCAGCGCTCCTCTTCCTCTCTGCCATTCTTCTGCTCCGTCTCTGTCCTGCTTGTGTGTGTGCGCTGCTGGCCGCCGCCGGGCCTGGCTGCTTGCTTGTTTGCCTGGCGCCGCTGAGTCACGCAACGGTACAACATCAAATCACAAGAGGGGGGAGGAGGAGCAAAATGTCAAGACGGCAGCGGCACCTACACAGACACAGACAGCCAGCTTGCCTTTTTGATGAAACCGCAGCGGTGCACACTGGAGAGAAACTAAAAGTATCGATCTCATTACACTGGTATTGATCACTGTTTTTTCTCGATTGATTTAACCAGGCTTTTGAACTTACATTTTAACACCATTTCTGCCATTTATCAATCAATTTTCCCTAAACTATAAAAACTATTTCCCTGTTTTTACACATGATTCATTTTTGTGTCATTGCAATACTCTGAACCTTAAATCCATGTTCACCTCCTCCGGGCCATGGAGGAATCCTGCCTAGATATTTCAGTGAATGCATGCCAGGGGTGGATCCGGCATGCAGGAGGATGCCCCCCCCTCCTCCCGGCTGCCTGGCTAGGGCCAAGATTCTCTGGCTGGTCCCAGACCACAGACAGGATGCTGGGGCAGAATAACTTTGTTGTTTGGTGTATTGTACTGTACAGTACATTAATGAATTAAAAATGTGCAAATTACCTACATGTTTTGTCATACATCCATGTTTTTCATTTGATCCTACAGTGTTGTTACTCTGCACTTGCTTTTTATCATTGAAAGTAATAATGCAAAATGATCATTGATCAATGATCATTTTTTCTGTCTCGGTCTTGACTGTCTCTCATTTGGACTCGGTCTTGACTTGGACTCAAACCTCTTTGGACTTGGTCTCGACTAGTCCTTGTCTTGGACTCGACAAATGTGCACTTAACTACAGCCCTGAGCACAGCTAATTAAAATCTGGAGTCCCACAGCCGTGCTCACAGAAAACGTGACATCAGGCACAGTTGAAATCTAATTGTTTTGATCTAATTGAGTAGAATAAATTTAGGGCATGTGCTGAGAAATACGACTTTTTTTCAGTTAATGGACACACAAAATGCCTGGTAACACCAGGTGAGAAGCTGAAAGGAACACTGCTTGTGGAAATCAATCAGGGTTGATTGACCCTTGTGGTGTAATTTGGTCACTAATTTGGTGAGTCATCCCTCTGTACTTTGACTTCTTACAGTTATAAATGTGATTCCAAGGAGGATTCTGAGTGGCCTCAACAGGGAGGAACGTTGGAGTCATAAATCTGTGTTGCTGCTTTTGCTGGTGTATTTTATATGCAAGAAGCTGAAACACTTTCAGGCCGAAAAGAAGTTCCACTTGTTAGCTGTAAATGAAAACTCCCCTGCTCCCTGGGTGGTCTCAGGATTGCTGGTCTCATCTAAAGCCCAATACACACCAAGCCGATAATCGGCCGTCGGACAGTCTGGCGAGGTCAGTGACTCGAGTCTGTTCGGTGTGTTCCCTGCTGTCATCCGTCCAAGGGGCCGTCGGCCTTCATTTTGGCCGATGTGACATGTATAATCGGCGGGGCGGGCACTGCCGGCAGTCGGACTCAAATGACCCATCTGATTGGTAGAGTGCTAACCCGGAAATAGGGAGCGGAATGAGCGTGACTAGAGTCTCTCAAAATCTGAGGAAAATCTTTTAGACTGACCTTTGTCGATCTGAAATGAAGACAGATTCAGGTACTGCATGGCCTTTTTCTCACTTAAAATGTTTTCAGAAACACGTTTCGGTGAACTATTTTAGTACAATATGAGATCGTATTCTGAACAAGCCGCCATGACAGTCTGGCTTTAAATTTCCGGAGAAACCAGACCCACTGAGCGCGTTCGTCCAATCAGCTGCCGGTTTTCATTTTTGGGCAACAATACAGATTAGCGCCGCCTGCTGTTATGGAGAAGTATTACGTCTCGTCGCTTTGGCGCATTCCGAGGCACTTCTTTGACCAACTCGGGGAGACTGATCAGTCCAACTGCCTTTTCTACACACACACACACACACACACACACACACACACACACACACACACACACACTTGCCTGTCTCCAGAAGCATTATATTATTGATAGAGAAGCAGTCTGAGGGCGATGTTTTGCACGGCAGCTGAATAAATCAACACTATGAATAAATCACCAAATCAAACCATATTTACAACCAGGGAGAGGCCATCAACCTTATCCTGCATCCCTCATTCTTTGTCTCACCCTCTCTTATCCTCTTCTTTTCTTTTTAATTACCTCTCGAAGCTCCTCAAAACACCTTCTTTGCCTTCTTTCATTTCCTATCCTCCTTTGATCTACCATAACATTGGCCATATTAACTTGATGGAATCTTATCAACATCAATGAATCAATCAATCTTGATTGATTATTTCCAAAGCTGGGTCAAGAATCTTACAATCTGGCATGTTCCTCTGTCAAGTCAAAAACCAGTATCCATTAAAAACAATTTTTGATTCAATTTAGAAAAAGAAAAAAGCAAAGAAGGAAGGAAAAAGGCAAAGTTAGGATGAGGTGGTGAATGGAGAATGATTGTAACCTAAAACCTATGCCGGTGTTGGTAGTTAATCTGATTGGCTCAAGGTGCGTCATCAGAATCAGGTAGGAAGGCCCTGTGCACACGAACACAGGTATTTTTAAAACCGCAGCTTTTTCAATGCGGTTTGGCCATTCGTCCACACGCAAATGCAGTATCAGGTCAATAAAACTGAACCTTTTTAAAAAAAACTCCTGCCAGGGTGAAGATTTTTTGAAACTCCGATTCCATTGGTGCCGTGTAGCTAGTGAAACACGATTTTGGAGACACTGTTGTCTCCTTTGTTTGACATCAGATTGTGTGCTGCTATCTCCTTTGTTTACATGAGGCAAGTCTCTGCAATGGCAGACAAAGCCACAGTATGGCTGTTACAGTATAACTGCTCAAGGAATATTGGCAAGACTCCCAGAAAACGTTTTCCTGGGTTTTGCTAACTTTGTATTGAAGTTTGCCATTAAGGAATAACTGAACGCTATCATCAGTCTACACATATGACTCTCCCCTTCCTTAGTGTGTCTTGTTAGCCTACAGGAACTTCAGGCTTCTGATAGGCCAACATGGCTTTACGGATAGGGTTATATATTACCTGTTGGTTCGGAATGCTCTTGACAGCGCTTGATAGCGTGTTTTTGCATTTTTATGTGGACAAAGTTTTTTTTAAAACCATGCTTGTGTGAATGAGATTTTCTTTTAAAACATAGGAGGAAAAACTCTGTTTATAAAAATACCCATGTATGTGTGGACTAGGCCTAAGTTTTCACATATAGGGAATCTGACTTGATTTGGTCAATAGGTCACAATAAACATAATAAGAGAAAAGAAAACGAAACAAGTATTGGATGAACTTAATCTTAACATTAGCCCAATATATTTTGTGAATCGGACCTTGAGACAGGGAAGATTCTTGGTGCTATCAGTGGCCACAATCCATTCTTTATGAATTTGCCCCTGAGGGCGTTCACTGTTAGTTAAGCCAGTTAGATTTGCCATAACATTTGTGAGCCAATCATCTTGTTGCTGTCAAAATGAACCTGTCTCTGCTGTTGTCAGCCAACCCATTCCCTCTCCCGACTTGTGAAATACTCTTGGTCGGTGTCTCTCCGTCAGATATTGACGCAAAAATCACCCTTTAGCGTCTGTATGGAATGCGCTGCAGAGCAGCAGCTCGACCGCGACACTATAAGAGACAAGGGTAGACAGTAGTATGACCTACGTAAGGAGGCAAACAACATAGGTACTTTCACCCAGCAGACCGGGGTTCGTGTCCCGTTTGTGTCACTGAAACGTACATTTTATAACCCCACCCTTTTCCTAAACCTAACTGGCCCGTTCTTGGGCCGCATGTTTGTTAAGCGTAGTGCCTGACCCAGTGCGTCAAATAGTGACGCCAAGAGTCCCAACCCAGAGCCTCTAAATATGACGCTAAGGGAGATTTTTTGCGTCAATAACAAACGCCAAAGGCACCTGTCAGAAAGTGTTGTGTCAGCTGTCATTTCAGTGTCTGATCAGTGCAACCCTCCTTCATCCCATTTACCTCCAGTTCAACCAACCAGCGTCCATGGATCCTTCCACTCAGCTCGTCAGATGTCCCGCTCCCCATCACATCCATCCACATCTTTAGCATTGCTCTCACCACCACCACCATCTCCAGTGCAGCGGCTGGTGGACTTTATTACAAGGGGGCTATGCCAAAAATGACATGGACTTTCTGCTGAAATACCTGACACTGAGAAAATTGTGTCAGTATAATGTACACAGATGCAGAACAGCTCAGGATGACCTATTTGGTTCCTATCAATAACTACAAAAACATTTTCAATATACATTTTTTTCTTTCTTTCTGGTGTGTACTTGCAATATTTAATTTGCCAAACACAGCCATTATCATTGCGTTTTCAATGTGGGATCTTATTTTTTTCATTGCGTTTTTAATTATTATTTCAGAAAGGTGCTTTAGGTCATTTACACCAGTATTTAAATATATTTTGTTTGGGAGATTTCATAGCCATGAACCAGTGTCAGCTCCATGTTGTGGTTGTCTCAAGTCACGTTTCAGTTCACGTTCACGCATAGGCTGTCAGTCACCCATCAAAACACTACAGGCGAGATTTGGAGCGAAGAGGATCTGCAAATCTGTCCGTCAAACTCTTGCTGAAGCCAGCCTGGAAGACATCTTTTCCATTGTGAAATGCCTTCAGTGCTGTTCTTTGCTTTTCTTTCAAAAAAGAAACACTCTCCAGGGCGCCTGGGTAGCTGGGCGCCTGGGTTACTCACCTGGTAGAGCACGCGCCCATGTATAGAGGTTCACTCCTTGACACAGCGGCCGCGGGTTCGCTGCGTGACATCCCCCTCTCTCTTCCCTATCATGTCTTCAGATATCCTATAAAAATAAAGGCCTAAAATGCCCAAAAAATAATGTTTAAAAATAAATGACACAAACACATTACCAATTTAGAGACTGAGCCTGTGTATCCAGTCCGATCCCTGTCCGAACCGCGAGACCAGGCTTTCCCTGCCTCGCTTGCTTGGCTTGGCAGTTCTGTTGCCAGCAATCTTTACAAACTAAAATATCTATTTGCATTGCAGTTGTAGCTTTTAGTTAATTTTATTGCAGAAACTGCTTTGCAATCTACTCATTGACCGCACAATTTTGATCAAGGAATGAAAACAATGAATAGCCTAAATAAAATTAATTAATCAAACTGAATTAATATTTATAGACGAGCCAGCCATCGAGGGATATTCCTATACAGTATAACGACGACGTTTCATTTCCGGGATTGTTCCGTTGCAGCCAGAAATTCCGCCAGAGGGCCCTCATTTCGGCTGCATATCCGTCACCTTACTCTTCCTTTGTGTAGGCGTTCTAAACTCCGGTGGATTTGGTTAACTGCTCCTCAGATCTCTGCAGGGTAAATCCAGACAGCTAGCTAGACTATCTGTCCAATCTGAGTTTTCTGTTGCACGACTAAAACTACCTTTGAAGGACTATTTTGCAGAGGTGTCGTTGCTCCGTCCGGCGCTTAGCACCACCCATGACAATTGTGATTGGTTTAAAAAAAATGCCAATAAACCAGAGCAAGTTTTTTTCTCCCATCCCTGAATGGAGTGGACTAGCCAGACCTTCCTCCGCAGCGCTGTGGAGGAAGGTATGGCAATGGGAGACTATTCCAACACCTACCAATCCACTCCCAAGGCTTGGTTTTCCCATCCAAACCCAGTACTGAAGAAACAACTCTCCTTGTGTCCCAATAGAGTTCTGCAGGATCTATGGGCTTTATTATCAGATGTCACGCTTTGTAAAAAGACTTAATCACAAACTTGAATGATCTAAATATCCAAATTTCTAGGAACTATTTTTTTATATTTCATGGAGGATTGATCTTTTCAATTTTAAATATAATATAATATATATATATATATATATATATATATATATATATATATATATATATATATTTTCTCTTCCAGCAGTGCTGGTTTTCAGTTGCTACTGAATATCTGCTCTGAATATGGGGTGAAATATGATGTGTTGTATAATGGTAAAAAGAGTGCTGTCTTGATATGTAGGACAAAAGTGGACAAAGACATTTGTTTTCCAGACTTTTATCTATCAGGACAAGTGATGAGTCTCTGTAATAAAATTAAATATCTGGATCACTACATTACAGATCAGTTATCTGATGATGAGGATATACTCAGGCAGCGTCGCATATTATATGCCCAAGCTAACATGTTGGTAAGAAAATTCCACGTGTGCACGGATGACGTCAAAATAAGTCTGTTTAAAGCTTATTGTACTCCTCTGTATACTGCTCCCTTATGGACTAAGTTCAAAAAGGCAAGCATGCAGAAGCTCAAGGTTGCTTATAATGACTGTATGAGGATACTGCTCAAAAAACCCAGGTGCTCTAGTGCAAGTGAGCTGTTCTGTAATGCGGGGGTCAGCACCTTCCAGGCATTGTTGAGGAGTCTCATCTACAAATTTATTTGTCGCCGATAAATGTCCACACAGTCCTTAAATAATACAGTCCACAGATACAATGGCTTCCCTTTTGTGGCTATGGGAAGCAGCTGTGCTGAGCCCAGACTAACTCAAACAGCTGTATACAGTCACTACAGGCCAAAAATGCCTTTGTTAATTCATACAGAGTAAAGCATTGGTATTATTACATTATTAAACAGTTACAAAAAAATTTTAATTAGCAAATATTGTAAACATTTTGAGGTAAAATTGCAAGAAAAGAAATGAAAGAGTGATGTATTGCTTACACATTTGTATCCCTTTTCTGCCCCTTGATATTTAATTAATCCATTAAGTTGCAATAAAATATATTTATATCAGCAATATGCCAGCAGCTTAAATTCAGAACAGCACAATTCAGATTCAAAGAGAGTGATATCATCAACCCAAACGGGTCGAGGGGGAATGTGTCCAAAGTTCCTGACAGGTTGGTTGTATAGGGATAAACCAGTTTCTAAAACGCCTCGCCATTCCTTTACTGACATATTGGTGCTGGAAGTATAATGCTGCCTCCCCTCAAACAGGCACCACTTGAAAGGATAATAAAGTTTTTTATTAGCTGTTATTATAATTTACTTTTAGTTAGAGTGAGAGGAAATTTAACCATATTAAAATCATGACGGGAGTGTCAGAAGGGCAATAACCTTTGACTGGCTTATCTTTACCTTTAATATATTATGGCCAAGATATTGTGTAGAGACAACTATTCAATTATCATTTTTGAAAATCCCAGATATTTCCCAGGCACATCCAAATATCAACTGGTTTGTTTGTGATTATAATATAATACAACTTTCTCTCTCTCTTTCATATATATACATTAAATTATTTGAAGGAATGCCAAGAGAGCCGATCTGGAGTCAGGCAGAGGATGTGGGCAATAACCTTTTACGGCTTATTGAAATGCAATACATCATACTCAAAGTCTCAATAACAGACACATATTAGATACTTTGATTAAATATTATGAGTGTGAAGACATTTAGGAGGACATTAAAAGGGAATGCAACTGTGGTTCAGTGATAAGAATAGCCTCAAGCTTCAAATTTCTGACCTGCATGGCTTTTTTTCTTTGGCTGGACCGCAGCAATGCGAGGCCAACCCTATACGTTAGGCCGTCACATATGGGTACTTTTCAAAACATCAAGGCCGTGCCTCCTTTGGGCGGATAGAAAACTGGAAATCCCGTCAATGCAGTTTGACGTGTTTGGATCATAATTTTAACGTATTTATTTCTTGTTAAACAAATGTTTGTTTTCAACACATGTCTAATGTTTATCTTGTGACCTTGCCTGAACCTGAGCGTTCACGATACCTTAATAAATTCAGGTTGATCGCCGTTATGTCTTCCCCCATCTAAATGAATCAACGACCCAACACGGCTGCCGCATATAGCTTATCTGGACACAAATATTTGATTGAATCACTATGGTTAGGCTAAGTGTTGTCTGTACTTAACCAACCTGTTATTAATAGCCAATTGTTTGACCTAAAGGCTGAGATTTAGTAGGAGACGACAGTCTAATGCTGCTGTAACTAACGTTAGCAGCCTCCCACTTATTTAAGCTAACATTTCCAGCTTTCCATCAGTAGTAACTGTCAGCAGCATCATTTAGCAATTTACCACACTGACTGTGAATATTCACGTAGCTTATGAGCCTCAAATCTCAGTGTGAAAGTCTGGAATAACCTGCTGCACAACAGCTTTTCTGCATTTTCCTGTTTTTCTCCTGATGTGACAGCACAAGGAAGCCTCGGTGATGCCAGTGGTCTGGTCTATAGCAGGGCTCTCAAGTTTTGAACAGAGTTCAGAGTGAGATTTTGGCGGCAGGGGTTTGGGTTGGGTGATCTGATAAATGACACATAAATTCGAACAAATAAAACAATGTTTATTTAATTCAGCATTTCTTTGTGTGTGTGTGTGTGTGTGTGTGTGTGTGTGTGTGTGTGCAATAATTAATACTATGCAATGTCTGGATAAAATATAATGAAATAGCTTAGGCCAAAGGTTTTCACAATGGGGGCCGAGAGGTTGTGCAGTAAAAATAAAAGGAAAGAAAAAACTAAAAATATTCATAATTATTATGGGTATTGTTATAAAAGTATTATAAAATGGGTATCTTTATAAAAATATAAAACTGTCAGAGTAGGCCTGCAGCCAATTCAACATGTAGCTATAATAATAATAATAATAATAATAATAATAATAATAGCCACAAAAGCTACCCAGTGTTTCCTCTATGTTGATTCCTGCCGCCACAGTATCATAAATAGGGCAGACGCACAACAGGGTTTCCGCTATGTACATGTAGTATATAAAGTCATAATTACCGATAATTATCATCCGCTCTCTCTCCCCTCAACTGGAACAGTGACAGGACGTCATCACTCGCAAAGTCAAGGCAACCAGATAAACAACAGGGCGAGTTCATTTGTCACTCAATCTTTGGCAAAGTCACAAACAGCGACAAAAGCCGCAACTTGAAATCCGCACTCACCCAGCTGGTGTGTGGCAGGGCCTTCGGAACTCTATGGGGAACTCACTTGATTCCTCTACCTGTTCCACTGTTTAAAAAATAGCGGTGCAACTTGGTGGGCGTTATCCTGGTAATTTCTCTGCGTGAGAAAAACAAGGTGTGGCATATGAGCGTGTGAACGGGTTGAAATGCGTGTGTCTCACGCCCAATGCTTGAGACATGAGAGGTATGCTATAGCCTGGAGCCAAAGCCCATCTATCAGGATCCTTTTTAGGACATGGCAGGGGAACAAATCAGAGATGGTTTTTTTGATGTATTGTTGGTGCAACCAACTACACAGCAACTCTTCGATATTTTCCCCAAGAAATGGGCGTGACGACGAGAGTCTTCTCTACATGACGTATTGCCGGTCTTATACATATTCACTCTAAAGGTCTGGCACTGAGTGAGTCGCTGAGTGATGAAGTTACACTATGGTGTTCATGTTTATGGAGTGAGTGATGATGTGAGTGTTGGTGTTGGCCATTGCTCTTTTGAAATGAATAGGCGCTGTCAGTCCTGACTGTTTATCTCTATCTATTGGACCAGATATAGACAGAATATTAGATCAGATTCAACTTTATTGTCATTGTGCAGAGTACAAGTAACTTAACTCCGCCAGATGGATTGCTTCGCATTTGCTCGGCATATCCATCTGGGAACTTACCGTTGGACAACTTTTGGGAAGGGGCGGAAATACTGGTTAGCTGATTGGATGAACCATCTGTCTATCACCTATGTTGGTGATAGACGGGCCAAATCAACCAATCAAATCCACGAAGCGTATGAAAATACAACCACAAGCCCGCCCCAGCTGCTGCAGGCAAAGCATAGCTCGTTAGCTCAGCAAGCAAGCAACATGTCGGTAAAGGATATTTGCCATTTGTGTAACGAGAATTTAGGAATAAAAGTCACCATTTCAGGTTCCCGGACCATATTCCAAAAGAAGGATCCAAGAGAAAAAAAGCATTAGCGAGCGGCTGTCTGAAAATACTGGTTAGCTGATTGGATAAACTATCTGTCTATCGCCACCAACCCACCTCAAACAACCCACCTCAAAACCAACGCTGATTGGCCCGGTCGTGCAAATTTTCTTTTAAAGTAATTAAAGGGGCTTCGTAGGTTAATTGTCACCAGGATGCAGAACTAGAGTTCAGTAGGGTGACAGCCGCAGGAAAGAAGCTTCCTCTGAACCTGCTGGTTCGGGTGCAGAGAGACCTGAAACGCCTCCCGGATGGGAGTGGGCTGAACAGTCTGTGGTTGGGATGGGAACAGTCTTTGATGATGCTGCATGCCTTAAGCAAGCATTGCTTGCCTTGGATGGCCTCGATGGAGGGGAGTGAGGAATTTGGGCAGTTTTCACCACCCTCTGTAGTGCTTTCCAGTCATGGGCAGAGCAGTTGCCATACCTGTGACCCAGTTGGTGAGGATGCTCTCGATGGTGCAGCGGTAGAAGTTCACCAGGATCTGAGGAGACAGGTGGACCTTCTTGAGTCTCCTCAGAAAGAAGAGACACTGGTGAGCCATTTTGATTAGGGTAGAGGTGTTGAGGGTCCAAGAGAGGACCTCAGAGATCAGTGGCGGATCTAGAAAATTTTACATGGAGGGGCAAAGGGGTAGCGAGAGATCCTGGTAGGCAAAAGTCAAGCTGAAAAGCTCTTGTTATTCTTGTATTACATTAGACTGTATGGCCCTGTAGCTATTAAGTAGCCTAAAAAAGACGAGATTTATTACATGCACACATCAGTTATGTTTAGACTAGCCTTCTTAACCCCGTTGTGTTTGTGGTTTTCCCAGTTTGACAGTAAAGAATATTGCCTGGTTTAATTTGTGCAGCCTTATTGCCGTGATATGTGAGAGGAAGTGGATTTTATAATACTCCTTAACTAATCACATACAAATGATCAGTCTCAGCAAGCACTGTGTAGTGTGTTGTAACGTAACGCCACCGAAACGGCGACCCTCTGTAAACGTTGCCAAACATGCCAGTTTGTAATATTTTGTATTATGCTCTTCTTGTCTTTACTGAAATCAAACTAATCAAACAGCAGAATGCGCTTACAAACCAGGAGGGAGCGATTTGACTTTTGGCTAACGTAATGGACGCGCTGTTGTTGATGCTGACTCGCCTTTAGCAGACATTATAATTATTACAAATTTAACTGACTTCACTTTCAGAGGCTCGGGGGCAGCTCGGTCGCTCCAGTCTTTGCCGGGATGCAGGGCCACCACACCGCAGCAGACTCGCTGTGTGTGAGCCAGAATGTGCGAACGCCGCTGCACGTTTGATGCAGGGACGTAGCTAAGTATTTGAGGGGCAGGGGGCTAAGATTACATCTACTATTATTATTTATTATGAATTAATATACATTAATTGTTTGTTTCAATGTTTTAAGAAGCCTGTGCACATAGTGGCAGTTTGTTTTTACAAGCAAAGTTTTTTGAACACCAAAGTTAGGGGGGCAGCTGGGGGGGCAAGGCCCTAGAGTGGGGGGTCAGCTGCCCCCCCTTCCCCCCTGTAGATCCGCCCCTGTCAGAGATGTGGACACCCAGAAACTTGAAGCTGGTGACATGCTCCACCTCAGTCCTGTTGATGAGAATGGTTGTGTGTGTGTGCTAGCTTTAGACTTCCTGAAGTCCACAATGACCTCTTTGGTCTTCTTGGTTTTGAGAGCAAGGTTGTTGTCAGTACACCACGATGATAGGTGCTGGACCTCCTCCCTGTAGGCCATCTCATCGTTGTTGCTGATGAGACCAATCACCATAGTGTTGTCTGCAAACTTGACAATCCCTGTGGTACGGCGGTGTTCAGGCTGATGGTTGAGGAGGTATGATTATCTAACCTAACAGACTGAGATCTGTTGGTTAGGAAGTCCAGAATCCATTTACAGAGGGATGTATTGATGACCAGTTCACTGAGTTTGGTGATCAGTTTGGAGGGGATGATGGTGTTGAATGCTAAACTAAAGTCAATGAAGAGCATTCTCACATAGGTGCTGCTATTGTCAAGGTGGGACATGGCAGAGTGAAGTGCCGTAGAGATGGCATGCTCTGTGCTCCTATTCTGATGGTAGGCGAATTGGAAGGGGTCCAGTGAGCATGGTAAGCAGGTCTTGAGATGGGCCAGGACCAGTGAGTGCAATTGGATGGAAGTCATTCAGTGGAGTGTTTTGGCACTAGCACGATGGAGGTGGTTTCAAAGCATGCGGGGACAGCTGCTTGGACTAGTGACAGATTAAATATCCTCAGTCAGCTGCACAGCACAGGCCCTGAGTATGCATCCAGGGACACCATCAGGACCAGCAGCCTTGGGTGCATTGATCCTGCTCAGTGCCACACACACATTGGTGGTGGAGAGTGTGAGGGGCTGGTGACCTACAGAGACCATAGCCTTGATGGCCACTTCCTTGTTGTCCCTTTTGAAGCGGCCATAGAAGTGGTTCAGGCAAGGAGGTGTCGGTGACACGGGGGGGGTCGAGTTAGTAGCTTTGTAGTCTGTGATGGCCTGGATGCGTCGGGGGTCAGAGTTGTTCTTGAAGTGATCCTCAATCCTTAGCTTCTGGTTGTGCTTGGGCTTTTTGATGCCCCTATTCAGGTTAGCCCTGGATGAGCTATACGCTTGAGCATCACTTGATCAGAATGCAATGTCTCGTGCTTTCAGCATGAGTCTGACCTCACTGTTCATCCATGGCTTCTGATTAGGGAAAGTGGTAATCCGTTTGAGGGTGGTGACACTGTTGATGTTTGAGTTGATACAGTCCAGACTGGAGGAGGCATAAAAATCAATGTCCGTGTGGGAGTCGTGGGTGGCCTGAGTTGTGAACACTCTCCAGCCAGGTTTCCAAAACGCTGCTGAAGTGCTGAGTCAACTCCTTCTGGCCACACTTTGACTGTCCTTATTATTGGTTTCACACGTTTGATGAGTGCAAAATACTTGGGCAGTAGAAACAAAGAGAGGTGATCTGAGTGTCCTAGACTAGTGTTTTTCAACCTTTTTTAAGCCACGGACCATTTTTACATAAAAAAAATCCCGCGGCACACCACCAACCAAAAATGTTACAAAATGACACATTGTAGCTTAATAAGATCAGAATCTGAATTTTTACTTTTTAAAAATGTATCCATCGCTTTTGCAGGCTTACATCGATGATCTCGGCCCTACTGTTTACATCCTGTCACTGCGGGATGCATGCAAAAGGTGGCAGTAATTCTATTGTCTTAAATCAACAAGGTCATTATTGCACTATACTGCCACCTACTGCCACAGAATAGTATTTCATTTATCTGCCAGTCATCATATTGCAGGCACAGATGCGCAACAATGGCAAATAATTTGCAGTAACTCAATAAAATCTTTTGGACCAATTAAGTAAAATCTGATTTCTCATGGCACACAGTACGATCTCTCACGGCACACTAGTGTGGTTGAAAGACTGAGGGGAGCAGCTTTGTATGCATCAGCCACATTAGTGTAGACTTGGTCTAAAATATTTCTTCTCTTGTGGGGCATGATACATTTTGATGGAATTTAGGCAGTACAGTCTTTACATTTGAGTTGTTGAAGTCATCCGAAACAATGTAGGCTGCCTCAGGATGAAGAATATGTTATTTACTGATAGCAGAATGCAGTTCTTTCATGGCAATCTTAGCATTAGCATCCAGTGGTATTTAGACTGCTGTTACTACAGTTGATGTAAACTCTCTGGGCAAATAGAAAGGTCTACACTTAACCATGAGATACTTAAGGTTAGCTGAGCAGTGACTCCTGGTGATGGTGGTGTCCATGCACCATGTTTTGTTAACATAAATGCACAAACCCCCACCTCGGGTCTACATATTCTGCTGGTCTTGGATTAATGTTGATAATTATTGACAAGCTCTGACGTTACAAGGTCTTTTATCAGTAGTTTCACTTTATTCTTTACAATGTGATGCCAGCTTAATAGCATTCTGTAAGAGCTGCATAAGGCTGGAGCAACATATCTGCTTTAAAAAGGTTTAGTGTGTGTGACCTGAAGGTCAATGCTAGCAAAACTATGGCCTTGTTCATCGGCTCCAAAACCGCCATCTCCAAAGCCAAAAATGTCAAAGCTCCAAACATCACCTTCTCCAGCTAAGTCCAGAGTCTCAGTATCTCCCTGGACAGCACCCTTTCCTTTGCGTCTCACATAAAATACGTTACCAAGGCTGTGTGTAACCCAGACTGCGTTCTTCCACCTTCGCAATATCTCCAGACTCCGTCCATTGCTATCTCAATCCAGCACTGAAGTCTTGGTCAACACCTTCGTTACATCTCGGATTGACTTCTGTAGTGCAGTTATCTCTGGCCTTTCCATCAAACTGCTTACATGGCTGCAGATCATTCACGACTCTCCTGCCCGGATCATTACCCGCACAGAATCTTCTGACCACATCACCCGGTTCTCATCCAGCTACATTGGCTCCCTGTTCAATTCCGGATTGACTACAAAAGTCTTTTGCTCAAATTCAAAGCCCTCCACAACCTAGCACCAACCTACATCTCTGACCTCCTCCAGGATATAGTCTATATCTACGATGTTTCATTTCCAGGATTGTTCAGGTGCTGCCGGATATTCTGCCGGATGTTCCTAATTTTCAGCAGGATGTTGCTGTCCTTCTTTCTTTGTGTTGGCGTTATAAACTCCAGTGGATTTATGAGGACTATGGTTAAAGTGAGTAATTTCACCCTAGGGTCCTTTGCACCATGACCTTGAGACAAACACCCCCCCAGAAGCTTTTTTCACCTTGGTCGAACATTGGGAGAGTTAGCGTAGAGTAGCGTTATCAGCTGAATAGCTTAGCGCAGGGGCTAATGGACCCAGTGATGTATCTAGTAAATAACCCCACTAATAATGCCCGAAATGCTGATAACGCTACTCTATGCTAACTCTCCCAATCTTACACCCAGGTGAAAAAAGCTTCGGGGTGTTTGGCTCGAGGTTATGGTGCAAAGGACCTTAGGGTGAATTACTAAGCCATAACTTTAACTGCTACTCAGATCTCTGCAGGGTAAATCCAGACAGCTAGCTAGACTATCTGTCCAATCTGAGTTTTCTGTTGCACAACTAAAACTACTTTTGAACGTACACATGTTCCACCAAAACAAGTTCCTTCCCGAGGCTATTTCGCAGAGGCACTGTCGCTTAGCACCGCCCAAGATGATTGTGATTGGTTTAAAGAAATGCCAATAAACCAGAGCATGTTTTTCTCCCATGCCAGAATGCTATGCGGATTAGCCAGACCTTCCTCCGCAGCGCTGTGCAGGAGGGTCTGGCAATGCGTGACTACTTCCTAACACTCCCTCCTGCTCTCTGCGCTCTTCTTCTACTGGTCTCCTAACCAGCCCACCGCATGCCTCAGCACCATGGGTGCGAGGGCTTTCAGCTGTACTGCTCACAGGCTCTGCAACTCCGAGCCCCAACACATCCGTCAGTCTGACACCATACCATCGTTCAAAACCCACCTGTTTAAACTGGCTTACTCACTATCCATATCATACCATGTTTTTACCTTACTACGAAAGTATTGCTGCTTCAATCCCTCCCTTTTCATCATATCACATACTGTATGTCTGTTATGTTGTGTTTTGTCTGTCTTTGCCATGTCTTGCTGTTTTTTTTGAATGTGCATGTTTTAATCTACTGTTGCGCCATCAAATAAAATGTATTATTATTATTATTATTATTATTATTATTATTAGTGTCCTCCTTCAGTTTGACTGATAGATCTGAAACACTTGCCCTACAATTGTAAGCAACCAGGACAAAAAGCGTGGTAAAGCTTCCAAATAAAATAGAATAGAATTTTGCTTTTCCTCTGTTATCTTCCACCCCTACCAAAAATATACTAGAATATGTCTGACATTTGTTGGCCAAAGCAAACAAGCCCAGCAGGACTCATATCAGGGGGAAACAAGCCAAGTTCAAGTCACAATGGGGGTCATATGAGGAAAATCAGACTGCTGTCCTCAACTCAGTGGGGATGACAAAACGGGAATCAGCTACTATTCAACTCCTCACCAGGGCTCAAAGGAAGCCTATCAGCCCTGATCAACTCTGACAATGAAGACTGGAACAGGTGGTGCCAAATCTAACACCTTTCTGTACTGGAAAAGTCTCACTTCTTTTAATAATTGTGTGATTTCTTAACTGAGAAGATCAATTGTGACACAGCCCAAAACAAAATCTAAATATAGTACATGGAGGCCAGTATTAGAAAAGTACAAATACAACCTATGTTTATGTTTATCTGATAAAAACTCTGTCAAAAAATCTGTCAGGAGAAAAGGCAGAAAGAGTGTACCACTGGAACAGTCTCATAGATTAAACATCTTACAGAGAGGAGGTCCTAGGGGGATAGATTGGTGTGCGAGTTATGTTTTTTTTCCTGTTTCCTACTGACAGTCAGATTTTATTTTTTTATCATGACTACTATCAGGGTACGATATGCCTTGCCTCTGCTCAATTATTTTGTATCCCCCCCCTCAAAGTGATCATCTACTTCAACAATAGCCTAGACCAGTGGTTCCCAACCTGGGGTCCGGGCACCCCCAGGGGGGGCGGCAAAGATCACAGGGGGGGCGCGAGTCTTTATCTGGTTTGAGGTTGAGGTAAAAAAAAATGTTTTGCACATGTTAAACAAATTATAATACACTAGAATATCTAATGTATACAAAAGTCTGTATGAAAACTATATATTTTGTTGTATCCTCAATTTTCCTGCCCCACGGCATCACTATTTTATGAATGAAACATGCCGGAGAAACAGTGCTGATAACTCCTCTGTATCAAAAAAGAAAGAGGCTCTATCTCGAGAGTTACCTCAACTTCGGTTTTGGGTGGGGGGGGGCTCAGCTTTTCTTAGACATGAGTAGGGGGGGCGCCAAGGAAAAAAGTTTGGGAACCACTGGCCTAGACCATACATTAATTATATACCCAAATTAGAAGTATTTTAAATTAGGTAATGTGCTGTAAAGTGAACTGTCTATAGTGCCACAGAACGGTAAAAACTGAGCAGCAGTTGCTGGTTGTATTTAGCCGCTAAAGAGCTCCGGGACACCGGCTGCCAGCGGCAGTTGTTTAGCCGCCAACAGGTGACTGTGGACTTCCGGTTATGGCGAGTAGCTGAGAGGTCGCAACTTTTGAGCTCTGCTGCTAACTTGTAATTCATCCTACAATACTACTCAGAACTGTGCTAAAAGTAAAGCAACACGTTTATAAGAATACCGGGAACTAAAATGTCATGAAGACGAGACAAAAAGCCCAAAACACAACAACAGGAGGACGAATATATAGAGATGGAGAAGAAATTAACGACGCCATTACTGCCATGGATGACGGCCCCGACGAAGATGGCGAAGTAGCTAACCCAGGAGATAATACCAACGAAGATATAATGAAAGCCATAACGTCTTTGAAAGGTGGACTTTATAAGAAAATGTATGTCCTCCAAGCAATAATTACCGATTGCACATGCGGAACAGCGGATTTCTAATGCTGAAGACAACGTTAATGGGCTAATGTCCAAAGTCACCACATTGGAAACCACCATTAAAACACTCAACAACAAAGTGGATGACTTGGAATGCAGAAGCCAACGGAACAACGTGTGGTTGGTGGGGCTACAGGAGAAAGCAGAGGGCCGAGATTCAGTTACATTCCTGGAAAAGTGGTTGCTAGAGGTGCTGGAGCTGGACCCATGGGAGGCGCTGGTAATCGAATGGGCTTACAGAATCGGCACCATGCCAAACAACGGCAACGCAACACGTCCAAGAACAGTTATTATGAAGTTCTTGAATTTCAGAGACAAGGAACGAGTATTGAATGCAGCCAGAACCCAAGGAAAGATCCTCTATGGCAACGAACAAGTTCACTTCCACCCGGACCTTTCAGCTGGTGTGCACAGGATACAGCACGGCTATGATGAGGTGCGAAAGAAGCTACGAAACAAGGGAATCTATAAGCACAAAATCATCTTCGCAGCGCGGCTCCTGGTAACACATGATGAGAGGTCTTACACTTGGTGGATCTGTCGGCGGAATGCTTCATCAGGAAGGTGTAAAAGCAATATTCAAGTTAGCCCACAAGACCCTTGTTATGCTCATTGTCTATTTTTATTCAATCTATTCCTACATTCATACACCCAAAATAAATGCTCATTTTACTTGCTATAAACTATTTAAACAGATTGGAAAAAAATAGAAGAAATAATACTGACACATATCCATTCGAGCACCCTACTGGAAAGTTAAAATTACATTTGTTCACATGGGACGTTTTATGAACTTAACGTGGCCAAAATGGATACCTGTTCCCTGTTATGGTTTCCTTAAGAGTGGGCTCTAGGTAGACTACATGGTTAGGTAATGTGTGTTTTGGTTTTAACACAGCCCTTTTACGGTTGTGTTTAGGTTGTAAATGTTGCATATTTCAGCTTATCATTCGTACAAACTTGGTTTGAGTGGTTAGTAGCAAACCGTAAAAGCAGTTAGAGCTCAATAGGGAAAAGTGACCAGTTTTGGTTCATAGGCGGTTGTTATATAGTGAGAGGGTCTCCTTTTATTTATTTATTTGTATTATTATTTTTCCCATATATATATATATATATATACTCTTTTTTTATGGGTGTGCTCTCATCATTGCATCTATCAAACATTCATAAATGCATTTCAACTAAATGGCAATATATTATAACAAATGTCTAATAGTCTTAAGATTAAATTTATCTCATGGAACTGTATGATGTATGAGTTTGAATAAAATTGCAAAGATCCAAAAAGTGATGAGCAGGAGACCCTGCAAGAACTGTTATTGGTTGTATGCAGGCTGGAAAAGCGGCGGGCCCGGATGGCATCCCTATAGATATATAAAAAATGTCAATCCAAATTGCTTGCATCCCTTTTGGATATGTTCCAGGAGTCCTTCAGGAATGGTCTTCTGCCAGCATCCATGAGGGGTGCATTAATCACATTACTCCCAAAACCAGGAAAGCCAAAAACAAAATGTGAAAATATGCACCCAATTAGTCATTTTAAATTCAGATACAAAGATACTTTGCAAAGTTCTTGCAAGGAGATTAAAAAGCCTGATCCCTCGGGTGGTGGGAGAGGACCAAAATGGTTTCATTCAAGGTAGAAAGGGATTTCACAATGTTTGACGAGTGTTAAATATTTTACACAGCTAAAGGGGCGAAGGACACAGCTTTACTATCACTCGATGCAGAGAAGGCCTTCAACAGTGTTGAATGGCCATATCTGTTCGAGGTGCTTAACCGCTTTGGCTTTGGGGATATATTTTGCAAATGGGTGAGATTGCTTTATACTGCGCTCACTGTGGACGTCTTGACCAATAGTGTGGTTTCTAAACCCTTTAACATACCTAGAAGCTGCCTGCAAGGAAGTACCTCATCACCATAATAATAGACCAGACAAATTGGTGAGTTGGCAAAGTGGTAAAAATCACTCAACTGCAAACATAGCCAACTTGGCATCCATTCCCCATCTAATACAGCCTGACCCAAAAAATTAGGCAGATAATTCCCTTAACACACTAACAATAGCTGTATTAAATTTTTTAATCAATGATTTTATTATTAAACACAATCTGGATTTTATGTTTTTAACTGAAACCTGGTTGGATCAGAGTAGCAGTGCTGCTGTTCTCATCGAATCAGCTCCCCCTGGCTTTGGTTTAATGAGTGAGAATAGAGTTGGCAAAAGAGGAGGTGGAGTTGCTATTTTGTTCAAAGACTTATTCCTATGTACGCAAATATCTGTTGGAAATTTTGCTTCCTTTGAATATGTGGCTCTTCAACTAAGGTTCACCGCTAAAGCTATATTTCTAATTATTTACAGGCCACCTAAGTATTGTGCTGCCTTTTTTGATGACTTTGCTGAACTGCTGTCTATGATCTGTGTTAACTTTGACTGTGTAATTGTTGCTGGTGATTTCAACATCCATGTTGACAACCCCCAGGATAAAGTGACAAAAGAGCTGTGCTGTATCTTTGATAATTATGGACTGACTCAACATGTAACAGAGCCTACACACAATCTTGGACTTAATTATCTCGAAAGGTTTGAACATTTCCAAGGTTGTGGTGAATGATGTTGCTCTTTCTGATCATTCCTGTGTTTTTTTAACAGCTCTGTCTCTGTGCAAAAAAGTGTTCAAACAAAGGTAATTGGAAAACGATACATTACTGAAAGCACAAGTGAAAAATTCACTCAGCTTTTCTCTTCCACATTGCTCCCTCTGGAGCCTCAGTAACTGAGCTTGTAGATAACTTCAACTGTAGAATTACTAACGTTATTAACGCCATTGCTCCTACCAGTGTTGGGAAGGATACTTTCAAACGTATTTTGTTACAGAATACAGAATACATGCCCACAAATGTAATTTGTAACGTATTCCGTTACATTACTCAATCTGAGTAACGTATTCTGAATACTTGGATTACTTCAAGATTCCACATTGAATTGCGTTTTATAAGTGTAGGAATGCGGCTATCACATCCAGCTTACTAAACAGGCCTATAATGGTGTGTTCTTTTTATTCCAACTGGCTGAATGTGTACCTGAACAAGCAGATAGATTATTGTATTGGTAGTCCCGAACTGCATAGCCTACTACAAAAATCGAACTGCAGTCTAAGCTACCACAAGCTAATTTTAGCTAACGTTAGTTAGCATGTCAAACGGGGCTATAGTCTTTAAACGGCTCTGGAGCTAGTAAATCAGCACCGAGGAGAATGTAAAGTCGCACGTCAATGTTAAAATAGCAAGGTGACCAGTAAAACTACAGCAGACGACTACCCTTGGCTAATTAAAAAAATAACTTACTTTAAGATGCTTCTTCAGGTTGGAGGTGGAGTAATTTGGAGCTGAAAGGAGGTTGGTTGCTGGCAAGCAGAGGCTGCACGGCACAGTAGCTGTATTTCATTCTCCCTGTTCTTTCTTTAATGTGAAATGCTGTTTGAATTTCCAAGATAGAAACTTATTGCTGCCCTGGCTCTGTCGTGCCGGTTCCGACTCCATTGTGACTGATCACGCAAATAGCTATTTTTTTCTATTTCATATCGGGGCTTCTGGAAAATGCTTTAAGTTGCCTTAATTTATTCAGAGTGAATAAACTCGTGAAACAGAGAAGTATTGTCATGTAATCCATTGATTTTAACAATGTAACTGTATTCTAAATACCAACTATTTAAATTGTAACTGTAACAGAATACAGTTACTCATAATTTGTATTCTGAATACGTAACGCTGTTACATGTATTCCGTTACTCCCCAACACTGGCTCCTACTAAGGTCAAAGTTCTCTGGAGCAAAAAATAAATCGCCATGGAGAAATGTCACACATGTAAGATCCGAAAAGAGTGTCGAAAAGCTGAACGCAGGTGGCGACCAATCTCCAGGTCCACTATGACACCTATAAAGAGAGACTATGCATTTATAACATGGAACTGAGGAATGCAAGGCGGTCCTTCTTCTCTGATATTATTGCTAAAAACAATAATAATTCACGTGCCTTGATTGCAACTGTTGATAGGTTACCAAACCCACCAGTGCAAGTAGCATCTGAACTTTCATCCACCAAGGCTTGCAATGATTTCACCATCTTCTTCAAAGAATAAATTCAAAAAATTAGGCAGTCAATGCATCCATATCAAGTACAGGATATATGTTGTCACAATGTCCAGACAAACAAATCCCAACAAATATGACTACCTATAAAAACCTAGAGGACATTATACAACATCTAAAAACCTCGAAAGCCTCGATATTCTACCTACGGACGTTTTCAAAAATGTTTCAAATTGTTTGGCTTCTGATCTTCTACAGATTGTAAACACGTCTCTTTTCTCGGGGATCTTCCCACAGGCCCTGAAAACTGCAGTCAACAAGCCAATCTTAAAAAAGAACAATCTAGTTACGTCACTAATGAATAACTATAGGCCGATATCAAACCTTCCATTTTTAAGCAAAATTATTGAAAAAGCGTTTTTTCAACAACTCAACCTTTTTCTATCCCTAAACAATATTTGTTATGCCTTCTAACCGGGATTTCGACCTTACCACAGCACAGAGACGGCTCTTGTCAAAGTTTTTAATGACATCCACTTGAACACAGATGGTGGTAAAACTGCATTCTATAGGGTATACTATATTAGGGATATATAGGGATACTTTTGGGTCGATTAGAAAACTAGGTTGGCCTCTCTGGCTCGGAACTAAAGTGGTTCCAATCCTATTTAAAGAATAGGAACTACTTTGTGTCCATAGGTAATTATGTTTCTGAGCATAAAGATATAACGTGTGGAGTTCCCCAAGGCTCTGTCCTTGAGCCTCTTCTGTTTAATATCTATATGCTTCCACAGGCCCAGATAATGAAAAACTACTGTAACAGTGTCCTTACAGGTCTCCCTAAAAAATCAGACAGCTGCAGCTGATTCAGAACGCAGCTGCTTGAGTCCTCCACAAGGAAAGCGGATCACATCACTCCAATTCTGAAGTCTTTACACTGGCGTCCGATACCCCAAAGAATAGATTTCAAAATGCTTCTGCTGGTTTATAAGTTGCTAAATGGTTTACGGACAAATTACCTTTCGGATCTACTTGTGAACTATGAACCGCAGAGGCCTCTATGATCATCAGGGACAGGTTTGCTTGCCATCCCCAGAATCAGAACAAAAAAGGGGGAAGCAGCGTTCAGTTTCTATGCACCACGTATCTGGAACAAACTTCCGTTAAACTGTAGATCGGCACCTAAGCTCAGCTCTTTTAAATCAAGGCTGAAGCCCTTTCTTTTCGATACTGCCTTTGTTTAATTCTTTGCACTGCACTATTTTGGAAATTTTATTCTTTTATTCCTGTATTTAATCTGTTTTTGATTAACTGTTTTTAATTTTGTATGAATTGCTTTTAATTTTATATTAACTAATTTTAATTTTGTATTAACTTCTAATTTCTAACTGTGTTTTAATGTTTTATGTAAAGCACACTGAATTGCACCGCTGCTGAAATGTGCTATGCAAATAAAATTGCCTTGCCTTGCCTTGCCTTACTTGGAAAACCGTTGATGGGCCAAGACTCGGGACGTGGATCAAAGGTGTCAAACATGCCAATGGAAAAGATAATGTATACTCAGATGTAAAAAAATATATTTTTGACAATATTTGGAGACCTTTTATGTACTTCCTAAGACATAATGTTAATGTTGGTAAACTACTTCAGCAGGAACAAGCTCTGGGGGAGTAGGGTAGCATTGGGATCTTGAATATTGATTGGAGAAGCACCCTTTATCTTAATTTTAATTGTATTTTTATTTTATTTTATTGAATTGAATCCCTTTTATTATTTTTTTCTTATATACGTATGTATTTTTTATTTTCTTCTCTTATTTAATTTTTATATGTTATATTACATATGTGGCATATGTGATTCTATGTTCGTATCCAGAGGGTGGGTGGGGCGATGGGAGGGAGAACAATGTGAAAAATGTTTGCTGGGTTCTGTATAATTGTTGTACACTCTATAACTTCATGTGATTAGTAAACTGAAATTCAATAAACACAATGGAAAAAGGTGACTGTGAGTCAGCTACAGGCACTGCCAGGTGACGGTCCTTTCAGGGGCCATGGTAGTAGAGTTTAGCCAGAAAAAGTGAGCGTCATGCGGCAATGACAGTTAAGTTTAGGCACCAAAACGACTTCTTTAGGAAAAAGATGGTGGTTTGGATTAAAAGATTTCCGAGGAACGAACAAGCGATTCCTGGGTAAATGTATTTTGTTTTCACCGCGAAGTGAACTCCGCTCTCAGGCTTGAAATCACTGTTTTTTATGTTGACACCACATCAACATGCTATTTCATTTTGAGATTATTTTCCATTGGATATTGAAGTGCATAAGTGTTTTGGTATGGCTGGCCAAAACACTTACGCACTATTGCATGTTTTGATTTGTTGTGCATGATCAAAAAAACATCCCCCCCACACCTCTGCTTCCTCATAAATCGCACTCATGTGAATGTCCAATCTGTGTTGATCGTAAAGTCAGTCCATTGAGGCAATTTATTCCCCTGTGCATGTTATATTGACATAATCTTGAGTTTGCAGCTGCAAAATCTGTTGTTCTTCCTGCATCCAGCGCTGTCATTTGACGTGACAGTGACGTAGTTGGAGGTGAGGAAAAACTAAAGGCTACTAAGGATATTTTGAATATTTTGATTTCTCCTCTAGGTAGCTAGGAGCCAGGTGCTCTAGATGCCGCTCAAAACCAGATCTTTCTTGTTCTATTCGCTTGTATTGCTAACTAGCTATGTTTCCAACAATGATGATGGCATCCCAAAATATGCGTACAGAGGATGGACGAGGATACTTTTTACAATGTTTTGGCTAGTATATATCAACATTGTTTCATTTGTCCCACACCTTCTATTCCTCTTTCTTTGTATTGGCATTTTAAACTCCGGTGGATTTATTTATTATTATTATATTATTTATTTAAGGACTATGCTTAACTGCTCCTCAGATCTCTGCAGGGTAAATCCAGACAGCTAGCTAGACTATCTGTCCAATTTGAGTTTTCTGTTGCACGACTAAAACAACTTTTGAATGTACACATTCCACCAAACAAGTTCCTTCCAGAGACTATTTTGCAGAGGCACCGCTGCTCTGTCCGGCGCCTAGCGCCGCCCAAGATGATTGTGATTGGTTTAAAGAAATGGCAATAAACCAGAGCATGTTTTTCTCCCATCCAGGAATGCTGTGTGGACTAGCCAGACCCTATTCCGCAGCTCTGTGGAGATAGGTCTGGCAATGTGAGACTAGTTTTGTCTGTCTCAGATATTCAGCCGTATTTTTTCGAGCCAGAAAATCCAGCCAAAGAAATGCAGTGGAGAGAGGTTGAGGCTACGGCTGCAGCGGGGAGGATATGGTCAACAGGGAGCCTGCACAACCTGAACTCCAGTAAGCAAATACCAACTGCTGGTGCCTTTGTTTAAACTGCCCTCTGTCACAGCAAACTGGAAAACTTTCTACGCTTACGATGCTATCCTTTCGTGTTGAGGTTTTTAGGGCTTGGGCGCCTGTGCATATATGAATCTCCAGAGATGAGTGTGCCATGCTAAATGTAAGATAAATGGGCCTACCAGTCGCCTTGTTGTGCCAGCACTGCTCCAATGCCCTTCACTCGTTCAACTCACTCTCCATGGTCCGACACTGGTTACCGTTGCTCCATTGACAGTTTATATATAGACATTAAAACACGCTGACAATAACATAAAAACACTACTTCATGGGGGGAAAAGGGGAACTCAACGGTTCTCCTCCGTGGCTGCACAATTTATTTTTTCCGAAAATCTCGCACCTTTTCTGAATAGTCCCTCTTAATCCCTTGGCAAGCCCCTTTTTAAACTAACAGCGGCTTTGCAACTAAGTAACCCCCCTCCTCCCCCCCCTCCTCCCCTCTCCAGCCGGACAGCCAATATGGAGTGTGCCGTGACATTCTGTCCCCCATAACAAAACCAAAAAAGACATTTAAACACTAGACTGACATGTATGTTTACGTCATATCACATTTTCCTTTGATTAAGATTTAAAATTCAAAAAATGTAGAACCTACTTACAGCTATAGGAGAAAACTCACAAGGGTTCTTTTTAATTATTTACGCTAAACTCTTTCCTTAATTCGAAAACTCACTCAAATTATTCTTGTTATTCTCATTACAGTATTTCTGAGTACTCTTCTCAACCCCTGGATAAGTAATTGATTACAACATTGTTCTTGCCTGCAATATGCTACGGTTGTGGAATCAAACTCCAGTGAAAAAAATCTAGAATTGGCACTCCAGAATTCACCCAGAAAAAACAGTGTGGTCAGAGAATACCTACCACCTTTTCACTGCTGACAACTCTGGGTGCATCTCAGGTTCCTAAATTGCATCGGCGGCTCCTCCACTTGCCTCCCTTCCGATGAAGCATTGAAGAGACGCGAGGAAATCATGCTAGGAGAGAGGAAACGTGTTTCTAGAGGGATGAGACGTCCTTTCCTCTGAAGCGTCACGTGACTCCGTCTGCTGTATGGGAGGTGTTAGCAACGGCTTTCAGCTGCACGGCTTCCAGGAAGGCTGACATCGGGTGTATCCTTGCTTGTTGTTCTGTATTTCTACTAGCCAGCAAAAAAATGGGCAAACGATAACTGCTTCAAAACGAGGACTCTTTACTTCAGAAGTTTTTGCGTGTACAGGCATTGCATCTCAAAAAAAAACACTTGCTCCTTTTCCGTCATTTCCGTCAATTCCTAAACGTAACCTGCACTGCATTATGGGCAGAGATGACAAAAGTACTCACTTCTCGTACTCAAGTAGAAGTACAGATACTTGTGTTAAAAAATACTCTGGTAAAAGTAGAAGTACTAATTTAACTTCTTTACTCAAGTAAAAGTAACAAAGTACAGGCTCGTAAATTTACTTAAAGTATAAAAGTAAAAGTAGCCTTGCGAATGACAACCATTTTTTATGCAAAGCTACCTGGACCACACAAATGTTACTAGAGTGCAAGCTGAGAAACTTCAGTGGACATGGAAAAAAGGCTCTTTATATATATATATATATATATATATATATATATATGCCATTGCCTACATTTTAAATGGATGTCTGCTAAGGCCTAAAACATCCATATATGGTTATTGTGACAGAGACTGGGACTCCAGGTTAATAAGATTCTGACTGAGTAGCAAGATATGAATTCAGTTGTGATTCTGTGAGAATTCACAGATCCATTTTCTCTTTTTTTAATCTTCCCCTTAACATTTAAAGGAATCTACATGTATGTGTGTGTGCTCAAATATGGTTTCTGGAAAGAAAATAAAGGATTAAATATGAATTACTAAACAGACATTAATTAAGAAGTTCCCCATACTTTAAGAGCTACGCAGCACATTGGCCAGGAGTCATATTCTTGATGCCTAAACATCTCTCTCAGATAAGGCCAAGGATGATTGGGAATGTCTTGCTGCTTGTCTGCTGAATCTCTGGGATCTCTCATGTCGCCATCCATACTACTAGTGCTAACGTTACCACAGTCATGCTGCAATGATTTGCTGAAAATTAATGCAGAATCTGTCGAGTCTTCTTGTAGTGGTGCAACCTAGCTAACAGGTGAAGAACACAAACAACAGAATCACTAGCTAACTTACTTTAAGTTTGCAAGAACTATAGACCAATACAACAACAGGCTTAAATTAACAGACAACAAAATATATACGACAGTTCTCAAGGACGCACACACACGATCTAACTGATTATAAGTTTTTTCTCCGTGTGGCTCGCGGTGTAAGGCGCGTGTCCGCGCTATTTTCCGACATGCACTCACAATCACTCCTGATAGACGACCTTTTGTACAAAACTAAAGTAACGAGCCAATTTTCTAAAATGTAAGGAGTAGAAAGTACCGATATTCGTGATAAAATGTAAGGAGTAAAAGTAAAAAGTCGCCACAAAAATAAATAGTAAAATAAAGTAAAAATATCTGAAAAATCTACTTAAGTACAGTAACGAAGTATTTGTACTTCGTTACTTCCCATCTCTGATTATGGATAATGTAGTATTACTCAATGTAACCTTTAGATCAACAATTTACCTCAAATAAGGAATGATGCATGTATGTATCCTTAAACATATATAAATCAGTAACTTAAATTTAAACTCAAAGTGCTTAACACCCCTAACAATAAGCATTAAGTTGCAACATCCTCCATATGTTATGGGTTGCTCTCTCTCCACCCTGAGTTGGGTGGTTTTTGTTTTCCCTGTTTGTCTGTGTTCTGTGTTTTTCCACCTGGAGTGCTGGAGGAGTGTCCAGAGGGAAGTAGGTCAAGGGGCGTGGCCGATCCAACACTGCATTGCCGGTTGTCACAGCTGCAGCTCATCTTCATGATTCTCTCCTGCAATACTTAAACCCGGACTGATCACCTTGTCGGCGCCAGTTCGTTATCTACAACCCATGTGGTAACTTGGCTCTCAGTCTACATCCAGTATAATCCGTTTTGCCTTTTACTCCGGTTTTGTCTCTGTTCCCTGAGCTCCTACTAACCCTGTGTCTCTCTCCAGTTACCGCTCTGCCCAGCTGCCTCCTCTGCTTTGCCTGCCTGCTTCAAGCCTCACCATCCAGCCTCTGTCTCCAACTTGGGAAACCCTCCATGTTCTCGTCTCTGCCTGTTCCCCTCGTGTCCCATAAAGATCAGCTTTACGTTGTCGGTGTGATTTCTCTGCGTTCTGGGTCAGACAAGCTCCCTAACACCATAGTTCATTACTCAAGTCTCTAAAGGATATAGCAATTGAACTGGTCTTCTCAGTAAACTCCCAGATGATGTGCGAACCACACAGGACCTCACTTTCCTGTCGCGACCTGGAAATAGTTCCTCAACTCTTCCCAACTTCCAAGTCTGTCTTGGCATGTTACTATCTCCAAGGAGGATGATGTCGCCCACCTTCAACAAGGTAGGTTGAGGTGTGTCACAGCGATGGGCTGATTTCAGGTCCAAGTGGTAGTCCCTCTGCCAGCTGCTCCAGAAACCGGTCATGAGCCGCTGCCTGTATCGCCATCTCTTTGTCATCTCCTCTCTGTTCAGTGTTGCATTCCCACTGGCTGCTGGAAATGGCTTTGGTGGCAGAGAGGTGAGTCTTTTTCCCACAAGGAAATGGGCAGGTGTCAGCGGCTGTGGCTCATCTAAGTCATTGTTGACAAAGGCAAGTGGTCTGGAGTTCAAGATGGCCTCCACCTCTGTCCGGATGGTGGTCAGTTCTTCAAAGCTAAGGGAAGCTCGCTCGAGAGTTTCTCTCAGGCAGGTTTTCACTGACCAGACGAGTCGTTCCCAGAAACCACCCCACCAGGCAGCTCGTTCAGCAATGAATCGCCATCTTATTCCCTTCTCTGAGAAATATTATAGGAGTTGCTGATCTTTGATGCTCTTCCAGAGTTCTTTCAGGTCTTGGTCAGCTCGCTTGAAGGTCTTTGCATTATCTGAATAAATCACCTTACATAGTCCCCTTCTAGCAATGAATCGTTTGACTGGAGACGAGCTCCAGATGGACTGCTCTGGTCACAGCGCAGGTGAATAACGCAATATAGGCCTTACTAGGCGTACCACCAACCTTGACACAGAGTGGCCCAGCAAAATCCACACCTGTGACTTCAAATGGAGGAGATTCTGTAATTCTGTCACGTGGCAATGGAGCAGTAACCTGCTGCACAGGCTTTGCTTTGAACCTTCTGCACACATTGCACCTTGTTAGAACACTCTTCACAACCTGTCTCCCTCTCATTATCCAGTGTCTTTCTCGTATTTGCACCAGTGTGTCTCGCACGCCTGCATGCATCAGGTTCTCATGGCTGTGCTGAACTAACAACTCACAGTATCTGTTCTTCGCAGGCAAAATCCATGGATGCTGCTGTCTGAAGCTGAAGTCCGATTGCTGCAACCTGCCTTCAACACACATCAATCCATCCTCATCCAGAAATGGCCTTGACTCTCTGATCTTTGAGTCCTTGTTTAATGCTTTTCCAGCTCTCAGGAGAGTGACTTCTTGACTGAAGTTCTGGCGTTGCGTTAACTTTATCCAATACTTCTCTGCTTGAAACAACTCCTCTGCTGTCAGCTCTCCCTCTCTTTTTAGTGTCAAGCGTGTGTTGTCTGCAAATCTCTTTATCCAGACTGGGCCCACAACATTTCAATCCACAAGCGACAGCAGTCGACGGGAATGTCGAGTGAGTGTGAACGAGTGTGAACTATTTGATAAAGCTTATAGTTAGGGAGTGAGGAGTTGCAGTGTTCACCTAACTGGCCCACCTGCCTCTCTTCATAATTGTTAGATTAATAATACATAACAAAGTAGAGGGAGACAGGCCAGCCAAGCCCGATCCGGCAGGGGGAGAGTTCTAAGCCCGAACAGGCTACCTCTCCTTATGACCTGTCTCTCTTAGTTACGCGGTTATAGTTACGCTGTTAAACATCCCTCCACTCTCATCTTTCGAAGGACAGGTGAGTATTGTGAACGACACTCCAGTTTCCGCCTGACTTCCTGTTTCTTGTTGCAGACGACAACGGCAGACGCTTAACGCCTCGCGATTTAAAGTCCTCCACAACGAAATACAGTCACTAATTACACCGTTTCGCTGTATTTTAACCGACCTGTCTGGCCGCAGTTTCTCCGTTGTTTGCAAAACTTTCCTCCGCTCCGTTTGCTAACGTCTAGGTATTTGTTGTGCTAACGGCTGGTTAGCCTACCTGCTAGCGGGGAGTTAAAACGAACCACTCAGGATTTTGCCTCCTGGGAAATCTATTGTATTTTTTTGGCAGCAGTAACGGGCTATCCACTGCTTGCTAAACACAAGCAGGAGCCCTTGCATTGTATTTCGACTTGTGAAGGTTTTTAGGTTTTAGGAGAAGGCCTCCATCAACGTTGCTACTAGCTAAACTAGCAAGCTACACGATGCCCCCCTCAGCTGTTCACCTGGCTGCGACTGTGCCACCTTTTCAGCCAGAAGATAGTGGAACTTGAAGCCAGAATATCGACTCTCCTCCAGATCAAGGCAAGTGAAGAGTTCCTCGACTCCATTATCATTGGAAGTTTCCCCCACACACACACTGATGGATGTTTTGATTCCACTGTGCCCTGCAATACTCTCACCCCACCACACACTAATACAACCTCTGTCCCTGCTGTCTCTCCTCGGCTTCTGCCGAGGACCCAGCCAGCTCTGCTGACCAGCTCCACTCCACACCAGCCTGAGCCATGGCGTGTAAGCAAGCACCAGAGCAGGCGGTCAGGACAACGCTCAGCCCCAGCCCAACCCCTACGACTAGAAAACCGCTACAGCATTCTGACGAACGACGAGGAGTTCCCTTCTCTGCCACGTCCCCACGCAGCTCATCCTGGTCCATCCACACAGTCGACGCGCCCATTGAGCGGACTCTCCCCCTCGGACTCATCAATCTCCACGCTGGTCATCGGAAGCTCCCTGGTAAGGGATCTCCACATTCCCCCTTTACCCAGCGGTCCCTCCAAGGTCTACTGCTTCCCCGGTGCCAAGGTCCGTGACATCCAGCACAAACTTCCCGGCATCCTCGCCCGCCACTCCAAGGTCGACAACATCATCGTGCATGTGGGCACAAACAACATCAGAGAGAGACGGTCGATAGCACTCCAGGAAGACTTCACCACTCTCATCACCACCCTGATGGGCACAGGTAAGCGGATTGTCATCTCTGGGCCTCTACCTACCTACAGGAAGGGTGCGGAGAGATGGTCCAGACTGTTCTGGCTCCACACCTGGCTGGAACCACTCTGCACTTCCCTGGGCCTTCCCTATGTCGACAACTTCAACTTGTTCTGGGAGATGCCCAACCTGCTGAAGCGTGATGGTCTCCACCCAAACCGACACGGAGCCAGGCTGCTATCTGACAACATAACGACCACACTAACAGAAGGCAAGTATTGACATTATGTTGAAAATATCACAGATTCATGTCCCCAGGTATTGATCCTGATAGCACTATACAAGTGGATGGATCTGAAAATGTTTTCTGTAGGGATAACATGTAGTACTAGTATTACTCCAGTAACATGTGGTACTAGTACTATTCCAGTAATTATCAACAACAGACCACACAAAGTGGTGAATAGAGAGGCAACACTTAACAACCTAATTGGAATTAAAACTACCACAGCAATGATAGAAAAGGATAGGAAAATTAGATGTGGATTACTAAATATCAGATCTTTGTCTTCTAAAGCAGTACTCGTAAATGAATTGATATCTGATAATCAAATTGATCTATTCTGTCTTACTGAAACCTGGCTGGGCCATGAAGAATATGTTAGTCTAAATGAAGCCACCCTCCCAGTCATATTAATACTCAAATTCCTAGAGGCTCAGGCCGAGGAGGGGAGTTGCAGCCATATTTGATTCAAGCCTGTTAATTAACCCTAAACCCAAACTAAATTATAACTCTTTTGAAAGCCTTGTTCTTAATCTTCAACATCCAACACGGAAATCAGTACAGCCAATTATATTTGTTGTTGTCTACCGAGCTCCAGGTCCGTATTCTGAATTTTTATCTGAATTCTCAGAGTTTTTATCATGTGTAGTCCTTAAATCAGACAAAGTACTTATTGTTGGTGATTTTAATATCCATGTGGACGTTGACAGCAATAGCCTTACTACTGCTTTCAACTCACTACTGGATTCAATCGGTTTCAGTCAGAGTGTGCACAAGGCGACGCACTGTTTTAACCACACCCTCGACCTTGTGCTGGCATATGGTATTGAAATTGAGGATTTAATAATATTTCCGCAGAATCTGGTATTATCAGATCATTTTTAATTACTTTTGAATTCTTGCTACCTGACCATACTAAACCAGATAGCAGCTTCTACACTAGATGCCTATCTGACAGTGCTATAGCTAAATTTAAGGAAAATATTCCTACAGCATTCCAGTCTATGTCTTGCCTTAACATAACAGAGGACCTCTATGTTAACCTCAGTCCCTCTCAAATTGATACATTTGTAGACGTGTGCTACGACTTGCCTACGGACGACCTTAGACTCTGTCGCTCCTCTCAAAAAGAAGACGATAAAGCAAAAGGAAATTAGCTCCTTGGTATAACTCCCAAACTCGCAAATTAAAACAAATCTCACGAAACATCGAAAGTAAGTGGCGCTCCACCAAAGTGGAGGAATCCCGTTTGGAATGGCAAGACAGTCTGAAAACCTATAGGAAGGCCCTAAGAAAGGCCAGATCAGACTATTACTCATCATTAATAGAAGAAAACAAGAACAACCCAAGGTTTCTTTTCAGCACTGTAGCCAGGCTGACAGATAGCCACAGCTCTACTGAGCCATCTATTCCTCTAGCTCTGAGTAGTGATGACTTCATGAGCTTCTTTAATGATAAAATTATAACCATTAGAGATAAAATTCAAAACCTTTTGCCCTTAACTTCTAACAGTTCATCTTTAAATGCAGGACCGCTAGAAAGAACGACGACTCCCGACATATACTTTGACTGCTTTTATCCTATAGACCTTCAACAATTAATGTTAAAGATATCCTCAGCTAAGCCGTCTACCTGTCTCTTAGACCCCATCCCAACGAGGCTACTCAAAGAAGCGTTACCCGTGGTAAACACTTCATTATTAGATATGATCAACATGTCCTTACTAACAGGTTATGTACCGCAGTCATTTAAAATTGCTGTGATAAAACCTCTTCTGAAAAAACCCACCCTAGATCCTGAGGTCTTAGCAAACTATAGACCTATATCTAACCTTCCCTTTCTATCCAAGATCCTTGAGAAGGTGGTTGCTAATCAGTTATGTGATTTTCTACATAGCAACAGTCTATTTGATGATTTTCAATCAGGATATAGAAAGAATCATAGCACAGAGACGGCACTGGTGAAAATTACTAACGACCTTCTAACTGCTGCAGACAAAGGACTTGTCTCCATTCTTGTTCTACTAGATCTTAGTGCTGCATTTGACACTATTGACCATACTATCCTGTTACAGAGACTGGAACACTTAGTTGGCATTAAAGGAATCGCACTAAGCTGGTTTAAGTCCTATTTCTCTGAACGATCCCAGTTTGTTAATGTTAATGATAAACCCTCCAAGCACGCTAAAGTTAGCCATGGCGCCCTCAAGGCTCAGTGCTTGGACCAATTCTATTTTCCTTATATATGCTTCCTCTAGGTAATATTATTAGGAAACACTCGATTAACTATCACTGTTACGCAGACGATACCCAATTATATCTGTCAATTAAGCCAGATGAAAGTGGTCAGTTAGCAAGACTTCAAACGTGTATTGAGGATATAAAATCCTGGATGACCCACAATTTCCTGATGTTAAACTCAGACAAAACTGAAGTTATTGTGATAGGACCAACGCACCGCCGAACTTCGTTTTCGAAAGATATAGTTACTCTGGATGGTATTACCCTGGCCTCCAGCACTACTGTCAGAAATCTAGGAGTTATTTTTGATCAGGATATATCCTTCAACGCCCACTTAAAACAAACCTCAAGAATAGCGTTTTTCCATCTTCGTAACATTGCCAAAATTAGGAATATCCTGTCTCAAAACGATGCTGAAAAACTAGTCCATGCATTCGTTACTTCTAGACTAGATTACTGCAATTCTTTATTATCAGGTTGCCCAAATAAGTCCATTAAGACTCTCCAACTGATCCAGAATGCTGCAGCACGTGTTCTGACGAGAACTAAGAGAAGAGATCATATTTCTCCTGTATTAGCTTCTCTGCATTGGCTTCCAGTGAAATATAGGATTGAATTTAAAATCCTCCTCCTGACTTACAAAGTTCTAAATGGTCAAGCACCATCATACTTAGAAGAGCTCATAGTACCTTATTGTCCCACTAGAGCACTGCGCCCCAGAATGCGGGGCTACTTATGGTTCCTAGAGTCTCTGGAAGTAGACTGGGGGCCAGGGCCTTCAGCTATCAGGCTCCAGTATTATGGAACCAGCTCCCAGTCGGGGTTCGAGAGGCAGACACCGTTACAACATTTAGGAGTAAACTGAAAACCCTCCTCTTTGATAAAGCTTATAGTTAGGGACGAGGAGTTGAAGCGTCCACCTAACCCGGCCCACTGCTTCTCCTCGTAGTCATCAGTTTTTTTTTGTTTTTTTTTCTATACTGTATAATTAATAATCGAGCGAGAGTAGAGGGAGGCGGTCCAGTACAGCCCGACCCGGTTGGGGGGAGTTCTAGCCCGACCAGGCACCTCTCTTTAACCTGCCTCTCTTAAGTTATGCTATTACAATTCTAGACTGCCGGGGAGGCTGTTCCTCCCTAAGACACACTGAGCTGCTCTCTCATCTCTACTTGTTACTTTTGTATGCATCCTGTCCCAGAAATGCTTGTTACTAATCTAGCTCTGGGGAGTTTACTCCCCGAGTCCTTATATTTTTTCTTCGCAGAGCTATGCTCTGCGATTCTCTGCATTCCCCGGCTGCATCCTGCTGCGTCCTGCTGCATCCGCAGCCTCCCCGTGCTCTGCAGCGCCACGTTACATCCCGCAACGCCCTGCTGTGATGTTCATACGCACAGAGTAGTCAGGATCCGGTATAGGAGACTGCACTACTCAGTATGACACGATGTGCCCTGCTATGACATGAACTTCCACGATAACCTTCAAAGTCAATGTGACTTCTAATGTGACTGTTATCACCACTGTTCACCACGCCCCCAACCGGCCCGTCAGACACCGCCTACCAAGAGTCTGGGTCTGCCGAGGTTTCTTCCTAAAAGGGAGTTTTTTCTTGCCACTGTCGCAATAGCCACTGCTAATGCTTGCTCTTGAGGGAATTACTGTAATTGTTGGGCTTTTGGAATTTATAGAGTGTGGTCTAGACCTACTCTATCTGTAAAGTGTCTCGAGATAACTTTTGTTATGATTTGATACTATAAATAAAATTGAATTGAATTGAAAAAATTATTCGTAACACTGATTTCAGCTTACTGTATCTTTGTAGGTCTAACAACGGTTCTGTTGTGTTATGCTCTTCACTGCTGAGCTGTACAGTTACGTGTTCACTTATGTTCAGTTCTTCTTCAACCACGTCATCTTCCACTGAATGGTCATCAGAGTCTTCCTCATGTTCAGATGAGGTCAGGAACGCAGGCCCTTTCCACCACAGGCGATCCTGACTCAGGCTCTCCACAGTCTGACCACGGGTGGGTAGGTCAGCTGTATTTTCCCTTCCCTTGCAGTGAGACCATGACTCTGGATCAGTCAGGGACTGAATTTCTGCCACCCTGTTGGCCACAAACTGCTTCCACTTGTGCGCTGAGCTGCGAACCCAGTGTAGCACGATCATTGAATCTGTCCACATGTGAAGTTGATAGATTTCGATTTTCAGCAGGTTTATCAAGTTTCTTGCAAGCCTTGCCATCAATACTCCCATAAACTCCAGACGTGGCAGTGACAGTTTCTTCAAAGGGGCCACTCTTGACTTTGATGCAACCAGACTAGCGGCCATCCTGCAGGTAGGCTACGGCACTGTATGCCTTCTCGCTAGCATCACGAAACACATGCAGTCTTGTTCCCTTGCTACCCTGCTCATCCCTTTCTCCATACCATCGCGGTATACAGATCTGGTGAATAAGAGGAAGTTCAGAACGCCAGCTGTTCATTTGTTGATTCAGGTCAAGTGGCAGCTCCTCATCCCAGCTCAGCCCTCTTTCCCACATCTCTTGCAGCAGGCATTTTACCCTTATGGTAAAAGGTGTTAGGAAGCCGAGGGGGTCAAAGATGCTAGCAGAGTGTTGCAGAATGCTTCTCTTTGTGCTGTTCTTCGTCAGTTTCTCCAGCAGGTCTCATATCAAACACAAAGTCATCAGTCTGTGTTCTCCACAGCCTAGTACCTTTAGCACTGTTCCATGAGCCTCTGGCTTCTCAGCGAGTCCAATTGGTGTCTCTTTCCACCTTTCTTTCAGTACTGCAGAGTTTATCATCCATTTGCACAGGTCCATGCCAGCAGCAGACATGATTTCTTTTGCTCCGGTCGTCACAGAGACAGCTTAGTCTACATCATGGACACTTGCTATAAAATCATCAACATACAATGACTCCTTAATAAGCTTTACAGTGTGAGGCTGTTCTTCATTCTGCTCGAGATGTCTTTTCACTGTAGCTGCTAACAGGAACGGGCTTGGGGAGACTGCAAACACCACCCTGGTCATCCTTAACACACGCAGCTTCTCACCAGCTTCCTCCTTTGGTGAAGCAGTGAGCCACAGAAATCTCACTGCATCTCTGTCTTTCTCTACAAGAGAAATCTGCAAAAATGCCTTCTTGATGTCTGCCATGAATGCAATTTCATGCAGTCTGAATCTGATCAATAGGCCGAGCAGATCTGGATTGAGGTTTGGACCGGCCAGCAGACAGTTGTTCAGGGAGGGACAGCCATATTCATGTGACGAGGCATCAAACACCACTCTCAGCTTTGTGGTCATTTTGTCCTCTCAGAGCACAGCATGGTGGGGTTAGTAGTATTTGACATTTGATGATGAACATTCACCCTCTGTCACATCTTCGGCAATGCCCTGTTGTAGATAATCTTCTACCACTTCACTGTATCTCCAAAAGAAGACTACATCTGCCCGCCGCCTCCGTTTCAGTCCTTCAAACCTCCTCTTTGCAATTCTGTAGTTGTCTGGGAGTTCTTTTTTCTCATGCTTCCACGGCAGCTCCACTTCATATCGCCCATTCTTGAATTGCGTTGTTTTTTCAAACTTTTGAAGACCTTCTTCTTCATCTGTATGACCAGGCTCTTGTCTTGTAATACCAAGAGATTCTATCTCCCAGAATGCTTTTAGCTGGCTTGAAATCAGTCTGTCCTCTTCAATATGAATGTGCATACACGTTGCTTCAGTGATGCTCGACATTGTCATTGGGCCTTGTACAGACCATCCAAATACACTTTCAAGTGCAACCAGTGTGTCAGTGAGTCTTTCCACACGGCCGGACATTGTGCTCCAGTAGTAGTCTGCTCCTATTAGCACTGACAACTCAGTGTCAGCGCCATCTTCAATAACATCAGCAAACTGCAGACCTCTTCTTTCCAGTTCATGCTGGATATGCTCTCCTGGAACTTTCATTACAGCAGTACACACTTGCGGTGTTTCGATCGCTTCAATTTCTACTTTCTGTCCCTTATTCAAAATGTTCTCCAGAACGAGTTTCACAGTGTTGCATTTGGTTGTCACAGGAGCAGCGGAGCCAAATGTATGAAGAGTGAAAGTCTCTTGTCTTATAACAGGTAGCTGTAGGCTACAAAGCTCCTCTGACTTCCTCTAGCAGGCAGCGTACTGCTGTCCTTCCACCTGCACATGCCTGGGCAGTCTGTAGCAGCACTGTACTCTGGCTCTTTGGCTTGACTTTCATGGAATGGGTAGCAAATGAAGAGACCACATCTTCTACATTTTCACCAGTGACCGGCATAGACTCTTTACGGTTTCCGCATCCCGCACTGTGATGTCTTTTTCCACATTGGTCACATGATGTGTCTTTAATCCTACAGTTTCTTGCTATGTGCCTCGGGCCAAGGCACACAAAGCATCTTCCTATCTTTTTCAGAATATCCCGCCGCTCAGCTACATTGTGCGAAGGACAAAGTTCTGGTTTGTGCTCTGCACTGTCACAAAAAACACAATTATGTGTCCTCTGACTGGCAGTGTGCAAAGCAGCGGCTGATGGCAGGGTCTGTTTTTTCTGTTTCAGCTCATAAGCTGTATCATTTCTTTTCAATGACTTATTTAGAGTCTAGTTGTCCTTTTCTTTGTTACCTCGTGTCAGTTGCATGGTCCTCTCTCTGCTAATGATCTCATGTTGAAGAAACTCCATCACCTCTGAGACCTTCCATTCATCACTCATTCCCTTTTCCCTGCTGTAATGAAGAGCTATGTCCTCGGGTATCAACTGCAGCAGGATTGGGCAGAGCAAACTGCCATAAGTCTCTGACACAACACTCAGTGACTCCAAACTGTTAATCTGGATCTTACATTCATCATACAGCTGTCTCAATGCAACAATGTCTGATGACTTCTTCACAGGGGTGAGATTCAGCAATTTTGTCGTGAGCATTTACTACAAGGTCTTTTCTCCCATATCTTTCCTGTAGCAAATCCAATGCATGGCCATAGTTGCTGTCTGTTAACATCAGCCCTGCTACTGTCTTAGCTGCAGCGCCAGAGAGGTATGACTTCAAATAAGTAAACTTTTCAGTTTTACAGTGTCTCGTTTTGGTGAATAGCTGTCTAGAATTGGTTCCAAAAGTCTCTCCATAAGCTGATATCACCACTGAATCTTTTAATGCTCAATTTGGGTAACTTAACAGAGTTCTGAATTGAAGTTCTGTCTCCAACACCTCTTCTTGGGCTACTCACGCTGTCACAAGCCTTTATCACGCTCTGTGCACGCGTCTTCATCGTGATCACTCGTTCCTTATATTCCTCCGCGTTCATGATTTCTGCTTCCAAATCGTCCATTGCAGTTCCCTGTTCAATTCCTCAGTCTAAATCCAACAATACTTTTTCTTTAGTAGACAAGTTCGCCAATAACTCACGCAAACGTCTGACATTAGCATTGTCCAGGCTAAGCTCGGTGTTGATACTTTGCAGGAGTCTCGTTGTAGCTCCACGCATCGCTCGCTGTTTTCTGACCAATCTTTCCATTTGTTCTTCCATTTTCTTTTGTCGTTTGCTGACTAGATATCCCAGGTTTCTGCACCAAACAATGTTCTGTATTTCTACTAGCCAGCAAAAAAATGGGCAAACGGTAACTGCTTCAAAACGAGGATTCTTTACTGCAGAAGTTTTTGCGTGTACAGGCATTGCATCTTAAAAAAAAAAAACACTTGCTCCTTTTCCGTCATTGACGTCAATTCCTAAACATAACCTGCACTACATTATGGGTAATGTAGTATTACTCAATGTAACCTTTAGATCAACAATTTACCTCAAATAAGGAATGATGCATTTATGTATCCTTAAACATATATAAATCAGTAACTCAAATTTAAACTCAAAGTGCTTAACACCCCTAACAATAAGCATTAAGTTGCAACACTCGTAGCTCATCGCTCAACCTCACCTGCCCCCATCACCCTCTGTGGCTCCACAATTGACACTATGGAGTCTTTCCGCTTCCTGGGAGCTATCATCTCCCAGGATCTCAAGTGGATCAAGAAAGCACAACAGAGGATGTACTTCCTGCAGCAGCTAAAGAAATTCAACCTGCCAAAGACAATGATGGTGCACTTCTACACAGCCATCATTGAGTCCATCCTCACATCCTCCATCACCATCTGGTACGCTGCTGCCACTGCCAAGGACAAGGGCAAAGTGCAGCATGTCATTTGGTCTGCAGAGAAGGTGATTGCTGCAATCTATCGCCGCTCCAGGACCTATACACCAACAGGACTCTGAAGCATGCTCGAAAGATTATGGCTGACCCCTCCCACCCACAAACTCTTTGAGTCACTCCCCTCTGGAAGGAGGCTGAGGTCCATCAGGACCCGCCCATCCAGGGTGCCCGCCCACCCTGACTCTCTCTACACTCCACCTCTGGCTCCTCATGCCACTGTACCTACTCTGCTGTACCGTTCCTTTTTACTTATTTTACTTATTTTATATTTTATTTTTATCTTTATTAATACATACTGTGTGTATATATTTATACTTATATTGTTTATATTCTTCTTATCCTTCTTATATTTAGAGAATGTGTGACATGCACCAACAACACCAAGACAAATTCCTTGTATGTGTAAAAAACGTACTTGGCAATAAAGCCCTTTCTGATATTGATTCTAATTCTGATCATCATTCAGACATCGAGAACTGGTTCCAACTTGAAATCGTTTTTTCATTAAAAAAATGTGGTTTTGAATCTGAAGTTTGGGTTTCCGTAGTGACCACGGTACTTCCAGGTGCTCGTTGTGTTGCAGGTGCACAGTAAGCGGCAGTTTTACGTAGAAAAAGCCCGGTAAAACAAAATAAAATGTTCTTCTTATGTGTGAAATAAGCATTTTACCCGTTTCAACTCCACCCCTCAAAGAATCGGAGTCGAGAATCGATAAGAACCGGAATTGAAAGGAAGAATCAGAATTGATAACAGAATTGTTGATATCAAAATGATGCCCAACACCAGAAACGGGAAACAGAAATCTGGAGCTGAGTACCATGCGACTAGATAACATGGCTCTGACCTGAGTGAGTGCCTGCGGACATTTTCTCTGACCAGACCCACTTCTTAATTTTCCTCCAGAGACTCATTTAAGGAACCCTAATTGTTGCAAAGTTGGGCACAAAGCAGCTATATAATCCAAACATCCACAATGTTGTAGGTGCTGTAATAAGCAGGATAATGTAGAGCGAGCGGGTCATTACTGCAAATAAAACCCCTTCAGGTCGATTTAAGATCGTCCTGCATCACCCTGTCGAGGTTCAATTCGCAATAATGACCCGCTCACTCTACATTATCCCTTATGTAATGTTCCTAATTGTAAAAGAAAATGGGCCATATACTCCGAACATTCCCCTGGATGCTCTCCGTGTCTGCTATAACATATTTCATTGTCTATGGAGCAGTTCCATACTTTATACTTGATGACATCACAAATTTAGGTTTTTCTCTAGTCACTCCATGTTTTGGATTTGAGAGTTAATTGCTCATGTTTATTTATATTGTAAAATGTATACATTTTGAAAATCGGTGTAGGTCCCCTTTAAGCAAAAAAAAAAAAAAAAAGGAAGGAAGACCAAAACCAATGGAGAGAGTGATGAAGATGGTGGTGGAGGGGGAGTTGGAAATAAGAGGGAATGAGTGATGCAGTCTGAAGAGGATGTCAACAAGGGAGTAAAAGATGAAGCTGAGAAGTCAGCAAGGAGAGGAAGCAGGATAGAGCGAGGGAAGGACTGAATATTTGAGAGGGAAAAAGATTCATGAGGGCTTCAATAAAAAGCTTCAGTGAACACAGCACAAACAGACAGGCCTGATGGTCTCTCTCACACACACACACACATATACACACACACACACACTGGGGTGAGCTGAAATCAACTATGTTTATTCAAACTCTTCCTGCTCATCACAGAATCCCATCATGCATTTCACCCCAACGGTCTCGCCCTGTCAGAGTATAACAAGCTCTCCTCACCACATAGCAACTGACACACACACACACACACACACACACACACACACACACACACACACACACACACACACATACAGTACTTATGCCATGCATACACAGTACTACTCTGTAGAATATACACAACTTGTATGACTTGAGTTTTTGCATATTTTCAAATGATAGAAACTTAGAAATGGAAAAAACAGACATGTCATTTTTTAATCCAAAATATTCAATAGGTAAACTGAAATAAAATAGTATTTAGAATAAAAAACACTGTAAACATTGCCAATATAATTCTGTATGATTAAAACATAAATACTGCAACTAATATATACATTTAAGAATTTAGTTTTAGTTTGGTTTTTACAGCCAAAGAAAATATTTATTTTTTTTGACACCCTTGACTTGTTCCAGTTTTTAGCTGGAAGTTTTAGGATTGAGAAACAGAACAGTGCCTGAAAAGTCTAAAATCTATATATTTAGATTTCATGAATGTTTGTTATAAAGTTGAGATGTTACAGGATGCATGTGGATGACTTCTTTATTACTTCTGGCAGGCAGCACAGTCTCTGCATTAATGCAGTAAGTATACACGCTGGTGGGGTGTAACTGACAATGCATTCTCTAGGGTTTAACAGGGGTCTGTATATTTTTAGGTTTTACTGTTCATGTTTAGATTATTGCATTTCATAGTCTATTTAGCATATATCAGCAGAACAAAATGCCTCATCCAGCTAAAAAACTTTGACTGGATGATTATTCCCTGAGAAAAACTTATGTTAAGTTGCCACCAAACATTCTGCTGCAACAGCTGTGATGACTGATGTCCTGACACAGGAATCAGATTGCAGAATCCCTGACATATTAGACATGTTTTTCTTTGAACAGTAATCACCTATCAATAAAGACATGAAAGTAGCAGAGGACTTTTATTCTGAAGAACTGCAAGAACGTGACTCATAGACTCAACGATCAGGCTGTTCTCATGAACCATTCGTACATATAGCTAAAAACAGTAATGCTCTGTAATTTGTATGTATTCCATGTATTAATTGCTGTCAGCAGCACATTGACTGCTGCTTTATAAGAGTGCGAAGATCCGCGTAGAGACTAGGTCGGGGGGGCTAGATTGTTCATAAAACACAGGACTTTCAAGCCGGGAGTGGAGTTTGTGGCCTCAGGAAAACTTGGGTGAAAAAGACTTTCACCCAGGAAACGCATGTTCGTGTCCCGGGAGTACTGGGACAAAAAACAGGGCTTTCAAGCGGGGGTTTCGAGTTTCATGCCACTTTTCATCCAGGACACACATGAAACTGTCCCAGGAGTACTACCTAAATGGATCTGTGTTTTAATCCAAACCACAATCTTTTTCTAGTCTTTAGTCGTTTTGATGTTTAAACTTAACTGTTGATGATGCATGATGCAACGGCCGGTGAACCATAACCTTGGTGAGCCCTGTACCCGGCTCAAAGTCACCTTTTGTCGGCTAAACTCAACTGCAACGGCTGCTGAAATGACCAGCACCTCAAGGCGACTGGTACTCCGGCTCCTCACGGTGCCACGGCTCACAGTAACATTTTCTTGGCTAAGTTTAACTGTAAAGACCACTAAACGTGTCATGCGACCGGTTGTCACCTGACAAGCCAACAGTCACCTAATTTCGTAGGATATCATACAAATTGGTGTGGATACGTTTTCTTACGATATCTTCCGAACCCGTTCATGAGAATGTGTTGCAACAATGGGGGCAGCATGCAACTTTTTAAAGCAATTGTTGCAATCTGCCATAAACCAGAAAGAAGTAGCAATGTTAGACTCCGCTTCAATAGTAAACACGACAGAAGCTGCTTTAATTTGGATCTGCAATTTTGAGTCTGACAGACAGTAAAACTCCTGTAAATAATGCGTTTGGCTTTGATACGGACTAAATCAATAATAACACAGCGTGTCTGGCAGACGGAGGAGACCGGCTCCCGGCACACATTGGAGAAGTTTGCCTGCTTTCTGACAGAAAAGTTAAATCTGAGTTTTGGGGTTTAGATTGATAGATAGATAGATAGCTTTTTATTTTTATTAAACTGTACATACAAAGTGCACATTTCAAATTCCATTCCACTGGCTTAGAAATACTGCTTTACCTAAAAACAAAAACATTTAAAAAATGAAATGAATGAATACAAATGCTACAGAGTGTTATTTTAACATTTAAATATGACATTACAAAAAATAAAAAAGGAGCATTAATATTATTATTGCACATACTGAATGGCAGCATATACAGTTATTGCATGTTTAAGAAAAATAGATACAGTTATTGCACATTTATAAAATGAGTCCACATGAGGCCCACTGCAGGAGATTATTAAGGGGGGTTATTTCGAGTTCAGGGGTCTGATGGCTTGTGGGAAGAAGCTGTTGCAGAATCTGGCTGTTCTGTACTGGACACTGCCAAATGATAGTTACATATTGTAACTCCATATTCTATGAGTATAGGCATAGCCCTCTAAGAGCTGTTGCTATTGGGTTTCTTTCGCGCCCTTGTGCCCTGCACAGGCCTCTATTACATCCACAATTACTGTATATCACACTGTGTATCCCAACATCAGCATTTTTCTTCAGCCAACGTTGGTGAAGCAGGTGGCCTGAATCTTAGAGGGCTATGCCTATACTCATAGAATCTGGAGTTACAATACGTAATTATTGTTCTATTTTGTATAGGCTTTACCCACAAGCAGAACATAGACTAGTTCCTCTTTCTATTGACACTGAACAAACAACATTATTTTGATAAAAACCCTATCATGATTATGAATTGGCCTATTACTCCGACTGTAAGGCCCATGTCATGTAGGTCATGAAGTGCTTTATATTGGCAAAAGATTAATGTCACAACTAATAGCAGCAAAAAAAAAAAAAAAAAAACACACACAGCCACTTAATTGCAGGAGGATGGGGACAGCAGCAAACAAATCCAACAGCGCGTCATCTACCGCCAAGTGTGGATAAGGCCGAGTGAGTCATGGAGGACGTGGACACATCACGCAGATAAAAATGGATGAACGGTCACGGGGATGCCCAGGAAGACGCAACGCAGATGTCAGCCACCGTCAAGAATCTGATGAGGTCTGGGACGCTGATAGCACTCTTGTGGAGTGAGCCCGGATGCCTTGAGGGGGTTCCATCCCCTCCGAGCTAAAAGCCTGGGTGATAGCTTCACACAGCCAGTGAGACAACCGCTGTTTTGAGAGAGCCGTGCCTTGTGAGCGCTCTCTGTAGTGAACGAACAGTTACTATGTACGTCTGATGTCCGCCGTGCATAAAACATACTGGAATAATGCATGCACCGGGCAAAGACTGTGAGACGCCCTCTCCGTGCCGTTGTTATGAGGCAGGGGAAAAAACCCTCAAGGGAAAACATCCTCGACAGAAAAGAGTTTGTTAAAACTTTCGCCGTAAATGACGGATTTGGCTGTAAAGTAGCCGCGCTCCCGTCACCTCTAATAGAGAGGCAGGACGGTGAACCGACAGCGCGCATAAATCACTCACCCTCTTAGCCGACATCAAGGCGAGGAGGAGCACTGTTTTCAGTGACAGCATCCTGAGAGAAACTTGTGCTAGAGGCTCGACAACAGGATTCCCCAGAGCTCGGATGTTGGAACCTAACAGTTATGATCAAGACTATTCTGTGAGGCCTGAAGCTTCCCCTGAGGCCAAAGAGCAGCCTGTAGGGAAGTCACCAGCCTGTGACCCCTCACTCCTAACAAATGAGTCTCCAAAATGGAGGTTGTACCTCCAAGACATGAGGAAAATGGCAGACTGGTGGAGGGCTTGAGAACTGCAACGACGAATTCTCACACCTTCGTTGAGTTTTGGATTTCTGATTCCTTGAACGCACCACTTGCCGCCATCATGTGGCGGAGGGGAGATAAAAGTAGCCGGAGGTCACAGCAAGGGGCTCTTCGTGGTTTCATTGCCGTAAAAAGACACATCATTCAGCGCTGTTCGAGTGAGACGTTTGTATCGTTCGTGATACAACAGGGTCCTGGTGAATACGAAGCCCGTATTACACCAAATCTGCAGAGGGCAGCCCCGTCTCAAGGAAGAAGAGAAAACGCGTTTTTCTTGCAAGTCGACTGGACCATGTTTCCGCGCCACTGCCCTGGACGGTACGGGTCGTTAATCTCTGGAGAGAGTTAACTCAGTTTTGTTCACCGGAAAATTCGCCGGATAAGCAACGGACTGTACACCAAAAAGTAAGAGGCTTTTATAGTTCTGGGCAGATTTGAGAACTAGGGTGTTTATTGATGAGTAAAAGGTATTGCTATTTTGTTTACCATTAATGTGTGATCGGACCGCTGCGTCTTATGTTCTGTTGTGAAGAATATCACTGATCAAGATATTGTTGAGCAGAGAACACGATGTGGGTTCTGCCCCTTTCTCTACACAGCGGCGCTGGGAGCGGACCATCGTCCAGCGTAACATGCCGTTGTAGAGGGGGCTCTCGTGCCCTGGCTAGTGCGCACAACGGCACAGGGCAAGCCTAGCCTCTCCAAGGCGACCGAACCGTCTCTGAGTTCTCCTCACGTGGAGGAGACCCAGAGGAACCACCACGTGACTTGCAGACATCATGCCGTTGGAGATGTTATTACCAGCCCACACAGACTGAAGCCTCCATCCATCCATCTATCTTTGTCCGCTTATCCGGTATCGGGTCGCGGGGGTAGCAGCTCCAGCAAGGGATCCCAAACTTACCTTTCCCGAGCCACATTAACCAGTTTCGACTGGGGGATCCCGAGGCGTTCCCAGGCCAGGTTGGAGATATAATCCCTCCACCTAGTCCTGGGTCTTCCCCGAGGCCTCCTCCCAGCTGGACGTGCCTGAAACACCTCCCTAGGGAGGCGCCCAGGGGGCATCCTTACCAGATGCCTGAACCACCTCAACTGGCTCCTTTCGACGCTAAGGAGCAGCAGCTCTACTCCGAGCTCCTCACGGATAACTGAGCTTCTCACCCTATCTCTAAGGGAGACGCCAGCCACCCTCCTGAGGAAGCCCATTTCGGCCGCTTGCACCCTGGATCTCGTTCTATCGGTCATGACCCAGCCTTCATGACCATAGGTGAGGCTAGGAACAAAAACTGACCGGTAGATTGAAAGCTTTGCCTTCTGGCTCAGCTCTCTTTTCGTCACAACGGTGCGATAAATTGAATGTAATACCGCACCCGCTGCGGCGATTCTCCGACCAATCTCCCGCTCCATTGTCCCCTCACTCGCGAACAAGACACCAAGGTACTTAAACTCCTTCACTTGGGGTAAGGACTCATTCCTTACCTGGAGAAGGCACTCTATCGGTTTCCTGCTGAGAACCATGGCCTCCGATTTAGAGGTGCTGATCCTTATCCCAACCGATTCACACTCGGCTGCGAACCGATCCAGTGAGTGCTAAAGGTCACAGGCCGATGATGCCATCAGGACCACATCATCTGCAAAAAGCAGCGATGAGATCCCCAACCTACCGAACTGCAACCCCTCTCCACCCCGACTACGCCTCGATATCCTGTCCATAAATACTACAAACAGGATTGGTGACAAAGCGCAGCCCTGGCCGAGGCCAACCCTCACCTGAAACGAGTCCGACTTACTGCCGAGAACCCGGACACAGCTCTCGCTTTGGTTGTACAGAGATTGGATGGCCCTGAGAAGGGACCCCCTCACCCCATACTCCCGCAGCACCTTCCACAGTATCTCCCGGGGGACCCGGTCATACGCCTTCTCCAGATCCACAAAACACATGCAGACTGGTTGGGCATACTCCCAGGCTCCCTCCAGGATCCTTGCAAGAGTAAAGATCTGGTCCGTTGTTCCACGACCAGGACGGAATCCGCATTGTTCCTCCTCAACCTGAGGTTCGACTATCGACCGAACCCTCCTTTCCAGCACCTTGGAGTAGACTTTACCGGGGAGGCTGAGAAGTGTGATACCCCTGTAATTGGCACACACCCTCTGGTCCCCCTTTTTGAAAAGAGGAACCACCACCCCGGTCTGCCACTCCTTAGGCACCGTCCCAGACTTCCACGCAATGTTGAAGAGGCGTGTCAACCAAGACAACCCCTCCACACCCAGAGCCTTAAGTATTTCTGGACGGATCTCATCAATCCCAGGGGCTTTGCCACTGTGGAGTTGTTTAACTACCTCAGCAACTTCCACCAGGGAAATTGACGACAATCCCCCATCATCCTCCAGCTCTGCCTCTACCATAGAGGGCATATTAGTCGGATTTAGGAGTTTCTCAAAGTGCTCCTTCCACCGCCCTATTACCTCCTCAGTTAAGGTCAACAGCATCCCATCCTTACTGTACACAGCTTGGATGGTTCCCCGCTTCCCCCTCCTGAGGTGGCGAACGGTTTTCCAGAAGCACCTTGGTGCCGACCGAAAGTCCTTCTCCATGTCTTCTCCGAACTTCTGCCACACCCGCTGCTTTGCCTTTTTCAAGGCAGAGGCTGCAGCCCTTCGGGCCCCTCGGTACCTTGCAATTGCCTCCGGAGTCCTCTGGGATAACATATCCCGAAAAGACTCCTTCAGTCGGACAGCTTCCCTGACCACCGGTGTCCACCACGGTGTTCGTGGGTTACCGCCCCTTGAGGCACCTAAGACCCTAAGACCACAGCTCCTAGCCGCGGCTTCAGCAATGGAAACTTTGAACATTGTCCACTCGGGTTAAATGCCCCCAGCTTCCACAGGGATGTCGGACAGGGGCCTCCTCCAGACGTTCCCAATTTACCCGCACTACCCGTTTGGGCTTACCAGGTCTGTCCAGAGTCTTCCCCCACCCCCTGACCCAACTCACCACCAGATGGTGATCAGTTGACAGCTCCGCCCCTCTCTTCACCCGAGTGTCCAAAACACACGGCCTCAGATCAGATGAAACGATTATAAAATCGATCATTGACCTTTGGCCTAGGGTGCTCTGGTACCAAGTACACTTATGAGCATCCCTATGTTCAAACATGGTGTTCGTTATAGACAATCCATGACTAGCACAGAAGTCCAACAACAAACAACCACTCTGGTTTAGATCAGGGAGGCCGTTCCTCCCAATCACGCCTCTCCATGTGTCTCCATCATTGCCCACGTGTGCGTTGAAGTCCCGCAGCAGAACTATGGAGTCCCCCACTGGAGCCCCATACAGGACTCCACTCAAGGTCTCCAAGAAGGCCAAATACTCCGAACTCTTGTTTGGTGCATATGCACAAACAACAGTCAGAGTTTTCCCCCCCACAATCCGGAGGCGTAGGGAGGCGACCCTCTCATCCACCAGGGTAAACTCCAACATAGCGGCACTCAGCCGGGGGCTTGTGAGTATCCCCACTCCCGCCCGGCGCCTCACACCCTGGGCAACTCCGGAGAAGAAAAGAGTCCAACCCCTATCCAGGAGTATGGTTCCAGAACCGAGACCGTGCGTAGAGGTAAGCCCCACCATATCTAACCGGTAGCGCTCCACCTCCCGCACGTCCAGAGAGAGCCAGCGTCTGCTGCCCGGGTCTGGTCCGTCGAGGCCCCTGACCTTTGCTGCCACCCGTGTGGCAGCGCACCCGACCCCAGCGGTTCCTCCCACAGGTGGTGGGCCCATGGAATGGAGAGGGAGTTGCCACTTTGCTTCTTCGGGCTGTGCCCGTGGCAAACCCGGCTACCAGGCGCTCGCTGACTAGCCCGCCATCTGGGCCTGGCTCCAGACGGCGGCCCCGGGCTTCCTCCGGGCAGGGTAACTTCACCTTTTCCTCATTGGCTCATAGGGTTTTTGAACCATTCTTTGTCTGGCCCCTCACCTGAGACCACTTTGCCTTGGGAGACCCTACCAGGAGCACACAGCTCCAGACAACACAGCCCTCAGGTTCATAGGGACACACAAACCACTACACCACGATAAGGTGATGGTTCCCGGAGAGGAGACTGAGGTCTGTTTGTTAGAAAGTCCAGTAGCCAGTTACATAGCGGGGTGCTGAAGCCCATGGGTCCCAGTTTGCTTACCAGATGCTGGGGGATGATCATGTTGAACACCAAGCTAAAGTCCACTAACAGCATTCGCACATGTGTGTTCTTCTCTTCCAGATGTGCCAGGCTCAGGTGGATTACAGAGGAGATGGCCTCCTCTGTGGAGTGGTTGGGGCGATAAGCAACCTGGGACGGGTCAAATGTGGGGAGAGTTTTGAGATGATGTGGTCCTTTACCAGCCTCTCGAAGCACTTTATCATACTTGGAGTAAGTGCTACAGGACGGTAATCGATGAGGCATGGGATTTTTGGGCACTGGTATTATAGTAGCAGTCTTGAAACATGATGGGACAACAGCCTGGTTCAGCGAGGTTTTGAAGAAGTCTGTCAGGACAGGAGCCAGCTGGTCAGCGCATTCTTTAAGCACCCGTCCTGGGATGTTAGGGTCCGCTGCCTTCTGTTTGGTTGGACCCCAAAGTGCACAGACGAGACAGATTTCTGTCTCACATCTTTGATTGATTTGGTTTGAAAAACTAAAATTTACTGATAAACTGGCAGGAGGCTACGATGGTGGCAGTTGAAGGCTGGCTGGCGTAGCAGGTGAAGAAAGTTGTCTGCCCTGAAGAATCACTTGAGAGCCTTGAGAGATTGGCTTCTTACAAAAGGGGGTCCCATACAGCTCCAGCCATCTCCGAGGCATTAGCATGTTTTACTCTTGGCGTATCAATTGATCTAAAGTGCATGCGGTAGTCAGTGACAATGCAAGAAATATGGCCAAAGCCATGGAAAACATGGCACCCACAATTCAACTAGTGACCAGGGATTCTTGAGTCAGATGTGATAGTGATAGGCAGGAAAATTGCTGCCCACTTTAAAGCAATCTCCGCTTGCATATGCACACCTACAATCTATCCAAGAGCAGTTTGGAATGTCACCAAAACATCTCCAAGAAAATGTGAGCACAAGGTGGAACGGTACATATTATTGCTGGAAAGCCTTTTTTTTGCACAAAAGCGAGTCCTGGCTGCATACACAGCAGATCATGATCTGCCCGCGACGTTCACAGTGTGTGTTAATCGAGAACGTCCTCTCTCTTCTCGCTCCCTTTGAGCAGATAATAAAGGAGATAAGCTCTCATCTGTGGCAGATGTTATCCCCTTACATGCAGCACTAAAGCATCTTCTAAACAAAGAGGCTGAAACAGGTCACAGAGTGACAAGTAAAAGTGCACTCTTAAAGGGCCGTCAACATAGATTTAGTCAGGCGGACTCCAAACCCCCCATCACCTCATCGCGACTGTACTTGATCCAAAGAATAAAGATTACTACTTGAATGTAGGGAAAAAGCAGCGCACACGAGAAACGATCCAGGCCGAGTTGGATTTGGAAAAGCCGCTTGGTGATGCACAATATACCGTTTTTTTTATTGTCATCGCTATATCAACTGGAGCAATAAACACTACACGAAAGACTGCAACATATCAATTGTTAGTTGAAAGAAATTATCTGTTGGAAACAGCATTTGTGCTGCCTTTTATATTCAATTCAATTCAATTTGTTCAATAAAAGAATGTTAGAAATGATTTCCTTTCATTTGTTTTAAATTCAACAAGCAATTTGTTGTATTTTAGCAGAATACTGAAAGCAGCAGAAAGGCAGAACTGAGAATTATCTGTTTATTTATTGCAAGTAATACCGCCATTGCGATATTCAACAATGTTATTGCATATCGCATATTTTCCTCATATCGTGCAGCCTAAATGGATAACCCTCTCGGATATTGGATGACCAATCAAGACCTACTACTTGAATGGGAAAAGGAATGAAATATTTAATTTAGATTTTGGTAAAACTTTATAAAAGGTTTTCATTTGTCAACATTAGTTAAATAAATTGCAGTGGGGGGCAAGGGTGGCCAGTTCCCTCCCTATTATATAGATTAATAAATACTTTAAGAAATGTATTGCTCATTGTCAGTTAATGTGAGTAAATGCAGTCAATAACATTAATGGAACATAATTGTAAAGTGTCCCATATTTTAAATGATGTACTATTTTCAGTGTGGAAAAATAGTCGGCTTATACCAGTTTTCAACCATCTCATTATCTCTGAGGCATCACTGTTTTAAAATGAGCAACTGTCAAATGTATACAGTATATGTATGCTCCATGCAAAAGCAGCAACAGCGAGAGACAGTTTAGCACTGCGTCTTATGACATCGATGAGAAGAGGAACAGACTTTTCATTTGAGAAAGCAGAGAAGCTCCTTTTTATGAAGAAGAACCTGACCCTTTTCCTGAAGAAGTAGGTTAAATAGGCTAATGTCAGGACAATTATTTGTTTTGGATCCATCCACTTATTTGAATGCACCTTTTTTTTGTGTTAGGTTTACAGAGTATGTTACATCTTTTCAGCATTCAGTTATAGGCCTAATATAGGCTATTGAAGGAGAGGGCTCAAAGATGGCCAAAAACAAATATTTTTTAAATGTATTTATTTTAAGTCATATTGTGTTTTGTTGGTATAATGCCTGCTGGAATGTTTAAAACATGTTCAGTGTTTAATACATATATTTAAATGGTTGTTTTGTCATTGAGTTATTGATTTATCTTTGAAAAGCAAGACAACATTTTGAAAAAATTGCCAAAATAAATCGTGAAAAATCATGTTCACTTATTGGGCTTAGGCCAAGTTTTTCATTTTGTTGGGCTTCGATTCCATTTCAGTGCATCCCTAATTGTGTTTTGTTCAAATTAATCACATAAATTTCTGAAATTATTTTTGTTCAGAACTTATATACTCTATATACTACAGTATATATAGTTTCAATTTCCTCCATACATTAGTGTGATTACAGGTGATTATAATGCAGGCAACATAAGGGGTTTGTCCTTGTGAAAAACAACACCAAAACCACTCTATTTGGTTTTCTAAACATTATTCTATCATTATGATAATGTGCAGAATAGGTATTTAGGTCCACACAGCATTCCGGGATGGGAGAAAATCGTGCTCTGATATATTGGAATTTCTTTAAACCAATTGCAATGGTCTTGGGCGGCGCTAAACGCCAGACGGAGCAGTGGTGCCTCTGCAAAATAGTCTCAGGAAGGAACTTGTTTTGGTGGAACACAGAAAACTCAGATTGGACAGATAGTCTAGCGAGCTGTCTGGATTTACCCTGCAGAGATCTGAGGAGCAGTTAACCATAGTCCTCATAAATCCACCGGAGTTTAGAACGCCAACACAAAGAAAGAGGAAGGTGATGGACATCCGGCCGAAAAGAAGGACAACCGGCGGAATTTCCGGCGGCACCGGAGCAATCCCGGAAGTGAAACGTCGTGGATATAGAGTACTCCAAAGCAAACTGGTGCCACAGTAGTCTCCACATTGCATGCGTCAAGAAACTTCTGGCAGAGTCTTCTTGACCCCAGGAGCCCCCTGAGGTCGTTTTCATCCCATGGGACAGCAAGGCTGACCTTGAGGTTAGACTACCTCTCAGGTTCAGAGACACTTAGTGGCTGAATAGTGATTGGCAAACCTCAGCCATAGTACCAGGCTTTGAAAATACTTTTGTACATTTGAAATGCACCTTTGGTTTATTCTGTTTGGGTTATGATGTCCCTAGTCTATATCGACGACATTTCATTTACAAGATAGTTCCAGTACCGCCGGAGTTTCCGCCGGATGTCCCTCATTTTCGGCCGGATGTCCCTAACATTCCGCTTTCTAAGAACCGGCAATCAAATTATATATTTTTTTTTTTTTTTATTCTCATCACACACTCTCCTCTCTACGTACACATTTTCCACAAAAACAAGTTACTTCCTGAGTCTATTTTGCAGCAGGACCGTACCTGAGTTCAAGATGATTGCGATTGGATTAAAGAAATGCAAAAACAACCGCCTGACCGTTTTTTCCTATCCAGGAATCTTGTGTGGACTAGCCAGACTGGCTCTGAGGAGCAGTTAACCATAGTCCTCTTAAATCCACCGGAGTTTAGAACGCCAACACAAAGAAAGAGAAGGTAACGGACATCCGGCCGAAATGAGTGACATCCAGCGGAAGTTCCGGCGGCACCTGCACAATCCCGGAAAGGAACCGTCGTCGATCTGCCTCATTAAGTGGGAGATGTAGTGGTATGAACTGGGATGCAAAAGGTTAACATAGTTGCACAGCAATGATGTCATGTGATTGAGACGTCAACAGGTATTAGGACTGTACAACGGCTGGTGGATGATAACAGAAATAAAGGCCGGGTTAATACTGAGTACGACTGTGGAGTGATTAATAAGACAAGCAGAAATTTTGCTGAATCACATCTGAGCTCTTACAGTATTTGATACTCGATGTATGTACTTATTCCTAAGTGCACACATTTGAATACACTTATCTTGTTTTTGTCATGGTCATGGTTTTAATTTCAAAGCTCCTTGTGTAAACAATATTATGGCTTAACCTATAAAAACAAAATGTAATAAATGTAAAATAATCATTTTGAAAATGAAGGCCATGCTTTGTTGCATGTCATCATATGACCTGTCCACTGAAAAATCTATGTTTCAAGTAACCTGGTATGCATGAGGACACACAGAAGTGTTCAAGTAAAAATACAACAATTTTTATTTTTTTTAAATAAGTCAAAATAGTCAAAAGTTAAAAAGTACCTGCAAAATAAATCTCAAATCTAAAGGTTTGCTAAAACGTTCACAAACAAAAATGTCCATATCTTAAGTCAATGTTAAGAAAAAATTCCAAATGTGGGTTTTTGCACAACTTTATGTAAAGTGCTAAAAATTAGAGACGTAATTTCAGATAAAATATCACTATTATCACTCATTATAATTGCTGTTTGACTAAGCTCCTGATATCAGCTCAAGACCACATTAGCTGGTGTGACTAATGTATTCCAGGAGAGCCGAGGGAAATAAAAAAAAAAGATCCCCCAAATAGCATTTTAAGCTTTTACTGTATACACTGACAGAGTTCTTCTAAAAGATTTGAACTGCTGCTGTTCTGTCCCCCATACAATCTGTTACAGTAATAGTCAACATGGTCATTTGACTACGTGTCTCATTGCCATGGATTTATTCACAGTTCTGAGGGTGGCTCAAAGGCAGGGTTTTGTTGGCCAAAAGTGTTTTTGTGTGTGTGTGTGTGTGTGTGTGTGTGTGTGTGTGTGTGTGTGTGTGTGTGTGTGTGTGTGCGCGCGCACGTGCGTGCATGTGTGTGAGGGAGAGAGAGCAGAGGGGAATAAAACAAAAGTGGTAAATCAGCTATTATTGAGGTGATGTCAACTCACAACGTGTGTTGTGTGTGTGTGTGTGTGTGTGTGTGTGTGTGTGTGTGTGTGTGTGTGTCCAAGTCATTTCCAGAACAAAACAACAACAAATTAAAACCAAAAGTGTCTTATATTTGGGCTGCTCATTCACGTAATTTGTTTCTCTATTTATTGTTTGTTTATTTCATATTGATGTTTAAATGTGTTTTTATGTATGCACATATCAAGCAAGGCAAAATCCTAGGAAGTGTTACATACTGTACCTAAAATCTATTTCTGATATGATGATGATTCTAATATGCACAGGCCTTTATTATGGTTTGTGGTGAGATCTAGGTGATGAAATGGCAAATGCACAGCTGATATCAGATTCCTATATGTATGTAGCGCTATGCTTAGTTGAGTAAGATAAAAACAGATATGGATTTTGTAAATATGGATCATGATCAAAGACTGAGATGGCTGTTCACATGTCATCTCGAGAAAGTCCGGGAGAAGAGAATAAAAGCTCTTTACCGAGGTGATTTGTAGATATTTGTTTGTCTTTTTATTTCACACTTGTTTTTGGTTTTCATATAAATATATATATATATATTTTAATCTTCTATTATTTATGTTTTTCTCCACGTCATTTGGATATGCGACTAGAAAATTTCTGTTAAATATGCTGGTGGTGTCTTGTAATCCCGTATGGGATGGGCCAAATGTTTGGCATGACACAGAAATAAAATTAAAATAAACTATACATATATATATATATATATATATATATATATATATATATATATATATATATATATATAGTCTGTGACACAAAAACAACCTGGTTATTTGCTTGATATTTAACATTGGCGTGTGGTGTAAGAATAATAAAATATTTTTGGCACCTTGGTATAACATTTTTGTCTGTTTGTTTATTGTGTAGTGTCCCCGTTGGGAAATTAGGTTGCAGCAGAAAGCACAAGGCATTTTTGACAACAAAAGTCAAGAAAACAAAACAACAATGGCATTTTAGACACATGACTACACACTAGGGTGTCATTTCCACTGGGGACATGGGCGACATGTCCCCTCCACTTTTTAAAAACCAGTTTGTTTTAGAAAACCTTGTTCACGTACAGGACCTTCATTAATTAAAGAATTCCATTAAGGAGTCAGATGGCCTGAATATGGTTTCCTGCATATATATTAATTCTATATTCTCAATAGTTGACCTAGTGGGATGTTTGCATCCATCTCACATTTAAGGACTGGTTAGGTCCAGCTCTGTGATTGAGTGTTTTTATGGTCATTAACTTTACTTTAACATCGCCTATAGGTTTTGTATTTCTCTCTTCTCATTTTATAAATTACTTTCTCACACAGAACTATACATTCACATAAGTAATTATTACTTTCTATTACAGCTACTGAAATAAGCACATATTATATCATATGTATATTCCATTCCCTGCACACAACATGCATTTTTAGTTTATGTGTGTATTAATAATGAATGAATATATGATTAGTAAAAGCAGGAGAAGAACGGTGAGTTGTCTTTATTAGACTTATATTTCAATTATGTGAAGCAGCCCCGCGTTGAAATCTGTGTATTGTTAAGCTGAATGAAAAGATTAATAAAATACATGAAAAATGCAGGAGAAATTCTGAGATTTTACGAGACTTGATTCGAAAATGAAAACACATTAAACTACCATAAAAAGTGAATTTGCATGATGTGAACCGGAGGGTAAAATATAATAATATAAATTGGCCAAAGTGAAAAGTCAGTAGGCTTCTAGGTCGCTGTCAAGACTCACAAAGGCTGTTGGTATATAAATAACACACACACACACGCACGCACGCACGCACACACACACACTCACACACACACAATAAATAAGGCTGCCCAACCAGAACTAACTAAGGCCCACTACGGACACTCCTGTCAGCACAGCCTGGGACAGATATTTTGCTGTGTGTGTGCGTGTGTGTGTGTGTGTGTGTGTGTGTGTGAGGGGGGGAGGGGTCCATTTGTGTATATGTATGTGCATGCATATTTGTGTGTGTATTTGTTTTTGTGTGACTGTGTGTGGCGTCCTTTACACACTAAGGAATGGTAATTGTCTCCTGTGAATGTCTCTTCTGCTTGTCAGACGCTACGCTCATTTACTCTCAAAATATTGGTCTGTGTGTGTCTGTGTGTGTGTGTGTGTCTATGTGAGAGATGGTGAGTTGGAGCGAAAGACACAATGTGTGTGTCATAAGCTATGCTCATTTACTCTCAAAATATTGGACTGTGAATATGTGAATGTCTGTCTGTGTCACATCTACATGCTGTGTGTGTGTGTGTGTGTGTGCGCTGTATGCCACGCTCATTTAGCCTTAGTAGCAGCAGAATTGGGAATTCCAATAATAATCATAAAACCTACTTTATTTTCTCTGTTTGAGGTGAGACGACTGCCTCTTCCCCTTGATGACACTTTCCAACCTGCTCAGCCAATTAACCCGTTCACGCATGCGCTCACACACACACACACACACATACACATACACGCAAACCCTCTTGTGTGAAGTTCTGCAAGTCAGCGTGCGCACACACACACACACACACACACACAAACACACAAACCCTCTTGTGTACAGTTCTGAAAGCCAGGGCGATCGTCAGAGTTATTACATGGATTGTTGTCTGCCTTGTTACATTTTCACTTTATGAGCTGAGAGCCTTCCACAGTCCCTCAATACTTAATATAGATGGCAACTGTGTCTGTGTGTGTGTTTGTGTGTATGTGTGTGTGTGTGTGTGTGTGTGTGTGCGCGGAGGGGCTGCTGTTTTCTTTTTATCAGCAGATAGGCCACTGGGTCCCGCACTACTTAGCAAACACAACTATTTAATAAGCACAGCAGGCGGGCTTGTGTACAAGTGTGTGTGTGCGTGTGTGTGTGTATGTGTACACGTGTGTGTGTGTGTGTGTGTGTGTGTGTGTGTGTGTGTGTGTGTGTGTGTGTGTCCATGTGTGTGTGCGTGCATGTGGGTGTGTAAGACAGATTAACAGAGAGAGATGGAGAGACAGAATGACTGTCTCTATGATCGTAATCACAAAGAGCAGTTGTGTATTAAGGTTACATATATTTCATATTTACACACTGGGGTTTTATATTTTGTTAGTGAAACTCTCTGGTGAATCCAGATAAAAGAAATCATTGACACTGTACTCGAAATACTGAAGAAAAAAACAGCGGGCTGGGATTGCTTCCACACACCTCTCACAGACAGTTTCCCATTTCGTGAAATACCTGTTTTTTCACGGCCCCATGCACTGATATGCACCCCTAGCCGGACCGGTTATAAACACAAAGAAGAGCTGGGATTGCAACACACACAGAGGGAGTGTATCTTCATTCTCTGCTCGGGACACCATTACTCCACTGTATCTTCACAGAGCAAACAGCTGTTTGCTGCTATATTAATGTTCTGAATGTCCAGTACAGAACCTTTGATGAGTGGTGTTTATGAAAGGGACAACATGGATTAATTATGGCCGGGCGATAGAGAAAATCAGATATGACGATATTCTTGACCAAATACATCGATGTCGATTTTGCGACGATGTTGTAGGGTTGACTATTGGTGCTTTCACAAAATGTTAACCCAATGACTCTTTGGATAAATAATCATCAATAATGTGGCAGTTTCAAGTCAAAGACAGGTTTAGAGCTTTTGATGGTATTTTGTGTCACTATGCTTAAAATGAAATGTTGTTCTTGGTTTTGGTGCATGTATAAAAATGCATGTCAATCTAACCTTTTTAATCTGTTCTCGGTCTACACCCACGATGATCAGGACACATGGCATCTTTTCATTGGCGTCCACGGTCCTCAGGTTTGGTGTAACACCATGCAGTGACCGCTCAAGTTGTGCTACCTGTGAAATATTGCAGCTTAACAGCTTAATGTTACAATATGTCATTTTCTGCCACTAGGGGTCTATCGACCATGGATTTAACCGCAGACTTTTGATGATGTGGTGAAGTTGTTGCCTTCATTGTCATTCATCTACACCCTCCATTGGCTCCCAGTGCGTTTTAGAATCGATTTTGAGATTTTAATGTTTTAATGCCTTAAATGGCCTGGCCCCGGAGTATTTGTCTGAGATTTTAACCCTTCGCGAGCCCAACAGGTCATTGTGGTCATTAAATCAACTGGTTCTAGAAGTCCCAATGTCGAGGTACAAACTGTGGGGTGATGGCGCCTTCCTAGTTGCTGCCCCAAGACTTTGGAACAGGTTACCCCTGACATTTGCACTAATTAAGATGTAGCTCTTTTCAGATCCAAACTAAAAACTTATTTATTTGTAATAATTTTTAATACATAGTAGTGGTGTGACAATGTAAAAATATTTAGCTAAAAGTTTATTGTTATTCATATACTGTATTTTTTCTATCTTATCTTATTTAAAGAGTGTTTTGTAAGATGCAAAAATCTGCTGCTGGAAATCTAATTTCCTTGCGGGAGTCATCCCAAAGGGATCAATATAGAGAAGTCTAAGTCTAATTTCCCTCTCCTTCTCATTTTCCTATGCAACCTTTTCTGATCTTACTGTTTTCTATGTTTCATTCTTTTTATTGTATGTTATGTTGTTTTATTCTTGATTCTTGATGTAAAGCACTTTGGATACCTGCTGGTTTCAACTTGTTGGTTGGTTGGTTGATTGATTGATTGATTGATTGATTGATTGATTGTTAACCATTGCCGATTGAAATGTATCCGTTCTGGGAGAAGTTAATGTATGAACGTTGTATTCACGTTGTTCATGTCATGTCATTCTAATGAAATAGCTTCTGTGCTTCCCACATCATTTTTTTGTTTGATTAGTGTGTGTGAGTGTGTGTGTGTATGTGTGTGGGGGGCACCTTGCTAGTAGCCAAGGAGGACATGGAGGATTAAAAAAAAATTGACTATTCAGAATTGGTTAAATTAAAAAATTAAATTGGTTAATTATCTTCACTCTTTGAACATAGCCATAGTGAGAAATCCAGAGAGAGTTGTGTGGAGCTGATCCTGAGAGGTAGTCTAACCTCAAGGTCAGCCTTGCTGTCCCATGGGATGAAAACGACCTCAGGGGGCTCCTGGGGTCAAGAGGACTCTGCCAGAAGTTTCTTGACGCATGCAATGTGGAGACTACTGTGGCACCAGTTTGCTTTGGAGTAGTCTATATCCTCGACGTTCCACTTCCGGGATTGCTCCGGTGCCGCCGGAAATTCCAAAATTTCTGCTTGTCTTATTAATCACTCCACAGTCGTACTCAGTATTAACCCGGCCTTTATTTCTGTTATCATCCACCAGCCGTTGTACAGTCCTAATACCTGTTGACGTCTCAATCACATGACATCATTGCTGTGCAACTATGTTAACCTTTTGCATCCCAGTTCATACCACTACATCTCCCACTTAATGAGGCAGATCGACGACGGTTCATTTCCGGGATTGTGCAGGTGCCGCCGGAACTTCCGCTGGATGTCACTCATTTCGGCCGGATGTCCGTTACCTTCTCTTTCTTTGTGTTGGCGTTCTAAACTCCGGTGGATTTAAGAGGACTATGGTTAACTGCTCCTCAGAGCCAGTCTGTCTAGTCCACACAAGATTCCTGGATAGGAAAAAACGGTCAGGCGGTTGTTTTTGCATTTCTTTAATCCAATCGCAATCATCTTGAACTCAGGTACGGTCCTGCTGCAAAATAGACTCAGGAAGTAACTTGTTTTTGTGGAACATGTGTACGTAGAGAGGAGAGTGTGTGATGAGAATAAAAAAAAAAGATAAATATAATTTGATTGCCGGTTCTTAGAAAGCGGAATGTTAGGGACATCCGGCCGAAAATGAGGGACATCCGGCGGAAACTCCGGCGGTACTGGAACTATCTTGTAAATGAAATGTCGTCGATATAGACTAGGGACATCATAACCCAAACAGAATAAACCAAAGGTGCATTTCAAATGTACAAAAATATTTTCAAAGCCTGGTACTATGGCTGAGGTTTGCCAATCACTATTCAGCCACTAAGTGTCTCTGAACCTGAGAGGTAGTCTAACCTCAAGGTCAGCCTTGCTGTCCCATGGGATGAAAACGACCTCAGGGGGCTCCTGGGGTCAAGAAGACTCTGCCAGAAGTTTCTTGACGCATGCAATGTGGAGACTACTGTGGCACCAGTTTGCTTTGGAGTACTCTATATCCACGACGTTCCACTTCCGGGATTGCTCCGGTGCCGCCGGAAATTCCGCCGGTTGTCCTTCTTTTCGGCCGGATGTCCATCACCTTCCTCTTTCTTTGTGTTGGCGTTCTAAACTCCGGTGGATTTATGAGGACTATGGTTAACTGCTCCTCAGATCTCTGCAGGGTAAATCCAGACAGCTAGCTAGACCATATTTTTCCTATCGGAGGTTTTCTGTTGCACAACTAAACCAACCTTTGAACGTACAAATGTTCCACCAAAACAAGTTCCTTCCCGAGGCTATTTTGCAGAGGCACTGCCCAAGACGATTGTGATTGGTTTAAAGAAATGCCAATAAACCAGAGCACGTTTTTCTCCCATCCCAGAATGCTGTGTGGACTCGCCATAACCTCCCCTGCAGCGCTGTGGAGGAGGGTGTGGCAATGCAAGACTACTGTTCAACAGTCTCAAAGATTGTCTATCTTTCCAGACGGAACGAGAACAAGGGAGTGAGAAAAACCTACCCATGTCACAAACAGCAGTGCATGTACAACATTGTTATTGCCATTGGTGGGGGATGAGTTGAGGAGTTGAAAGACAGTTGGAAAGTAGAGCCTTTGAAATCTGTGAGTTCTAGACAGCTACACAAGAGACTAAAAAACCCGGAATTCAACCATCACGTTTTAAGGTTGATGATGCGCATGCATCAAGGCTGAGCATATCGGAAGAATGCCAATCTCAGACAAAAATGTGAAAAATACTGGTAACTAAAGATCTTTCTTATTTATAATGACGGTTAGTCAAGTATAAAGGTTGACTTGATCGGGTGAGAGAGCTGTAATATGTTTAAGAAGAAAACAAGGTCGCAAACAAAGCTAAGTGGACTCGGCCTCGCTGAACAGGTGCCTGAGATTGATATGGCAGCAGGAAAGGATATTAACATGCAGGAGCTGTCTGAGCTGATCCGAATCATAATAAAGGAAGAAATCAATGCGGCGGTTGATAAACTTCAACCGCAACTTGATGTCTTTAAAAAAGATATGGCCGAGTGTTCCAACAAAGTTGTTGCTATGGAGGAAACGCTTGACCACATGGAGATCAGGGTTACGGCGCTGGAGGTTGCAAACGAAAGTTTTCAGCGTGCAATGATTGCAAGGATGCACAGGTTGGATACGAGAGATGAGATTCTACGTTTAGCCAAGAGAGAAAAGCTGTTTGAGATTCGTGGAATTAAGATGCGCATTTTTCCTGACTTCACTGCGGAGACGGCTAATGCTAGGGCGCATTTCCGTGAGGTGAGAAACAAGCTGTGGAGCGCAGGAGTGAAACACGGGATCATTCATCCAGCTATTTTGATTTTGACTTTTAATGAAGAGACCATTAAGTTTACTGACCATCTAGCTGCAGAGACATTCTACAAGACTGTGGTTGAACCGAAGATGCAAAGTACGAATGAACACTGAGGGTCAAGCACAGGTATTGACTTTGTGCATGTAGCCTAGTTATAGACATATTGAAGTCTGATTTCGAAGTTTTCATTACAATGTATATGCTCTCAGTTTCTCGGTGTAAATTATATCAGTGTTTATGGTAATAGTGAGACTGGTTGGCTTGATTTATGACTTATGATTTATGTTTTTATGACCTCAGAAGTTATGTGTATAATAGTAGGTTTGTCTGAGTTGGTGTAACATCTTATTAGTTGTTGTTGACAAATGTTGGCAATATGGGGGTGCATCTGGGTGAATGTGGGTGTGTTTTTGTGTGTTTTTTGTTCATTTGATAGCTCTTTACTATGTTTAATTAGAAGTTACTACTTGCGTAAAATAAAGAATGGTGATAGATAAAATACTCTCAAATGAAGGGTTAAAAATAGCTCATTTGAATATTTGTAGTTTGAGAAATAAGATACAGGATATTACTGGGATTCTGGAAAATAATAATTTGCATATTTTGGCAATATCTGAAACGCATTTAGATGCAACTATAGAGGACTTCCTTTTGCATGTAAATGGATAGCTATTATATAGATGTGACAGAAATATAAATGGAGGAGGAGTGGCTTTTTATGTTCAGGATCAAATACCAGTAAAGACCAGACAAGACCTTGGTTGTATTGCGGTTGAAGCATTGTGGTTGGAAGTGCAGTTGCCACACTTATAACCTATTCTAGTTGGTTGCTGCTATAGGCCTCCCAAAGCACCAATAGTCTGTTAAGATCAAATCTGTTTAATGTTGGGTATATAGTCTGTGATTTATATATGGAGATTTATTTTTTAGGTGACCTAAATATTGATTGGAGATTGAATAATTGCTCATTGAAAAATAAGTTGCAGTCTATAGCCGATACTTGCAATTTGTCACAAGTGGTCAAAAAACCAACAAGAATTTTTTATAATGCTGATGGGACAAAAACGGAAACATGTATAGATTTACTTTTTACTAATGCTACAGATTTGTGTTCAAAAGCAATTTCTATTTGTGTTGGCTTTAGTGATCATAATTTAATCACAATTAACAGAAAAACCAAAATCCTCAAACCAGGTCAGAAGATAATAATTAAACGGATTTTTAAAAACTTCAATGAGGCTAGTTATTGTGCTGATATTAGAAATATCGACTGGTCACAAGTATTAAGGGAAGCAGATCCTGATCTAGCTTTGGAGGTTTTTACAAATTTATTAATGCCAATTGTTGACAAACATGCCCCATTAAGACGAATGACAGTACGAAGTATTGCTTCTCCATGGTTAGATGCTGAACTTAAAGAATATATGAGGAAAAGAGATACATTAAAGTTAGAGCCAAGCTTATCAGGAGATAATGGATTATGGGAAAGGTACAAGCAATTATGAATTTTTGTTACAAAGTTAAACAGAACAAAAAAGAAGAACTATTATGAAAATAAATTTGAGGAAGTAAAATCAAACAGTAATAAATTATGGAATACGTTAAATCAATTAACAGGGCAGGGAGATAGATCTGTACCAACATTTTTAGATGTAGGTGGTACTTTTTTGAATAAACCTGCTAATATAGCTAATTATTTAGGAGATTATTTTACAAAGAAAGTTCAGAATTTACAAAAAGAGATGATTTCACAGGAATACCCTGATTAATCTCTTAAGACAATTAAAGATACAATTATGTTTAATAAATCATGTACATTTAAATTTGACAAAGTCTTAACATAGTAGAAAACATATTAAAGTTAATGAAAGATAAACCTCCTGGTATTGATGAACTGGATGTTAAGTTATTAAAGATGGTTGCTGATGTGATTACTATGCCTATATGTTATATTATTAATTTAAGTTTAGAAAAATGTGTTTTTCCTGCCAATTGGAAAAAAGCTAAAATTGTGCCTCTTCCTAAAAACAAAAGGGAAAATTTTTCTGGGAAAAATAGCAGACCTATAAGTATTCTGCCAATTTTGAGTAAGATCACAGAGAAAATTGTTTATGATCAAATTAATTTGTATTTCTCTAAAAATGGGTTAAATTCCCTTTATCAACATGCTTATAAGAAAGGGCACTCGACAACGACAGCCTTAGTTCAGATGACTGATGATTGGTTGCATGAAATTGACGATAGAAAATTAGTTGGTATGGTAATGTTAGATCTCAGTGCAGCATTTGATTTAATTGATTATGATCTATTATTGAAAAAAATAAGTTGTTATGGTTTTGAAAAGTGTGCAATCCAATGGATCTATAGTTATCTTACTAATAGGGAGTTTAATGTACTGTTTAACGGTAGTTATTCTGAGACAAAGGTTCTGCGTTGTGGGGTGCATCAAGGGAGTTGTCTTGGACCACTGTTATTTTCTATTTTCATTAATGACTTGTCTTTTATTTTGGGGTGTATTGCCCTTTATGCAGATGACTTGACTATTTTTGTGTCTGATCATAACTCTACCAGACTTAATACTGTATTAAATAATGAGCTAAAATTAATTGAAAAGTGGAACAAAGAAAATAAGTTAATTATTAATATTGCGAAGAGTAAATGTATGATGTTGGGATCTAATCATCTTTTAAAAGATTCCCCTGCTCTGAACTTGTCAGTTGGTGGTTTGATCATTGAACAAGTGGCTGAGGCTAAATTGCTCGGCGTGATTGTGGACAGCAGGTTGACATGGAACGCTCAGATAAAACTAATATTGAATAAAATGGGCAGGAGTATGGCTGTAGTTCGCCATTGCAGGAAATGCATACCAATTCGCATACGGAAATTTCTGGTGGAATCAATAGTTTTGTGTCATCTGGACTATTGTTCCATCATCTGGGCTGCAACTACAGAGAATAATTTAAACAGATTACAGATTGCACAAAATAAAGCTTCTCGGCTTGTCCTTAACTGATCTTTTAGAACAAGTATTAGGGACATGCACAATCAGTTAACATGGCTTCATGTAAGAAGCAGAATTAATTATTCTCTTATTAAATTCTTAAAAAATTGAATTATTACAAAAGTACCAGAAATTATTTATGAAAGATTGACTTTTTTCAGTGACATTCATACTCATTCCACGCGCCAATCAAGTGAAGGGCGTTTCTTGTTACCCGTCTGTCGAACAAATCAACTTCAAAGAACATCATGTTATAGAGCAATGGTGGCATGGAACTTGCTCCCGTTGTTTGTGGTTTCAGAGAGACACAATGTCAGTTTTTCCAAAAGACTGAGATTGTATTTATTTACTTTGGAGTAACTGTAATTATGTTTTTAATAATGACTTCATAATGAGCTACGGCAATGGAAATGTGATTTTTATTTTATATTATACCTAGAGAGTGGTAATATTTTGAACATGTAAGAGCTTATATATTGTTATATGGTTATGTTGTTATGTTTAGTGTATATGTGTTATGTTGTATTTTAGTTATATGATTTTGAAGATGTTTTGTGCACTTCTGTATTTGTCTTCATTGTTGTACAGCTTTGATGTTAATATTTTGGTAAAAATTAAGACCCCAGGAAGAATAGCTGCTGCTTAATGGAGTAGCTAATGGGGATCTAAATAATAAATAATAAACAATAAACAAATGTGCTCTTCATTGAAAGTAGCCTCTGCTGTGCCCCGGCAGGGTTAATGCAGGTTTTGCAGACTGCTGTATTAAACCCTTCCACGCAGCCCTGGGGGGTTTTCTCAGGTCCGATACCATGTAATAACCATACCAATAATAAAACCATACTGACTGTAGCAGTCAGGGACAACTTCAATTACATCAAAGATGGAACAGAGTGACCCGACCACATCTGATTTTTATTGAAGACCAGTATCAAAGCAATGATCACTTTGTTCTTTTTGGGAATGTATCACTCCATTTTTGTGCGCTCCGTGTGTATATGGCTGTGTGTGTGTGTGTGTGTGTGTGTGTGTGTGTGTGTGTGTGTGTGTGTGTGTGTGTGTGTGTGTCGTCCTATCTGTGTCAGTGCGAGCAATAACCTAATGAGTATAATAGAGCTGTTATATTTTTAATAAACACAGCAGGCAGCTGTAGTCTGCTGAGGCTCATAGGTAAATGGACGGAGAGATAGTCAATGACTCACCATGGTACACTTACTGCTGATTACAGAAACGCAACACTTACTGTGCATATGGACTGTGTGTGTGCACATGTGCACACCTCTACATTATGTGTGTGTGTGTGTGTGTGTGTGTGTGTATGTGTGTGCGTGCATGCTTAAAAGACCCTTTTTATGCAAGAAAACTGTGTGTCCGTGCTTGTGTGCGTCTATTTATGAGTTACAGTTTTTCATTAGCACACTAGAATATGTGTGTGTCTGTGTGAGCATACACAGACACTTTTTCATCCAAAACTTCAAAGTTGTGTACGCAGTCGGATGTGTGTGTGTGTGTGTGTGAATGTGTGCGCATCCCATTACTTTCTCTGTTGACTAAATGAAACCCCGTCTTGGCAATTTCTCCTCCTCAGCACCCATTCACTCTCCCAGTGCTGCCCGCACAATATTAAAAATCTCCCTTACTCCCTGCACACCGGCCACGCTCGCCAGCTCGCACGTCTCCAAGCATGCTTTTTCCTGTCTGCGTGACGTCTTTATGTCTGTTAAACAATATCAGGCAGAATCTCAGGAGTAAAATATGATCAAAGCATGGAAGTTGGGGAGTGTTTTCCCCACCTCTATTGTCTTCCAGCAGAGCAGATTATGAAGATGAAGCAGGGAGACATAAAGCAGAGATGTTGTTTATTTTCAATGATCAATAAGCGTTGCCGTTCTTAATCAAGTTATATTAAATCTTCGTAATTTCATATTGCAGGATTCCAATTACTAAGTCACTACTACCTTCATAAAGCAAAGCGATTGCAGAAAATTGAACTAGTGTTCATATTAATTCCCTTCAAATGCAGCCACTGTTTATGTTAATATTTTTAGTATTACTGTACTTATTACCATAAGCATCATTTACGGGGCTACAACCCCCCACCACCACCTCCAATAACCAAAACTGGGCTTTTTCCAAAGTTTTTGTTCCTTTTTAATGTTTCTGTCACCTTTTTCAAGTTGTTTTTGGTACTTTTTCCAAAATCTTTCTTCGCCTTTTGACGTTTCTGTCTATTTCTTTTTTTTTTTTTTTTTTTACAATTTTTCAATACATGCAGACATGTCCCAGGACCTCCCTAGATAGACCTCAGTGCATGATTGATATTGTTTATTAGAGAGTAAACTGTGTCTGGATATTAAGATGTGAAGTGGAGAAAAGAGATTAATTGATACAATCCGAATTTCACTTAAGTTTAAACCTTCTGTTGTCCTCGGGTCTTCTTACAACCAATTGTCCAAAAGATAAGTTGGAACATGCAGCCAAACAACATTCTTTGTAGGTCAAATGAATAATTACTTCCATTGCATTTTTGTTGTTTTATTCAATTTCATAGCATTTAGAAGTTTTTTAAAAATGGTTTAACATTATCCTAAATAAACTTAAACTTATACCAGTCTGTGATTCACTCGACATCCTCTGATCTTAACTATTAGTCCAAATACTTCATAATTTCTGTTTTTTTTAACTCAAAAATTAAGTATAATGTCAATCGAATTAGGTTTATTAATCATGAATTAAAAAAGCATTGAAAAAAGTGCCAAAAAATATTTTAAAAAAACCGTCAGAAGCCCTACCACTCTACTGCTATTAGATACTACTTACTGCTCTATACCTCTCACACATTGACACGGTCAATTATTAAAACTGCATTGTCATGAAATCTGTCAATTTTTGCAATGTAAAATAGAACAAAAATGAATGACTTAGTGTAAAAAAAAAAAAAATAACACAACCATAAGCATTGCAGTAAAGAATCAGAATCGCCAATATGAACACTATTAACATCTTTATTATTTTGTAATAGTAGGAAGCAATACTCAACTGCAATACTACGCAATAATTTAAACTTTATTTGATTAGTCTAATTGTATCACGCAACTATCCATCCATACAGAATTAAATATAATTATTACAGGTGGAAAACACGGATGCATCACATAATTATCACATCATTATACAATATCTAGAAAAAATATATATATACTGTATGTACAATTTATGTACTGTATGTGTATTCATATGTATAATATACGCATGCATTTTATAGTATATATAATGAACATGTATATATGTATACACATGTATACATATACATGTATGAACATGTATAAATGTATACATCAAATGTATCATCTGTGGTTTATATATATATATAAACCGGCTGGATGCCATTTATATATATATATATATATATATATATATATATATATATATATATATATATATATATAGAAACCACAAACCACAGTTAATGATACCACAGATTAATTATTTTCTGGCTCCATGTTTTACCAGCCCACCACTTCCTTTATTTAATTTACAGCGCAGTGATGATGTTCATCATCCTCATTTGAATGATAATGAACTCATTGCTTTGACTTTGTGTTATTAGAGTGAATTAAACATGGCTCACCTCTCTCTGAGTCCATATTCCATTCCAGTAAACACACACACACACACACACACACACACGCACACGCACATGCACACGTTGCACTATGTACCGCTATGTAAAAATGCATTTCCAAAAAAACTCAAAAACAGTTATGCTTTTAAAATATTATGCTTAACAGCACATACCAATATCTAGGTTACATACCTCCACCGACAACACCATCACCATCACCACACACAAACACACACACACACACACACACACACACACACACGACCTCCCCTGTCCTTTTATGCTGAGCAGGTTATCCATTATTGTGTGTGTTTGTTTCTTCTGAACAAAGTGTGACTCATTGCCAAAGGAGATGCAAAACAAAAATAATTTAACACATCTTCATATGTGAACATCTATTTCTGGTTCACACAGTATTTTTGCATCAGAGGGCCTACATTACAGCAATGATATTAGGTTATTGTAGGGTACAGAATACATCACATTACAACCTGTATGAGAAATACTTTTTATTTATTTATTTTTTTCATTTAATGGATTTCTATGAAACTGAGGACAGATAAAACTTGGACCAAGGAAGAAATACAGCAGTATTGGTATGGTATGGGGTTTCCACTTTTACATTATTACACTATTTATCTATTTTAATGGTAGTTAAAAGACAACAAGTACAGATCCCCACATTTCATCAAACAAATATTACAAAGTACACCTTATACAAAAAGAGCTACACCTAAAGTGATCATCCTACCACAGACAGAGAAGACTGTGTGTGACTGTCTTATGCAGCGGTGTCACCCAATTTCTAAGGTTGGTCATCCCAGTCTTTTATATCACTAAAATTTACATTATTACACTATTTCCAATTCAAACCGAGGAAACTAGACAATGCTAGTTTGAGCAATAAGTTGCAGATTTGCCCAGTGTCTTCTGGGTTTTTTTTTTTTTTTTTTTTCACAGTTATATTAGAGTAGATTCAACTTTATTGTCAGTACAGTACAGAGCAACGAAATGTAGTTAGCGTCTAACCAGAAGTGCTTAAAGCACTGATTAAATAACTTATGCTACAGTATATACAGAGTGCAAGGTATGAAATGATATATATATATATATATATATATATATATATATATATATATATATATATATATATATATATATATTTTGTCTTTTCTATTGCGAATGAATATTATCTTGATCTCACCTTGTGTGTTTAATACACCATAAAGGAAAAGAAAAGAAAAAGAGTTACTGGAGGATGGGAGTATGCAGTATATAAACCGAGTTACTATATAGGCGTGTAATTTTCATCATGATACAATATTATATTGGTTAATGGTGTAATGTTGAGGTAGTTGTACTTGAGTCTTTTCATTTCATGCCACTTTCTACTTCTACTCCACTACATTTCAGAGAGAAGTATTGTACTTTTTACTCCATTAATGTGACAGCTACACATTAATATTTCTGCACACATTACATTACTTTACATTACGTACTTATTTTATGTATTTTACATATTGATCAACAGACTGTTTAGATATGTTTAGTCCTGACAGACTGCACTGTTCTCTGGTCAACAGGGGTTAAATAGAGAGAGAGAGAGAGAGAGAGAGAGAGAGAGAGAGAGAGAACTCTACTTTATGTGTTTTTCATGTTTTTTTGTCTTTGTTTTCTTTTTTAAATTAAACACTTAGGATTTTATATTCATATACTTTTGTTGTTTTTTAGTTTTTCTTTTTCTGTTTGTTTTTAAATTTCTATATTTTAGTTTACTCAATGAATTGTGTGTATGTATTTTTTTTCTCACCGTATTATACTTGATGCTTTGGCAATATTGTTATTTCTGACATTCATGCCAATAAAGCAATTTGAATTGAAGTGAGGAAGAAAGAGAGAAACAGAGAGAGAGAGAGAGAGAGAGAGAGAGAGGTGGTGAGACGGAGAGGGAAGGGGGAGACAAAGAGAGAGAGAGAGAGAGAGAGAGAGAGAGAGAGAAGAGAGAAGTCTTCATAATGACAAAACCCTCCTTCTCCGTTATCCTCCACATCCAGATACCGACAGGCTCGTGTTGCCCCCAGTAACACACACATACACACAGGCACTCTCTGCTTCTCACTCTCTTTTCTCACACACACTCTCTCTCACACACACACACACACACACACACACACCTGCTGGCGGAGGAGAAGCAGCCGCGCGGCGGATCCGGAGGCGCAGCTGTGTCTGGCTGCAGCGGAGACGCGGCGGAGAGGAGCCCGGCTCCCTGCTCACGGTGAGGACTTTATGGAGATGAATAGCCTCGGCTGGATGCTCCCATGGCTCCTGAGAGAGGAGAGGGGGTGTGAGGGTGTGAGGGTGTGAGGCTGTGGGTGTGGGTGTGGGTGTGGGTGTGCGCGTGTGTGTGTGAGAAGTTGTCCACTGAGTCGGGCTGTGGAGGCATCCGAGCTTAATTGCAGTGAGTGGATGTGGAAGTGTGTTTCTCATTGGCTGCAGTTAATTGGAGAGCTCCGCGTTGGAGCGTCCAGCCGGTCAGGCTGCTCCAGAGGCAAACATCTGTCTGGGAACAGCTGGCTGGAGGGCTGCTCCCGGCGGAGACTCGGACCAAAGTTTCCTCCAGCTGTTGATGAAAATGTAACTGGAGTGACGATTTCTGTCAAGGTGGCAAAAGTGGAATTGAGTTTTGACATTTGTTCTTAAGTTGCACATTTAACATCTGATCAACATTTGATGCTGTTGACTGGCACCGCTGACACTATCATTTATCGATCAGCTGTCAACTACTAACTTAATCTCCAGCTATTTTGATAATCGATGAATTGGTTTGAATCATTATTTTCAGAAATGCCGCTCGTTAAATGTGAATAGTTTCTTCTCCCCTCTGACAGGAAACTGAATCCTTCCTTCTCTGCATTTCTTTCCTTCTCTACCTCCTTTTATACACACTTCCTTTCTTCCGTCTCCTTTTCTTCCTTCCCTTTTTCCACCCTCCATTATTTATTCTTCCTTTACTTTCCTGCCATCATTTTCTTCCATCCCTTCTCTTCTTTTTATCCCTACCTCTTTCCTACATATTTCCTTTCTTCTTCCCTTCCCGCTTTACTTAAAAAAAAAATGCCTTACAACTACAGCTGCAATGACTAATCAATTATTGTCAACTATTTAATTAATCGCCAACTATTTTGATAATCGATGAATCAGTTTGAGTAATTTGTTGTGAAAAACCGTCCAACTCGTGTGATGTCAACTTGTTAAATGTGAATGTGTTCTAGTTTCTTCTGTCCTCTGTGACAGTGAACTGAATATCTTTGAGTTGTGGACAAAAGGAGACATCCGAGGATGTCGTCTTGGCCTTTGGGAAACACTGATCCACATTTGTCACAATTTTCTGACATTTTAGATCCAAAATCCATCCATCCATGCAGCCCTAACTGTCATTAAACATGTTACTCTCTTCTTGCTGCGTTTACACGACTCAACTTTGGCACGTAAGCCAGAAGTAGTCGACGCACAAGGAATCGAGTCTCTGCTAAAACATTATTTTTGCACTTTTCTGCTCCCTTGTCCCTCACTACCAGGGCTGGGACAATTTAATCCCGATTTGATTCTTTCCCAGGTACATGGGTGCTGATTGGATTTGTATTGTGATTTTCATTTATTGCCTTTCTAGAAGTTCTACAAGTATTGAGTATTGGGATTGTCTTTTCCTTCTTTAACCAAAACAAAAGTTGGATAACACACTTCTAGAGACAAATATATCATGAGACATTTCTAAAATCTGATTGATTTCTAAGAAGAATGCACATCACATCACATCACATGTCAGTCAGACAGACATTTATTTAGTAAATATAATGTGGATTTCCAGCTTTTTCTGTTTTCGCTCTGTTTTGCGGGTATGTAGTCGCCGTTGGCGGCACCGTAGCAACGCAACATATTTAGGTGGATCATTGGTTTAAAAAAAAGAAGAAAAGAAAAAAAATCACGATTCTAGGGAAAATAATTGATTCTAAAATCGTCACAATGATTTTGGATTCCCCCCCAACACCCGTAGCGGGTGGTACTGTCCAGTTAGGTGAGGCTCAGAGGTAAAACTTTTTTCTTTTCTTTTTTAAAATCGAATCTTGGGAAAATATTTTAAAAAATCGTCACAATCACGATATGTACGATACCTACTCATTACTCACTGCTGACCGACTTGAAAATAAGGTTATAACAGGCATGCTAGGAGAGGTAGGAGAAAACATCCGTAGAAAAACGGAAAAGGTCCTGGCAGAAAATTACCGGTACACTTTCGGTTAAGTTAATAGAGATTTCTAAATACTGAAAAACACCTGTGAAAAATCATTACAGAAAATTCCTTCATAAAAACACGGCATATTAGCCCGTATTTCTACGGACTTTTCTAACAGTGTACTGAAATGATTTGACTATGATGGGTGTCATTTACATTTTCTTTGACTATTTGTTAAAGGAAGTGGGGGCCTTTCTGCCTGTATTACATGATGCTAATAGAACTGACGGGAAATCAGAGGGACAGAGAGAGAGAGAGAGAGAGAGAGACAGACAGAGAGAGAGAGACAGAGAGAGAGAGACAGAGAGAGAGAGAGAGAGAAGCCTTCATAATGACACAACCCTCTTTTTCCGTTATCCTCCACATCCAGATACCGACAGGCTTGCGTTGCCCCCGGTAACACACATCCACAACTGCTTCTCACTCTCTTTTTTCACACACACACACACACACACACACACACACACACACACACACACACACACACACACTGCTGTAGGAGGAGAAGCAGCCGTGCGGCAGATCCGTAGTCGCAGCTGTGTCTGGCTGCAGCTCTAGGGTCAGCATCTCAAACGCCGAGGCTAGCGAGCCTCCCAGACCAGGGAAGATATATTTTTTAAGATTAACATTTTTTTATTTATTTTTTTTAACTCAAAACATACAACTCAAGACATGGCCACATCCCCCACCCAAACCCCCCACTCGCCATCACCCAATCCCATATACAAATAATAATAATTATAAAATACATATATAAAAATAATTAAAAAAAAATTTAAGTGGACCTTTTTTGCAGTTTTTCTCCCATTTTTGTAACTTTTTATGCACTCATTTGTGCTGGTTTAGCTTGTCCGCTGGTATCTTAACCAGCACGCTTTTTGATGTGCCGAAAATATTAACTGCAATGTTTTCAAAGTGCTTATCAAGATGTTCCTGCTCTCATTGCCCCCCATACTGTACTATTTGGTTGGATAACATATTTTGCTATCTGTGCATTAAGTTAGTTGCGTGGATTGTTGATACATTAGACGTTAGATTGTTACGTTATTTTGGGTGTGGTGGATAAAAGTGGTGCTTTTATCAAGATTAGGGCATATTCGGATTGGCTTAGATCTTTTTTATTGGCCGTCGTTATTTAAAAAGACACACAAAAAATTCAGACTTAAACTATAGACCTTTGACAGTGTGTGTGTGTGTGTGTGTGTGTGTGTGTGTGTGTGTGTGGGGGGGGGGGGGTACAGAGGAAACCAACCCCTCTGTCTACGAGCTTGAGGTGAAATCAAAACCAGCTGTGATGAGCGACGGAGGAGTGGAGTTTTTATTTATAGTCAGTGGTGCTTTTTGTCTTCATCAAATCCACTGTTGTAATCAAAGCATTCCAAACAAATTACTATTTTATTGCAAAAAAGTCAGTGCCATTACACTTATACTATATATACTATGTAACCATGCTTTCAATAGTAAATATTGGAGTTCCAAATGGTACCATATGTACCTACTAAGAATTGAATTATGAAAACGAATTCTGTTTGGAGGAAATAAGTGCTGCCTCGGGGCAGGCTGACTGCTCCCCCCACACACACACACACGCCGTGTTAAATGGATGACCAGATTCTCTATGGCGTTAGACAAGTGTGAATTTATGATTTCATATTTATTCATTCATTTATTTTATGTTACTTCAATTGCACCTGAGTGTTCAGGGTTGAGTTTGTTGCTTCTGTAGGACATGGCAGTGTGTAGTTTGCATATTATACATAATTCCAGTTCTTTTTTTTAAGATTATTTTTTAGGTTCTTTTTTGCCTTCATTGGATAGGACAGCTTAAGACAGGAATGTGGGAAAGAGAGAGAGAGAGAGAGGGGGATGACATGCAGCAAAGGGCCGTGGGTCGAAATCAGACCCCAGCCACTGCGGTAAGGACTCAGCCTTGGTACATGGGGCGCACGCTCAACCAGGTGAGCCACCAGGGCGCCCCCATAATTCCAGTTCTGTCTATCCATCAATCGAGGTGTTTCTCGATCGTATCAAGACTATCTCTCCACTCAGAGAACCAAGGTTACAGCGTCACCGAGCATTATTTTACCCCAAATTTAAAAAATTTGAGAAACATACCTGAGTGCCGGATTAATAGGACCCTTTATGATCAGACTACATATATTTATCAGTAGGAATTGTAAAGATTATAGATGAACGCCGGTCCGCAGCTATAATTCATCTGTGGGAATATACAGTTGCTGGATATGGAATATGGAAGAATCTTTTAATTTTCGACACTGCATCTTTGAATGTTGAGCTGCAGATCTGTGGAGTTACTCCGGCTGACAAAGTCCCGTCTCTGAAATCCACTCAGTCAAAGCTCTCAGTTCAGATCGGGAATGGGAAGTGGAAATTAAAAAGCGAGGTCATATTATGTAATATCACACTTTGTGGAACCCATTCCACCTCGCAGTGTGTCCACCCTGTCTAGAAATGAAATGATCCGTGGGAACTATTCACTCAACCTGGACGTGTCATTATTACATTCTCTAATTAATCACAGGCTTTTTTTTTTTTTTTTTTTTAGTTACTAATATTAGTTGGGACTCTGACTAATGACTGGGATATGTGATGCCATGTATCAATCCTTCTTGCCATCTAATTGAGTTAAAAATATTTATTATTACAGATAAGCTGCAAAGAGTCATTTAACCGAGTTTAACAGTAGTTTTAAGTAAATCAGTTATGTTTATTAAATTATGAAATGATCAATAAGACGACACGGTGATGAGCATGGCCCAGGTATTATTTGTATTGCCTCTGTCTTTTCTATGGGAATTGCATTTTTTGCACTTTTTTCATATATATATATATATATATATATATATATATATATATATATATATATATATATATATATATTATTCTAAAATAATAAGGTAGGACTATATATGGCATTTATTCTTCAATTAGAAAAAAGTTGTTTTTATGTTTTTTAGTGATGTAAGCTATCTACAGGGGGCACGTCTGCTTGAATTCATCAATCATTAATCATTAATCAATCAATCAATCATAAAAACCTCAAGCGGTTAATATGGAGATGAGGTCTCTCTATCTTGAATTCATCAATCATTAATCATTAATCAATCAATCAATCATAAAAACCTCAAGCGGTTAATATGGAGATGAGGAGTCTCTCTATCTCTATAAGAAATATCTCTTGTATGTCTGTATATTTTAACAGAAATTGTCCGTAGAACTTGATTTACAGTTTTTCATTTGTATTTGGAATTGCATCATTTCTGCTCCGACAACTTCTGTCCACCCCACAGGTTGGTGTTTGGGAGACTAAAGTCCACGTTGTCACTTTTTTTTCCCGTCAACATTTCTTGCTTTTTATTTCCACACCTGTTCACAATCAAGGCATCACTTAAATAGGGAGCTGCTTGACACAGTACATTTTTTAACTTTTTTTTTTTTTTTTGAATTCATTGTTGTTATTTCAACATTTTGAGTGTTTTTTTTTTTGTCGCTTTTCTTTAGACCTTTGTGACACTTGTTTTCCATGTTTTATTTGCTTTTTCTGCGTTTTTTGCTTTTGTGAAGGTTTTTCAAATTTTGTATTTTAAATGAGGTGCACACATAATTCCCATTTTTTTAATTACGGGACAAAGTCCGGGTAAGGAGTACTTATCTGTCTATCTATCTATCTATCTATCTATCTATCTATCTATCTATCTATCTATCTATCTATCTATCTATCTATCTATCTATCTATCTAGTGTGCTACTGCCGCTTTCACTTATGTGAGTTCTGATTCATTTGGATTTTGGCCTTTGGGAAGTAAATTATACATTCCTCTTTAATAAATATTAACATATTTACAGTAAAACATTAACATTGTGAACATGCATTCCTTAAAGCTTTTTTTCATGTCATTAAATCCTACTGTCTACTAACCATGTTGGATGAATATAAAATAGCATTAACAGGGTTCACTGTAAATGGTTTGATGTTCAAACACTTAAGTGCAAAGGAACAGCCATTGAAAGGACTGTGCCACTGATTGTGTATGTTTTAGCCCAAAAAAAAAAAAACATATCCCCCCATCATATGCATATGTGTACATGCACAGTAATGTAGTAGTAAAGTTTTTGGACTAAATAAAGTTAAGAAAGAAATTATAAATACACACACACACACACACATATATATATATATATATATATATATTAGGGCTGTCAATCGATTAAAGAAAATTAATTGCACAATTTGCTGTAATTAATCGCGATTAATCGCTTTTTTAAATTGAGACTGAAGCTTATAATAATGGATATTGAAATGCTAAATCACTTAACTTTGCAAATATGAAGAAAGAAACAAACAAGGAAAGGTTCTGCTAAGTTCAGAATGTTTAATATCTTTCAGAACAACAGCAGCAACAATTTGGCTTATTTAGTCCTGCTGAAGGCTGCTGAAACGACTAGAAACTGTCTGACTTGAGAGCAGATTTTTGTCCCCGTCCCCGGCTGCTGTCGCCTGCTCTCGTCTACTTTACAGGCGAGGAGCAGTTCATCTCCAACGAGCCGAGAGTTCAGTTCATCTCCAACGAGCCGAGAGTTCAGTTCATCTCCAACGAGCCGAGAGTTCAGTTCATCTCCAACAAGCCGAGAGTTCAGTCGCCGGCAGGGCAGTCGGGACTCACCCGGAAATGGCGAGCGGAATGAGGTGACCTTTGTTGAGCTGAAATGGAGACAGATTCAGCAACTGCACTGCCTATTTCTCGCTTAAAATGTTTTCAGAAACATGTTTCAGTGAACTATTTTAGTACAATATGAGATTGTATTCTGAACGAGCCGCCATGACAGTCTGGCTTTGGATTTCCGGAGAAAACAAACCCATGTGACGCATTCGTCCAATCAGCTGCCGGTTTTCATTACTTGGGCAACAATACAGAGTAGCGCCGCCTGCTGTTATGTAGACGTATTACGTTTCTCAGCCGCCACATGAAGTAAACAAACACAGCTGCATTAATTTCGTTAATTTTTTTTTAACGAGTTAAATATTAAAAAATTAACGCAAAAATTAACGCGTTAATTTATATATATATATATATATATATATATATATATATATATATATATATATTACAGTAGTAATGACATGACGCTGTCACATCAGGATAGGGAGATATAATGCACAAGGCTGTTGACAAATTTACTTTTATGATATGATCAATAAGACGACACGGTGATGAGCATGGCCCAGGTATTATTTGTATTGCCTCTGTGTTGTCTTACAAGACGTAATTAGAGTCTTTTCTATGGGAATTGCATTTTTTCACTTTTTGTCCCATATATATCTAGACAAAGTGCAAAAAATGCAATTATATATATATTATATATATATAGCAAATTAACTTTTTTTTGTCATTCAAGTTTTTATTATGATTTCAAGAAAGTGGTACAAAAACCGCTCAAGTGCAACAAAATGTGGAAATTACAGTCAGAAAGAAGAACATGGCATGTCAGTGAAGACAAACATCTAAAAATGTCCCTTTAAATGAAGAGGACATAACGTACAATTGTACACTAAGCATATGGCTGCTGTTACCTGACATAGGATATTATATATATGTACTTGTATACACGTATGCATACATAAACACACATACACCTATGCACATATTGATAATAGTGCACTCTGTGTCACCTAGTGTCATATATAGACTAATTCTTATTGGAAGTAAAGTAAGCCATGAGATCATCACAGAACCCTTGAATCTTATCCTAGCCGACATGAGTTCACTCACTAACACCCTCCATTCTTCAAGTGTCGGACGTGAATGTGATTTCCAATGCCTCACTATAATTCTAGCAAAATTGACTTTTATTTTTTAAATAACTTAACTACAACACAATGATCCACCAAGCATGTCATTGTTAAAATAATTGATTTCCAAATGAAATGACTTCCAGTGTGCTTGGCGGTGGCCAGCAGCGGGGGACTTCTTGCGCTCCAGTGGGACTGCCAGCGTCCTTCACCAAAAAAACATCCCATAATGCTTAACCCTTACTACAATGCTCTAAACTCTAAATGTTCTTCCTCCCTTCCAGCCGGCCGCTTGCTTCCATTCTCGTGTATAATGAGCTTGCAGAGGCTTGAGATAGTTGTGTGCAGTACAACACAGTCTGCTTTGAATCCATTACCACGCGCTGGGATGAGTGACGCTTGTTATTGTGCAGTGTGAAGGAAAGATGTGGAAGAGCGCTGGCACGGTTTTACTTTCAGTCTCCTATAAATATTAGGCATTCATATTTTTTTTTTAATCTCAATTTGTCTTCACCGTTACTTTGACACTGTAGAAAGAATAATATACAATGTTATATATTGTCTTTTATATTGATGCGTTTACCCTGTAGCACTTTGAGATTTGTTTAAGGGGAGACACCCCTAGGCAAAACCATAATTTTAGAGTTTTGGGGCTATTTAGCTTCCATAGCATGTCTTCTTTCAGACTATTGGGGAAAAAAAGCAAAAAAAACAAAAGCATCCAAAATACACATTTAGGTGGTTATTTTACTACACTTTGTTTATTTGCGCCTGTAAATTTGCTCAATTGAAAATCAATCAACAACGATCTGCTAACATTCTCTGGGTCCAGCTTCTCAAATATCAGCACTTTTCCCTGATTTGGATGAATATATTTATTAGATTAGATTAGATAGACTTTATTGATCCCAAATTGGGAAATTCCAGTGCTACAGCAGCAAAATATCAGACACACAGCATGCATATAGAATATACAAGAAATAATAAACAGGATAGAATACAAGAAAAACTATTCAAAAAATATACAAAGGAAAGAATACAAGTGACAATTAAAAATGTAAAACTACTTAAATAGTATTTATAAAGATGTAAGTAATTTGACATTACATATTGAACATGATCATTCTGTGTCTTGTGTTGATCAAGTCCTGCAGGACGTTAAAATATGTTTTAAGTTTTCTTTGTATTCTTTTGTATTCTATTCTTTGTATTAATGCTGCATGCAGTCTTTCCCCACGAATCTGCAATAATAACTTCACTGCACACAATATAATTTTAACATTAAAGCAGACATCATGTTGGCTGTGAGGAATTACCAAACTAATGCAAGATTCAAGCCTCTCAGAGACAGTTGAATGATTTTGGCCAGGTTGTTCTTAAATCTTATATCCCCGAAAAGACTTTTTAAGTTCCTCAAGGAAAAAAAGTTTTTTCTAATCAATGACTATGTGATTTTGAAAGAACAGCAAGTGTTAAGGGCTTCTCTATGAATATATCACATGAGTCAAATAGAAGTTCCTTAACATATTATTTTCTTGACTTTCATGACTGAACTCTGTGTGTTTGTGTATTCTGTTACCAAATTACTTTAGATTTTTTGGAATATGATGATAAAAAAAAAACATCCCTCAATGCAAGTGAAATATAAATGTAATTGAATGACTGAATATAGCTTCCAGAGCTGTCTGTCATCCAGTGCCCATCCATGATGCAAATGACACATTTTTTTAAATAAATGAGAGACGGCTGCTGCTGTGATTTGTGAATACTGATAAAGTTATTAATATAAATGCAGGAGCGCTATGCCATTCATTTCCTGTTGTAGAAGGGATTGAGGCAGTGAACCCTGAAGTCATAAGGCTGTGACACCGCGGAGGCAGGCGGACTGATAGAGGGAGGAAGGGACGATAACCAACAGGACACAGCTGTCTGAATAACAGAGGTGTTCAACAGGGGGTCTGGGTCCCCTAGGAGGTCCTCAGAGTCACTGCAGAGGACACATGTTTAACATTAAAACATTATTTATGAAGTCATACCAATTATGATTATTTTAATTATGTACTAAAGAGGTATGTACAAAGGCTTTAGGCCGCTTTACACATTATTGTAGGCCCAGTTTAACAGTGGAGCAGTGGTTCTCAATTTTTTCAATAATGTACCCCCTTTTAAATATTTTTTAAATTAACATTTCAAAAGGAAATCTCACATAGCCCCTGCAGTACTCCAGTCCTTGGCTTGAAAAACGTTGAAGAAACCGCTGCTGTAGAAGATTTCAGTCGTGTTGTGTTGGACAGCTGTTAACCACATACTGGAAATAACCAAACTTGTGGGGGCACTTTTTTTTTTGCGATTTAACAATTTTGTATTTTTTTTTTCATGGGACCTCCAACTGGCATGAAATGGTACTTTATTAACATTATATAAAATAATTTGACGGAAAGAAAGTATATTTCCAATATTTATAAAACCATACCGTTTTTATGTTGATGATGTTTTTTTTTTGTTTTTGTTATTTAAAATTTTTTTTTTAACAACATACAAAACATATAAATCACAGCATGAACACCCGCCCCCCACCCCCTTTGTCATCTCCACCCACCCAGACAAAAATCAAGAAAAGTTCACACAGTAACAACAGTATTCAAGACCATTGAACAAAATAGTAACAAAATAGACAATAAACCAAATAAACGTGTATAAATGACAACACCATAAGCCCATCATACACGACTCTCCCCAGCACAGAGCTTCTTAGGAGTCCTCCAAAAAGTTCCGGTACTTTCGCCCTTTTCTAGTGTAGACACCCAATCTGGCAAACCGTTTATATGAAATTCTTTTCACGCTAGCCATCTCACAAGCCCACTCCTGGATAGACGGTACCCGTTCGTTTTCCACCTTTGGAGGCCATTATTACTCGAAAAAAAACAAAATGTTGTGCAACATTTGGTGTTTCAAAAATAAATTTTCCAAAGTGACAGACTGAACCTATAGAAAATGTGTATTGTATTCAGATATACAATTTGTTTAAAATGAAAAATTTAAATTAATTACAGATTGTGTTGTTTTATCCTATCCAATATTTCACACACACACACAGACAAGGACTTTTGGACAGGAGGAGCTGGGGAACAGCTCTACTTTCTGAGCCACAGCTGGCCAAAGTGTGTAGATTTCATTTCAGATTTTTCACAAATATTTGCTTTATCTTGTAAAATGAGTTTCACATCTTCAGGCCTCTAAAGACTGCTAACAATGAAACTCTTTGGTTGAACTGCTCACAACTCATGAGCATGTGCAACCTGTAACAAGGAGTGGTGAATAGACATTGCTTGGTTATGTTAAAGGGTCATAAGCCTAAAAGGTTACACCAGAACCAGTACCTACCACTGACTGTTGTTTAGTGAGGACACTAAAGGGCTAGTATGCATCTTGTTACAGAATTATACAAACAATAAGATGCTGAAGGAGAGACAGAAATGAAAAATGGAAGACTGGTGTAGAGATGAGAAAACAAAGACGTGTCTGTGAATAGGCTACAGAGAGAATATATTGAGACAGAGGGTGGGTGAATAAAGCAGAGAAAGGTCCTGGCAGCCATGTCTTATTCATTGTCAGGTCACTGGCATGGGGACCTGCACTGCTAAATTATGAAGAACACAGTGATGGAACAGGAAACACACACACACACACACACACACACACACACACACACACACACACACACACACACACACACACACACACTACAATCAATATCCAACATAGCAAGTAATGTGATTCAGACAAAAACACCTGTTTCCAACCTGTTCTCACTCCCAATGCGTACAATTCTGACACTAAGTCAGTGTCCAACTGTCTTCGCCTTCTGAGAATATAGTTCCCAGTTTGTATACTGTTAGAAGATGGCTGTGTCTCATGTGACCTTGTTATTTGTACACGCTGTGACTATACAAATCACAACATGTAAATAGGAAAATGTTGGCGTTATTTTGTCACTTATTGGGAGCAGTAGGCTAGATGGAGCCAGTTACCTCCAGGATCTGTGCTAAGCTAGGCTAGCGGTGGGTGCGTCAAACAGATTACGACACGCACGGAGATGAGAAGGGTATGTATGGACTTACCTAACTCTAGCAGATACGGTGAATAAGACAAAGTCCCAATAAATCAGCGTGTTCCTTTAAGAAGGCTCAAGCAGTAAATGAAAATGATTAGGTAAGTCATACATTGTACATTCTGTTACTGTGACTGTTCCTTTCAGCCAAACCTGTTCATAGGCAGGGTTAACGTGGCTGAGCCCGACTGATTCACTCTGTTCCTACTGCAGCTCAGCATCATAAATGATGAAGCATGAGGCCACGGCCAGATTGACATCAGCTCAGGGTGAGAAAAATACACAGCTCCTTCAGTGATTTCAATGAGGCTGACACAATGAGCTCAAGCAGGAGAAACACGGGGTGGTCCATCAAAGAGCTCGGACCCGGCTCAACTTTTGATTCAATGCAGCATCATCTGAATACACACATTACGTTTGAACATGAACAGTCATTTTGCTGCTTGACTTGTGCTCGCTGAGATAGAGGATAAGGGTAACGCAGCACCCACCTAATATTAGGCATTATAAAAAAAAACAGCAGCTTAATAACCTATATTGGGTATAACCTCTGTGTATTGAATGCCTAAGTATGTCAGTTTATTGGAAGGATTGAGCTTTAATTTATGTTTTATTTATCATACCCATTTATCAAAATAAAATATGGTGCAAACTATGTTGACTTTTGAGGATTTTTAGGGCCTGAGCGACGACAGCGGTGAAGGCCTTATTGAAACTCAAGGAATTATTATTCTTCCGGCAAATTAATCGCCTTTTTGAGAGGCTTAACATACTCAAAAACTCACCAAAATTGGCTTTCGCCATCAAGCCTGGTGAACCTTTACGTATTTTAAGGGTTTCGGGAATAGGCACACAAAAATGGGTCGCTTGCGCCCCCCACAAAACTTAAACAATTGAGCCCCTGCAGTACGTTTAACGTAGACTAACGAAACTTGGTACACATATGTAGCATGTCAAGACGTACAAAAAAGCTCCGCCATTTTGAATTGAAAGTTTGAAATTAACGCAATTTTGGCCATTTCCATGTTGTACTTTAACAAACTCCTCCTAGAGATTTCATCCGAACAACTTAAAATTTGGTCTGTGCCATCTTAAGATGTTAAAGATGAAAAGTTATTAAAAGAAAAACTTTTCGTCATCGTGCATGGCAGTGGCGGGGCGGCTATTTTGTGCGTTTTGCCATTGAAACAGGAAGTGGGTGTAACTTGAGTGGACATTGTCCAATTGGCTCAAAACTTTTCCGAGTCCAACCCTAAGGACAAATAAAGGCCAATATTTACTTAAAGTCATAGCGCCCCCTAGTGGCAACAGGAAGTAGGCCTAAAAGTCAAGGTGCTATACTTTAACGAACTCCTCCTAGAGATTTAATCTGATGGACTTCAAATTTGGTCTGTACCATCCCAACACCTTAAAGATGGAAAGTTATTAAAAGAAAAACTTTTCGTCAAATGGTGTGGGCGTGGCGTGGCGGCCATTTTGAGCATTTATCGATGAACCAAGAAGTTGTTGTAACTTGAGTGTACATTGTCATATCTGCCCGGAATTTCTCACGTTTGACAAGGGTCCAGGCCTGAGGACATCTACAGGCCAAAATTGACTTTTGGTCATAGTGCCCTCCGCTGGCAACATGAAATGCGGCTTATAGGACAAACATCATCCGATTTACATGAAACTTATAATGTGTAGTCTACATGTGACACTGAGCCACCCCTATACTTTAACCACGCTTTTGATTGGATTTGATTAGGATCCCCATTAGCTGATGCAGAACATCAGCTACTCTTCCTGGGGTCCACACACGCCCATGTACTTAGGCCACTCCCCCCTCTTATGGCTTTTGAACCGTTTAAGGTTGTGTCTTGTGTGAGGTATCATTGAACTCACCCACCCCCTATGATGTAGCCACACCCCTTTTTATAACGTATGACCCGTTTAAGGTAGAGTCTTTTATGAGGTATCAATGAACTCAGCAGAGACTTCCTTTTTTATTGGTAAAGGTTTACCCCGACCCCTATGCTTTGGCCACGCCCCCTTTCACAGCTAATGAACTATATGAAGTATTGTCTTGTGTGAGGTATCATTGAACTCAGCAGGGAGTTCCCTTTTTATTGGTGATGATTTGTAGTGTCTGAGTGCCGTGTTAATACATGGTCGCAAGGAGCGGCGTCCGTCAGTAACCCTGACGTGCGAAGAGGAGCGAGCGCCCGTCCAACGCTGCTTGCAGCTTTAATTTTCCTTTTTCTTGTAGATATGCTTAAGAACTGAATATTCACTTTCATTAGCCATGTAAAGCTTAGTCGGAATATCGTCTTTTTCAGAATTAGGGCAAAAACTGTAATATTATGTGCATCTAAACGTAGTCATTGTTGATGATTTTAATTCTTCTACTAAAACAGTGGAAGCATGCACAGCTGAAAAAAAACATCTGACTATAGGTTACAGTAATCCAATCTGGAAAAGACACAATTTAGATTTAGTGCCATTTGAAACCATGCTTCAATAACCAAAATCTGAAGGTGGTTTTCTCACAAACTGTCCCTTTACTGTATTAAAAATGAGTGTTTAAATAACAAAGCCTCAGCTGTCAGTGTGTGCAGAGTGTTTCATTCTGCTCACTCTTAGGTCTACAGCTCTCTTAGTTACCCCGATGATGAAACACTCCAGTACGTAGACACTGACAAATCGTTATGCCAACATGTTTAAAAATTCAAAACCCTTTATTGTTTTCCAGGGAAGTACAGAAGGATTGTTTACGCGCTGAAATCCTGTATTTTTCATGTAACCTTTGTTTAGCCAGATGAGTCAATTCAGAAGCAAACTTATTTTTTGACGGCCTGGAGAGGAGAGCAGCGAGTTCACGGCATGAAAATGAAAAACACACATGGGTACACATGCACACACTGCACCGCTCTTAGTGGAGATATAGAGGATTAAAGTGTTATTGATTGTTAACGTGAAATAACCTTTAGGATGGGAGCTTTGAGTGGGACTTAAACAGTGTGTGTTTGTGTCTGTGTGTGTGTGTGTGTGTGTGTGTGCGTGTGTGTGACCTTTGGGCAGTGTGCTGATTGAAGGGGGCTTTCTATCTTTAATCAGACATAATAAAATAGAATAGAAGCATTTCGGTAGGCAAAGTATCAGTGCTCAATCATTTAATCCATGTGAACTGATACTTTGTAAGTGATTTAAATGCATCTGACAACAAAAAAGTGATGGAAAATATGTTTTAACATTAATTAAAGGTGCTGTAGGTAGGATCGTGAAGATCTAGGACTTAGCCATAAAATTTGAAAATCAACAACTTCTCAGTCCCTCCCCTCTTTCCGCTAAAGCTCAAAACTGTCTCATAAGCCCCTTCCCCTACAAGGGAGAATGAATGTGTGTGCACGAGCAGTGATTGACACGCAGTTAGACACCCCCCCCGGCCCTGATTGGAGCATCTGAACAGGGAGTGGGGATTATTGCAAATCGCACTGTAGGTGGTGCCAGAGGAGCCGGATTGTTTTTAAAATTACCTGCTTCATGTAGTTCTACTGGAACATAGGGTCAGTTTCAGCAAATATGACAGAAATTTAGTTTTATACCTACTGCATCTTTAACAATGATCATGAAATTGATCAGCATCAGATAAGACGCAAAAATCCCCCTTTAGCGTCTCGACCACGGCACTGTAAGATTATGTAGTTAAGAGAGCCAACGGTACATAGTAGTATGAAAGGACGGAAACACCCACCATCTTTTCCTAAACTTAACTGTCCCGTTCTTGTGCTGCATGTCAGTTAAACCTACGTCCCGTCAAAAGTGACGTCAAGAGTCCCGATGCTAAAGGAGACTTTTAGTGTGAACAAAAAACACCAAAGGCACATAACCAAGCATCCGTATTTTAGGCGATGGGAGAGTTGGAGTTACATGCCTTGCTCTTGTTGGATTTTTGTTGGACGATCACTCCACCGTAATGATAGTGTCAAATTTCCTCCATTTGTACACTATCAGACAGTGAGAGTGGTGAAGGCCAAACTCTTCTGGAAATGGTTTTGTCTAAGCTCTACAATCATCTCCTTTGATCGAGGCATGGCACACATCCAACGTGTGTTGAAGACCCGACTGATACCAAATACGGGCCCTGCCCTAAAGTATATATACTGTATATATGTTTGTATTATTTGTTAAACTGGGTAATCTTGAATGACGATCTGATCACATTTTAGGTCACATTTAATTACATTCTAAATACATAAGGTTCATTGGGTTCAAAAACTTTCTAGCAGCAATTGGTGCCCGAGGCATGAGAGTACATAGAGTATAAATCATCTTTAGAACAAATTATGAAAAGAACATGAAAAAGTAGATTAGGCAGGTCAACACTGTTCCAAACAAGCAGAATGAATGATTTACTTTTATTGAAACGGTTCACTAAAAAACAACAACTACAAACATCCCCTGATGCATTTAGAAACAGAAGATATGCTATACATTAAAGTTAATTTATTTAAAATTGACATTCATTTTTGTTTTTGTCCCATCGAGAGAATTAACAGCAAAAGATGGAGGAAGAGTCAAATGCAGACAGATACACTTTAGACAAGATGTAGTCAGAGTAAAGGTCAGGAACAGGCTTTCAGAATGGCAACTGAATGGCAGTCCAAACAATCAATTCAAGAAGGGTACGACAGGTGAGCAGGTCAGGAACAGGCCACAAAGAAAAGCAGGAACAGATCAGGTTCAGAAGATCTGGCAAGGCGTCTGCGGAGACGCCGACTGAAGATCAGGAAGCTGATCGGCTGAGAATCTGTGGCGCTGGGCAGCAGAGAGTCAATGGCCTTGGGAGCTATTAGTACAGGCATTATGCAACATTACCTCACACAAATTGCAACAGAAACTCTTTCAACTGATTAAGTCTCATAAAAGTCTCCTCTATATCATATAAAAAGTCCTAAGAGATCCAAGTGAGGGAAAGTATTGAAAAACAATGGAATCTGTGATGCCAGTTTCCCATTTCAGCCCATGTTAAGTGGAGCCATTACAGCTGAATAGGGAAAATATTTTAACTAACACATATAACCTTGAAATTTTGGCAGTTATGTTATGAGTAATAAACATTTGTCAGATTCTCTGTTGCAATTTGTGGGAGATTTACCCCTTTTTTTCCTCCCAAAATGCTTGTACTTTATGGGGTCTACACCTTCCTCTGGGGACTCATACACAGGGGTACCCCTTCAAATGGCAAGGCAAGACCCAATAAAGGATGGCCGGACATCAGGGTGGCTCCTCGGTGGGTTTATTGAAGGCCCATAGGGTTCAGGAGATACAGGATCAGGGCACGCGGGCCGGGGTGCAGGCTGGAGGCTAGCTGGCCGGGGTGCAGAGGAGGCTGGATTGATGGTTAAATTTGCTGCCAATCAAGGCACCTTCACCAGCAATGCCTTGAAAGACAATTGATGGAGTGCCAGTGACAAAGCTGCATCATTCAGCTCTATACTGGAGGTGTTTTGGCAGTAGATTATAAGACACTAATTGAGTTTGTCCACAAAAAAATGCTTACCTGTTTTGTCAATCTTAGGCCAGATTGGACAGTCACGTCCTGTGAATTCCAGCAAGCAATGGAGGAGGATTCAAATGCAGACAAATACACGTAGGGCAAGATGGTAAAATAAAGGGAAATGTACCCAAGGCAAAGGTCAGGAACAGGCAATGGGTCAAAAAACAGGAACAGGCAGCAAAGAAAAGCAGAACGGGCAAGAACAAACATGACTGAGGCAGACATTGTGACAGGTTTTGCACAGCTAGCAGCAAGGCCGAAGAATTTTGATGTCAGCCCGTTAGTCCATTTGTATAGCATTTTGGCCCGAAGCAAGTTAACATGCTGGCCCAGTGGTGGAATGTAACTAAGTATAAAACAATCAAATTCATATATGAAAAATATGCAGCACCTTTACACCTGGCATTAAAGTGTCATTTTGAATTGTCAATTATAATTAGATATAGGATAATCAAGTCTATTTTGAACCTATCTCCCCACAGGAAGTTTGATCCATGGCGCCTATATTTACTCCTAACACACTTCCCTGCGGTAATTGTTAACACGTTCCAGCTTTTATCACCTGCCTCCTGTTTGTTTTCTCCTACAACATCTCCAACCACACTGACATGTGATCAGTCATATAGCAGTATAAATTCATAATAATAAACATCCACCTAAATGTGTTCTACAAACGAATACTTGGACAAAATGTGGAAACATAACCATACCTGTATTACTTGCTCCAGAAAATCATACATTGCAATCAATATTTCTGGTTTCATTTTCAGCAAGTTACCTTTTTAGTTGCATGGTAAATGAACCTAAAATGTAAGAGTCATCGACCGACTGAAATTATGTGAATTTGACTGCTGGTATTAAAATGCTGCTGTTCAGCAGCCAGCTGTTGATACACCTCAGTATTTCATTGTGAATTGTCAGTATTATGAGTAAATGTAGAACAATGACTCATCCTGAGATTATTGGAAAACATTTTGTTTCAACAATTGGCAGGATTGAACTATTGATTACACTGGGGCCAGCTGAAGATTTAACCTTTGAAAGTGTTGCCTTTGAGTGTTCTATCTTTAAATCTGCTCCTCATCCCCTCCAGAATAAATGACTTGTGTTGTTGCTGTGTGCAGTCTATCTGGACATCATCTGGAGAGCGGCTACGACAAGCTAGCCTTCCAAACAACAACAAGCAAAAATCAATAACCCTGTTGCCCTGCTCATCCCACTGCTGACAAGCTAACTGTGTGTGTGTGTGTGTGTTTGTGTGTGTGAATCTCCAAGAACAGTCTTTGACCAGACAGGCCTCCTTGTGTTGCCTTTTCACTCTTTCTCTCCCTTGGCCTTGGTAGAATCATAAAGCCTACTATAGGATTCTACTCCGAACTGGATTTGTAAAGAATTCACAGACATGATTTTTTTTTAAACTCTTGATGGAGTAGTTTAGATATTTCTTTATGGTTTCCTAACCAGAGAGAAATTGATTATTTATACAGCAGTGGGAAAATATATTTCCAAAGACTCACAGGGACTATTTTTTTCTTTATGTTCATTTCATAAAGACTGGGCAACTCCTTATGTTGGCTGCTCCGAATGGCTGCAGTTGGTAGTGATGCTGTCAGCCCCAGCCAGTGTGTGATGTTTCATGCTACAGGATAGCAAAGGGAGACAAGAGGGATAGGTGTGAGAGCTATCCATTGCAAACATACACTGTCAGAAAAAAAAAAAAAAAAAGACGAAGCTTCCAGGCATGAAAAGTGAAGCCAATGCAGAAGTGCCTTAAAGCTGCATTTTATCTAATGTCCAGCAGGGTGCGACTACACTGGCTGCAAAAATAAGTCTGTGTCCATAGAAGTCTATGAGCTAATTTAGCCTACTTCTCATTTGATTTATTACCTCAGTAAACATTTTAATGAGTTTACGGTCTCAATCGCTAGTCAATACAGCATGATGTTCATTTAATAAATGAAGGTCCCATTTGTTTTAAAGCAGGGCATGCTTTAGGACATGTCCATCAGGACAGAGGCTTAGCAATGCTAACCATGCTAACACTGTTGACATTAAAATGAATAATAATAATAATAATAATAATAATAATAATAATACATTTTATTTATATAGCACTTTAGATGGTACTCAAAGACATTTTACAGTAAAACAGATGAAGTAATAAAACCAACATTATATAGCAATTAAAACAGATGAAGTAATAAACCAAACTAAAAAAAAACCATAACTAAAAGCAATTAAAACAGTAGAACCAGTAACTAGAAGTAGATTAGAACCAGTAACTAACAGTAGATTAGAACCAGTAACTAACAGTAGATTAGAACCAGTGAGTAACAGTAGATTAGAACCAGTAACTATCAGTAGATTAAAACCAGTAACTAACACTAACAGTAGAATTAGAACCAGTAACTAACACTAACAGTAGATTAGAACCAGTAACTAACACTAACAGTAGATTAGAACCAGTAACTATCAGTAGATTAGAACCAGTAACAACAGTAGATTAGAACCAGTAACAGTACAGTAACATTAGATTAGAAACAGTAAACAGTAGATTAGAAACCAGTAACTAACAGTAGATTAGAACCAGTAACTAACAGTAGATTAGAACCAGTAACTAACAGTAGATTAGAACCAGTGAGTAACAGTAGATTAGAACCAGTAACTAACACTAACAGTAGATTAGAACCAGTAACTAACACTAACAGTAGATTAGAAACAGTAACTAATAGTAGATTAGAACCAGTGAGTAACAGTAGATTAGAACCAGTAACTATCAGTAGATTAGAACCAGTAACTAACACTAACAGTAGATTAGAACCAGTAACTATCAGTAGATTAAAACCAGTAACTAACACTAACAGTAGATTAGAACCAGTAACTAACACTAACAGTAGATTAGAACCAGTAACTAACACTAACAGTAGATTAGAACCAGTAACTATCAGTAGATTAGAACCAGTAACTAACAGTAGATTAGAACCAGTGAGTAACAGTAGATTAGAACCAGTAACTAACACTAACAGTAGATTAGAAACAGTAACTAACACTAACAGTAGATTAGAACCAGTAACAACAGTAGATTAGAACCAGTAACTAACAGTAGATTAGAACCAGTGAGTAACAGTAGATTAGAACCAGTAACTAACACTAACAGTAGATTAGAAACAGTAACTAATAGTAGATTAGAACCAGTGAACAACAGTAGATTAGAACCAGTAACTAACAATAGATTAGAACCAGTAACTAACACTAACAGTAGATTAGAACCAGTAACTAACATTAACAGTAGATTAGAACCAGTAACTAACACTAACAGTAGATTAGAACCAGTAACTAACACTAACAGTAGATTAGAAACAGTAACTAATAGTAGATTAGAACCAGTAACAACAGTAGATTAGATTAGAACCAGTAACTAACACTAACAGTAGATTAGAACCAGTAACTAACACTAACAGTAGATTAGAACCAGTAACTAACACTAACAGTAGATTAGAAACAGTAACTAATAGTAGATTAGAACCAGTGAACAACAGTAGATTAGAACCAGTAACTAACAGTAGATTAGAACCAGTGACTAACAGTAACAGTAGATTAGAAACAGTAACTAACACTAACAGTAGATTAGAAACAGTAACTAACACTAACAGTAGATTAGTACCAGTAACTAACACTAACAGTAGATTAGAAACAGTAACTAATAGATTAGAACCAGTGAGTAACAGTAGATTAGAAAAAGTAACTATCAGTAGATTAGAACCAGTTACTAACAGTAGATTAGAACAAGTAACTAACACTAACAGTAGATTAGAACCAGTAACTAACATTAACAGTAGATTAGAACCAGTAACTAACAGTAGATTAGAACCAGTGAGTAACAGTAGATTAGAACCAGTAACTATCAGTAGATTAGAACCAATAACTAACAGTAGATTAGAACCAGTAACTAACACTAACAGTATATTAGAACCAGTAACTAACATTAACAGTAGATTAGAACCAGTAACTAACAGTAGATTAGAACCAGTGAGTAACAGTAGATTAGAGCCAGTAACTAACAGTAGATTAGAACCAGTGAGTAACAGTAGATTAGAACCAGTATCAGTAGATTAGAACCGGTAACTAACACTAACAGTAGATTAGAACCAGTAAGTAACAGTAGATTAGAACCAGCAACTAACAGTAGATTAGAACCAGTAAGTAACAGTAGATTAGAACCAGTAACTAACAGTAGATTAGAACCAGTGAGTAACAGTAGATTAGAACCAGTAACTATCAGTAGATTAGAACCAGTAACTAACACTAACAGTAGATTAGAACCAGTAAGTAACAGTAGATTAGAACTAGTAACTATCAGTAGATTAGAACAGTAACTAACAGTAGTTATTACATGGCTTGGTTGAATTCTAATGTAGAATGCGGTCTGTTATTTCTTGATAACAGACCACTGCTAAGGATAACACACCGTTGCCATGCAAAAGCAGAGCGTTGTCATGGACGCAGTTCTGTTCACTCTAGAGGACAGCTATCAATCAATCCGCTGAAAGAAGTCCGGATAATTTAGCCTATCAGCTGTGGCAAAAAGTGGGGAAAAGTGGAGCAACTTCTGTCCTCCAATTCAAGCAATGATAGCAGATCTAATGAGCGTCTATCGCTAGTATCTTTCTATACCGTCTATGATCGCTAGCTACGCAGTAACAGCCGTAGGGACAACAACGCTAATTAGTTAGTTTACATTGCACCTTGTTTAACGTTAACTTACAGGTGTGTCAACATGCAGCGGCTCTGCAAAAAGGAAACGAGATGAATGAGGACATAAACGTCCACATAAATATTCCCAAAGAAGCCATTCACCGTGTCTCACTTCACCGTCAACAGAGATGTTCAGTTTAATGTAAATTAGAGCAGCCGATAGCCCGCTAGCTCACTACAACGCTTCAGCTAATGTTGTGTCAATTCCTGCAGTAATTAAAACGGCAGCTGGGTCATTTATGCACCACGGCAGCACCCCATAAAATATAGGGCTACTACCACAGCCCGTAAGGTGGTGTTGAGTAGCTAATAGATGAAGGATTGCATTACAGAGTTTTTACGTTGCTATGGACGCAGGATTCCAACCGTAGAGACGGAACGGACTTCTCTAGTGAAAGCAATACAATCGTATTTAAATCAATAAACTCCCATTTAAATTAATATTTTTTCAAGTTATTAGTCAAATTATTGATTTATTTGGTAAGTAGCCATGTAATAAGTGGGATAATGTAGAGCGAGGCGGTTGTTATAGCGAATACAACCCCTTCAGGCTGATACAAGTCCTGATCACCCTGTCGGAGTTGTATTCGCTATAACAACCGCCTCGCTCTACATTATCCCTTACATAATATGTAAGACTTTTGTAGGTGGAAGGTTAATCAGAATAAGTGTGTTTTGATGAGTGATTTAAATCAATTTAAACCTTAACTTGTTTTTTAGCTGTTGTCCGTTTTCATCTGAAACTTTGACCCTCTCTTCGGTCAGACGGAAAACAGTAACTGTGAAATATAAAGTCTACTTGTGCTTTCTTGGGGGGTTAAATAACACAACAGGGACATCACACAGAAGGGCTGTTTCATTGACACTCCCCCCCCCGCCGCACCACTCTGTGGAAAATCAACGGATCACTTTTCTTGGTGTGAATGCCCCCCTAAGAGCAGAGGCTGCAATACGAACACTAACATCATTGAACAACAAGTACATCTCCTTGTTCATTTTTAAAGTTCTGTTCCCAGTTTCATCGTAAAGCTCTTTCAGCAGAAACATTAAAACAAATGTGGTGTAAGGTGTAGCCTAAATATCCCTGTAAACAGAAAGAGTCATACCATTGCTTTTCAGCCTCTTTGTTCTGCTTTTTACTGCTCCAAAAATTATTAATAAAAATAAAAATAATCTAATTATTTAACCTGGGAAGCCTGGCCATACTTTTTCACCCTGAAAATAATGCACATTGGGGGATTTGATTAAATGATTAATTTTAAATATATTCTATATTGTTAACTATTTGGGGCATTATCTGAAACTATAACTATTCAATTAAGCTACTCATTCACTAAAATGCAGTATTTTTCTAGCAAACATATACTATATATTAGGGGTGGTACGGTTCACAAAACCCACGGTTCGGTTCGTATCACGGTTTTAGGGTCAAGGTTTAAGGTTCTGTAAGGTTCTTGTTATTTTTTCTTTTAATCTTTAACAATCCAGAAATATACTTCAGCATATGATATATACCTTAATTATCCATAATGTAGGACACAGTATTACATCATTATATAGTTATATCATGTAATCATGCACAAACTAAATTTGACTTGACTTTAATTAAGCACATTATTGGGACCATCTCTGAGGAAAGCAAGGTGAGATTTTGATACAGCAAGAGGGAAGACATTGATGATTTCAACATGCTTTTCATTTATTTGGCAAAAAAAGGTGCCTTTTTAGAAGATGAAGATTGAAATGTTACAGAATATCAATTGAAATAACTTGTATTTATCAAACTGCCAACTTCAGTGTAGCTCTTACAAAAATGTATCCTTTAAAAGAAAAAGAGAGGAACTCTTAAAGCTCCGTCTTTTGAATAAGTCAGAATACGTTAAACATAAAAACAGTTTACATTGTTAGTTAATTTCCTATCTTTGCCTGGGTTGGGACACAGTCATACGGTTTGATAAAGTACTTACTGGACTTATCATTGCACTAACGAGCGTAGGTGTGAGGTCCTCCTGTATACGTCTCATCTCCTTTTTCCCCCTGCATCCACCGTGTGTGTGTTTGTGTGTGTGTTCGCGTCAGTCGCGCAGCCCCGCCCGCTGCAGAGAGCCGACAGGTTCTAAACTGCAGCCGCTTCAGCGACTTTAGAGTGAAAAAAACGTTACGGTACATTGATGTTAAAATGTATACAGGATGGCAGGATGGCCTGAAATGTTTTGCACGGTCTTTTGCTGTACGTTTTGTTGGTAATATATTAATATATACTTTTTCTTTTTTTATTGACAAAATGCATTATATAAAGAATTAGGTAAACATCAATAGCACATATACACATCAAGAGTACATTCTTTTTGAAGATATACATACAAACATACAAATACATACTTTCCTCAATACTTCATCCCTTCCTTTCGCTCCCTTTCATTTCTTCCGACATTGTGTAATGTCAGGTGCTATGTCAGACCAAGAGTGAAAATTAAGCAGTCACACAGTGATAATTGACTCTCAGCCACTCTATACATAGGTGTCCGTCCTATGTGATAATTACCTCAAAGTCATGTATAGCATTCATCGTGATTTGACATTGATTTATAGAGGGGGGCTTTAAGTACACACTCTCACTCCAACACACATACGTACATAGACAAGTAGCTTCTTTTCCCCTGTGTGATGCTATAAAGAAAGGTGACAACAATGTGTCTGACACTCATTTCTCAGAGGTTACAGGGCACTCTTACCTCATATCCTGCTGTTGGTTGGATTTAAGGATTTGCTTTAGTTAAGGGTTAGGACTTTCATTCTCAAGAGCAAGGCACTAACACTACCAGAGCTTGGGCTGTTTGCCATATATGATGATATCATCTTAACATCCACATACCATTAGCTATGTTTCCCTCCACACGTTTTTATGTGTAATATTGAATGAAAAATGCCTCATGGAAACAGTAACATTAAATATGAATTTCATGAATATCTACACAAAGTTTGTACATTCGATCTCATCGGATTTTCTCTTAATCGGTAAATGGCTTATGCGATAAACGCTGATGGACACGTTATTTGCCGGATAAATAATGAATTGCGATTGCATTTTATGGTTGCGACCCGCTATAAAAAGTTGTATTAATTTCCACCACGTACATAAGATGTAAGTGGACGAACGAGGAGACAAGAGACTTTTTTAAATTTAATTTACGAGTGAAATATAGAGACTATTTTAGATAGTTGTCATCCGGCATTTACGTGCATTTGCATCATCATAGTGATGTTTTGATAACAATGTTGTTGTCTTATATAGCTTGATATGTCGCTATCAGCTGGCACATAAGCACTGTTACATCTTGTGCAGTATTAATAATTTGTAGGTAGACGGGGCAATCCATTTTGGCTAGCAAAACTTTATTCGCAAATGTTAGCTTAGTTGAATGTTGTGCGATTCAGTCTGAAAATGAAAATATCTGAAATCTATTACCTATACCAATTTGACCGCAAAACAGCATGTAAGGGTACTTTATTTGTCACATACACGTACATGTAGCGAAATTCATTCTCTGCATTTAACCCATCCCTCAAGGGAGCAGTGGGCAGCCAATCACAGCGCCCGGGGACCAACTCCAGATCTGAGCCAGTGCCTTGATCAAGGGCTCTGCCTGGAGAACCTAGTACATGTTTTTGATGGTGGGGAAACCGGAGCACCCGGAGGAAACCCACGCAAACATGGGGAGAACATGCAAACTCCACACAGAAAGGCCCCGGAACCACCTGGATTCAAACCTAGAACCTTCTTGCTGTGAGGCCACAGTGGTAACCATTGGGCCACCATGCTGCATGTGACATCATTAGGCACAGGTTTTTATTCACTTTAAAGCCCTTGGATGGAAACTCACTTTCACCAACTTTATTCCCTTGAATGGTTTTAGCGAAACTTAAAATAAATTGATTGACAAGTGGATGGAAACACAGTCATATTGCCTGCATGTGATTAAGATAACCTTTATTAGCTGAAATGATGTGGTGTGAGAGGTGTGAGAAAAACTGGAGTATAATGTGTGTGTATCCGTGCATCATAATCTTGACTTCAAATATTCATTGCCAACTATTTTAATAATTTTTGATTAGTTGTTGTTAACATAACACAGATTCACAATGAATCTCTTTTTACAGTTCATCCTGTTCTACCGCTTAATGAATGAGGTGAATATAAGGTTGAACAAAAGAAAGTCTGGCTAGTTTCATTCATGGCAAACGTAACAAGACTCAAATATCTCATAATTTGGCTTAAGTTTGCAATCTAAAAAAGTGCAATTTACAACCCCATTTTTTTCAGGTGTGCATTAATAGTAATCCCTTTCAGAGACAAGATCCTAAAGCTGCCTACACATGATAAGCGATTTGCACTCTGCGCACCGCTAGATAGCACGCAAAAAGCGTAGTGCAGGTATACATCATCAAGGGTGGCAAGGAAGCTATTTCCTGTTGCTAATTAACAGCAACAGCTGTTATCTCAGTGGTTGCACTTTGGAAAGGTCAGCGGCAACCAGTGTTGGTCATTTTACATTCAAAAAGTAATTAGTTACAGTTAGAAATTACAAATGACTTCTCCCAAAAAGTAATTGAGTTAGTAATTCAGTTACCACATTGTAAAAGTAATTAGTTACTCAGCAAAGTAAGCTTTTATGTTCTATAACATCTTTAACGTCAAATATGTTTATATTAACTGATTGAAGAATAAAAACACTATATACAGTATTTTATTTTTATTTTTATTTGGTATTTAGGATAGCTCTGAATGACTCAGACTCCACAGTGGACAGGGGTTGCATGTTTTCAACAACATAACTTGCAATCAGTGTGTTCAACTCAGCCTTGGTCACCTGTTGCTGACCCGAAAAATCGAGCGTTGCTTGTTTTAACAGAGTGGCTCCGTCTCCTTCGCTGGAGCTCACGCTAGCTGAATTTGGGCTTGGGGTTGGGTTAGCAGCAGCAACAAGTGTGTGGCGTTAGCATGTGTTGATGTAAGGTGCTTCATAAGATTTGAGTTGCTTGAGGCAGACATGGATAAAATCTTTTTTTCCTGGGCATAGCGTGCATGTTACATAAACATTCTTGCCTTTAATTTCAATGAGCGAGAAGAAGTGCCGGTACTTCCAGTTCGAGAACGCTACCTTTGAATTTCCCTGGCTCGTCGTCATTGTTGCTGTCTTGTGTTTAATGGTAGTCAGAGCGTGCAGTGAGACAGCGTGAGGAGGGCATCCGCCCACCCAGCCAATCATCGCATTTGCAACGGTGTCATCATCCCCCCCCGTTCTCTCCAGGCAGCTGATGTGTAGCCAAACCCTGACCCCTCGCGCTTCATTCAACCAAATTGTAGTAACGTGCCATTTTACATTCTCATTAATGATAACGGCGTTGCAACGATGAAAATATCTACGTATATCTCTCCCGATGATTTTTAATACTTGGGACCTACTTTGTAAAACTGAGGGGCAGACTTTACTATGCCACATTGACAGGGACATCAGCCACACTTCATTTCATTTTCTTTTTCTTCATTTTATTATTTATCTCAAACAATCAACAATGTTGCAAAAGAAAACAAAAGAAAACATTTAAAACAACAAAAATAAAACACAAACAATCAGAATTTACTAAAAACAACAACAACAAAAAATAATAATAAAAAAGGATTAGTTCGAGAAGGAGCATGCGGAAGCAAAAAGCGTATTAGGTCCTGCCTCGACTTCACAAAATAATATTATTACAAAACAAATAGATATGCAAATACAGCATACAATCTTTCAGGTCTTACAATAACTTACAACAATATACAACAAAACCTTTACCTTACATTTGCAGCACCACTGCAAAAGAGAAATGGAAACAAATAAAGATGGATGTTTCAGGAGAAAATCGTCAAATCTACAAGTGTTTCTAATTCAAAAATGCATGACAAGCTGTCAATTCATAATAAAAGGGGAAACAAACAGAGTGCAATGATAAAGAAAGATGGTAGCGCCGCTGTGTTTGGCTGCATGGAACTTGATACCTTAGGAAACAAGCTAGGAGGCGGAGTCAATGGGCATATTGGAATATTGGGAATATTGTCTTCTCTCGCTCAGCACTGGCCTACCTTTAAGCTCAGGCGATGTTGGACATTGTCTCCCATGTTCTCATTCCTCGGTGCTCCCTCGAGACCAGGTAGGCCTTTTTTCGACTGATTATCCTGGACATCATCCCCGCCCTACTGCTCGGTATCAGATTTGACTTCTACCCTAGTCCTTCATTGCCAGACCTTCCTCCACAGCGTTGCGGAGGAAGGTCTGGCTAGTCCACATATCATTCCGGGATGGGAGAAAAACGTGCTCTGGTTTATTGGCATTTCTTTAAACCAATCATAATCATCTTGGGCGGCGCTAAGCTCTGAGCGGAGCCACGGTGCCTCTGCAAAATAGGAACTTGTTTTGGTGGAACATGTGTACGTTCAAAAGTTGTTTTAGTCGTGCAACAGAAAACTCAGATTGGACAGATGGTCTGGCTACCTGTCTGGATTTACCCTGCAGAGATCTGAGGAGCAGTTAACCACAGTTTCGGCTGTTTTTCTGCCACCACAATGTGTGCGTAACTGCAGTGATGCAAATGTGACGTCCACTCCAAATTGGTCTATTATCAACAGCTCTCTGGCCACTGGTACTGTTCCAACTTGCTTCAAGCATGCAGTGGTCCAGCCCCTCCTGAAAGAAACCCAAATTAGTACAGTACAGACCGATTTCTAAACTTACTGCCCTACCAACAACAAAACAACATCTTGGAAAGATTTCAAACAGGATTTTGGGCTTACCATACAGAGTTTACATTGTTGAAAGTGTACAATGACCTGCTCCTCTCTAGCAAATACGGTAACTTCCATCCAGATTTTTCTTGACCACAGCGCGGCGTTCGATACAGTGGATCATGAAATTGTAATAGGCTTACCCCAGTACGAGATTGGTGTTGATGGCCCTCCCTATAACTGGTTCACATCCTACCTCAAAATGAGAAGACCGGTCCAATAAAAAAAAAAAAAAAAAATGCACGGTCGGAACGACTACTAAAGTACTAGTCTATATCGATGTACTTAAGTACTTATTTTTATTTTCTGGACACGACTGCTTCCCAGAAAGGGACTGCACATCTTTTTTTACAAACCAGTAAAATATAATGTAAGCTATAAAAATAAGCTATGTCAAATATGAAACATAAAAGTCTGCCAATGGAGTACGCAAAAATTACTTAAGACAATATCTTGACTTTAGCATTTAATTTAGGCAACTATAAAACACTATTTGACCTTGAAAGCAGTAAAAATGACTTGATATAAGTAATAGAATTACAGACATCTAACATAAAGGTGCTTAAAACAAGATTATTTGTCTTTTAATAGGGAGTTCAGATGTTCATATCTTAAAACAGGACTTTAAAGATGGATCTAAAAGTCTATCACTCGATGCATCTATCATTTAGCTTCAGCTTATTTAGCATTATAATGAGTTTTCTCTTTCAGTCTTAAATATTTAATGATGATGTTCAAGGCTCATACCATAGCATTGCATGTTTTAGATAGTTTACAGTACATTAACTGTAAAAAAATAAAAGATAAATAACCTTGTGTGATGTGTTCATGGAAGCAACTTGCAAGAGCTGATATATAAGTTGTCTCTTTAATTATGAGCTCTATGTCTTGGCTTTTGATAGGGATCCAATTTTGATCATTCATAGTCTACACATGGCCCATTATTAACCATCTTTACCACTGACTGTATGATTGTTGCAAGTATACAGAAGGACAGTGCTGTCATCAGATGTTTGTGCTCCTTGGGTCATATTAGAATGTCTTGTTGGTCCTGAGAGTCAACCATAATGTTGTTTTTTAATGTCCCTTTGAAGTTACAATTAAAATCTAGCTCAGCAGATAAGAAGCTTCTTAAATAAATAAGAAAAAATGGTTGCAAGTGGAGGTAAGAGAGTAACGGGGAGATTCTGCAGTGATGACGATGATTTAATCTCATTAGAGGATGCTGATGTAAAGAAACATGCATCCAATGTGGTCTGCAAAAAATCACTATAGTTGCATGTTTAATTTGTCTGTATATGGACACATGACGCAGGAGCAAGCCTTCCTTCCAGTAGGACCTAAACTTCCCTATCAGTTGACCAGGCATCACCATGATAGAGTTAGTGCTCAGGCTCTGGCAGGGAGACTTCAGTATGTGCATGTGCAAATTAAACCAAAGTCAGGGGAGAGGTCATAATTGAAAGTCTTTGGAATAGCTCTGGTCAACAGGGGGGCAAGTCTGTCCTTTAAGAGCTGAGAAACTCCTTGTTTCAAACTAGACACTGATAGATTACAGAGATTAGATGGGCCGTAACCTCAGATTAGCAAGGGTTTAATGCAGGTAACAGACGGCCAAACCAAATGCCCTATCTACCAATAACAGAGACAAAATAGAAGAACAATAGGGATGATTGGAATTGTCCTTGTAAATGGTTTATAAATGGTGAATACATCCAAAGAGAATAGTGCAATACACACATTTTGTGTTGTTACAAATGTAATACAAGTCATTTTTTGGATTAAACTAAATATTTTATTCATCTGGTGCATAACCTGCATATATTTGTTTTGGCAGGTGTAAACCCAGAAAATGCACTAGGGCGCGGACCAAAACAACCGGACTAAGACTAGAGAAGAATAGAGGACTTGAGGAAGTTGTCACACCGGCAGAGCAGAGCAGACATAGTAACGTCGCTAATGAAGCAATGTCTGGAAAATGATTTAAATAGAATGAGCTGGTTTGACCATGGAGATGCGAGAAATATGCACTAGTCCAGAACACAGGACCTTCTTCCTGTATTTACTTTCTTGCTCCCGCCCCCAGGCACATCTGACCGATAAGAGGACGTTCTTGCGTGGTTTGTAGTGATGAATTCTGGTTTGCTTGGATTTTCCTCTGTTTGAAACAAAATCGAACCAAGGGGGAAAATGCTCAGAGTTTACAATCTCATCAACTGATTGGCTACAGGCGTGAAAATACCCTAAAGCTGCATCTATTAAAAATGCCCTAAAATGCATGCACGGTCGGAACTACTACCAGGAAAAAAAAGCTCATATTGCAACACACACACACACACACACACACACACACACACACACACACACACACACACACACACACACACACACACACACACACACACACACACAGTGTTACTTCATTCTCTGCTCAGGACGTCATTTCTCTATATATTATTATTACACTATATCTTTACATAACAACTATTTGTTTACTGCTATATTAATGTTCTGAATGTCCAGTACAGATCCTTTAAAAACCAGTATGCCCTGTTCCCACAATACACCCAGCCACTCATATTGTGCCCCTCCTGATTCAGCTTTCATTCAATAAAGATCACCAACAATTGGCCTCTCCAGTTACAGCACGTCATACATTCACTCACATTTCCCAAACAAATCCTGCTCCTTCTCGTCTCCTCTGCTGACAGTTTCTGTCTCCCATCCTCTTTTCCTCTACATCGAACGTTCTTCGACTCATCCTCTTCTGCCCTTCTAAATAAGTGTCCATGAATGCTCACAGCAACCCTTATGCTTTTTTAAATTATTTTGTATTTAGTATCAGCTAAGGTCTATTACAGAGAATTTTACCCCTTTCAGTGAATCATAAGTCATATGCAAATGCATTGTATTTCATACGTACAAATGACAAATCTTAGGAGAGCAGGGGCTTTGGGGGTCAGATAAAAGGCCTACTAGACAAGTAGATTACCAGGGTTTCCCTGTAAGACAGGATGTGTCTGCCTCCCTTCTCCAGTGGACATGCAGATTGCAAAAGGGTGGCAGTGTTTCACAAATGACTGTCACTGTCACTTGCAAATTGCGCATCCGTTTGACTGTCGAGCATGTCAAGGTTCGAGCATGTTAATGCGAGGTGTGTAACTATGGCATCTGTTTTGATCAGTAAAATGATGCAAAAGTATCACAAAAGAAATGTTGTGCTTTGTGTTGCAAACCATAGCTTGCTTTTTCAGATTTGGTGAAACAGGCCCCTGACTCATATCCTCTTGGCTTGCAGCGTAATGCTGTCCATGTCTCCACAGTAGTCTATCTTAAACAGTGCTGTATAGTAACAAAGTAGAACTACTTCACTACTGTACTGTACTAAAAAGGCTGTATCTGTACTCTACTGGAGTATTATTTTTTTCTCCTACTTCCACTTTTACTTGAGTACATATTTTCGATGAGTTTAATACTTTTACTTCGATACATTCTTTATGTGCTGAATCGTTACTCGTTACTGTTGTGAATTCCTCACAATACGGAGACTGTGTAGGTTACAGTGTGTTTAGTTATGGCTACGTTAGTTACGTACGATAATTAAAATCCCAGAGATTGCGTTGTGTTTCTTTTCATTATGGTCGCCCGTTCAGAAGTCAGAGACGATGTAAGTTTGTACTCTTTCTATTTAGCCGTTGTTGCAGCAGATTAAGCTAGTCCTGAGTTGTTTCAGTCTGCCGTGAGTCCTGAATGTTAACCGTTTTACCCTGTGATGTGAAGCTGCTAGTTTATCTGTATTTTGCTAGCTTGCTAACTTTCCACTACATCACACATTTTATTTCAGTATTTGTTAATAAGTGATTAATAACCCACTGTTATATCAGATAATAGTAGTTATAACAGCTGTGACATTAATGTACATTTTGGGGTTAATTTCAGAAACTTCCTTCATATCCAGCAATGTACAGCTTGTGACTGCCTTACTACCAAGTAAAAAGTTGAACTCCAACAATATGATATTCAAAATTTGACTGATTTCTTTAATAACTACATAACACAATACTTGTACTTTTACTTTTAATACTTGAGTAGTACATTTTAAAATAAACTACTTGAAATACTTAAGTACAAACTTTAGTGGGGTGCTTAAAGAGCCCTTCAACTTCTACTCGAGTCACTTTTTTGATAGAGCACATGTACATTTACTCTAGTATGGGTCTCTAGTACTTTATACACCTCTGATCCTAAATAAAGTAATTTTATTGAAATACCAATGAAGAGAATGATGCGGAAATTGGATCAGGCTCTGTCCATGGTAGCGTGTACCTTCCTTATTGGGGCAATCCATAGGGAACCCCAGAAGTGGACATGACTCCTTGGTTTGGGTTTGCAATTTAACAAGTTTTGTTATGTAGTCACGTTTAATGTAAAACGTTGGGTCTTTTGATATGGCCCAGCTTGGCCACTGAGGGAGGCCCAGCTTGGCCACTGAGGGAGGATGAGCAGACAGGTTCTCTTCTGGAACCCATATCAAAGTATATTGATGAATGCTGTACTCTTACTCCAACCCTGCTCTGTTATTTTTTCCAGTCTGTGTTCTTTTAAATCTTTATTAATTGATTTTGGAGCAGTAGAGCCCAGAAAGACAAAATACACACTCAGAGCCTTGAACAGTTGCCATATGAGGTGTTCAATGTGTTATCAAACAGTTCCCTTCCTATTCATCCAGCAGAAACATTGGGGGTCCTCTTTGTAGCCACTTCTTTAAAAGTGGCATTGATTAGCCTTGATTTGGTCCACCAGGTCCTGATGAAAATGACACAAGGCTCTTTGCCTCTAAACCAGCCACTATTTTCCATTTCATGTAGAAAACGTAATGTACTATGGACTTGTCTGAGCTTGTGTGCTGCTAGAGAACGGACACAATTTTATATTCAGAGGTTGGGGAGCTGTTGGGATTTAAAGAACTTTAACCATACAAAATCAATGTTCTAGCTAACTTGTCATATTACAAGGATGATTTTGATTCAATATCTCTATCAAAAACTTAGTGAAATGCCAGAAGTAGAACTGGAAACACAAGGACAGAAACACCTTGCTTCCTATTTAAATTACTGGCATTACTGACCAAGGTCTGAGCAGTGGTGCAACATGGTTGGGAGCTAGAACCCACAGAGAGTAAAACACATCCTGCAGCAGAAATGTAGGCTGAACCAGCTGCATACACTCGGCTGTAGACTCCCGGTACTCTGATTTGATATGGAAAAGACCCATTCAACACCATGCAATAGCACACGTAAAAACTTTAACGTTGTGGATAATAGGTTGTATTACTATTGTGATATACAGTATATTATGAAAGAACTGTGTTTACATGAAAATATAGCATTTTATTTCTATCTGAACAGTAAATCAAAGTAACCTGTTATTTACTGGGTTAATTACTGGTATAATAATCTTCTCAAGTAAAAAGTAGTGGGGTGGGGGGCGAAAGGGACAAAGCGTTAGCATAATTTATAACTAGTTACCTCCAGAAGGTTGCTAGTGCCAACCAACATTAGCAATGTCATAATATTTACCTGGACATTTCCCTCAGCTATTGTCAATAAAATAAATCACATTCCTGATATCAAGATCCATTCAGGGGTGTGAGAAGTGATTATGTTTAAAAGTCTTCCTGAAAGAATTAGCGCTGAGCTCCGTTTTGCAGAGGCACCGGGCCCCATCCGGCGCTTAGCGCTGCCCAAGTCGATAGTGATTGGTTTAAAGAAATGCCAATAAACCAGAGCAAGTTTTTCTCCCATCCCTGAATGTTGTATGGACTAGCCAGACCCTCCTCTGCAGCACTGTGGAGAAAGGTCTGGCAATGAGAGACTACTGTCACTCTGCTCTGCAGTAGAAACATTTTAGCCTTTTGACCAGCCTGCCAGTTACCATGTTTCTGTGCTCTCACTCACTGCAATCACTTGTTGTGTTCTAGTTGTTGTTGGTTTTTGCTTTCCTCGCCAGCCAGCCACAAGCTATTGATGTTACTTTTTACATTTGACATTTCAGGCATTTATCCTTATCTGGAGAAGCTCGCACTGAGCCTGTAGCAGGTTCAGTGTCTATCAGCATTTCTTCAGCAGGACACATGGCTGCAGGCGGATTGAGCCTGTGCCACTACAGCCCTTTATGTTTACTACTCAGAGTCTAATGTGAGAGTCAGTGACAATGGCAAGACATGTCTGTCAGCCCTTTGGTCCACAACAACCACTGAGCACATTGCCAATACATTATGTACAGATAACACAACAATTGTCAGATTTCATCCTACTACTGTCACTTCTGACTAGTCTTTATTTCACAGGGGTAGTAACATTTTGATAAAGTGTGCTACTGACAAAGAGCACAACAAGGCAGTAACAAAACAGAATACATGTATATTAAATAAAAATGTGTTTATTAGGATAAACCCCTTGAGATGTATCATCTCGTTCGTTCCATCCAACACCACTGCAGCCTCCTGCTAAGGGACTTTCAGTCTTGTCTTATTTTGTTTGAGATCATAACTGCCAAAACATGGATGGTGCCCAGGATTCTGCTTACAGTCACTCTGCCCACTGCTGGGTCTTACAATGGCTGAGTTTGATAATATATAGTCATTATGTTCAAGAATCCATCACAGTGGTGGCACCATGGCAAAAAGATTTATTTACTATGTTGTATCTGTTAAAGTAATGGCTTGCTGGCATTGAAAGTTCCTTTAATGTTCCATAATGGTTTTTTCCAACATGACAGGACCATTGGGGATAGAGCTGAAATGCATATTTGGCACATGGTGTGACAGATGGAGCAGTAGCCCTGATGCAGCTGTGAGATGGAGACAAATATTATCAAGGGATTGATTTTCAAACTTATGTTGCAGTAGCTAAGCTTAATGAATGGCCATCAGGAGTATGAGGATCACTTGCCCCTGCTTCTCACTAGCCTAATCAACCCTGTGGTTTCTCCAACACATTTTCTCATAAAGGTTATCATTTTATGAGAAAATGTATACAGTCTGATGGTAACCAAGGATGGCAAAAGATTAGGTTGTGAGACTTTTAGTTCCTTTTTGCAGTGTTGTTCGAACATGACTGTACATACATAATGAAGGGCATGTCTGAAAGGGGTTGAATTGTACAGTAGCGTTATAACGGTATTACTGTGATTTACCAGCAGGGTTTCTCCTCTCGACAGTATTCAGACTCAGAATGATGCCTGCAGGTCTGTTTGATGGCCAGTAAAATGGTTTTGAAAAGCATTGTAAAATGTAATCACCAATACATCATAGATCACAACTAATAGCATTATTTTAATAACAGCAAAGCACTTAGCAGCATGCATGCGCGCACGCACACACACACACACACACACACACACACACACACACCACAGAAATGTGTGTGTGCCAGCAATCCACATAATGAGAGTCGTAGAGAAGGCATTTGTCTTGGGTAAGACTTGTATTGTCAGTTTTTAATTCACATGGCTCTCATCAGAAAAGCCCTGAAGGTTCTCATCATCATCTCCACCCCAATATATTCATCACTGCTTCTAACCTCAAAAACGCACGCACAGACCATACACACACACACACACACACACACACACACACACACACACACACACACACACCATACATGTGCCTGTTTGCATTCACACAGTGCTCATACATTAGACAGCTATGCACCGCATTCCAACAGATGCACATACACGCACACAGATGTAAACACACACACGCACCAACCAAAACGCACACTAATGCCATTACATTAAGTAATAATGCACATACACATATAAAAGGACACACACATACAGACACATATTAAGCAGGAACTGTTTGTGTGTGCAAATGCTTATACCTGCATACACAAATGTGGATATATATTGCCACACACACACACACACACACACACACACACACACACACACACACACACACACACACATTCACACTCCCTCTTTGTGTTATTATTGCCTGGCTCCATCTGACTGTGACTAAGTGAAGAGCTGTCTTCATTTGTTTCAATCTGAACCACTAATGTTCCCAGTGCCGTAAGCTAGCACCATAGGTCACACACATTAGTCTGACTGCTACTGTGTGTGTGTGTGTGTGTGTGTGTGTGTGTGTGTGTGTGTGTGTGTGTGTGTGTGTGTGTGTGTGTGTGTGTGTGTGTGTGTGTGTGTGTGAGAGAGAGAGAGGGAGAGACAGAGAGATGGGTAAGTACGTTTAAAGCAAACACAAGCGTTGCTGTTTTATACTGTTCTATTGCCATATGCATCTGCATATTGTTAGACTGGTTCCTGTGCTGTTTTCAGTGACAACCTTCAGGAGCAGAGATGGATGAAGAGTTACTGATAAAAGCAATATAAAATAGAGCTATGAATATGGAATTTAAGTGTTGTTATCAGCTGTTGACACACAGTGGCAGTATCGGTCAGTAAGTTGTAGGCTTAAAAGGGCACTCCACCAATATTACTCATAGAAATCTGTTTACTAGTCAAGGGGAAATGACTTACCCTGAGAAAACAGCTGTATGTCTTCAGTGATTCTGGAGGAGCTTTGTTAAATCTTAGAAAATAACAAGTGACATCAGCAGTGTTTCCCATTTATATATTTATAACAGAAAGCTGGTGTTTGCATGAAGTTTGAAAGACATGGACATTTTCCCGACATGGAGGATCTGGTGGTAACTGTTTTGGTACAGCATGGTATGCAAAAGGTACAATGATTGATGTACCAGTGCAAACAAGTCCAGTTCGAGGTCAGCTACCAGTCCACTAGTCTCGCATTGCTAGACCTTCCTCTACAGCGCTGTGGAGCTAGTCCACACAGCATTCCGGGATGGGAGAAAAATGTGCTCTGGTTTATTGCCACTTCTTTAAACCAATCACAATTGTCTTGGGTGGCGCTAAGTGCCGGACGGAGAAACGGTGCCTCTGCAAAATAGCCTTGTGAAGGAACTTGTTTTGGTGGAAGGTGTGTACGTTTAAAAGTTGTTTTAGTCGTGCAACAGAAAACTCAGATTGGACAGATAGTCTAGCTAGCTGTGTGAGCAGGTCAAACAAAAAAAGCATGCCGTAGGAACAATAAAACCCATGCGAAAGACTTAAATAATTGCATTGCAAAAACCCTTCAAATCATTCAAACACAAAATTATGTGAATTATGAAAATATGGCCTACCTTCAATCCAACCAGACACCTGGCTCTATGAGCTGCAAGTTTGACTGGAGGTTGTTCCTGTTTGTTCCTTGAATGGTTTCAGTTTCCTGGGTGGTAACAGGTTTGACTCACCAAAGACCGGGCTCTGCATCACCCATGCTCCGATCCGGTGTGGCCCTGATATTATCCTCATACCAAAGGCGAGCCTAAGGATATTACACAGGCTATCTGCAAGCTGTAAATGTAAAAGATGTGTGCAAGTGAAGGAAATGCAGACCACTAATTTATTTGCAGGCAAAAATAGCATGTGTACTCTATTCAAACAATGGCTCCCCTTTTAAATGATGTTCCGTTCAACATTATTATCTTATCTTTAATATCACAATCTGAATCCATATCCATAAGGTTAACTATTCTAATGGAGTGCTGAGCAAAGTGTTGGTGAGCAGGCATTTGGAGAACGGAGAAGCATGTGATCCATGGAAAAGAGACGGCAAACTGGTTTGTAATTAAGGATTTAAAATTCACTCGTCACCGTGCTGATTAATGGGGCTAAACAGGCGGACATGCTGCTCTACCAGAATGTCAGAATAACATATATAAATGCACAGTAGGATGCGGATTCTTGAGATTATTTTAAAACATCTTAGTTGTGATAATAAATTACCGGTAGTTAAAGATCGCCTTGGTATCGGCGTAGGAAAAATCTAAATCATCCTGTCACTCGTCCATATACAATTTGACATATACAAGTCGATAGCCAATCCGGACAACTCTAGTGGATGGTAACGTTTCAAACTGTTACGCTGTCAAAAACGCCCAATCTAAGTATTTCCCTTTCGCAACCGTCTCAGCATGAGCCCAGTCATCTCCATCGTCATGCTACTGCTGTTCGCTAGCAACATTGCATCATGGGGCTAATTACAAGGCGGATTAGCCATGAAAATATTCTCAGTAATTCCATGGAAATCTAGTTATTTTACTTTTTAACATACCCTCCAATATACCAGAATGTTGTCTGGGAGGCGTCATCTGTTGACAATGACTCTCCAAACCAAATTTTATGGAAATCAGGCCTATAGTTGTTGAGCTCTAGCTGCACAGATCAACAGACAGACCAAATGACTGATGTACCATAGGCCATGGAACAAAATAAGATAAATAGAAACACATCAAGACACTTGCAAGGGCATGCTATTGGTAAAGTATGTAAATCTTGCTCCAGCTAAGGAGAAACATTTCCCATTTTTACAGGGTAAAAATGTTTCATAATCCTGATTTTAATGCAGGTATCCAATGATATTTATGTAAAAGAAGATGGTGGGAGGTTTTGTTTATCTCCTGTTGGAAACTGCAAAACAGATAAACAGTGCTTAAGCCACCAGAAGATCTCGAATCTCAGTCCAATAAGCAAATCTATAATGTAAACTTTTCAAACAAAGAATCTCTGGTTCCTGCTCTATCTCCGAGTTTGTGAGTGGGTGTGGGATTATGTTTTTCACATGAATAAATAACTCAAAATGATTTCTGTTTCATGAGAGTCTGGGGTAAAGTAGAGTTAATGTTTGTTTTTTTAATAAACACTTTGACAAGTCTGTTCTGTTTTCCTCTCAAATCCTTCAGGTACAGTATTTCCTTCACAATAACAAATACCTGCACCTATCCTTTCTTCCTGTTGGCTGCAGAGTATCCACATATAACTATGTTTTAGGTAACATGGGGCAGGATGCTCATCACCGTGTAATACAACCCACCGGGGCGGAGTTCACTTCTCGGGGAAAACAAAACCTTTCACCCTTTCAAAGACTTTCACCCAGGAAATGTGTATTCCTTGAGAGTATTTTAGTCCAAACCACGATCTTTTTCCTAAACTGAACTAGTAATGTCCGCCGAAACAACTGGTAGCTCGCAGTGCTCTGTATCAGGTTCAAAGTCACCTCGGGTTAACAGAACCACCAGCTACCGCTGATACGATGGCGCACCATGCGGAGCACCGTAGCCGGTGTCGCAAAGCTCTGTAGCGGCTAAACACATCTACTAACTTCCGCTGATACGAACGAGCTGTGACGGATGTCTGTTGCCGGCATCACAAAGCTCTGTAGCTGTTACAACAACTAACAACTGCCGCTCGTCGTCAGTGAGCTCGGAGCCGGCCACTGTAGTCGGCATCCCGTGACCAGCTGGCGCTCGCCAGGTTTTTGTAGGATATCATAGGTGTTGGTGTGCATAAATTTTTGTACAATATCATACGGACTACTTCATTGATGAGAATGAAGTAGTCTACAAGTGGTTCGCTCCTTGAACACTTTTCCCAGACAAGTCCAGTATATGGGGATTTTTATATATGGACAAACTCTGGTAAATGTTGGTGAAATAAAGTGGCAGAAAAAAATCACACCAAACTATAAAATCCGAGCCACGAATGTACTGTCTTTCCTGTAGACTTGTATCCATGTCTGAGTCCCAGGGAAGAGCATCAGGTGTCATGAGTTTTTTAGTATGGAAAGTTGTTGAGCCTTTGAAGATTATCAGACCCCAAAATTTGGACTGCTGTGTTAACTGGCTGAAAAATACTGACTGAAATGTATTGTCAGCAGAGAGATAGGAATCATTCAGCATATTGACATGCAGCATTCCGGTGTCTCTTGAAACATAAATTCTGCTCACGAAGAGACATATCCTTGAGAGCATGTCTGTGGTTTTAGAAGACAGATCTCTGTCCAGTTAGGCATACCTTAAATGTGTGGCCATTGCTGTAAATGTAAATGGACTATATTTATATAGCGTTTTAGCATTTAAAATATGAATGAGGATAGTGATAGTGAGATACGAAACAGTGAAGACGTTTTGTTTCTCTTAGTCACTCTCTAGCTCGCTCGACCAAAGAATTCTGGGAACATAGGGCTGTGGGAACATAGGGCTTTAGGACCATAGGGCTGTGGGAACATAGGTCTGTGTGAAGATAGGGCTGTAGGACCATAGGGCTGTGGGAACATAGGGCTGTGGGACCATAGGGCTGTGGGACCATAGAGCTGTGGGAACATAGGGCTGTGGGACCATTGGGCTGTGGGAACATAGGGCGGTGGGACCATAGGGCTGTGGGACCATAGAGCTGTGGGAACATAGGGCTGTGGGACCATTGGGCTGTGGGAACATAGGGCTGTGGGACCATAGAGCTGTGGGAACATAGGGCTGTGGGACCATAGAGCTGTGGGAACATAGGGCTGGGGGACCATAGAGCTGTGGGAACATAGGGCTGGGGGACCATAGAGCTGTGGGAACATAGGGCTGTGGGACCATAGGGCTGTGGGACCATTGGGCTGTGGGAACATAGGGCTGACCCCAAATGATACAAAGCGAAATGACTTTAAAAAATTGGTGTGTTATTCATACGCCATATCGTGAGATTAGGCCACTCATTGTACCAGTTTACTTGTTGTCAGACCTGCAGGAAACTGAAAAAACTGCAGTGTTCTGGCTATTGGCTCAGAACTTGTAAATCAATACGAGGAAAGGCTGCACTCAAAAACACACACACACACACACACACACACACACCAAAGCTCAGGATGCTGTTGCTGATGAGGAAGCTCTAAGCTTCCTTTTACTATTCTGGAGTACAGCTCTACAAATCCACCCAATATAAACACCCCCCCCCCCACCCTCCCCCAACACACACACACACACACACACACACACACACACACACACATGTTGAACAGAGGTACAAGTAAACAAGTTCATACAAACACACACACACTCACACACACCTAAAACTATGCACTTATACAGCACTGCAGCTCTAATGAAATCCCCTTCCAATTTAATTAGGTGAGATGTGGAGAGAGTTTTTTGTAGTTTTCTCTCGGCCCATTCTGACGACACACAGCTTGTGTTTGGTCTGGCTTATACCTGAACAAATATCTCACACACTCACACACCAATGCTTTTAGCATGAACAGGTCCGCAGGAAGTTAGAATTTCTTGATCAATAATTTCTTTCTGTCTCCAACCAACCTTGCCACCACATCCAGCACACGCTTTCATAACTCATTTTCAATTCTCTCTCCCTCTGTTGCTTTTCCTCTTTTTCTCCTGCCGGTCTTTCATCTCACTCTCTTTTCTACAGTATGGGAAAACCTGGTTCCTCTCTGTGATAGATGGTTAACTCACGGCTGATTCTGAATATTTCATGTACAGTATCTTTTTTTTTTTGGCTGAATCTTCTCATCTGTTTTCTACAACTAAATCAATACTTGTGCTGTGTTTTTGTGTGTGTGTGTGTGTGTGTGTGTGATTATCCAAACTTCTTCAAATACCTGGATTGCTTGCATGTTGTTGCTTGCTGCTATGCATACCGTGCAACATCTCATTGATAATATCCCTGTTTGTCTGCTTCATTAAAGCTGCAGGAGGTAGAATAAATAAATAAAAAGATTTTGAAGTAGAGTGAGACCTCTTGCTGCAGCTCTCCCCTCTCTTTCCAGCCCCTCCCATCTTACGAGCAGCGGCTTCATACAGTAGGCTAATCATTCATTATATCCCGAAATATATATATATATATATATATATTCATTATTCTACGAGAATGAACATCCTGTTTTCTTTGTAAAGCCCTTTGAGATGACATGCTGTGAATCGAGACTTTAGTTACAGAAACATGAACTTTAACCGCAGTCTAGGCTAGGTTTAGCAGAAGGTTAGTCTGGATCAACAGAAGTCCATTTCCAGGATAAAGCCTGACATAGTCTATATCCTTGACTTTCCACTTCTGTGAATGCTCCATTGGCGACGGAAATTCCGCCGGATTTCACTCATTCATGCCAGATAATCGGTGCCTTGGCCTTTGTGTTGTAATTCTAAACTCTGGTTGATTTCTGAGGACTATGGTTAACTGCTCCTCAGATCTCTGCAGGGTAAATCCAGACAGCTAGCTAGACTATCTGTCCAATCTCCGCTAAGCCTGACATGGCAGGCTTAGCCTCTCACCTTCCGCTCTCTGTGTGCTGCCGTTCTCAAAATCCCTTCGCTATGGGAAACAATAACTTTCGAGCCTACTTGGTTCTTTTTTAGTGAATGACTGTAAAGATTTACAAAGAATATGTTTACGGTATTTTCTCTCTAACTGGGATGTTTTGGGACTGATTGGTGGGATTGCTGTGGATGAAGTACACACGGAGATACAATGGTAAGAGTCAATGAGGTTTAACCATGTATCAGCTAATTTAAATAGCTCACATTACTGTATTGTGTCAACAGTTAAGTTTTGTGTTCCACCAAAACAAGTTCCTTCCTGAGACTATTTAGCAGAGCCATTGTCAGCTTACAACAATTGGGATTGGTTTCAAGAAATGCAAACAACCCACAGCATTTTTTTTTCTCCTATCCCAGAATGTATGTGTGGTGTAGCCAGACCTCACTGCACAGCGCTGTGGAGATAGGTCCGGCAATGCGAGACTAGCAGAAGGCTAAACTACCGGATGGTCTACCACATTTCCTCTCACACCACCAGGCTAATGTTCTTGCTAGGCTAAAGGCTAACGACGACAGACCAGAGGCCTGTACTACGAAGCAAGATTGGGCGTTAACGAGGTAACTTCAGGTTCAACCCAGGGTTTTGTGTATCACGACGGTTGGTCACTTGTTACCGGGTTCAATCACCGTGGTAACTTGTGCTGAACACCTATCCTGGTCGGGAGCAGGTTATGTTCGAGATTAGAGATCAACCGGTGTTAAAGCACCCCCTACTGACCAATCAATACTCGATTGATAACGGCGTCACCGTTCTTAGAAGATATGGTGGAGCTTGGTGCGCGGAGAGAGAGAGGTGCACTCAGAAAAGTTTAAACATTTAGAGACGACAACCCCGTTAACATTCCATGATGGGTATTGTTATGAAAGATTTTCAGCAGAGGGAATTATGTATAGACTATTTGTCGGCTTCTTGAGCCGTGTGTTGCCAATGCGCACATCGGTTTGAATTATGTTTTCTAATATTTTTTATGATTTTTTTTTTAAGTTACATACATTTAAATAGAATCAGTTTTGTAATGGTATCGGTTTTTGTGTCAATATATCAGTTCAGTAGAGTCAAATTTCCACAGTAGCAGCAATGTATCCAAGGTGTTTACGTTACCAGGGTAACGCATAGAGGAAGTGATATCCCCAACGCGAGTGACAACGCCCTGAACTGCTACAACCATTACTTCTAGTCATAGTTCCACTTTCTTTATTGTTACTATAACTGCCACTGTTAATCATTCCAGCTGCTATAATTATGAATCATATTTCTCTATATCTGTATATCTGTATACTGTAAGTGTCTGTGTCCCAACCAGCAGCAACAGAGCCCACCAAGAGCCTGGGTCTGTCCGAGGTTTCTGCCTAAAAGGAAGTTTTTCCTCACCACTGTTGCACCAAATGCTTGCTCTTGGGGAATTGTTGGGTGTTTGTAAATTACAGAGCGTTGTCTAGACCTACTCTATCTGTAAATTGTCTTGAGATAACCCGTTATGATTTGATACTGTAAATAAAACTGAAAATTGGAATTGAAATATCTGCGTTGGTGACGTTGCAGGGTGTAACAAATGGAGGAATTTTGTTGAAAGAAGTTCACTTTTAAACCGAGATTCCCTAACCCTGTGATGCCTGAATTTATTCACAATTATATAAACAAATTTATTAAGTGTGTTTCTGGCTCCAAGCTGATGCTAAATTAAGTTGAGATTGTTAATTTGTCTATAGCTTATATAGAATAATATAAATTTAGGTATGATGCAAATTAGCGACAACAGGCATTCATGGTAAAATATCTTTACAAAATGGTAAAATTAATAAAAGACATTTTCCCATCTCACATATGTAGATTTTATTCATGTCACAAAGTAACTGACAAATAAATGAATCTTGACAACAGCAAGAAAGAAAACACTCTCCTACACCCTAACATTGACACTAGTCTTTTTAGGGTTAGGGTTAGGGGTTAGGGTTAAGTGGTTAGGGTTAGGGTTAATTTCGCTTCCGTGAACTGGATGCAGTTCCCACTCCGACCGGTCCTACGAGAAACCAGTGCGTGCAAAAGGTTCCTAGGTATGTATCGAATGTAAACAAACCGGCATTGGGGGAATACACACGCTATCTCGCCTGCAGTCGGAATGGAAGGGGTTTGATGCAAATTAGTGACAGTTGGCGTTAAGGGGTTAAATAGGGAGCAGGGAGTAGGGAGAACTGTTTATGTACACTGTGGATCGGAACTCAGGCACAGACTATGACTTTACCCCATTTTTACATATTTATCCATATCCAATTTTAATGTTCTTCCTGCGTTTAGTGTTTGACAACAGCCTCTACATTTTTTTTTTAAAAGATTACATTTAGTTCAGCTGCTGTTTTTTATTTAGTTTCTCCATGTTCTCTCAGGGTGTCTGTGCTGTGGGACTGCATTTGGAAATAGTTTGTCCATTGTTAGTGCTTAATGTCCTGGTTTACTGTTTGATTTCCTCAAGTGCTGTATCCAACTTTCCCCACAGGGACAATGATGTTGCCACTGCAATAGTCAATGTATATACAGATAACAAGCCTCTCTATCTCTCTGGTGATACAACAGGAGCATTTCTTTCTCATTTTGCTCTGCTCCACCTCTCCGCCCTGATGAAGCTGGAAGTCGTTCTGGTGTGTGCGAGTGTGAGAGGCCCTAATGGCTCCAATGGGAGTGACACCAAACTGGCTTTGATAAATAGTTTTTAAATTACAACATAATTTCATTTAGGCAGCAATTTCCACAAGACTCCTACAGAGAAGTGATTCAGGCAACAAACGCATGCACGAGCGCTCTCACACACACTCATGCAAATGTGCACACGCATATGAAGCCAGAATCATCCGCTTTGGCGCGGATAGTGTTACATGACCTGCAGCCCGGAGGCTAACCAAATTACCGCCTCCAAACTACTAAAGTGGTCATTAAGGACACTCTCTCGATCTCTCTCTTTCTCTCTGTCTCTTTGTCTCTGTTTCTCACTCGCTTTCTTTTTTTCATCATGTTCTCTAACCTTTTTTCTTCATTTTTCTTAATTACGTTTCTTAATCTATTTGTTGTCCCTTTCATGTTTTCGCCCACTCTGGTCTTCCTCTTTCACACCTTCTCTCACTTTGCTTTTCTTTGATCCCTCTCTTTTTTTCTGAATGCAATTTGGTCTAATACCTCCGTCTGCATCTCTTCTTTTTCCTCTTCTCGGTCCATCCCTCTTTCTGCCTTGGTGGGTAAAAGCGTTATCATTGTTGCTCATCTCGGTAGTACTGCACAGATTGTCAGCTGTGCATCATTACACACACACACACACACACACACACACACACACACACACAGCATCACACTCCTTCACTACATGGGCATTATTGAGTAATGCTGCACTCATGCTTTCACACACACACACACACACACACACACACACACACACACACACCAACGCTGTGTAATATCAGTGATGAATGTCTAAATGATCTGTAATTATCCGAAGCCCTAAACCTTGTTAGCCTTGCCACTCCCTGATACACACACACACACACACACACACACACACACCTGGGATACACAGACACACACACACACACACACACACACACACACACACCTGGGATACACAGACACACACACACACACTTGGGATACACACACACACACACACACACACACACACACACACACACACACACACACACACACATTTATTTGGGTGCTTCAGTTGTGAAAAGAGAGAAAAGTAACTTGAACTTAGTTATAAAAATATACGTGAAGCTCTACCTTCAAACTGATGTTTCAGCACTCCCCTTCAGTATAAACACATCCTGAGAAATGCTGTCATTATACTTGAACGCCATTTGAAATCCATGTGAAAGTGCTGACTCCGTCTTATTTGTCTTAGCAAAAGATATGAAACCCTGCATTCACTATGAAGCAATTTGTGAAACGTCATACATGCTTTTATCACATTAACTGACACATGCACTAGAATGCAGTGTTCCCCCCTCCTCAGCCTGCACCAGTTCACCCCCAACTCCACCACTCTGCTGTGAGACCTTTTACCCAACAAATAATAGCAGTTACAGCCTCTTTTGTTCCAGAGATTACTTTTGAAGTGCACTGCACCATATGGCTTTCCTTGGAAAATATATACAAAATAGCTCTTTCAGTAGTTTAAGCCCTTGTTGACTATACATCTGCCCACGCTTAAACTACTTAAACAGCTATTTTTTGCTATATATATTTGTGTCTGTTTTGCTATTTATTGTTAATTCTTATTAATGATTGATATGTTTGTCTGTATGTATGCACCCATTCACCAAGGCAAAATCCATCCATTGTGTGTATATAAGACATGTTGTCCTGTGACCACTGGGAGGAGCCTCTGTTCCGCTGAGCAGTGACCACAGGCGGCCATGCTTTAGTCATCCTGTTTTCTGGCGTCTGGAACTCTCAGAGAAGCAAATGAATGCATCGTTGTCTTGTGTTGTCAACGTTGGCCTCGTTTGTTTTTCTGATTTTTTTTGGGGGGGGCTTTTTTTTCCTTTGTTTGATAGTGACAGTGGATAGACAGGAAAGGACGGAGAGAGAGAGAGAGTGGGGATAACATGCAGAAAAGGGCCACGGGTCGGATTTGAACCCGGGCCGCTGCAAAGGACTTATGGGGGCACACGCTCTACTGGGTGAGCTAGTGGTCATCCTTGCAATTTTTTTTTTTTTTTATATCTAGAGCTGAAGCGGTTAGTCAATTCATTCATTTCTTCTCAAATATTTTTTTCTTGAGCAGTTATATTTCCCATATTTTACATTTTTATATTCATAACCTTTACATTTGCGCCTACAGCGTCGGAGTTATTAGACGGACAAAAGGTAATAGGCACAGGAGTGATATTTAAGCAGGATAATGAACATAACAAAGACCTATGAGAATAAGGAAGGAAACAAAACAAAACCAAATATATGAAAAAATAAAATCTGAAACAAAAAAGGGTGGGGGGGAAGACCCCCTCGTCAATTTATTGACTTAATGATCACCAGAAACCTTCTTCTATTTTTGACATTGATGAACCATTTACTACGTGCTACTGTAAAGTGAACATCTGTGGTCAAACATAACAAGCTATTTGATTTTAACCACTTCAAAGACATCTGAGCTTTAGGAACGTGTGCTCTGCAATTATGATCTAGACCACACGGCTGATTGTGTAATCCATAACCTCGGAGTCATCTCCGACAGCAAACCTCACTTCTGAACACGCTGAAGGGGACGGTCTAGAGAAAGTGTAGTTGGAGTCAGAATTCTGACAGCCTGAGGGCCTAAGGTTCCAGAACAATTAGATCCTCTTCAACGTCAACCAAATCCCCAGGACCGCCTTCTTCCACCCCAAAAACGTCGCCCGTCTCCACCCAGAACTCACCTTTTTGGCCCCACAAAGCTGTCGGGACCCCACAAGTATACTGGACCCCCCACAAATATAGTTAAACAAGCCCATACACACACACACACACACACACAGGTGGTTATCTATATGAAGTTCTTAAAGTGATGGTTCGGAGTAATTTACCCTAGGGTCCTTTGCACCATGACCTCGAGCCAAACACCCCCCCAGAAGCTTTTTTCACCTGGGTCTAACATTGGGAGAGGTAGCGTAGAGTAGCGTTAGCAGCTGAATAGCTTAGCGCAGGGGCTAATGGACCCACGTTTGTATCTCGTAAATGACCCCACTAATAATGCCCGAAATGATACCAAAGGTCTAATTTAGTACAAATAGATTATGTACTCATAAAACGTTGGATTGGAAAGTTTGTAAGTACACCAGAAGTTTATGAACACTTGCCTGCTCTCTTCTGCTCTCTGTTGCTGCTGCTACCTGCAGTTAGACGAGTGCTTAGGGCCGTCTACAAATTACTACACCGAAAAGAGATACAACAAAAATATTTATTAATTTAATGATTAAATAAGGTAATGTCTCCAAACTTACCTCAATTATTACTTGTCTCCTGCTAGTTATATTACAGCACTTACTTTAAAAAATAAGTTAAATTAAAAAATATTTTTCTTGCATCTCTTTTCCGTGTTGTAATTTGTAGACGGCCCTAAGCACTCGTCTTACAGCAGCAACAGCAACAGAGAGCAGAAGCCAGCAGGCAAGTGTTACTTACATAATACTTCTGGTGTACTTACAAACTTTACAATCCATCGTTTTATGAGTACATAACCTATATGTACTAGTATAGACCTTTGGTATCATTTCGGGCATTATTAGTGGGGTCATTTACCAGATACATCACTGGGTCCATTAGCCCCTGCCCTAAGCTATTTATCTGATAACGCTACTCTACGCTACCTCTCCCGATGTTAGACCCAGGTGAAAAAAGCTTCTGGGGGGGTGTTTGGCTCGAGGTCATGGTGCAAAGGACCCTAGGGTGAATTACTCCGAACCATCACTTTAAATGGAAGTGGCTCAAAATCTAGATCTGCTAAGGTGGACTTTAACAAGTGTAGGGAGCCCTGAACATTAAGACATGGATACCCAACCCGAGTCCGACGGGACCCGACGGGACCCGACGGGACCCAACGGGAGCCGACGGTACCAGACTTGGTCACATCAGCGTGATAAGGCATTTGTTGTAAAATGGTGCTGCATGTGTGTGTGTGTGTGTGTGTGTGTGTGTGTGTGTGTGTGTGTGAAAGTGGGCAGAAGAGAAATAGAGTAAGAGGAAGCAGACGTGTTGTAGGCAACCAGAGCAGAGTTAGTGGAATAAGTTTAAGTTTTGTAGCTACACAGTGTGTGCGGTGTCCGAAATAAACCCCAGACTGAAAGCCAAGTTCAGTCATTGTCTCACCAGAAACGGGATTTTAACCCCAACGTTACTCATTTTATAACGTGGGCCCTGGAGGTAACGAGTCTCCCCTGGTTTTCTGATCACGGTCGGAAATGAAGCGATCAGGAGAGGTTAACACGGAACATTTTAACAGCTTATTAACGTGCGCTTGTTGCCCCGTGTGAGCTGATGCCTCATCTGTCGACATTCCCGAATGCCTTCCTACAGTTGCTTAGTAAAAGCTGGCTTTCGAAACAAAAAAATAGCCTACATGTGTCATTAGTATGAGTATAAAAGTATAAAACAGGCTTGGGTCGGGCTCAGGCTCGGGCCGGGTTTGGTCACGGCTCTGTCGGACGCGGGCCGGCTCGGACAAAAAAATTTGGCCCGATCCGGACTCTACTGTACATGCATGGGTCTCATACCCTCTTTCCACGTACATGGTTATTTTGAAAAAAAGACATTTCCCTTCATTTGTGCCCTTCGTTTACACGCAAATGGAGAACGATTCTTTCTTAAAACTCCGGCCAGAGTGGAGATTTTGGAAAACTTTCTTTGCATGTTTGCATGTAAACTGAGACAAACGGAGGTTTAGGCAGCCGACGTCACAGTATTTAACAGGAGCTTTACGTCCTGGTCAGTCCATACGAATGATGCTCCTGGCTCCATCTTTGTTCAAAAGAGAAAGAGGAAGTGATTCGTTGCTGTTGTTGCTATTTTCGGGATTCTAATTGGCTAACGTGGGCTTGAGCTTCTCGTTACACTGCCACCTACAGGTTTGGCATGCTCTTGACGGCATATATACACGGGTTTGTGTAAACCAACACTTTTCTGAAAACAGACAGGTTTGCACAATGTTATTTTTGGAAACCGGGAGGGTGAAATGTCCGTTTATGAAAATACCCAGCCACATGTAAACGTATTCTGAAACAGAGCAACATCATCTGTATTCGAATGTGTTCCTTTTCAGCAGAGCATTTACTGTAGAAAGAAACATTTGGCATGACAAGTTTTTGAAATCACTGGTTTAGGACTTTGTACCTGGTTGTGTGAAAAACACAAGATTGCGGCTAATGCAGGACCTGTCTTAGTTGCTAATCACTTTACAAATTTACAAAAATTACAAAAAGCCAAATGGTCAACACAGTCTAACTCCCATCCCTGTCAGGTGCCTTTGGCGTTTGTTATTGACGCAAAAAGTCTCCTTTAACGTCATATTTAGACACACTTGATCAGGACTCTTGGCGTCACTTTTTGACGCTCTGGGTCGGGACGTACGTTAACTGACATGTGGCACAAGAACGGGACAGTTAGGGTTAGGAAAAGATGGTGGGTGGGGTTACAAAATGTGCGTTTCAGTGACATGCGGGATAAGAACAGGTCATGAACCCTGGTCTGCTGGGTGAAAGTCCTGTGATGTTTGATCCATCCACCCCCCCAGCCAACCTCCTTATGAGTATTTTAGGTCTTTTCATACTACTCTCTACTGTTGTCTCTCTTAAAGCAACACCAAAGCACTTTTCCTCTTCAGTCCCCCTACAAGTTGGAAGGGGAATTGCCCATTACAGTTTCTTATGTCTCATTCAAACTAAAGATCCGCTACCCGATCTGGCAAACTTGCATAGTGCGCTTATAGCCAATAGAGGGTCGCAAAGCGAATGAAGAAGTGACGTTCACCCTGTTACGAGTTGATGAACCACTGAAACGATTTTGGAAACATTTATTTTAAGTTACAAAAGAATCTTTGGTGTTGCTTTAATACTACGTCATCTTACAGCGCCACAGTGGAGCTGCTGCTCTGCCCGGTACATTCAATCCAGACGCTAAAGGGGGATTTTTGTGTCGGTATCTGATGCGGAGAGACACTGACCAAGCATCAGTATTTTACCAGTTGGGAGTGAGAACGGGTTGAAATGGCACATAGTGAAGCTGTTTGTAGTAGTAGTAGTTGTTGTTGTTGTTGTTGTTGTGGCCACTGGACATTTAAAAGAGTAATCCAGCAATTTCGTATTGCAGCTCCATAAAGTCACTTAGGTCAGCTTTAAAAAAAAAAAAAGAAAAAAGGAATTGTCAAAATCAGAGCAGCAGGCCCAGATAATGTGACCTGTACATGTACATGTACACAGCCTGAATCACATTTCAATATCACTGGCCTATACTACACCTATACTGTACATAACAGAATGCACCTGTATGAAACCTTCCTTTCCTGGCAAACGCCCATGCCTTTCAAACTCTGCAGGCTGCCCCTGGAAAAAATAAATAAAACCTCATTAATGTAATTTCACTGTGGGAATCCTTCAAACCATTTAGTCTCCCTTACTGTTGTATGTCTGCCAGAATGAACTCGGTCCAAATGTTCAGTTGAAAATATTCATTCATATGCATCAAAGAGAAGGAAAAATCATACATTTTTTAAAGAAGAGGAAGAATTACATGCTCTATCCTGGATTACATTATAGGTTCCCCAGTGTAAAACAAAATATATTCAAATGAGTGTCAGACAGCAGTGACTATCTGAACTCATCTCCCTGTATTCAATAACCCAGAGGGTCACGTTCGCTTTAACACAGTCAATTACCCACACCTTCCATCCAACAACTCTCAAGGAATACCTCCACACATATTCACACACACACACACTCAAACACACACACACACACACAAAGTGGAGCACTTGGGGAAATAGTAATCAGCAGATTGCCACTGGTAATTCTCATGATATTGTATGCAAATAAGATATGTCGACTTGGAGCTGTAAAATCCCACATATGCTGCAAACAGCCGTGGGCCACAGTCAGCTCATTACATGCATTGTAAACACATTTTACAGCAATGAGTGCTAAAGAAACTGACTGTAGGAGGTTTGTTCTCATCAGACTGAACAGCTCAGCAGAGAGACAGCCACATTAGCCATGTTTCCATCCGCATGTTTTGATGCAAATTAAGTCAGCCAATAAAAAAAAAAAAATAAATCCCTTATGGATCAGTAAAATTGAATTTCATATTTCCATCTCATCCGATTTTCTCTTAATTGGTAAATGTTGATGGAAACATCATGAATTGCGATTACATTTTAGGTCATTTTATGGTTGCAACCCGCCATAAAACGAAGAAGTTTTTCTTTGCAGACATGCTGGGGGTCAACAAAGAAAGATATATTATTTGATTTATGAGCGAAACATAGAGGCTATGTTAGATAGCTGCCTTCTGGCATTTACGTGCATCTGCATCATCATAGCGATGTTTTGATAGCATTGCTGTTGTCTTATTATAGCTTGATATGTCGCTATCAGCTGGCACATGAGCACTGTTACAACTTGTGTAATATTAATCATTTGTAGGTAGAGACAAACTTTGTTTGCAAATGTTAGCTGGACTGTTAGTTGATTAATGACAATTAATTAAAACACCTTAAAATGTCTGAAATCTATTCAATATACCAATTTGACCGCAAAACAGCATGTGACGTCATTAGGCACAGGTTTTTTATTTGCTTTAATGCCATTGGATGGAAACACACTTGTTTTTAGCAAACTTCAGATCATTTGGAAAAGTGGATTGGATGGAGCTACAGTTCGTTCCTGCTACGAGCACAGCAAAAATCATAATTCATAATAATTAGTTAATTATCATAATTAGTAACGTTCTACTCAGATATACTGCAAATGCCCCAATAGCTACCCTCATTTACCTCGGTTAAACTACTGTCAATGACAGTTTCCTTTTCTGCACAGATATTTCATATTAAAATCGTTCCGCAAGGTCAAAAGACACAATTCCTCCTATTTCTGGTATGCTTGTAATGTAATGTCATTGACAGTAGCTTACCACTGATCCAAAGAATGGCATTGTATAATACAGCTTTGTATTATACAAGTAATGATAGAAGTCATCCACCCACTATCAATGTGTTTTACAGAACTTGTGTTTAAGAATTTGCAATCAGCATTCAAAATCATCTGACGGCTCTCCACTTCCTCCTCTGTAGAAAATAAATAAAAAAAATAAATAAATAAAAAACACAAACCTTTTAAAAAGCTGTCAATCAAAATGTACTTGTCGGGCTCGGGCCTTATCGGGCCTAACTTTTAAGGCCCGATTACAGCTCTAACACCAGTGCTGTGTGTGTTGTCATGTCCAGCCAAATGACCTCTCCTGGGGCAATGGCTGCTCTCTTTGTTTTATGACTTGTTATAAAAGTGCCATCCAGTGAACAGCAGGACTCTGTAGTGGCCTTTACATTGGGACAGATATATGTATGGCATGTTTGTGGGCTTTCTGTTTGCTGTGGGTGTTTGAACAGTTTCAACTGAAACATGCCCTGACCACCAGCAGGCCACATAATGACTTCACAAACATATATGACTGGTTCACCAGCAACAGGAACAGGGTTGTATTTGATAAGAAAACGCAGCAGAGGTGATCCAGTGGTGGGTTTTTTTAAAGCACTGCAGAAAATCTGCAGAAAATAATCGTTTGTCACCGCCCTAACTTCAAGCTTTGAGGCTACCAAGAACCTTTAGTACTTGAAAGAATCATATACAATGCTTGAGGAACCATTCCCTAAATAAAGAGGTTCTTCAGTTGGTGATGCCTCTTTGAAGAACCATTAAAGAACCATTATTTTTCTATGTGCAGGCACAGGAGCAAGGCCATAATGTAACACATTGTATGATGTTTGTGTCTTACGCTCTGAGTTAGACAGTCAGCGTCAGCAACAGACTCTCACCACATGACAAGCACCATGGCCAGATTAAGCTGCTCGGGAGCAAAAATGAGCTGCTGGGCCCCTGCTAACCCCCCGCACCCCCACGTTTCCTGTGCAAGAATATTCCCTGGACACAGACTTGCTAGTCTGGCATTGCCAGACCTTCCTTCACAGCGCTGCAAAGGAGGGGCTGGCTAGTCCACACAGCATTCCTACATGGGAGAAAAACGTGCTCTGGTTTATTGGCATTTCTTTAAACCAATCACAACTGTCTAAGCACTGGACGGAGCCACTGTGCCGGTGCAAAATAGCCTCGGGAAGGAACTTGTTTTGGTGGAACATGTGTACGTTCAAAAGTTGTTTTAGTCGTGCAACAGAAAACTCAGATTGGACAGATAGTCTAGCTAGCTGTCTGGATTTAACCTGCAGAGATCTGAGGAGCAGTTAACCACAGTCCTCAGAAATCTTTAAAGTTTAAAATGCCAACACAAAGAAAGCGGAAGGAAACGGACCTCCGGCCAAAATTAGGGACATCCAGCGGAATTTCCAGCGGCACTTGAACAATCCCGGAAATTAAACGTCATCGATATAGACTACAGACTTGCTGGCCCGTGATTTGATCGAATACTTATTTAGGATTGTGTAACAAAACTGAAATAATAAGGTCTTATAACTAACTGTGACACAGGGACCCTTTTTGAGACAGAACCAACAAAGAGATCAGGCAAAAAACAGGACCCCCTCCCCCCTTCAGGGTCCCATAATTTCTGTTGATATTCTGGCTTTATTGGTGCATATTCTCAAAAAACATTTCAACAAGATTTACCCACTTTATTGGTAAAGCAGCATGTTAATGAAATGGTACACCATGTGCATCGACAGATGGTCACCAGGAGTACATGCCTTATTATAGACGATAAATGTTAATTAATGTTATCTTTGTTCATCCATTATCTTCTATCTCATATCAAAGCATGAATACAGATGTGGGAGTGTCCATGTGTAGCACCTCTACCTCAAACTGTTGAGTATGCTCTGTTAGAGACACTCGCAAGATGAAGGTGAGGGGTCACAAGTCCAGTTCAGACCAAAGATTGGCGACAAGATGACTTGAAACCTGTTGGTTCACACCAACAGGACTCATAGCAATGACTCTTTCTACTTCCGTCCTAACTTCCGACTTCCAGGCTTTTTGTAAATATATAATTTGTTTTGTCTAAATATGAATGTGGATAACGTATAGTGAGCTGCTTGCTACAGTTACATTTCTAGTGATGAATCGGCGAAAACACTTCATTTCTCTGATTCACGGCTTTGTCTGCTGCACTCCCTCTCTTCAGTCACTCTCTAGCTCGCTCCACCGCACGTGCTCGCGGGTGCACGTTGAGCCTCCGTTAACAGTTTGTAACCGAAATAAAATGGATTATGGATCATTTTATCATGGCTGACTTTACAAGATGACTTCTCTGTTGGCTGTTGAAACAGGTGACGTCCCGTACTTTCTAAAACCAGGCTCTGGAGACTCGACCAGCTGAGTCACAGCCACACCATCAGCTGGTTGGAGTCGAGCTGAGTTGGGCCGGTTCAGACCGCTGCAACTTTTCTCTGAGATGTTCTGAAAACGGTTTCGCCTCGTCGGGAATCTTTGGTCTGAATTGGACTTTAGGGCACTACGGTGGGAGTAGCTGTTTTTTTCCTGCCTCTAAAAACTGTTGAATTATTTACCTGCACATAATCAATAGAAGGAAATGAAACTCTCTAACATATTACAATTAAGAAATATATGAGAAATGATGATGGTAAGAGAGAGAAGTGGTTAAGAAAGAAATAAAAGAGCAGAATTAAAGAAAGAAAGAAAGAAAGAAAGAAAGAAAGAAAGAAAGAAAGGACAGGCAAAATAAAGACACACAAGAGGGAGTTAAGAAAGGGAAAGAAGGTAGGAAGAGAAAAGCAAGTGTACTGAGAGAGAAGGCAGAGAAAAGAGGCAGGGCTGAGGAATATACGAGGAAAAGCTCAGAGAGAAAAGAAGGGAGGACGCGGAGGATCGAAAGAAAAGATGGAGGAGAGGAATGTATGGATAGAAAAAACATGGAAAAGAGAGAAAGTTAGGAGGAGAGAAGCTCAGAGAGAGGGAGGAAGGTGAAACACTTCACCTGGTGTGTCTGTTTAACATCGGCTTAACACACACACACACACACACACACACACACACACACACACACACACACACACACACACACACACACACACACAGCCACATGGTAGGGACACTAATAAAAAGCCAATATGAGTACAAGAAAGACCAGAGCTTGGGGAAATGAGAAGCTGGACTCACACTTGATTTTCTCCTCCAGCGTTGTCCCCAATGTGGCCTATTGATTTGAGAGACGGATGAAAGAGTGGTGCTGCTGAGCAATATGGCTGCTGAGTGCTCGAGTGAGTGATGGAGAGAAAGAGGAGAGAGGAAAATCGTCAGAAAGGCACTGCACTGAAATTGAACTTTTCACACAGTCCTCTCGGTGTATTTCTCCACTGAGCTGTGCATGGCCAGTGCTCTCTGGTACATCCTTGAAACATTCAGCGTAGTTACTTTGAACCTTTAGCCCACCACTGGAATACATTAAATAAGATAGATGAAGGTTACAAAACATATTGACTGGGGTCCACATATTCTCATTGATCTCAACTTAAACTCCTTATAAAATCGACTTAGTTCTAAAGCGTGATTCATGCTTCTGCTTTAAATCTACGCTGTGGCTACGTACGTGGGTACGAGGAGACACCCACCCTACTCCGTCGTGACTTGGTAGCGTTGAATTTCCCCCGACTCATTTCCTGGTTCTCCTTCTCCATAGGACAACATGAAATCAAGGAGAGGGTTAACTTTTACTGCTACAGATTTCCCACCATGGTCAGAAAAAACAGGGGAGACACTTAGATACTCTCGCTATGACTCCAGAGTCGCTACTCACTCCGAAGCTAATTGCCGTCACTCTCTCACTCGCTTTACCACACACTCCACACGCACACACACAGGTTTATGGCACTATCTTTGTGGGGACCCGTCATTGACATAATGCATTCCTTAACCCTTACCCTCACCCTAACCATAACCTAATTCTATCCCTAATCCTAAAACCAAGTCTTAACCCTCAAACAGCCCTTTAAACTTGTGGGGTCCAGCATTTTGTCCCCACAAAGCTGTTGGGACCCCACATGTATACTGGACTTCCGGTTATGGGACCCCACAAATATAGTTAAACAAGAACACACACACACACACACACACACACACACACACACACTGGCCCTTCTGTTCTATTAATGAGATCAAAGCACACACCAACGCACAAGAATAAACTTCAGGCCGCTTACTTAGACTATGGCGAAAGCTCTGTGTGGAGCCTCCACAGAACCATGAATCACGTTTAAGGAAATGTATTTATTTCATGTAAAAGTGTTGAGTATGAATAGAAGAAAACCTCTTGACAACATGATTGGAACTGAAACATAACCATAACAATTGTTTTGAACATATATGTATAATCCATTGAGTTTCAAGAGAATTATTAGAAGCTATATATCAATAAGAATGTACACTAACCCATGCCAGCATCAGAAAACATTTGCAATTTAGATTAGTTGTTACTCTATTTTTAAGTGATAAATTCAAATAACTGTCAATCAGCCATATGTGTCTTTTCATTGAGAAATGTGTGTGTCTTCACCCTTTCATAATAAGGCTTTAGATGTCTGCACACTGCAGGTTTTTGGTAGTCTGGCTATCACCAGACCAACTCAATCTTTTAAGATTGAACATTAGTCTGGGGAGTCTGCTCAGTATTTTCTACTGCAGAAGAGGCGTGATCAACGGGCATAGTTCAAATGACTCTGTACTGGATAGTCCTTCAACCAATCAGAGCAACAATCTGGGTGACATAGCAGCGACAGCGGCATCAACGGGTTGCTGTGCTTCGGTGGCCGCCATGTTGAATGTAAACAAAAAGCTGCTTGCCGTCGCTTCTCTATTGCTTCTCTATCGCTTCTCTATCATCATCGTGTTAAACCCGCCAATAGCGCGCCAGGTGGATAAGCCAGTTTGTGATTGGTCCCTGCAGATTTGTAACGGAAGCAGGATAGAAAAATGTACAGGTTTCCAGCCTGAGCTGCAGGGAGAAATTAAATCGCCGGCAAATCACGCTGGGTTTACCCAGTCTAGGTTTTTGGGACAAATATTGTTGCTTTAGATGTGAATCTCATTTTGTTGTGTGTTTATATTATTGTTTTTTATATTATTATTTTTTTTATATTTGAAAAATTGGGTCACAAAAAAAAGTTGGGTGGCATTAGCTGCTCAGACACACAAGCAGCAAAGCTTTCAAAAATAAATAATTTAAAGTGAACTGATGGAGAGGGTGGCATCGCTGCTTGGTGTTTTCCCCTCTGTTGTGAACCTGTCAGTGTGAGTGGGGCTGCTTCTCTTCAGTCATCGGAGGCAAATTAACCTACATTAATTATTAATAGCTTAGGCTGTTTTAAACCCTGTAATTAATCTTTTGGGTGAAGGAGTAAACTATAGATTTGCTGAAGTAAGAAGACATGTAAGAGGACAGGGAAGGGAGGACACATGGAGATTATTCAATTAGCTTTAATTCCAGTAAGGATTAGCATAGCTAATTAGGGTGACAGCTAGAGGGAGAGTAACATTTACAGACACAAAATCATTTTAATTTTAATCAAAATCAGTTTACAGTTCTAATGTATCCTGAATAGAAATAACATGGATAGAAAGCCTATTTCCATTCAAATCAACATAGCAGAATGGTCAGAGCAGCAGGCATTTTACGTGTACCATTTCTGTGGTTTTGCAGTAACGGACAAACGAGCAATGGAGTAGTAACATTACGAGGCAGAGAGCTGGCTGCTAAACGATTCAACTTAGCTTCATGCTTCTTCCACACAAAGCACACTGCTATTGCCACGAGTGACAGCTTTATTCGGCTGGTTTTCTGTGAACGATGTGGCGAGGGGGTAACGTTAAGGCGGAGTTAGCAAGCTAACGTAACGTGGCTTGCTGGTTCCGCCGTGCTGGTTCCGCTGTGCTTTTATGCTGCATCGGTTATAGAGAATGAGCTGAACGGCTGGCTGGGTCTAACGTTAGTGGTCTGACCCACTGCTGCTGGGTCTAACGTTTGCGGTCTGACCCACTGCTGCTGGGTCTAACGTTAGCGGTCTGCTGACCCGCTGCTGCTGGGTCTAACGTTAGTGGTCTGCTGACCCACTGCTGCTGGGTCTAACGTTAGTGGTCTGACCCACTGCTGCTGGGTCTAATGTTAGTGGTCTGACCCACTGCCGCTGGGTCTAATGTTAGCGGTCTGCTGACCCACTGCTGCTGGGTCTAACGTTAGCGGTCTGACCCACTGCCGCTGGGTCTAACGTTAGTGGTCCTCTGACCCACTGCTGCTGGGTCTAACGTTAGCGGTCTGACCCACTGCTGCTGGGTCTGACCCACTGCAGCTGGGTCTAACGATAGCGGTCTGACCCACTGCTGCTGGGTCTAACGTTAGTGGTCTGACCCACTGCTGCTGGGTCTAACGTTAGTGGTCTAACCCACTGCTGCTGGGTCTAACGTTAGTGGTCTGACCCACTGCTGCTGGGTCTAACTGTCCCTCCTCCACTCCCTGCAACTCCGAGAAAATGTACACTGCAAAGCTTCATCAGTCTGTCTCTGTAACATTGAAAATTGACTTTTTGAATGAGGCCTTTGGGTAAGTAGAATTACTGTAAGTCCTGTCCCTTGACTGATTGTACTTTTTCAGCTTTTAATATTTTAATATCAGCACGGCAATGCTCTCCCAGGAGAGACGTCATTTGGCGCTCAAATGATGCTCGTATTTTGTTATCCCATCAGCCAGACCACAGTTGCAGAGTTGGCCTCAGTGAGGTGTGGACAGCATGCAGCCACAATCCGGACAATGTAATCATCTTCCCGCCACATGGGAGTGCCTCTCCCGAGCGAGAGCAGAGGGAAGAGAGGAGGAACACCGGGGCTGTGCTCACTCGTCTCCGCTGTTCTCTCACCAACAAAAGGGCGCCTCGTACGGGCCCTGCCACCATTAAAAAGATAATAAGATAAGATAAAACTTTATTGTCTGTTCACAGTACAGCTGCTCCAACAATCAACAGATAACAATAAAAACACAACAATAAAAAACATCTGTATGGACACACTTTTCCGCACACAGACAAACATACCACTGTGCTATTTTATCCGATCAGGCAGGTCGTATCGAAGTGTAAACTGTCGACACACGTGGACGCAGCTGAGTTCCGATCTGGCGCATCCGATCACAAACGTCACATTGAAAAGACAAATGTAACCACGGCCTCACTCATTAAGGTGGCTTTTTCTTGCAGTATAGATGGAAATAGATTAGAATCAAAAAAATTAATCATTTCCTGGGCCATAAAGAAATGTGTAAAAAAAAAAAAAAAAAGAAAAAGAGTTGCAGTAAGGGTATAATAAATCAAAACCTGGCCAATGGTAAGTAGAGAAGCACACCATGTCTCACACTGGGGTTCACAGTCAGACAGTTGGCAGAAGCATATGTCAGCCTCAGCAGCAACCTGAATAGAGAAACCATACATCTGTGCTGCTGCATGCAGACACCAGGAGACAATGCACTGCTGGATATATATATATCTCTTTTCTCCTAACTTTAACCTCTCCATCTGCCTCCGTCTGTCTTACTTTGTCTTCATTAATGTCCCTATTCCCACTCTTTTCCTCCATCAGAAGAATAGCGGTGAGACTTGCAGTAAGGCAACACAAAACGTCAATGATGCCAGTTTATTGTCTTTGTTGTCGCCCTGCGGGGAAACACTAGTTTGCATGCGTGGCTTTTAAAAAGGTGCCAGAGAAGCTGAAATTTACTGTTGAAAGTTTTCCGGGAGTGGGAGAGTTGCTAGTGCTCTCTCTCTCTCTCTCTCTCTCTCTCTCTCTGTCTCTCTCTTTGTACTGTCTGCTGTGGTCTGTTTTTTTTCTGCTTGGAAATGATGGGAGGTATATGCTGATTACATATCAGTCACAGTCTAACTCGGGCACACACACCTTTTCCTAAGTGCCCTGGGGGAGAAGCCTTGTCTTCTCCTGCTGATGCTTATTTTACAGCAAAGTCAGATGCTGTTGATACAGTCAACAGCTGTAAAAGTGAGATGAGTCAGCAGTAAAGACACTGACACGTACCAGCTGGGCAATGAGGATGGATGACTCAGGTGGAAAAACAAAGCAAGACAAGTTTGACTTTTGTTGAGAAAATGTTGATCAGGATCATCACCTTCACTTCCCGTGGAAACAAAAGAGTTATAAATTATGTTCAGTGGAATTAAATATATATCACACATAATACTTCATGCTGCACCTCACAATACTAAGGGACAATCCATAATTCATGTATCTATATATTTTTGTGCCTGGTCTGGTTGAATTGTGTCCCTAAGCACCATTTGCAAAATGACCCTCAAAATAGGCGGCGACTTCCGGGCCTGAAAAGTGAAGCCAATGTTGAAGTGTGTTTAACCTGCATTCTGTCTTATTTCCACCATGGGGCGACTCGACTGGCTGCAAAATGAAGTCTGTTTTAATGGAAGTGTATGAGAAAATGAGGCTACTTCTCACTTGATTTATTACCTCAGTAAACATTTTCATAATGAGTTTATGGTCTCATTCGCTACTTTCAAGTCTTCTTCATTATAGCATGATGTTTATTTAGTAAATGATGGTCCCGTTTATTTTAAATTAGAGGATAAAGCAGGGGATGCTTTAGGACCTGTCAGTCAGAACAGAGGCTTAGCAATTCTAACTATGGCACTGTGGACATTAAAATAGCTGTGAACTTGTTTTTGGGTGTTTTCATCTTAAACGTTGACCCTCTCACTGTGTGTTTTCACTTCATCAAAGTTAACTGAAACATTTTGGTTGCCTAGAAATGGTTTGTTCAGCATGTGGTAGCACCTTGCCGACCAAGATTAGTAGCTGGCGCTAGCATTAGCTGGTAGCTTAAGAGAAAGCTGTACATGCAGATGAATGGCACCAATACCCAGAGGTCTGCTTTTACCCGCCGGCAAAACTCCATTGAAAATAATAAAATTATATATATATATATATATATAATAATGACATGTGTACGCTAAGTTAGTCAATGGGACAACCTACCAAAGACTTTTGGTATTTCCCTTGACATAATCTTACAGAAGGAAAACAACAAGAATCCTCTACATTTCTTTTTTAATACCAAAGAGAGGAGAAAAGAGAAAGAGAGGCCATACATATTCACAGCCAGCAGTGATGAGGGCTGCGCTCCAAACATTACGCTCCCCAGGGAAACTCCGGACCACAATGAGACAGTTCCTCCCTCCTGTTGTTAGGCAGTTTCATTCTTTGATACTACTCTCCAGCCATGCATATTGCATGGCTCAGAAATACTTCTCTATATCATTAGTGTCGCCTACAATATTGTGTGTGTGTGTGTGTGTGTGTGTGTGTGTGTGTGTGTGTGTGTGTGTGTGTGTGTGTGTGTGTAACTAAATGTGCATAAATGTCTGTCGGTGTGTGTGTGTGTGTGTGTGTGTGTGTGTGTGTGTGTGTACAATATGTGCATATGTGTATCCTTTCATACATATCTGTGTGGATGTGTGTGTTTGTGAGTGTGCTCATAGGGATGCATGATGGGTCCGACACTCATGCAAACATCCATCATGTCCATGTTAAAGTGTGCAGGCCTTCATATGAATGTGTCACTGTTTGTATATGTGCACAGGGAACACACGGCTTATTTATGCACGTGTGTGTGTGTGTGTGTGTGTGTGTGTGTGTGTGTGTGTGTGTGTGTGTGTTGTCTGTACTTCCCATGCAGCGGGATGTAAAGTAGTAGCATTATAAGCACAATGCTGCCTCTAAGTAACTGCATGGAGAAGCCTTGAGGAGCTGACAACATATTAAAACCCATAAAGAAACACATCATCATGTTCAATAAAACAGATGCCTGATGCATTATGCATACCACATAACACTTGCACATGGACAATTTTTTCCTCCTTTTTTATCCCATCATCCCCCACTGTTCGCTTTCTCTCTCTCTCTCTCTCTCTCTCTCTCTCTCTCTCTCTCTCTCTCTCTCTCTCTCTTTCATAATTGTGCTGCAAGTTTTGTCTAATATGTTCATCAATACTGCAAGTCATTAACAGCATACAAACAGGGAGCAATGGGATTTATGGTACGAATTTGGAGAAACCGTAGCAGTAAGTGTGCACTCACAGTTTTTTCTGTTAATAGGTTTATGTTTTTTACATTACATTACATGTCACTTAGCTGATGTTTTTATCCAAAGTGACATACAATTGCTATATATCAAAGGTTGCACGCCTCTGGAGCAACTAGGTGTTAAGTGTCTTGCTCAGGGATACATTGGTTGATGTAACGCAGTGGGAATTGAACCTAGATCTCCCACACCAAATGTATGTGTCATATCCACTGTGCCATCACCACCTATTTTTATGTTCTTTAGGAATAGTTTCATCAAGAAGATAGAATTTTCTATCCCACAAGTGGTGGGGCAATATGGACACCTGAGAAATATGCCCATCTTATTTTAAAATATGAACGTCTCCACCCTTCTGATTTCAGCGTTCCTCCAGGTGTGGGACCTGCTGCAGGGAGTTGTTACCATTCAGTCCCAAGAGCATTAGTGAGGTCACGACTGATGATGGGCGATAGGCCTGGCTCATAGGTTGCTTTCACTCCTGCCTCGTTTGGTCCGTTTAAAAGGAACCCTGGAGCATTTGGTCGGATAGTCCGATAGTTGGTTTGGGCCGGTGTGAAAGCTCATCCTAACTCCGGTGCGGATCAAACAAAACAAACTCTGGTCCGCTTGAAAACGGGGGTCTTGGTTCGCTTTCTAGTGAACTAGAGTTCTGCCCCAAATACAAGAAGTGAACCAAAAACAGAGCATTTACTAGCCTGCAATTTCAATCTTGCCCACAATTTATGGACTTATAGGCTATATGATTTAAGGGATGATAACCTTCAGATCCATAAGCTGTTCTAAGCACACATCACTGGTCGTCTGGGAAAACCATTTCTTTATAGAGCTAGTTTTGTGCACGTGGACATTGTCATGTTGAAACAGGAAAGGGTCTTCTCCAAACTGTTGCATTGAGACTGTCCTCCCCTGAAAAACGCCCACATATGTTGTTTGTTCAAGCAGCAATTGCGACTTATATTTACGCTTACCTACTGATTACTCCTCCTCTAACTTTTGCCAAAGCACCACCATCATCGCCATCTTTATTCCATAGTAAGGTAACTCGAAAACTAGTCTCGCTTTGCCAGACCCTCTTCCAAAGCGCGCTGGAGGAGGGTATGGCTACTCCACACAGCAAGCCCTTGACTGATTACTAAGTGACAATACTGCAATTTCCTGTTGATACAGTTTATTTCTTTGTTGGTATTCCTCTTTTTTTGTACTTTCCTCTGATTTCTTTTCTTCCTGTGTCTCGCCAGTTCCTCTTCTGTTAATTTCCAACAAACCAGAATATATATATATATATATATATATATATATATATATATATATATATATATATATATATATATATATATATATATATATATATATATATATATATATATATAAAACAACAACAAAGAACAATGAATGGTAAAGCTTTGGCTATTCTGTAGGTTGAGTCACAATTGAAATTTGTATTTTATTATAAATTGTATTGTATATTTGAAAGTCCACCTCAGCCTGTGATCTCAGATTCCCTTTCTTCATCTACATGAGTCTGTGAGTGAGTGTGTGTGTGTGTGTGTGTGTGTGTGTGTGTGTGTGTGTGTGTGTGTGAGTGAGAGTGTGTGTCCGTGTGTGTGTGTGTGTGTGTGTAGTTTCAGCATTGTGGTAGGGGAGTGATGAATTGGTGAATGCTTGCAGTATCGAGGGTCTTATTAAATCTCTGTGAATGTGTGTTTGTGTACTAACAGGTGTTAGAGAAAGGAGCAGACAAAGAAATAAATAATGCAAACGGCGGGGGAGAAAAACTCTTAACAGAATAATACGGGCTGCTTCACTTTGAATCACTGCCACCAATCTGTTTTACTAACAAGACAGGCAAGGTGGCGGAAGGCCACACAATCAAAATCTTTCTTTCTGTCACACACACACACACACACACACAAACACACATACATATTTATGACAAGAATTTTAAGGGTTTTCCCACTGATTTATATTCATTTGTTCTTCATAGGGATAAGTACAAAATCAGGGGCTGCCTGTGTATTTATTTACACCCACGTACTTTATTTGCACTCACACTCTGTCATGCTGCACACAATTATGCATAAGCTGCGTCCGTCATGAATGTGTACACCGTTATACTGTAGCAGCACTGAATGATGACTGCCTTTGCACACACTCACGCATACAGAGCTACATATAGGCAGGATGAAGCTCTCCAGACCCAATCAGCAGAGAGTGATCACAGTGGACCCTTCAATCACTGATCAACACTGTTTGGACAAATCACTGTTCTGTCTGTCCCATCTGACTCTAAACGTCTCTTTCTTTTTCTTTCTGGTTCCATCATTTTATCTCTCTCTGTCAGTCAAATTCAAAATGACTCATTTTCCTGAAATTATTTATGAATGTTGATGTTAAGATATTACATATGGAGGCAATGTGATTGCCTGCAAAGTCAAGTTTTATTATAGCTAACAAGCATCAGTACATAATAAAGCCACTTTTCCAAAAACTCTTCATAAAGTCTGAATTACCAACATGCATCTTAGTCAAACAGTTCATCTGGCCTCCAAAACTCACTCCAACCACCAAAACACTTCATACGTGTCTCAAAATACGCTCTGTGGCCCAAAACACTGGCAACACCGCTCATTTAGAAAGCATTACTGTCACTTATAACTCACTGAGCTAAAAAACACTAACAACAGGGGAGCATTACATCAACGATGAACTTTTATCTTTGAAGTTTGATAAATCAAGTTCATGTTCCAGTTCCACTTTATTCATCCTTAGAAAAGGAAATTTAGTGTGCAGCAGGATGTCTAAAACACATACACAGAAAAAAAAGCACCTTCCCCCAAAACCAATGACAGAATCCAATTGGACAGTACACAAGTAAATCTGTCATAATGAACATGGACAGGAATAAGTAATCCACATACTGTATAAAAATTTCAAGAGATGTCAATCAAGTGAATTCAGCTTCCTAATAGCCACAGGAATGAAAGAACCCCTGGCAGTATTTCATAATTAGGGTTGGGCATCGTTTTGATTTTAACAATTCTGATTCCAATACCAATTCTTCCTTTTGTTTCCGGTTCTTATTGATTCTCCATTCTTTGAGGGGTAGAGTTGAAACAGGTACATTTGGAACCGATGATGGGATTCAAAACCCAATTTTTTCCAAACGGTTCCGATAGAAAAACGATTCCATTGAAATCGTAATTTGTGAAACAATTCCAAGTTGGAACCGGTTCTCGATGCCCAATCCTATCCATTATAGAATAAGAATAACACCTTTTCACTTCATTGATTTTACTAAAGTATATGTAACGAGAATGAATCCGAAATTTGCTTCAATATCCTTTATTTGTTCTATATCTGTGCACAGTCCTTTAATTGTCAAAAGAAATATGAAAAAAGTTGCCCTCATTTTGTTCTGAATGTGTTGGCATTTGAACAATGTGCAGCAGATATACCGTGTTTTCCAGGTGGTGGAGTATTATTGAAAGAGTTCATGGATTTTGGTGAATGTTGTCACTGAATGCATTTTGTGTGAAAGCCATGAAAAATTATTCACAGTTTGGTCCACATAGATTTCTGTTTCTCTGCCTGTGTGAAGACTTTTCTACAATGTGACTTCAGTTTGAATCAATGCATGTCAGCAGTCGAATAAAAAAACTGTAACTGAGGCAAAGATTAGTTTGTGGTTTAGCGTTTAGCGCCTGGTAGGAGGACATACTGTGGCTTCCATTCACCACTAACGTTACATCCGTCTCATTGTCTCCTTCTGGCTTGTGACTGTTGTCGGTGTCATCATTATCAGACAGATTCTTAACATCCTTTAGATTAATTGATATATGATGTTACATTGCTACTCCCTGGTTCAGATTTAAACTGTTACTGTTCAACAGGGGAATGAATGAATGAAGACATTTATTTCAGAAATATCAAAAATAATCAAAACATCAAAGAAATGTACTAATAAGTTAAATAAACAAAACATTCAATAAACAATAAGAAACATTAGCCAACATAGACATGTCTGAAAAGGAGTAGGAAGAAGTATACACTTGTGATATAAAATACAGTATTTCTTTGTTTTCGGCATTTTAGGCCTTTATTTGATAGGACAGCTTAGACATGTAAGGGGAGAAAGGGGGAATGACATGCCATACAGGTCGGATTTGAACCCACGGTGCGACGAGGACTGAGCCTCTGTACATGGGTAATTGTGCTCTACCAGGTGAGCTAGCCAGGCGGCCCTAACAGACAGCATTTCTGGTTGTCTAAACCTAATTAACCCTAACAAATGCAGGATACAGATTGTTATTTTATGACACCTACAGATCAGTGATACATTTCAAAAAATTCTGTGCTGGTCTAGGGGCATGCCCCACGAGCAATCACAGCCATTCAAGTCAATGCTTGATATTCCACCAGCTGCGCCGCGGCGCGTGTGTGTTAAGGTGATGCTGAGAGTGGCAGAGAGAGAGAGAGAGAGAGAGAGAGAGAGAGAGAGAGAGAGAGAGAGAGAGACTGTTAAGAGGAGAGCAGATTGTTTTGAGAGGCAGAAAGAACTTAGAAATGGCCTCTTGCTGCTGCAGGTCATTCCATGTCTGCCTTTGTGTGTATTCGTGTCAGTCAACGTAATCAGCCATTTTGTGTCTTTCTGGCCTGTATGTGCACATTTTCTTGTGTGTGTGTGTGTGTGTGTGTGTGTGTGTGTGTGTGTGTGTGTGTGTGTGTGTGTGTGTGTGTGTGTGTTTGTGTGTGTGTGTGTGTGTGTGTTCGGGCCGCTCCATCAGAACAGGTAATGAATGTGGGCACAAGCACCAGACGGAAAAACATTGGCAATCTCTCCAGGATGAAACCTTTGCGCAACCGCCACACACACACACACACACACACACACACACACACACACGGTCAGCTACATTCAGCAGCTTGTTACTAACATACACCCAGTTAGAGAGCAAGAGAGAGAACTGTAAGCTTTACCTTTTGTCCAGGAAATCCCACTCTGAATTACTGCGCATCAGTGATACCAGAAAACGTGTGTGTGTGTGTGTGTGCACGCTCCACTGCCTCCTCCATCACTCTGTCATGTAGCTGTTTCTCATGGATGTGATTAGCTCCAGACACTGTAATGTAGAAGAGCGGCATGAGATCCACACTCTGCTGCAGCCAATGGACGAAGCCATCCAACTTCCATCCAATTCCATTTATTTCATATTTCATTTTGGCATTTGGAGAAAAACAGAAGAAAAAGCAATCTACAGTCCAAGCTTCATTTATGTTCTGTATTCGTGGCTACTAATCTTCAGAGAGGACAACCACATGACACACACTGATGTAATAACACACACATGCCTCTTTTTCCAGCGCTAACTCTTAACCCCAACTTTAGATAGGCTTTCTAACTCTAACGCCATGTTATGTCCTTGGTATAGAAGACTCCAGCTACAGTCTAAAGTTCACGGGAAAAAAAGATTCTTTTTAATACAAATCATTCCCATCATTCCCTCACTCTCCTTTTTGATATACAGTATGCAACATGCAATTCTATCATTCTATATTCTGAACATGGACACCACATTGATTGTTTCAAAACTAAACTTTAAATGTTCACAGATCTGATTAATATCCAACATTTATTCCTTCTTTTAATTATACAAACATACAATGAACAGTAAACACAGTGACCCTATATAACAGAAATGATATTAATATAGACAAAAATAAGAATAAAACTGGGTTTGACCAATTGAATTACAGTTAACACTGTGACCCCTACCTCCCCTCCCCTTCAAATAATTATTAAAGAAACACAAATATATGAATGAGAATGTAACCACAAATGGTTAGATAGAAACACAGCAACCACAGTGCACTGCACCCTACTTTGTGTTTAGTGCTTCCCTAAACACAAAGTCTACATGGAAAGATGGAAGTTTATACATATACCTTATTTAATCAGGACATGACATTGAGATCAAGATCTCCTTTACAAGTGAGACCTGAGTACAAAATGAAATATCAAACAAAAATACAATCAAATGAAAATAAGAAAGATTTAAATATCATGACAGCAGTATGCAGGCGTAACTGGGCAACATGTCTAAAATAATTTCATACAAATAAGTTTAAGAATCAGCCTGGTCTCATTCTTCATTCTTCTTCATTTCCTAAACCAAACCGTCCCGTTCTTCTTGCGTGTCACGGAACCATAAGCCCACCCATGACCTTTTCTTAAGGGGCCGTGTTCATTTCTCTGAATTCTTCCGTGGGCCCATCACGGAATGTTATGCAATTCCGTGAAACTGCCACAGATTTTGCGTTAAGGGGCCGCGTTTATTTCACAGAATTCTGTGAGATCAGGTTGTAAGAAATAAAGAATAAGAAAGAAGTGCATTTTTAAAATGACATTCATGCAAATACAAAGGCGTATGACTGTACTATGTAAAACAGTCACAGTTATAACGAATGAGATCTCTATTCAAATCTTTGAATCGACCCATTGGTATTAGTGCATCCAATTTTACATCACTCTGTAAATCATTCAAGAGAAAGGGTGAAAAATATCTGAAGGTTGTCAGTATATTTATACATCCTATTTATATATTTTATTGATCTATAATAATACTCCTTGATCTATACGTTAATATCAACATATTCAAATCATCTAAATTGTTACAAATACTTCAATGCCATATGACAAAATGTTTTATTTTGTAGTTTTTTTTACATGTGTTCCTCACACAACTGGCACACAGTAAACAATACAAATTTAAAACATGAAAATGTACAGATGACAAATTCCTTTTGTATTCTTGTGAAGATGTTGTGTTGTGTCATGAGATAAGACTGAAGTGTGAAATCCACGCGCTGCAGCAGCCCAAAAGACAAGCTAAACAGCTCGGAAACAGATCATTTACTTTTTTTTTCTTATAAAATACATTACATAACATTTTTAAACTAAATAAATTAAATTCAAAATATGCACTATAGCTACCCTGCCTTGTAAGTGATTATTGCATTGTGCAAGTTCAATAATGCAGTGTGTAGTCATCTGTTCCAGCCCATTCTCACTCCCATCGCATCAAAAAGTCTCCTTTAGCATCATATTTAGACGCGCTTGGTCGGGACTCTTGGCGTCACATTTTGACGCTCTGGGTCGGGACGTACGTTTAACTGACATGCGCCCCAAAACGGGACAGTTAGGTTAAGGAAAAGATGGTGGGTGGGGTTACAAAATGTACGTTTAGTGACACGCGGGACAAGAATGGGACATGAACTCCGGTCCCCTGGGTGAAAGTCCTGTGTCGTTTGAGTCTTTCATACTACTCTCTACCGTTGTCTCTCTTAATACTACGTCATCTTACAGTGCCGCGTAGAGCTGCTGGTCTGCCCGGTGTGTTCCATACAGACGCTGGAGGGGGATTTTTTGCGACGCTGAGAGCCACTGACCAAGCGTCAGTATTTTACCAGTCCGGAGTGAGAACGGGTTGTCCCGGCTCTCTGCAGCCACGGCTGAATGCAGCAGTTCAGGCCTCTTCTCTGTGGAGACAGTTGGAAGTCATTGTGGGAAATGATGAGAATTAGACAGGGCTGGCTGAGAGAGAGCCAGCCAGGGTAGTAATTTAAGAAAAAGGTAAATCCCCACACTCCATCAAAAAATAAGTGTCTGGAAGCACTGAGGATCACAGATCGATGAGATCTTACCGAATAAAAGTGTCCATGAGGGGATTTTTGTACTTTCATAACTTGAAATGATTTAGCTGACACTTCACTCTACAGCTCAGGCTCTTGACACTCCTCGGGACAGGAGCTGAGAAATGAGGGGTTTCTTAGTGAGACTCCACTGCCTAAAAACGTATATATCACTAGAGAAAATGGTTATGGTTTATATAATGTTTGTGTCAACTACTCACCTGGGGTCTTATTTATAAAACTGTGAGAAGGGTCTATACAAAAAGTGCACAATAGCCAAAAATGGCTTGCGGCAAAAACACACCTGCAGGCAATGTTCCCTTGTTGTGTAAATCACAGCACATGTGGAAATGTGTGCACGTGGATCAGCCTCATATTCCACCCCCAACACACACACACTAATCCATAAATGGTCAATGCAAACACCTCATGAATATTGATTGAATAAATGATTTTTAACAGAATGAGGTGCAGAACAATGTCTGAAATAAATAGATGTGTCCTCTTATCAAAAGTGACACTGAAATTGTGTTTTATCTTAAATTACAAAAATAAAAATAAAACATGAAAGATTAAAGAACGGCTTGTTTATTGCTAAAGCCATTTGGTTCAATTCAAATGATTAATTAAAAATGCAATAACAATACCTTATAACAGCAACTTATTTCATTATTCACTTATTATTATTAGTCATTTGCTGTTAAACGACAAAAAGAAGAAACACTACACGGCAGAAGGGTATTTTACAACAACCTTTGAATGCAACACAAGCTTGCAGAGCAGGACTTGAACATAACAGCAGCTTCTTTCCTCTGTGTCTTTAGCTGCAGTCTGTTGTATATCCTGGTGTTGGAATCCTTTCGAGTGAAATACAGTCACACTTTATAGCGTTTAGCTGTCAGCATTTTAACCGTGTTAAAGCCAGCTAATGATACTAGCTAACGTTAGGCTAACGTTACCTGCGGCGCATGTGTGTAATGTTAGCTAGCGTCATGGCCTAGGACATCTAAAAATTGCATCGCGATTCATTTTTATCTCACCGAGTTGAAATCTTTACACATTTAAATCCATTTTTAACCGATTCACGACGCATGGTTACATCCTTACTAGTCTCACATTGCCAGACCTTCCTTTACAGCGCTGCAGAGGAGGGTCTGGCTAGTTCAGCTTTAGCTTAGTGTCAGGATCCCACAGTCTCCCCATTCTCTCTGCTGATTCCTCATGTCTGTATCCACTGTTTCCAGTTTTTTTGGGTCGGCAGCTTATAAAAACTTAAGTCATGGGTTATTTATCCTGTTGGTAGAGAATATCGCCACACAGCAGCTTTTAGGCATTTTTCTGTTGTTTGCTAGCAGACAAAATTGATGAGGAGGAAACCTTCATGCAATACAAGTCAACGGAGAGAGGAGAGTATGCCGCGTTGCGCTCTGTCTCTATCCTGGATTCCTACAACAGATGATAACGTGAGACAGAGCTTATGAAATATTTAATTAAATATAATATGTTGTGTGTGTGTGTGTGTGTGTGTGTGTTTTTTTCATGTGTTTATTGTACTATTGTGTTGTGATGTGTTATCTTAACAATGTCTATCATTTTACTTGGTTTGTTAAGCACTTGTTTCGTAAACCTCCGTTTGGACATAAGCTAATTGTTCTGTTATTAATAGATGATATTAATAGTGGTCAACACAAACACCTGGGATCGGTCACATGGCTCACCTGAGAATGAAGCACTTGTGCTGGTGCACGATTGATTGATAATGAAAGCACAAAGTAAGGATCACACCTGTTACGTGATTACATCGTGCAGCCTTACTGATGTAGCATTAGTCAGCAACAACAATAATGGTGTCAGTATAGTGTTCTAGTAAATAACTTCAGATTTCCAAATTTAACTTGAGCTGCCAAATTGGCTTTAGAAAAGGAAATTATTCCCAGGCAATTTGCAACTAGCTGCCATGGTGGCTCATAGCCAAGCACAGCGGTATGGTTTGGCCAGAGGCCCCAACTCATTTTCCTTCCCTGTTTTCTGGGCTGGCAGTCTGTCCGGCACACAGAGCGACTCTAACAAGCCTGGGACTCATGCTTCCCTCTACCCGAGCAGCTTTCCCTCTGTGACAGCCCTCTCTTTCATGCCTACCTCCCTGCTGTCTCTCTCCTCCGCAGCCCTCTCTCACATCTCAGCTACCTCTTTCTGTCATCTAGCTCTCATCCCAGTAATTATCACCGCTCTATTGTTTCTTCTTTGTTTTCCTGCAGCAACCTTTGTGCAGAAAGGATAATAACACCGTTGCCAGACAGCAACTTAAGGTGTGTCTGTGTGTGTGTGTGTGTGTGTTTGTTTTAATTGACAGTTAATTGTGCGGGGCCACAGAGCAGTGAGTAACTTGAGATGAAGGGACAGCTGTGAACTTTGAGTCAAGGTCACAAAAATGATTGTTTCTGCTACTTTTTACTTTGTTTTTGTGAATGTAATAAATTAACTCCGTTTGTGTTGCGTTTTACAGAATTACTTTGAACATGATGTTTGATATATGGTAACAATCATAAGATAAAAAAGAGGGAGGAAATGTGATGAGGTCAATTGCCAAATCAAAACATATAAGATCATTGATTTATATTTTCATACACCATTTTGCAAATCAAAACATATAAGATCATTGATTTATATTTTCATACACTTTGCAATCAAAATTTAAAGCTTTTTTCAAACAAAGCTGAGGGGATCCCAGAAGGTTATTTTGCAATGGAAACCTTCAATGCTCCAGTAAATAGGATGGACCTTAGATACGACCTGGCAAAGGGATATAATTCTATTCCGCTTAGCTCAAAGAACCCTTTGGCTCAGCTACGAGCTGGAAATCTATGAAATACTATGCTAGCGGGATTCAGAGTCCATAACAAACAGTAAATATAGTTTGGCAGCATGTTTAAAAAAAAACAAGACTAGCTAGCAATCAGCCATGTCATTGTCCCCAAATCAATATCAAGATTTTGATCAACAAATGATAATCCATGTGTATAATGTTACTCTCAGCCTGAAGTAGGGAGCTGAAGCGAAGATGACAGATGATCGTTAAACAAAGTTAGTTCAGAGGAGCAGTGTAACTTCTTGCAGCGCCACCATGTGTTTGATTTGATTTGATTTATTGGGATCTCCATTAGCTGGGGCCATAGCCACAGCTATTCTTCCCGGAGTCCACCCAACTTGTGCAGCTATACACTGTGTTGTTCAGAGGACGAGCCACTGAAGAACTACACTCAATGTTGGAAATAAGATATTCTGTTTATTTTTATTCATTTTTTTGTGGTGCATTCATTTAGAACAGTGAACAGCCGAACACCGAAAATACTTAGTAGGTGTCCTATATCACATTTTAATGTGCAGCCAATCAGAATTGAGTATTCACCCAGACCATGGTATAATGAGTATTGTTGGAGGGAGCCTGAGGCCTAAGATTTTCATTGCCAACCACAGCTTCTCTGTAATGGTTGCACACATGATGACATGAAGAATGAAGTACTTGAACTTGAGATACTCTATTTAAATAACGAAAGGCCATGTTGCCAGCAAAGTTGATATTAATGGTTCACAGGATGATGATCTAATGATTTGGGTGATGGCAGAAGGGGGGGGAAGGGACTAGAGATAGAAATTGCAATTTTGCAATTTTTTTAACCTGTCTGAATCACAGCAAAATTATACTGTAATACATATTACATACAGTATGTGCTCTTTATCAAAGCAAGCTTAGGATAGAAATGTTTTGTACATAATTTAGTTACACTCTCACTTTCCAACATGCTGTTTGTCAGGAACAAATAGGAACACAATATGTTCTCTCCTTCAAACACTGTATTGAAGCTTGTATTTATACTTTCATATTATCTGGCCTGTGGTTTTGAGTACCACAAGAGCTTGTGGCTAGATTGTATTTTCCTTTGTTTTGTTTAATTCATTTGCAATCAGGAAAGCTTTTTTCCTTACCAATTCTGCCTTAGTTTTAAGATTTAGAAAATATTTCAGGGGACATGTCCGTATAGTGCAGTGCATTATCTTGAAATGACATAATTACAATTCTCATGTTCACAAATGGAAACTGAATAAACACAAAACCAAACAAATCACAACTCATTCCATGACAAGTGTAATAGCAGCAGTGTGTGTGTGTACGTGTGTCTGTCTGTCTGTCTGTCTGTCTGTCTGTGTGTGTGTGTGTGTGTGTGTGTGTGTGTGTGTGTGTGTGTGTGTGTGTATCTTTATTTTGCACCAGTGAAGTCAAAGTCATACAAGATACAATTTCTCATCTTCGGCTTGCAGCATCGGAAAATGCCCAATACAACCTTCAGCAACACAAAGCGGTCTAAATGAATTCACAGCACCATGTATAATACATACACCACATTACTCATAAATAGGAATACGAAAAAATAAGACTCTTTAGTGCTGCCGCATGAGTGGCTGTGTGTAGCACTGGAGGGCAACTTAGTGGTCGATAATGAGTTATGCTAAAACAGTGCTGTTTATTTCAGTCTCCTGTGGTTCATCTGCTACTGAATACAGTTTCAAAATCCCATCAAAAGCCAGATGTGGACTGCCACTGAGGTGGAAGTAAAACCACTTTGAATGAAGGGAATAATCTTGTAGCAAGTCTGAATTCTGCAGGCCCGTAGAGAGGGGGGGTTCTGGTGGTACGAAAGACCCCAAAGGCCTAGCCCTAATCTTGATAAAAGCCCCATTTCTGTGAATGTGTTAACTGGAATGCAACATGTAACAATCTAACGTCTAATGTATTAACAATTACCATGCAACTAACTTTATGCACAGATAGCAAAATGTGTGAGGCCAAGGACATCAAAATGAAGTATTTGAACATCATAATTGAATACGAAATGAGGGGAAAAACTGCAAAAAGGTCCACTTTGAATGAGCTTGTCTCTGGTTGTGTTTTAAAGGGCAACTATTATATAGCATTTTCAGGATTATTCTTGCATTTTGTGGTTGTACTAGAACATGTTTATATGCTTTAATATTAAATAAAACACTTTACTTTTCTCATACAGCCCATGGCTGCTGCACCTGTATTCACCCTCTGTATGAGACGCTCTATAGGAGCACCTGTCTCTTTAAGAACCCCTCCCGACCAAGCCCAGTCTGCTTTGATTGGCCAGCGCACTTCCTGGAAACTCTGGAGCCTCCACACAACACAGTTGAATGTGGAGCTACTGCAACAGCAGGACTTTGTATTGTGAAAAATCACCAACAAAGGCTTCTAAACCAAATACTTTACAACCGGACATGTCCCAGCAGTAATGTGACCCCGAAATTGGGGAAAAATGACCAGCATTGGCAAAGATTATAGCTATGTCGCATTAGCATGTAGCTACTTAATAGTTAGCAGTATGCATACGTTAGATTGTAGTGGAATGAAGCAGCACTTTCTACAGGCAGAAATTGTAGATAAAGGCTTCTGAACCAAACACTACCCAATCTGTTTCAGCTGTAATGCAACCTGAAATTGGGGAGAATTTAACAACATTGGCAGCCAAGATGACATTGTTTACTGCTGTTAGCCATGTAGCTACTTTAGTTAGCAGTTGACACTAATAGAATATAGCAGCACTTTCTACAGTCAAAAATCACAAATAAAGCTACATGGTTACACATAGGTTAAAAAAAACAAAAACAAAAAAAAAACACTCCAGTCCTGCCTACCTGGAGCAGATAACCAATCATAGCAGGCCGGCTTAGAGTTAAGTAAGACTTAGCCGAGAGTACAAAAAACTGTTGAAACCGGAGCGTTCAGAACAGTTGGAAATCTGAACGTTTTAGCTCACAGGGATTTGTCTAACATAACTAAAATTTCAACATTATAACATTGTAAATATGACAGAAAACATGTAAAAGCATAATATGTGACTTTTAATGCAATTTGACTTCATAAATCACTAGATTTATCCTGTTTGTAATATTTATGGACAGGATATCGAGGCGTAGTCGGGGTGGGGAGGGGTTGCAGTTTGGTGGGCTGGGGATCTCATCGCTAAGATGATGTGGTCCTGATGGCATCATCGGCCTACAAAAACTGTTGGGATGAACAGCACCTCTAAATCGGAGGCCATGGTTCTCAGAACCGAGGAATGCCTTCTCCAGGTAGGGAATTCCTTACCCCAAGTGAAATTCAAGTACCTTGGGGTTTTGTTTTAGCAATGGACGGGAGGGTTTGTCTATTCAATCTATAACTAAAATTTCAACATTATGGTCAACATTCCAGGGTAAATATGGTTTCCTCAGGAGGGTGGCTGGCGTCTCCCTTAGAAAACATCCGGGAGGAGCTAAAAAGCATAATTCGGGCATCTGGTGACTTTTAATGTTCAGGCATTTGGGAAGACCCAGGACTAGGTGGAGGGATTATATCTCCAACCTGGCCTGGGATAAATCACTAGTTATTTTTAAAGGGAAGTTTGGGGTCCCCTGTTGGAAAAATAAGCAAATGGATGGATGGAAATGATACCTAAAAAAATCAAATCAAAATGATATCACAGAGAGTGATATTAAACATGAATCATTATTCTAGTGAAAACTGAATTTCTGTCAGTCATTTCTTTTTTTTATTTATACAAACTTGAATTATAACCCAATTAAAAATACGCTATTAAAAGGGGAAAATTGTTTGACTGAAACTGTTTAGAACAAACATATTTAATGGAATAGTTGACAGAAACCCATTGCACTTTTACAACATAAATGCCATGTGTGTAGGGGAAAATAATCCTAATAATCCTGTCTCCAGCGTGCTAATTGAACTGAAAGCAGTTGCAGGGAAGGGCGGTCACTTTCCTTGTAAGACACAGAAGAGAACGCAGTTGTGGGGGGGAAACTAACAAGATTGTTTGGTCACAGTTGGTAGAGTTGTTGCTGGCATTAGAGGCCATGGAAATCGAGCAGACAGGCAGGGACACCATTTTGTACTTATTGGACACAGTGGTTTTGCTCTCTCTCCCTCTCCTTTCAGAGAAGCAGGGAGGTTTAGGCTTTTTGTGATGAGTGCTACGTTTGCGGTTACATAGACAATGAATGAATGAATGGAATGTCCTCATTACAATGGGCCGTTGAATGTGTGAATGTACGTATATGCAGGGTGCAAAACATGCAAGAATTAAATCCCCCTTCCAATGCCATGGATATAGAACCACTCGGCCAGCCATGCCAAAACGCTTATTTACGAACTTCAGTATTCAGTGGAAAATATCAAAATGAAATAGCACAATGTGATGTCAACATAAAACGCAATGCTTTCAAGCCGGAGAGCGGAGTTCACTATGTGGCGAAAACAAAATACTTTCACCTGGGAAACACGCATTCGTTCCTCTGGAGTGATTTAATCCGAATCCGATCTTTTTCCTAAACTAAACTATTCATTTTAGTGTCTAAACTTAACTGTCATCACCACATGACTCTCACTTTTTCTGGGTAAACTCCAGAAAAACTCGGAAACTCGGAAAAAAGTTTTCAAGGTTGACGGGAATACCGCACAAGGGTTAAAGCTTTAGTGCGTAACTTTTTTATAACAATGAACGTCCGTTACATTCAAGTCATTGCCAAATGAGTTGCTACAAAGCTAATTCAGACTATCAGCTCCACACAACTCTCTCTGGATTTCTCAGTATGACTATGTTCACAAGATTGTGGCGTCCGGCGACTTTCCTGCTGAGAAGCTGGAGTTAAGATAATGACCTCTTCTGAAGAGTCCATCATGTTTTTTTTAATCCTCCGTGTCCTCCTTGGCTACAAACAACTGCGTGGAAGAGGGGTGTGGGGGGTGCATGCACGGTCATGGAAGACTTGTATCATGTGAACGCGACAACAGTGTTGTTGTCATTACTTAGAATTCCTCATGGGGGTGACAAAAATTATGCACTATAGATTTAAGTGGGGGGGATCACCACCAGTGATAAAAATAATTCAGCAGATGTAGGGGTATATAGACCCAAGCAGCGGTGTTTACCCGCTGGTAAATTTCCACTGGATGACTTGCTTTAGAAGGGTTGAAAATCAGCAATTTTCTGTCTTAAGCATTTATCTTAGCGCACTATTTTTACAGTCTATGGTTATTTTGCCTCTGCCATATTTCGGTCATGCTGGCAAATGTAAGACTATAACAAGTACATTATACTGTTCAGGAGAAATCTTGCTTAAACTTTAATCGGGCTCTGCATTTTGTCAATTATCATGTCTCACTAAAATAAATGGGATTTTTGATGTACGGTACCAGTACTACTGTACAGAAATAGCACTGATAGCTGAGATGTACGTCCTTTCTGTGTGATTTGAATGTGCAGGGTGGAGTGTGTTTGGCAATATTTTGCCTTGGTGTGGGAGTTGGTGGTTATAGGGAGCATTTTCTGTATTTTCTTAATCAGTGAAGGGCTGCGAGGCACGGTTCAGGTAGCTCTCTGGAGACATACTCTCTCTCTCACACACACACACACACACACACACACACACAAACACACACACACACACACACACACACACACACACACACACACACACACACACACACACACACACATGCCTCTTTTAGAAACATGCGGTAACTCCATCCTTCTTGTTCCCTCGCCTGCTTCTCTATTTCTACCTGTTCCCAGGACAACCATTCATCCTAAACATACCAAAGTTGATTACTGCTTCTGTCACCTCTGTGTGCACACGTTTCTGAGAGTGTGTGTGGGTGCTTTTGTGCTGTCTTCACCAGTCAAAGGAAAATTGAAGGTACATCAATTCTCCTGCATTTTCTTCAGAAGACTCAAAGTTTTCATTTCTGCAGTTTTATATAGTTTTAATTTTTATAGCATTGGAGGTGGGGAGGGGTTCATGGTCAGGGTAGAACAGCGAAAGTAACAAACTGCACTATTTATTAAAGGTGTAGCCTGCTGAACTTAGACCCACACAGGACAAAATAACTTTTTCGCGGTACGTTTATTTACGTAATATTGGCAGTTCCTTGCAATTTGACAGAAAGGCCCAAACCAAAAATAATTCAAACCAAATAATCCAAAACATACGGAAATGGTTTAGGACAATTTCCCAGAATACAGACTCTGAAAAACGGACTTCACCAGGGAGCGCACAACTTCACACACGTGTCACTCTGTCTCGCTAACACATGGAAACACTGGCGTCGGCCGCTACACGTGAATCCATCGACATCCACACAAAGTCAATCTCATCTGTTTATTTCACACAATGTGCTCCCGCATTTTCCACCGTGCTTCTTCCCTGATCAAAGAGAGCGACCGAGAGGCACCGCGCAACTATTTGGCGTGTGACACTGCCACCTAGTGGCTGAAATAAATAACTAAAAATGTCCCTTCTGCCAGCAAACAACCAAACATATGCACATTTCTTTCATGTTTAGAACACAAAATGCATACTGGGAACACAAAATACATTCTGTAAGTAACCAGAAATAAATGTGATGAGGGTGTTACAACAAATTCACCAACCGGCTACAAAAAGTAAAACTGTTGACAGCAGGGCTCTAAAATGCAGCCTTTCACTCACATGCCAGTAAAGATTATGTGAATGTTTTAGTGAGTGACTCTGTGTTCTGACACCCAAATCATCAAAATACTGTTTCATGTATTTGCCAGACTGTCCTAACACAGAAAACGACCGTATAGGTCAGTTATCGTCAACTGGCGGCCCTCGGGCCACATCCGGCCCGCCAAAGCTTTCAGTCCGGCCGGCAGAATAATAAAGAATTCAGAAAATTTGAAGAGGGAAAAAAAACGTTCTGGTATTTAGCATTTTGAGCATTCACAGCGGGTAACATTCCGCAGGGAGTTCTTGTTAACTTAGCTGCTGGCAAAAAAACAAATCCACATGGCTACTTAATAAGCATGTGAATTACGTCATCGGCATGTTTGCGTTCTTCATTCTTGATGATGTTGCCTAAGGTTCTATTCTTTTGCAACAGCGATTTTTCATTGCAAATGAGGCATACAGGTTTAGCGTGACTGAATGAGGCATACAGGTTTAGCGTGACTGAATGAGGCATACAGGTTTAGCGTGACTGAATGAGGCATACAGGTTTAGCGTTACTGAAAGACTGCAAAACGAATGCATTAACAGTCCATTCTTCATTACGTAACGTTTTCCACGTCAACTTCAGGCTCTTTGAGAGTAGTATTTTGCTTGGCCTTAACAACAATGTTAACTATCTGTTCAAAACGGCTTAAAACTGTGACTGTTAAGTTAAATAGAACGGTCACATGATTAAAACTGCCACTGCGGTCACATGTTAGTGTCACATCTTTTTAAAACTATGCAGTTTTTTTTAGCTTAATTTACCTTAACTAAATAGCTTCGGAGTCATTGGAATAGTTATGACTTTTTTTGAGTTGAATGGTGGTCATCTCGCTTCCCCCTAGCGCCTGTGAGCGGAGAAACCACCCTTGCAACTTTTGGCTGGCGAAGAGAAAGAGAAAAAAAGTCATCAGTTCATTCATTATCATCAGTAATTTCAATGTGTTTAATACACATGTAGTCAACATTTAGAATCAGATCAGACTGCAAAAGAAGATAGCCAATGTTGAAGAACTCAGGAGAGGGTCATGGTCAAAAAGAAAACCTGAACAGAACATCTCTAACTAGGGTAAAAAAAACAACATGTTAAATCATTATATAGAATTTGCTCAGACATTTGCTGGGCTTTTATACAGTGGACACGGACAGGTCTTGATTCTGTTGAGCCTGACGGGCCGGCCACATTGCATGCATAACAAATGCAAAGTGGATGCTCCAACACTAGTTACACAAAGTTAGCCTTAGATAATTATAATATTATTATATTTATTTGCATATTTAAACATAAATATTTCAGAAGACGTGTAATAGAAAAATATATCTTAATGTAAGGAATCAACTGGGGAAGTTTCATATTTTGGATGTCTGTTAGTTAAAGTGTTTTGCCCTATTCCCTTGTAAATTACTGATATTTTATAATCCAGATCATTATAGGCTGTTTTCTCAAACGTTTCTCAGACTCTGAGTCAGAAATCTCCACTTCAGTAGCACTTACATACACCAAACTTTCCAGTTTCACTCCTATCTATATTCTGAAGGTTGTTACATTGGGGTTAGGGTTAAGATTTTATACCTAAAAACATACAGAGAAATTAGATTGTTTTTATGGCTGTTGAAACCATATTCTGATTTATGGAGTGAGAAAAAAGATATCCATAATTCCCTCTGTAAAAACATTTGACTCTAATATGTCAACAAAATGAAACAAGCATTTTGAACCTGGCATTATCCAATGTTCAGATTTCCATTCTGGAAATATATGCAAATAACCGCATATTTAACAAGATAATGCAGTAATCTACTGGGGAAGTGTCATGGTGATATCTCTTAGTTAATTATGTTTTCCTATTCACCTGGGGTGTCTCCCCTTACTTACTTATCTCACTTTTACAGGTTGTGTACATTACTGTAAACCTACTTAGAATTAGTATTTTAAAAACCTGTTTTCATAATGGCATTTCTTATGACAGTGGCGCTGTAACCGCCCTCTCACGTGTGTGTGTGTGTCTGTGTGTGTGTATACTGTTTTTCAGACCTGGAGTTTCATGCCTTAGACCGGCCCACTTTAGTTCAACACTGACTATATTAAAATAATGTAATTAAAACCTCAGAATATAAGTCTGCAATAGGCGCACTGTTCTTTACAGCCTTGTAATTCATTGTATTTTTGAAAAATATATATTATATTATTAGATATATTATATTCACTATCGTTTGATTAAAAACATAATGGGTCACTAGTAACACTTGGGCATAGAAAGTTGTTATATTGTAACTAATGTGATTACTGCAAAAAAAATGCTTTTCTTACTTAGTATTTTTGTCTCGTTTCCAGTCCAAATATCAAAAGAAAATCTTACATCAAGATGCATTTACTAAACAAGTATGAAAAAACACCTCAAAATTAAGTGATTTTTTGCTTCAAACAAGCTACATTATCTTCCAATGGGGTAAGAAAAATAATTGTTTTAGATTTAGCTTGTTTTAAGCAACAACAAAAAAACTAAATCACTTTATTGCCACTGTTCATCACACCCCCAACTGGCCCAGTCAGACACCGCCTACCAAGAGTCTGGGTCTGCCGAGGTTTCTTCCTAAAAGGGAGTTTTTCCTCGCCACTGAAGCAATAGCCACTGCTAATGCTTGCTCTTGAGGGAATTGCTGTAATTGTTGGGGCTTTGTAAATTATAGAGTGTGGTCTAGACCTACTCTATCTGTAAAGTGTCTCGAGATAACTCTGTTATGAATTGATACTATAAATAAAATTGAATTGAAAATTGAATTGAATTCATTTTTAGTTTTTTATCATAATTTGGTAACATGTTTCAGGTGAGGGTTGGCCTCCGCCAGGGCTCCGCTTTGTCACCAATCCTGTTTGTAATATTCATGGACAGGATATTGAGGCGTAGTCGGGGTGGGGAGGGGTTGCAGTTCGGTGGGCTGGGTACTCATCGCTGCTCTTTGCAGATGATGTGGTCCTGATGGCATCATCGGCCTGTGACCTTCAGCACTCACTGGATCGGTTCGCAACCGAGTGTGAAGCGGTTGGGATGAGGATCAGCACCTCTAAATCTGAGGCCATGGTTCTCAGCAGGAAACCGATGGAATGCCTTCTCCAGGTAGGGAATGAGTCCTTACCCCAAGTGAAGGAGTTCGAAATGGGTTTCCTCAGGAGGGTGGCTGGCGTCTCCCTTAGAGATAGGGTTAGAAGCTCAGTCATCCGTGAGGAGCTCGGAGTAGAGCCGCTGCTCCTTCGCGTCAAAAGGAGCCAGTTGAGGTGGCTCGGGCATCTGTTGCCCCTGGGCGCCTCCCTGGGAGGTTTCCAGGCACGTCCAGCTGGGAGGAGGCCTTGGGGAAGACCCAGGACTAGGTGGAGGGATTATATCTCCAACCTGGCCTGGAACACCTCGGGATCCCCCAGTCAGAGCTGGTTAATGTGTGGAATTAAGAATCTTTAGATATTTGAACTGGAAACAAGTAACTGAGTGATAATGTTTGCTTATTCACACACTATAGTACAACAGCAGCTTACCTGTGTCTTTCACAGTGAGAGCATTAGTCTCTTCACAACTGGGTCCTGGCTCTGTTTCTGACACTAAATTAATTTTTATTTCTCACCACAAATATCCCCTTTTTACAAAGCTTTCAAATCAAGTCAAGTCAGTTTTATTAATGTATTGTTGAATCATCAGGTATCATTAATTATCTCAGGCCATTTTTCATTACTATTAGTTCTTCTGAATGACAATCCTACCTGCCTATTCTGGTGTGTTGGGCTCATGACTGGAGCTTGGTAACCCTTGGTTACTGGTCCTTGCTCTTCACTGTTAGCATCAAATCGGACTAGAGGCGGCTGCTGCTGAAGAGCTACAAGAACAAGTTTGATACATGAACGCTGGTTTGCAGACAACGTGGCTAGCATCTTGCACTGCTCCTAACTACCTTAACGATTGCTTACTTTTTTTATTTTGAGCAACTTGCAAGGTGCCGTGTTGGGGGCAGGGCCAGAGAGTCAAAAGATAATCACGTTATCATTAACCTGCATGCAGCACTCTGTGAGAAAATATTAAATAAAAAAGAGTGTGACTGCGGTAAAATAATAAATAAAAAAGTGGGGCTGCTGTGAGTGCACGCAGCATCCATATTTCAACCCAGTGCCATGACAACAACGGCCCTCGCGGCCAAAAAAAACAGACCGGCCCACCGGGAATTTTCCCGGTGCTCCCGATTAGCCAATCCGGGCCTGTTCTCGCATTACCAGACCTTCCTTGAACAGCGCTGCGGAGGACGGTCTGGCTAGTCAGCAGCATTCCGGGATGGGATAAACACGTGCTCTGGTTTATTGCCATTTCTTTAAACCAATCACAATCGTCTTGGGCGGTGCTAAGCGCTGGACGGAGCCACGGTGCCTCTGCTAAATAGTCTCGGGAAGGAACTTGTTTTGGTGGAACATGTGTATGTTCAAAAGTTGTTTCAGTTGTGTAACAGAAAACTCTGATTGGACAGATAGTCTAGCTAGCTGTCTGGATTTACCTGCAGAGATCTGAGGAGCAGTTAACCATAGTCCTCAGAAATCCACCGGAGGTTAGAACGCCAACACAAAGGAAGAAGAAGGTAATGGACATCCGGCCAAAAAAAGGAACATCCAGCGGAATTTTCAGCGGCAACGGAGCAATCCCGGAAGTGGAACATCGAGGATATAGACTAGTTTGTCACTATTTCAAATTTTTGCAGATTGCTTACACACTGAAATCAAAAGTATTACACATTTATCAAAACTGTACACTCCAGGAGCAAATCATTGGCCCAGATGTGCACCACAATGTCAGCCTCACACTTTTTGCAAAACAATACACACAGTAATTTGCAAAACACTAAACACACTTGTATACATTAGACACAGAAGTATATCATGATGTCACTTCCTTGCAATTCCAAAGCACTGTCTGTTAAATGACCACACCCATGAGCCGTGGAACACAGCCATCAGCTGTGTAAACACGTTTGCTTAATAGTAGACACACCAATCAGGTTTACAGTTTTCTCCAATTGCTAAAACACAATTTTGCAAACTAGGCTGGTTTTATCAAAATACTTTTCACACAATTCACCAAACCACACACCCAAACTGCAAAATACCTCATATATATCCTGCAAAATGAAGCACTGCGACTAAAACTACATATGGCATTATCAAAATCAAACTTTTGCACCAAATGGCACACACTTCATTCATATTACCAGATTTTTGTCTAACCAACTACACACTGTTGTACATAATGAAAAGCACTCTCATCTTTAGTAGGCTTTGCCATAATACTAAAATAGTTCAAATAATAGATTATTTCACATGCACAGAAATATTTGCAGATACACACACATGCTGTTGAAACATTTAATTTTTTTTATTTTTCACCAAACAAGTCAGTGCAACATATGCACAGCAGATATATTGACATTGGACTGAACAAAGATATGCTCACAGAAAACAGTAAACTGAAAAAGAAAATTGCAGAAACAATGTGCAAAAAAATAATTTGTAATAAGAAGTGCTCACCTGTGGTCTTTTCATAGTGCTTACTTCCTGACTGAAGTGGTAACAATGAACCAGGTGGCACATATGTTGGCCAGTCAGCTCCTGCAGTGTCATTTTGAATGGTAGAGTTTTGAAATGGCAAACATGTGACTTCATGTCAGATTGCTGTGTCTTATGCAGAGAACCGTGTTCAGTGCATTTAAGAAGTGCCATTTTTAATTGCAAAATGTGTGTAAAGCAGAAAATGTGTTTAGACTTTTAGAGACTTGAGAAGAGGTTTTGCTCTCTGTGTGTCAGTTTAAATATTTGTGCTATGCATGTCATTGTAGTATGTTAGCAATTGGAAAAAAAACTGTAAGCACTATAAAAATGCAGCAGACAAGTCTAGTATTTTCTGTACTGTATTTTCAATCTTTTTCAGATTTTTTTGTTGTTTTTCTTTTGCTGTTTTTGTAATTGTAACCTGTACTAGATACAGTATTTTGTTTGTCTGTTGTTTGCTGAGCCAATAGTGTTATTCACATTACTGTAGTACTGTAGCATGAAAACTGGGACGTTTTGTTGACATGTTGACTGATGTGGGTATATGGAGAGAAATACATTATATTTTCCTCAGTCTGCAGCATTGGTCTTGTGTAGTATATTTGCACTTTCTCTATGTACTTCATTTACAGTACTCTAATCACTGAAACGTAGAATTGCTACAAGTGTTTTAGGTTAGCAACAGCAGTGTGTAACTGGTTCAAACTGAATTAAGTCATGTGAAACATGTTTTTTACATGGTAACAAAATATGTTTTTTATAAATTAGTGTATAGTTTTTGCAAGAGCGTTTCATTTTGCAAAGGGTCTGAGGCGTTGTGCTGATTGGGTGTGTGGTTGTGCTAATTGTGTGTAGCGTTCTGAAAAACCGGTCCCTGTTTTCAAAATAGTGCTTTAGCAATGGGAAAAAAATTGTAAATTAAATTTTTTTTACTTTTGTTTTATTTGAACTCCTTTTATCTACAGGCCACGAGATAACTAAACTGCTGTGTCATTGAATCAAATTCTGTTCTGCAAAACATTCCCATTTCAGCAAGTCTATCTCGGCTTCCTGGTTAGATGACTGGTGTCCTTCAAGGTGCAATGTGAAGTCTTATCAAGGTTTCTGGCAGGCTTCTTTGTGTGATGGATGGAAGTGCATTTCCTTCTAGGAAGAAACCAAAATTGTCAGCCCCCCCTCTACACTCCCCCTTCAGTGCCTGTGACTTAGATATCGGCAGCCTTAAGCACATCTGGCGCTGGTGATGAGCTTCTTGTGGCCCTGAAGGGTCTATCATACTGGAAGTACTAATGTTCTTTCACAAACATCAAGCTCTTATGTGAGACAGAGATACAGCCACACCAGGGGTCAATCAATCCAGAGGTACACTGGGCAGGCAAGTAAAACCCTTGGGACTATGTTCTTTTAGCACTATTATCAAAAAAAATAAAATAATCAAGAATCATCTTTTAATCACAGGGTTGAAATATGTTCATAATTACCTAAGGGAAATGTATTCACACTAATGACTGACTGAGAGGGCTAGCCAGCTATCACAGATTTCATTATAATTAGGGAATTTCATCTTAGTATTAATAAGTGTGTGTGTGTGTGTGTGTGTGTGTGTGTGTGTGTGTGTGTGTGTGTGTGTGTGTGTGTGTGTGTACTTGCTGGCTTGCTGGAATGTTGGCTTTCATAGCCACATGTGCGCGCACATGCATGTGTGTGTTTTTCGTATAATATACCTAATAATTACCAGAACCATTAGCATTTAAATTGGAATATATGTAATAATAATTACATCATGAGTCCTGGGTTTTATTAGCATGACCCCTGGCACCATTTTGATGGAAGGAGGAAAGGAGGGATAGATGGATGCATGGTTGATGGATGGATGTAAAGGGCTTTGGGAAACAAAGAGGAGATAATATGAGTTGAGATGAGATGGGATTAATCACACTGATGTGGAAAGTTGTCATTGTTGCCCTGGCATTATTAATAGTATATTAGAGTAATGGGAGCAATAGGGATAATAACCCAAACTTAAGAACATACGACAAGGAGCGAGACCATGATACAACCGCCAACAAAAGTCCAAACATCACCGCTGCACTCAGTTATGCTTATGGTTAAAATGTTATTTTGCCCAAATTCATAATTTCTGTCCATTTTGACATAAACGAAACAAACCACATCCAACGGTAGCTACTGCCCAACCTGCAAGCTGTCACTACATCACGATAGACACATTTCGGAAAACATGTTCCGATAGTAAAGTCCAATCAAAATCAAACTTCTAGCACCACCTATTATATGGGGGCAAGCAACTCAATTTTGCCGTGTCACTTTCTGATTTCAGTTCTAATTTATTTTATTTATAGTATCAAATCATAACAAGAGTTATCTCAAGACACTTTACAGATAGAGAAGGTCTAGCCCACGCTCTATAATTTACAAAGACCCAACAATTCCCCCAAGAGTAAGCATTTGGTGTGGTGAGGAAAAACTTCCTTTAAGGCAGAAACCTCGGACAGACCCTCACTCTTGGTGGGCTGGCGTCTGCCGCTGCTGGTTGGGACACAGAGATACTGATACAGATATACAGATATAGACCAATATAATTCATAATAATGATAGCAGTTGGTATGATGAACGGTGGCAGTTATAGTATCAATAAAGATAATGGAACTATGACTAGAAATAATAGTTGTAATAGGGGTGGGGGTGGGGAGGGGTGAAATTCTGCCATTTGTTTTGCCTACCTCAGTTTTAAGTAAGGAACGAACCAGTGAAGGCTGAAACATAATGGCTCACAAGCTGTTTTAGCAGAATAATGGGCTTTCAGCACCGGTGGTGCCTGGACCTCTAATGATAAGAATACCCACCCCCTCTCTACCTGTCTATAATTTTGAGCTACATAATAGCGTACATTACCTGAGTAACTGTGTGTACGAGTGTGTATGTGTGATAGAGCCAGAGACAGACAGGCAGCCTGGGAAGAAGAATAAACGAGAGCTGGGGAGAAGCCTAGAGAGGTAATGTCTTGCCTTGCCCTCTGGTTTTGGTCTTTGCCTCATAATGGCTGCCTGTGGAGCCATACAAAACTCCAGTTGCCCTGCAGCCCATTTAAAGAGCATTAGAGGAGAGGGAAATGTCAGGGTCAGCCCACACTGGGTCACACGGTACAGAGAGGGAGAGGGAGTGTGCGTGTGGATGCGAGAGAGCTGGAGCTTCTTCTTTAGGCTAAGTACTGTCAGGGACAATGGAGAGAAACAAGATAAAGTAAACGAGAGCTCTTTTCACAGTTGAGCCGGCTATAAAAGGACCTGAAAAAACACCCACTGATGATGAGAGCTGGTCTGGGTTAAATGCAAGCTGTGTCTTTTTGCTGGGCTTCTATTAGAAACAAACGGAGGCAGATGCGGCTGGTCACTGCTCTTTCATTATTAAACTTCGCAGGGGTTTACTGAACAGCTTGCCTGTTAGATTCTCACTTCAGTATTGGATATTTCAAGTAGGCAAATATACCTTCAAAAATGTAAGCCATTCTAAAAAGCTCTTGTTGTTTGTTGTTTGATGCTGCTGTCCGGAAATTTTGCGCTCCTTTCGCCCAAAAGTCCGTCACCTTCCTCTTTCTTTGTGTTGGTGTTCTAAACTGCGGTGGATTTGTGAGGACTATGGTTAACTGCTCCTCAGATCTCTGCAGGGTAAATCCAGACAGCTAGCTAGACTATCTGTCCAACAAGTTCCTTCCCGAGGCTATTTTGCAGCGGCACCACGGCTCTGTCCGGCGCTTAGCACCGTGATAAGTTTAAAGAAATGCCAATAAACCAGAGCACGTTTTTCTCCCATCCAGGGATGCTGTGTGGACTAGCCAGACCGTCTTCCGCAGCGCTGTGAAGGAAGGTCTGGCAAAGCGAGACTACTGCTGACATTACCATATAGTAATTATAAATAGCACCCTAAATATTAGAAAATGTATATTAATCTCAGAAAAAAACAACAAACTCAAATTTAAATTTACTCCAATATAACTGGCTAATGCAGACATACACAACTCCTGTTAAAGGTGCTCTATGCGATGTTGGGCGACGGCACTTCTTGTTGACGTTCAAAGTATTTTCAAACAAAACAAGGCTAGCTCGCCTCTCCCTCCTCCTCATCCCGTCCCCTCTCTCTCCCTTCCGTGCTTCCGTGCACTAACCCCCCAGCCCCCGCCCCCAAATCCTTCTTGTCAGTTATTGGCTGAAACACTGTTATGTTTGGTGGTGCAGGTTGCCGCGGTTTGTTTCTATTGGCATTTGGGGAGCCTGGGCTGTCTACAGAGACCATGTTTTCTTACAGTGTGTTCAGGGGACAGGCAGCTAGCAGATAGTGAGGAGATGTTTTTTTACAGTGTATTCAGGGGACAGGCAGCTAGCGGATAGTGAGGAGATGTTTGCTGTATGTGACAAAAAATGTTATAGCCTAAAAAAGGCGTGACATCGCTTAGAGCAGCTTTTAAATAAAATAAATACAACAGTAAGTAAGTAAGTAAGTAAAGTTTATTTATAGAGCGCTTTTCACAGCTAAAAATCACAAAGTGCTTCACAAGGTACAGCCACATTGAAATACATTGGATGAAGATAAAACATTTAAAATTTCAAAGATAAATTAAACCCAGTCAACTAAAAGCTTGTTTAAATAACAGTGTCTTGAGTTGCCTTTTAAAAGAATCAACAGAATCAGCCACACGGAGGAGCAAGGGCAAGGCATTCCAGAGTCTGGGGGCTACAGCATCGAAGGCCAGGTCTCCCCGTGTTTTATAGCGAGTCTTTGGGACCATTAAGAGACTTTGGCCTGCTGATCGAAGGGCATGGCCTGGAGAGTATGAACGTAACAGCAATGTATTCTGGGGCCTGACCATTTAAAGCTCTAAAAGATAAAACCAATATTTTAAATTCAATACAAAATTTAATAGGTAACCAATGTAGGGAGAACAAAATGTGTGTCCTTCTGCCAGATCCTGTTAACAGCCTTGCCGCAGCATTTTGAACCATTTGAAGACGATTTACAGCAGATTTGTTAAGAAACATAAAAAGAGAATTACAATAATCTAAACGTGAAGAGATAAAAGCATGAATAACCATCTCAAGGTCAGAGTCTGTTAAAATTGTCCTAAATTTTGCAATATTTCTTAGATGATAAAAACAATTTCTGACCAGAAGTCTCGAATGGCAGTCCAAAGACATTGAGTGGTCAAACCAGACACAAAGATTTCTGATGCTCGACTGGACAGTGGAGCTCAGAGAACCAAGATGTTGGATGATGGATGGAATTTTGTTCTCTGGGGCTACAATCAGGGTTTCAGTCTTTTTCGTGTTTAATTGGAGGCAGTTACTAGCAAGCCACAATTTTACACAGGAAATACAGTCCAATAAATCCGTTAGTTTGTGTAACTCAGAGTCATTGAACGAGCAATACAACTGTATGTCATCCGCATAAAAATGGTATGACACATTGTTAAAGTTGTTCAAAATTTTTCCAAGAGGGGTAATGTACAGTAAGAATAAAAGTGGACCTAGGACAGAGCCCTGAGGAACACCATTTAAGAATGGAGTGGTTTCAGAAAGTATATCATTTACATATACAGAAAAAGTTATATCATTAAGAGGTTTTAAAACCAACCACACCAAACTCTTTTTCCAATCTACGTAACAGTATTTTGTGGTCCACTGTATCGAAAGCTGCTGATAAATCCAATAAAACCAATACTGAGTATCTTCCCAAGTCAGTAGCTATCTGAACATCATTTGACACTCTGAGGAGAGTAAGTCTCCGTCGAGTGCATCTTTCTGAAACCTGATTGATACTTATCCAACCATTGTTAGTTAGAAAAGCTGTTAGCTGCTCAGATACTACTTTCTCCAAGACTTTTGAAAGAAAAGGCAGTCTTGATATTGGCCTATAATTAGAATGCTCCGCTGGATCCAAATTGGGCTTTTTTAAAATGGGGCTTATCACTGCCTGTTTATAATAGTTTGGGATGATCCCAGTGAAAAGTGATATGTTAATAATTTTAACAACAAAAGGAGCAACAAGATCTATCACTTTAAAAAACAAGGATGTTGGTAATATATCCAATGGGCATGAGGATGGTTTCATCGTTTTAAGTAAGACCATGACATCATCTAATGAGACAGTAGAAAAGTTAGCCCAGGAGCAATTTGGGGTAGCTACCACAATTGGGCTCTCATCAGATGTTTTTACACTAATTTTGATTTCCTTCACCTTATTAACAAAATATTTTAAGAAGTTGTTGCAGTCCTCAGTGGTGAAAACAGGCACCAAAGGAGTAGAGGGTGAAACAATATTCTTAATAATATCTAATCCAGCTTTTGGATTTCTCTTATTCTGGTTTACAAGATCAAAAAAATACTTAGATCTGGCCTGCTTCATCATTTCGTTTAGCGAGACAATAAGCTCCTTTAAATGCAGTCTGTGCACTTCCAAATTAGTGGATTTCCACAAGCGCTCTACCTTGCGGCATATTCTCTTAACCAGGGACATGGATTTTTAGGAAAGGTCGTTTTGTGCTACAAGGGCCACAGGGGCCACTATGTCCAGAACAGACTGGCAATGGTCATTAAAGTTTTTTCCAACTGCTTACACGCGCTTTCAAAACTATGTCTCCTTTTTTCAAAACTCTACACACAATTCCTAAAACTGCACACACAAAATGCTAAATGCTTCACATCTCCTTCAAAATCAAACACTGCATTCAAAATACCATGAACACATCTCAAAATGAAGCATTTGCATCAAATGGCAAACACTTTTTTCATAATAGTACATTTTTGGATATACCATGTACACACTGTTGTTCTAAATCTAAAGCTCTTTTGTCTTTCATAGGCTTATATCTACATTTACAATGTTCTAGAGGGAAAGTAATCTTCTGAAAGTGGTTGAAAAGTGCACCTGTAAAAATGTAATGTTACAGTAAAACAGAAAATATTGATTGGGCAAAACATTACGTTTGTAACAGTAGCACCGTGTTGTTTACAGTAGCATGACGCAAGAAAACAATAGTACAAACATATGTAAACCAAAGGTATCATTTTTAGAATAAAGAATATGTGTATTTGTGTGTGTGTGTGTGTGTGTGTTGTGAATGTTTTTGCATGCTTGTGTGTCGGGGCGAGGGGGGTGTGTGGGGGGCAGAATTGTATGCACTTTGTGCAAAACAAAGTCTGATTGATTTGTAATGCTGAAATAGTCATTAGATAGTTGCATGCATTATGGACGCCACTATAAAGCTACTCAAGATGGGCTTCTCTCCCTGATCTCATCAGAGATGGCTCTCCTTCTTACTCTTCTTCCCTCCTCCTCCTCCTCGTTGTTATCCCCTGTCTCTTCCTCCTACTCCCCTTGATCTCTGTCTATTGTTGGCATCCATTGCTCAAAACAGGTAATCTGACCTTTGACCTATGTTAGGCCTATACTAAAGCAGTGATTGGTTAGTGTTCAGTTATGACATAATGTGTTTGCAAATGTGAGAAGGGTGTGTGTGCCCTGGTAAATAAGTGTAGCATTTTGATTGGTTGTGTTTAGAAATGGAAAGCAAGTCACTTCCTTTTAGATTTTTGTGTCTTAGGTAGAGAATTGTGTGTAATGTTTTGAAAAACGTGTTTTATGCAATTGAAAGCTGAGTGAAAGGCTGAGAAATAGCTTATGGTTTTGGAGATTTGCTGGGTAGTTTTGCACTTTGAGTGAGAGGTTTCAAAAATCGTGTGACATGAAAAGATTTTGTGTGTAAGCAGTTGGAAAAAACTGTAAAGTGATTAGCAAGGAATTCTGCATCAGTACAATCCTCAATAAATATGGGTTGAAACAGTTCTGAAAATTTTTCAATAACATTTTGATTGATAATACGCCTTTTGGGCACCACTGTAAGAGCATCACTGACCACATCACAAGACACATTAAAGTATACACAGCAATGGTCAGTCACATGAACATCCATAACATTCAGGCAATTTATGTCTAGGCCAAAGGAGAAAACAAGATCTAAAGTGTGGCCTTTTTTGTGTGTAGGACCAGAAACATGCTGCTTTAAATATCACAACAGTGATATACCGGACCTTTGTTTTAAATGCAATGAGGGTAAAAGAACATGTATGCACTGTGTCTGGGAGTGTGACAAAATGAAAACCTTCTGGAGGGGGGGGTGATCAATAAAACTATGTTCATCTGGTCTGTGAACATTCCACGTGACCCTGGTTGATTTTTCTGCAACCAATGCAACAACTCTAAAATCTGAAAGCCCAAGAATATAAATGTATTGCTTTTGCTATACTACAGAACAGTCCAAAAATGACTATAGTTCTTATCTGGAAGAAGATTGAGGCACTTGGAATTATAATTGCAATGAAAAATGTATTAAAACATTGTTAAAAAAAAAAAAAAAGTAATTTACTGCAGAACTATCTTAACTATTCTCCTACAGCTTCAGAGTGGCCAGCCCCTCGGGCCTGTGTCATTTTATACACATCAAATAATAATTTATCGAATATACTGAAACATTATTCTGAAATTGCTTTCCTGACGATCTCCCCATCGATATAAGGACAGCTGAAAGTCTACACATCTTTCGCCGCAAATCTTTTCCGACTGCACCTTGGCTAAGAACATCAAGGTTATAAAGAAAAAAATAATAATCTGAAAAATAATTTGCACTTCCATGTGGCTCTTTGTAGTTTGCCTTATTTGAAGCTAATGTACTTCTATGTGATTCCTGCTATACTCAGTTTGTACCTGCATGGTTGAATGCACTTATTGGAAGTCACTTTGGATAAAAGCGTCAGCTTATTTAAATATAATGTAATGTAACTTATTTCTGCAAAACACTAAAAATAAATAAATAACTGTTTAATCTTTTCACATCTTTTTATGTCTTTATTTTTACACCAAATTGTGGAGGGTAGTATAAGAGTATCAATAAGTATCGCTATTGATAAGCAGTATTGGTAACAATAGGCCACCCATCCCTAAATATATCAGATGTCACCAAGGTCAAGGTAAACTTTATTATCCCAAAATAGGGAAATTCGGGTGGTCAAGGTGCAGATCCACAAATATACACAAAACAGTCAAAAAACAGATACAAATATAAATACTGATATAAATATGAATACATAAATATTCCATTGCCATTCCCCCCTTTTCAGCCACCTAACACACACACACACACACACACACACATACACACCCACACACACAAGCACACACATATACACACACATATATACACCCATACACACACACACACCCATATACATACACTTACACAGGGAGAGCATTTTCAAACACTGACATACACACCCACAGACACATAGGTGTGCACACACACAGAGCACTTCCAGGTACCCTTAGCGCACACGCACACACACACACACACACACACACACACACACACACACACACACACACACACACACACACACACACTCAAACTACATACTATGATGTGCAGTGGGCTACATGATCCTGAGAATATGAACAGCATTATAATCCACTATTTACCCTCATGTTATCCTCAGGTCAAATTTTACCCATTTTCAAAGTTTCTACATCAGAAATTTGGGTTTCTTTCAAAATAATTGTCCAAAAATAACATTCATGGTTCATGCAACCCTCTTCACAAATAAAATTAAGGATCAGATCACTGCTTTCATTGAATGTTGGATGTTTTATTAAATTTTATAGCACATAAAAAAAAGGAAATGGATTCTAAACAGTATTCTGACTAAACTTTGACAGGCTGTGATTATCAACTCAATCGTAACTTATACATATATATATACATACACATACATATATACATACACATATACATATATACATACATACATACACATATACATATATACATACATATACATACGTACATTGCACCATACAAACATTCCATACAGATTGTCATTCTCATAGCCCAGAACAAAATACCATTGGATGCTGTTTTTGTACTTTCTCTCTCATTCAACAGTCTAATTGCTGAAGGAACAAGACACTTGCTAAACCTGGCTCATTTTCCTTAGCAGAATCATTCCATTGCCCCGAAAGCTTAGTTTGTATTTTATTGCACTAACATGCCTGAATCAAATCACATTGAATTAGTAGCTGCTTAAAATGTGTCCTGGGTATGTTCTGTTGTTGATTCCGTATCTGGACGTGTGTCAAATCAATCAGAGAAACGTATATACATACCCTGCTGTAGCAGGACAGTACCCAGTCAAAATTGAGGGACAATGCAGTGTTTAATTTGCTCTTTTGAAGTGAGGGGAGTCATCTTTAGCTTCCATTATGGGTTCATGTTTTACTCTGAGAAGGGCAGTAATATTGTCTCTCTGTTACATTCATACACACCACACACATCGTAATATTAATATGACAATGCTGCCAGTAATGAAGGTCCATCTGAAGGTTAAATTTTTCCGGAAGTGGATCGTCGTGGATATAGATTGTAATTGTCAGAGACCAAGCAGTAAACCAATGAGGAAAACAGGAGTTTTTGTTGAAAAGTGGGTTTTTATTTACCCCAAAAATGCAAAAAAACAATATAAACCAAGAACTTAAAGGTCCCATGGCATGAAAATTTCACTTTATGAGGTTTTTTAACATTAATATGCGTTCCCCCAGCCTGCCTATGGTCCCCCAGTGGCTAGAAATGGTGATAGGTGTAAACTGAGCTCTGGGTATCCTGCTCTGCCTTTGAGAAAATGAAAGCTCAGATGAGCCGTTTTGGAATCTGCTTGTTATGAGGTCATAACAAGCAAGGTTACCTCCCCTTTTTTCTGCTTTGCCCGCCCAGAGAATTTGGCCAACCCATGAGAGAGAGACATCATGGCTTTCAAACGAGAAAAGTGGCAGTTGGTCAAGGCCACACCCCCACCCTCCACCTTGCCCCTCCCACTCTCGTCCTCAATAGCTTGAGACACAGAAATGGCACATCCTAAAGAAAGCTCATTGTGGGACTGGCTCTAGTGGCTGTAATTTTGCACCAAGGCTGAATTTCGGGAAAGAGACTTCAGATACAGTATTAGGGGACCACTAAGGCCTATATAAAAGAGACTTCAGATACAGTATTAGGGGACCACTAAGGTCTATATAAAAGAGACTTCAGGTACAGTATTAGGGGACCACTAAGGTCTATATAAAAGAGACTTCAGGTACAGTATTAGGGGACCACTAAGGCCTATATAAAAGAGACTTCAGATACAGTATTAGGGGACCACTAAGGTCTATATAAAAGAGACTTCAGATACAGTATTAGGGGACCACTAAGGTCTATATAAAAGAGACTTCAGATACAGTATTAGGGGACCACTAAGGTCTATATAAAAGCATTCAAAGAGCACCATGTCATGGGACCTTTAATATCAAGGCCTATACAAGAAGTCAACACAATATAACTTAATCCAAAAATAGCAACAACAAAACAAGAAATGAACTCAACAAACTGCGTTGTCTGAAGTGCCAGTTGCACTAGATAGTCTGGCTCAACTGATGTACAGGGCTGGTAAAAAAAAAGCCTGGGATGAAGTCCTACCCCTTCTGTCCAGGACAGTTGTGATTGGTTTAAAGAAATGAAATACAAACTATCCCAGAATAGATAAGCAGGGTAGCCAGATGCTCGATCACCTGCCAGAAAAAAACTCTTGTGTCCATTGACTCTGTTTAATCGGGAAAGGAGATATTTTGTTGAAATGCGTATACCAAAAAAATAAGATTTACATACAGTGTGAAGCAACATATATCTCATATCTCCTTAATGGGTTTGTATGATGCCTTATGAAAACTTTAATGCTGTCAAACAACGAGCGGTTCTTAACCATGACGGTTAAGTTTAAGCACTTTACACCAGAGTGACTTGGTTACGATTATAACAAAGTTTGTGGTTTGGGTTGAAATAATGACTTCTGGAACACAAACACCGGTCACCATGGGTGAATGTCCTGTGTTTTGGAACCCATCCACCACTTTCTAACCTCCTGCCGACGCAGATTTTGGCTCATATACTACGTCACCTGATTTCTTTGCTTCGGTCATAATTACTATGGACTCTCAATATGGGGCTTACAGTAATAAATATGTGGATTACATACAATTTATAGTGCATTACTTTTTGTAGGAACAGTGAATGAGGACACGCATGTAATATCCATGTTTAGTAAAGGTGGTGGAAATATTCTAATTGAGCCTGTACACACTATTTGTGTACTGATGTGGATACTTAAAAGTGCATGCCTCTGTGTGTGTGTGTGTGTGTGTGTGTGTGTGTGTGTGTGTGTGTGTGTGTGTGTGTGTGTGTGTGTGTGTGTGTGTGTGTGTGTGTGTTAGTCATGGTATGTTCATAATTGAGATAAACAGGTTCTTGCACCAGAAGACATCCATAAATAAACTGTTGTAATGTAGGACATCTCAGGTTGGGACCCATCACACTCCATTACTTCAAACCTTGGTCATTATCACACCCCATTTATTTCTTTTCCATTGTTAGTGTTTACTGCTGAGTCACCCATCAATACAAACATCCTCTTTACCTCCAACAGGGTAAAGTTGCAAATTGCATGTTCGTGAGAGACAATCTCCCCCTGAAGTACTTAACAGTGTGCTAACAAGCCAGACACATGGAGGGATTACCAAACGTGCCAGCCCACTGAGGCCCAGGTGTCCAAAGGGATGAGTGGGGGTGGGGCCCTAAACCAGAGTCTCTGTGCGTAGTAATATTGTGGAATGAAAAGGATCAGTCATTCGTGTCTGTGACAGATCCCCCTGAAAGTCCTTCTGAACAACTGAAGCAGATACAAGAGGCCAGCAATCCTTCAAAAAGAACCTCAAGTTTATCCCCTCAAGTTTTTGGTAGGGCATTCAGACCTGGTTCTACTATTTGGTGGAGGCAGATGGCCGCCCACCTAGAGTCAGGGTCTGTCTGACATTTCTGCCTGTTTAAAGGAAGTTTTTCCTCTGCTTTCACACCATTGCATGCACCCAACAATTTCCCCAAATTGTTGGGTCTCTGTAAATTATAGAGTGTGGTCTAGACCCACTAACTTTTGTTGTTTGACACTATAAATAAAATTGAATTGAACTATAGGAGCTTAAAGGACAAATCCAGCGCAAAATTAATTTAGGGGTTAATAACACATGTGTACCGAGTTTGACCGTTCTCTGGGATATGTTTTCATGCTAATCGAATGTGACAAGTTTTATCGCAAACCGCTAATTAGCTTATAACGCTAGTCGTCGGGGGCACAGGTAAAGTAAAAATAAATAAATATTAACAAGGCTCAAAATAGCCCCACACTTCCACCGTAGCATAATGAGGGTCCCTACATGTAAACCGAAGCATTGAGGACTTATAAGTGTACAGACAGTTTACTGAAAAGATAGTTTAGAAAGACAGTCGCGTTCTCGTATACAGGCGGGCGCCATCTTGGGAAAACACGACCAGTTGAACGACGAACGCCGTGCTTGAGCAATGTTACTAGTTACTGGTTGCACGGCGTTCGTCGTTCGACTGCTCGTACGTGAACAGATTTGTCCTTAAAGAGCTTCTTAAGAAACTCGGCAAGACAAACCGAAAACTACATGTTTCAATAATGTGTTTAAGTCTTTCATGAACATGTTCTGTTAAGTGATGTTTTATGTAAAATGCTTGATGATGTATGAATTAGGAAGTAAGAAAATAAAACAGATGAACACACAGACAATGAACATGTACAGTAGGTCTTATACAGAAATCATGACAATCCCTATAGATGAAGTGCATATTCATGAAACACAGGATAGGAACCATCACTGCTGGATCTAAAGTTTAATTTGTGCTTAAGAGCAATGTCTACTCTCGGACTTCTGCCCACTAACATGAATCCTAAAGGGCAGCAAGCTGAAGGCTGCCCACTGTTTTCTGCACGTTAGGCTTCCTTTTCATTCTGTATGCTTAAAAAACAAAACATTTCTATTGTCAATTTAAACCATAAACTGTAAAAAATAATGGATGCGGACCTCATGGTGCTGGCGCCATTTAACTGCATGTACGGTAGTACAGAAAATTGGCAGACATTCCCTTAAGTTACCAGCTAACATTAGTGCTTAGCTTTGGTTGAAAGTGCTACTAAATGCAGGAAAAATACATTTTTAGGTGACTAAAATGTTCCAATTTAACATTGAAGTGAAAACACACAGAGGGTCAAAGTTTAGATGAAAACATGGACAAAAGCCAAAACAAGTTAGCATTGGTTAGCCTCTGTCCTGATTGACAGGTCCTAAAGCATCCCCTGCTTTTTAAATAAATGGGACCATAATTTACAACATGAACATCATGCTGTATTGAAGAAGACTTGAAAGTAGCAATTAAGACCATGAACTAAATATGAAAGGTATGAAATAGACTTCTAAAGTAACAGATTTCTTTTTGAGCGAGTGGAGTCTTTTTGGAAATGTAAATCCAACGCCTTAAATCTCCTTTCCAGAATGTAGCTTTATGGCATTGGCTTCACTTTTCAGCATTCTCTTCAGGACCAATGAAAGCCGTGTTCCGTGTTCTGAGAAATGCTAAATATATTTAAGAAGTCAGAGAATATTTTCTAATACCAATGGTTATCAGGAAACAGGGCTCTGATGTAGGCTCCAATCTTACACAAATGAGGGGATGTCATTTATAACTGCAGATTATACTGGTGAGAAAGACTTTTCATAATCCTTCAAATACAGAAGGTAGTGAGGGATAAATGCATTTACATTTTTGTTATGTGTGATTAGAACTATAATAAGAATATTACAATAACACCCATGATACAAATAGGAAGAGTCACTTCAGTCACATTAAGGCTTAGTTAAGTTAAGAAGGCAGCTGTGTGTCAAAGCTCCAAGCCAAGCATCTCTCCACGTCTTAACTCTCACATAATGAGGATAATAATGCAACTCTAAACAAACTCCCCGGGAATTATATGATCCACATAGACTCTGAAATAAAGGAAGGAAGTAATGCAAGACCTTACATATTTACCTGGTTAAACAAGCGGAGATTTCCAAATATGACTAACAAGAAGCTATTTGGGAAGAAAAACAACATAATAAAAAAAAGTGCATACTATTGGCCCATCCTAAAATAACTTTCAAAAATCCAGTTGAGAAGACTATTAAATGTAACTCTGACACATCGTAAACTCTCAACTCAACAGTTTCTCTCTGGTAGCTGATTGAGATTGGTTGGAATGATTGGTGACATTGTGTTCAACAGGCCTTTTCACTCAGCATCCTGCGTTGCTACGGCAACACATCAGCTCCCCTTTGAGCTGTAATGCAGGTGTCAGTGGTTGAGGATGTTTACCAGCTATTTATGACACACAGGTGAAAACTGAAATCCTGACTCTGCTGCTAACAAAGAATAATTAGCAACCTTTATCCTTTTGTGTTTTGTCGACCACCTTTTTTGCTTTCAAGTGTGTGTGTGTGTGTGTGTGTGTGTGTGTGTGTGTGTGTGTGTGTGTGTGTGCCTGCACACACACACAAACACAGAAGTGCCTCAAAGTTGCAGCTATGAGTTTGACACCAGACGTTGTCTGGCAGTTAGAAACATGATTCATATTAATGTTTTCCGAAGGTTTGGGTTTGATTCAGGCAGTTAACCCCTTGACGCCTGAATTTATTCACAATTATATAAACAAAATATTATGTGTGTTTCTGGCTCCAAGTTGATGCTAAATTAAGTTGAGATTGTTAATTTGTCTATAGCATATGGAATAGATATAAATTTAGGTATGATGCAAATTAGCGACAACAGGCATTATGGTAAAATTCTTTACAAAATGGTAAAATTAATAAAACACAGTAGATTTCATTTATGTCACAAAGTTGTTAGAACTTCTAAACTGTAAATGACAAATACATGGATCTTGACAACGGCAAGAAAGAAAACACTCTCCTACTCCCTAACATTGACAGTAGTTTCTTTAGGGTTAGGGGTCGGGTTAGGTTTAGGGGTAGGATTAGGTGTAGGGGTAGGGTTAGGGGTAGGGTTAGGGTTAATTTTGCTTACGTGAAACGGATATATCTCCCACTCCGACCGGTCCTACGAGAAACCAGTGCATGCAAAAGGTTCCGAAGTATGTATCGCATGTAAACAGACCGGCATTGGGGGGAATACACACGCTATCTTGCCTGCAGTCAGAATGGAAGGGGTTTGATGCAAATTAGCGACAGTCGGCGTTAAGGGGTTAAACAACTTGGCTAAGGTAAGATCACTGTCATGAAAAGAAACCTGAATTCGTCAGCTGCTGTGGGTGGAGTTACAGGACAGAACAACTTCCGGTTCAGCTGAGGACCGAGGAGTCGAGAAGCTATTAGTCTCACTTTGCCAGACCTTCCTCCATAGCGCTGCGGAGGAGGGTCTGGCTAGTCGACACAGCATTCCGGCATGGGAGAAAAACGTGCTCTGGTTTATTGGCATTTCTTTAAACCAATCACAATAGTCTTGGGCGTTGCTAAGCACCAGATGGAGCCACGGTGACTCTGCAAAATAGTCTCAGGAAGGAACTTGTTTTGGTGGAACATGTGTACGTTCAAAAGTTGTTTTAGTCGTGCAAAAGAAAACTGAGATTGGACAGATAGTCTACATACTGTCTGGATTTACCCGGCAGAGATCTGAGGAACAGTTGACCATAGTCACCTGCTTCACTGGAGTTTAGAATGCCAACACAAAGGAAGTGTCAGGTAACAGAAATCCAGCTGAAAATTAGGACATAAGGCAGAATTTCCAGTGGCAACGGGTCAATTCCGGAGGTGGAATGTTATGAGATGCAGCCACTGACTTTTCGTAGGAGACAGGATGTTCTATGGCAGGGGTAGTCTCGCATTGCCAGACCTTCCTCTATAGCGCTGCAAAGGATAGTCTGACTACACTACATTCCGGGATGGGAGAAAAAGGTTTATTGGCATTTCTTTAAACCAATCACAATCATCATGGGCGGTGCTAAAAAAACAACTAAAACAACTTTTGAACGTATACGTTCCACCAAAACAAGTTCCTTCCCGAGGCTATTTTGCAGATTCACCGTTGCTCCGTCCAGTGCTTAGTGCCACCCAGGATGATTGTGATTGGTTTAAAGAAATGACGGTAACACTTTACAATAAGAATGCATTAATAATCATTAATTAACCATTTATTACAGTTAAATAAGGTGTCTAATAAACATTTATTAATAATGCTCATGTTTGTTCATGTTAACTGAGGTATTAATTTATGCATTATTTACCATTAGTTAATGCCTTAACTAACTGTTAATTACACTTAACTAAGGTGTCTATTTCACTATTAGTTAATATAGTAAAAAGCCTGGACAAACTGTTAGTAACAGTTAAATAAGGCCAAAAAAGATCATTTGATTATGGTTTAGTAATGCTTATTTAGTATTATTATGAATTAATCAAGTGACCAGTTATGGTTACGTAATGATTATATAACATGCACAATAATTTATATAGGTTGGGCTTTAAGTTAATGTCTACATAAAGACAAAGGAACAAGCAAACCTCTGCATGGAGACTATGGAGTCTTTTCACTGATCTCACCCTCTACCAAAAGTAAGTCATACGTTGGAGGATGGACAAATATAGCGGACAAAAGTATGTGGACAACCATAACCTGTACATGTACAGTACAGTACAGTTTTCTCATAATGACATGGCTTGGCTGTGAACCTTAAGACATACACGCTATAAAACATCTTTATCAACCACCTAGTAATATTATCAACATCAACTAAGGGTTTACTTGTTATCAAGAAACGGTTAACATTTACCTAATGCTTATTACTGTAATAACTAATGTAAATAGCATCTTACAAACCATCAAACAATGAATCAATCAATACCTTAGTTAACATTAACATTAGTAAATGATAGTTAGACACTTCAGTTAGCTGTTATTTACAGTTTAGGCTTATTAGTACATTAACTAATGTTAAAATAGACACCTTAGTTAAAGGTGCTGTAGGTAGGATTGTGAAGATCCAGGACTTAGCCAAAAAATTTGAACATCGACAACTTCTCAGTCCCTCCCCCCTTTCTGGTAAAGCCCAAAACTGTCTCCAAAGCCCCTCCCTCCACAAGGGAGAATGAATGCGTGTGCATAAGCAGAGATTGACACTCAGTTAGACACCCCCCCTGGCCCTGATTGGTGCATCTGAAGAGGGAGCTGTGGATTTTTGCAAACTACAGGCTGTAGGTGGTGCCAGAGGAGGCAGATGTTTTTTTAATTACCTACTTCATGTAAACATAGGGTCAGTTTCAACACATATGACATAAAGTTAGTTTTATAAGTCTTACCTACTGCACCTTTAACTGTAATGAACAATTATTTAAGACCTTCCTCTGCAGCGCTGTGGAGGAAGTTCTGGCAACGCAAGATTAGAAGTAAGATGACAAAGTATATGAGTGCCAAACTTTGCATACGGTGGTAGTTTGGGGGGTGGATGGCTCAAACAAACAAAATAATTGCACCCAGGAGACCGGGGTTCAAGTCCCATTTGAAAATAAAAGTAAACAGCATTTATTTTTTTCACTTTGAGACCCAAACCAAGATGTTTCTCTAAAATGAACAAGTGTTTGTGCCTAAACCTAACCAAACTGGGACTTTTTCTCAACATTAACGTGTTCAAAACTGCGACCGTTAAGTTCTCTGGTTTAGATATGAGGACTGAAACACGCTGCTGTGGGTCAGATTTGGGTCAGAGACCTTCTCAACCTCTTCTCTGTTACTGTTGGTGCGTTTCCATCTGGGATGTAAGAGCAGATGTTTACACAACCAAAATAAAGTTACCTATAATTAACTTTACAGTTTGCTGCTTCAGTTTGTGTGGTAGGGGCCACATTTTGCCGATGGGAAATATTACCACAGTAAATTCTCAAATAAAACCCAGTATTAAAAAAAACACTAAGGTAGTTGCTAATAGTTTGAAATCAGTGGGCGAGGAGTGAAAATACCTTTGCTCTGATGGCTCACAGGGTGAATTCTGTGCATATGAAAATTATTCTGAAAAATATGTACATTATGCTGCTTTATCAAGACAACAGATAAACAGAGAGAACGTTTTTAGGAAATTAATGTATGATTGAAAATACTCATAAAACAAGGAAAGTAACAACATACCTGTTAATAAAGCAATGCACATCTGGATTTCAGCAGTTGAAACAAATATAAGAGAGGAGAGAAGATCATGTTTATTCTAACCTTGCACGGCAGCACTCCACAGCACTGTGGAGATAGGTCTGGCTACTGTACACCACAGATACATTATGGGATAGGAGAGAAAAATGCTCAGGGATGTTTGCATTTCTTTAAACCAATCAACAATCTTCGGATGCAGCGACGGTGGTTCTGCTAAATAGTCTCTGGAAGGAACTTGTTTTGGTGGAAAAAAACGCCACAACATATTTAAAGTTAGCGGTTGACACAATACAGTAATGTGAGCTATTTAAATTAGCTATATGCATGGTTAAACCTAATTGGCTCTTACTAGTGTATCGCCATGTGTACTTCATCTACAGCAATCCCACCAATTGGTCCCAAAATGTCCCAGTTAGAGAGGAAATGCCCTAAATATATTCTTTGTAAATCATTCACCAAAAACACCAAGCAGGCCTGCCTTGTTGCACGATCCAAATTTTCTTTCAAAATTTGCCATTTTCAGCGTGTAGCTTGGAATCTAGCTTGAAGGTTGTTTCCCATAGCCAAGGGATTTTTGAGAAAAACAACCCACAGAGAGCTGATGCGGAGGGACATCCGGGGGAGAGCTTGGATGGATGTCCAGACTTGATCCTGGAGATGTACTTCTGTCGATCCAGACTAGGCTTCAAGTTAGTGTCTGAACAGCAGTGGGCTTAACCCTTTGACGCCTGAATTTATTCACAATTATATAAACAAAATATTATGTGTGTTTCTGGCTCCAAGTTGATGCTAAATTAAGTTGAGATTGTTAATTTGTCTATAGCATATGGAATAAATATAAATTTAGGTATGATGCAAATTAGCGACAACAGGCATTATGGTAAAATTCTTTACAAAATGGTAAAATTAATAAAACACAGTAGATTTCATTTATGTCACAAAGTTGTTAGAACTTCTAAACTGTAAATGACAAATACATGGATCTTGACAACGGCAAGAAAGAAAACACTCTCCTACTCCCTAACATTGACAGTAGTTTCTTTAGGGTTAGGGGTCGGGTTAGGTTTAGGGGTAGGATTAGGTGTAGGGCTAGGGTTAGGGGTAGGGTTAGGGTTAATTTTGCTTACGTGAAACGGATATATCTCCCACTCCGACCGGTCCTACGAGAAACCAGTGCATGCAAAAGGTTCCGAAGTATGTATCGCATGTAAACAGACCGGCATTGGGGGGAATACACACGCTATCTTGCCTGCAGTCGGAATGGAAGGGGTTTGATGCAAATTAGCGACAGTCGGCGTTAAGGGGTTAACATTGGTTCAAAACAACAATAGCGGACGTGATAGACAGATGGTTCATCCAATCACCTGCCACGTATTTTTTTGACAAATGAAGGCTTCTCCGATGGTTCTTTGTTATGAAACCATCTGGCGCATCAGGTTATGTTTATCCAACTACTGAGGTATATTTGGGTTCCACCATCCATTCCGACATACCCCCAACTCTGACATTGACGTCTAGTTGTCGAGAACTTCCATTGTTTTCAAACGTCCCACCACTCCGACAATTTTTGTTTCCATTAGGGTTAGGGGTTAGGGTTAGGGAATAGCATGTCGGAATAGCGGAATGTCTGAATAGAAGCATGTCGGAGTGGCGGCATGTCGGACTGGCAGCATGTAACCGGTATATTTGACAGTAGGGGGCAGACAGTCCTTTGCAAGTAGCTTTAGCTCCAAAGTTAGCATTATGCTGTCATTCTCCATAATGAGGTCCCCACCCTCTTTTATGTCATGCAGTAGGCAGACAATAGTAAATCTTACACACTCAACCCAACAAATAGGTTCAGAGCCCAGGGCAAGAATGCAGGGAGGCTGTGGCAGTCTCGGTAATATGGACAGCTAAATCTTGTAATATGGTGACCAACAGTGTTCTCAATGCATGCAGGGGACGTCCCTTTCACAGACGTTAACGGAGTCACCATTCTTTGGAGTGGAGTTAGAGTCAGACCTTCCAGCACAGTATTCATAGTAATGTAATGTAATCTGAGTGTCAGGCTTCCCTATTCTATGGTTGGAGCTGAGACCAATGCCAGCTCTGCTGCTGTCAGGATGCTGCCCTGGGGGGGCCACAGGATCTATGGACCAGAGACATGCCTACTATCCCTATGTATTAGGGATGTAAACAAATACGAATACATTTAGATATATACACAAAATCATCCACATTTTCTATTAATATTCAAGTGTTATTTTTTCTTCATGATTCAAAATGAAAGCCCTGGCACATCTAACAACATGATAGAAGATGGGAAATGAATGATAGAGGACATGGGAGCTTTTCAAACTTTTGCCAGCAGCTTTCTCATTTTTTTTTTTTTATAGACATTTCAAACATACCTTATAGGTCCTAAAACACAGGGCTTTCAAGCCGGGTTTGTATCCCGGAGGGAAAACACAAGACTTTCACCCAGGAAATGGGTGTTTGTGTCGTGGGAGTATTACTTAAAGGGGCAGCTGTTTTATCCCAAACCACAATCTTTTTTTCTAAACTTAACTAGTTGTTTTGGTGCCTAGACTTAACTTTCGTCGCCGGTTACCTTTTGTCAACTAAACTCAACTGTAACGGCCTCTGAAAAGACCGGTACCTTGTGGTGCTCTGTAGCCGGCTTACAGTCACCTTTTCTCAGCTAAATTTAACTGTAAATACAGTTAACATAACTGTCATGTGGACCGGCCGGCGGTTGCTGTAATTTCTTAGGATACCACACAAATTGTGTGGTATTCTTTTATTTTATGAAAGGAGGCAAATTAATAAAACAAATGATTTCCCATGGGTTAAAAAAAGCCAGAATTAGCCAAAAGGCTATTTTTCATCTGTAGTCCATACAGATACTGTATCCGTTTGTGTCCGATATGATACGAACCACATTCATGAGAATGAGAAAGTAAAAGCATTACATTAAATGCAGAAAATAAAGCAGACAGGCTAACAGCTTCTGATATAAGCCCTGTCCATCACAAAGTGAATACAGATACAAATAAATTGTGATATAATACATACAGATTGGCGTAGTGTTACACCACTACTATGTACAGTATTGACTGTTCTGCACCTCACCGCTGACTCAAGCCTCCTGTTTTTATAACGCAGCTGCTAACCACCCTCTCAACACACTGTGTACTAACGGTGTATCAGTTTTGTAGGGACTGTTTTTGGCTTACACCTTTCTCTCCAGCCACCTCAGTGATGAATCCAAGACAGAAAATGCCAAAACACAAATGTATGTACAGTGTTTAAATAGTCAAGTAGTGGCACACGGGCAAGCTGAGCCGGGCGGCCAAGCAGAGAATAATGTGCACGTCTCCATAGAAATCCGTTTGTCAATGATCACTTATTACTGTTCCTCCCCTGAGAAATTAAGCAGAGTCATTACACAGTGCTCAGACATGGAGAGAAGGAGAAAGAGAGGAATCATGTTGATTATCAGGAGCTAATCATTCTTACTCCACGACTCCATTAAGTCTCGGTCATGGGACCTCATAGGACATTTAGAGAGTCACTGACACTGAAATGGGGTGTGTGTGTGTGTGTGTGTGTGTGTGTGTGTGTGTGTGTGTGCGTGCGTGCGTGTGTGTGTGTGTCTGTGGGGGCGACGAATCAGATTTCATTGAATCAGATTTCATTGTACCTTGTATGATTACACGTGACAAAACTTGATTGATTGATTGACTGATTTATTGATTGACTGTAAATTCCTTTTTGAATTTTTGGCACTACCAGCATCAGCCCAGCACTTTTGTTTGAACTTTTAAAGGCCACCATTGATGCTGGATTTGGATCCAGGCTGCCGTGTGATTCCTCCTACATTTCACAATAATCATCTCCAAATACATGCAGGGATTAATTTGATTTTTAGGGTAGACAAGCCTCTGAAAAAAGAGCCACATTAATGACTTTTTAAGGCTCATTGGAAGCTAAGTGCCGTCATTTTTATCTCTTTATATTGGCAAAAAGATAGCCGAAAGCAGCTGAATTCATAATTTTCTTTTTTGATGTTTAATTTGGATCTCATTACAAGTAGGTGTTTGTGTTCTGAAGTACCCACCCTATCTGCACACATAACTGAACGTTCAATGTCAACATTTGCAATATCTATACATGGCATCTAAGATACGGTTAAGGTTAGAGAAATATGTTTATTGCAAAAAATCTATTGTTAAAGCTGCAGTGGGTAGAAAGCAAAAAATAAATAAAATGCCAGAATTTGAAGTAGAGTGAGAACTCTTCCTGCAGCTCTCCCTCTCCCCTCTTCGTCACAGGGGCATATGTATGAGATGATTGGCCAAAGTCTCCCGCAATGGCTAGATTCTCTGAAAGCTGAACACAGAGCCAAGAGGAGAGAAAGTCAGAAAGAACAGGGGAGACACTTTGTTTCTCTCACTATGACTCTAGAGTCACTACTCAATGTGAAGCTAATCACCGTCACTCTCTCACTCGCTCCACCACACACACATGCCGGCCCTGCTATTCTTTTAAAGAGATCGATGCATACACCAACATACAAGTATACATTTCAGGCCACTTACGTAGGCTACGGTGAAAACTCTGAATTCCTCAGAACCATAAATCATGTTTATAGGGAACACAACACAACACCCAAGGTTATTTGGAGAGACATATATACGGCTGCCCCTTCTTCTTTTTGGTCTTAGTCGACCAACATTTCTTTAGTCGAGTAGTGATTTTTTAAATCCTTTTTTTTTATGCTGAATTACTTATTTACAAGAAACTTATGAGCTCATCTCTGGTAAGCACAAGTCTTAAAGTGGTGCTTTTGCATGATTGTTTGTGGAGAAACTCACTTTTAGTGATGTGTCGATGAAATCAACTAATCCAGGGGTCTTCAACGTTTTTCAGGCCAAGGACCCCTTAATTGAAAGAGTTGGAGCAGGTACCCCCTACTACATATATTGTATAAAATGAAGTTGCATATTAAACTGGGCCTGAGATAACATGTAGGATGGCCTAAATGCTTTTTTGCATAGAATACTTAGCTATTAAAATAGCCTAATAATTGTTGGCATGCTTTTATAAATCATGTTTTATTGTTAAACATGCATGTGGCAAATCACATCTGTGGATGGCTACCTTAGTGACTACCTTACCTATAGGCCAGTAAGCAATGGAGATTTATATTTGCTAATAATATGTTGAATTCATGTTAAGACTTTTCTTTAAAAAAATGTTTAAACTTTCAGAAATTAACAATAATTTGGAGGCCCCCCCCTGCATTGACTCTGAGGACCCCCTAGGGGTCCCGGACCCCCTGTTGAAGATCCCTGAACTAATCGATTAGTTGTCAAAATCATTTGAGTGTTACTTCCACATTCCAGCAAGTGCATCTGTGCTGTGTTCTGGCGTGCGAGGAGAGGCTCTCCTACGAGCCAGGTCTATAGAATTTAATTTAAAAATCCTGGTTCTTACTTTTAGAGCCCTGCACGGTCAACTTCCTCCCTACATCTCTGACTTGATACAGCTTCGTACTCCCACCCGTAGCCTGAGGTCATTAGGTCAGATGCTATTAGTGGTTCCCCGCACTCAGTTTAAAACTAGAGGGGATTGATCATTCCAAGCAGTGGCTCCCAGGCTGTGGAACGTCTTGCCTCCCTCTCTACGTTGTGTGACTTCTGTCAAATCTTTTAAAAAGCAATTGAAGACTCTGCTTGAATAGCAGAGCAGGCTTTGAGTTAGTCGAGGGTTTTTTATGGTTGTTTGTTATGTTTTCTATTTGGATTTAAATGTTCTTGTATTTTAATTTGTTGTATTGTATTACATTTTATTGTGAAGCACTTTGTGATTTTTATCTGTGAAAGGTGCTATACAAATACAAACTTTACTTACTTACTACATTTTAACGCGATCAGCGGGCGTTCGAAAGGATCGGGCAGCAAGTGAAAGGACGAGCATCCAGTCATTTTACCAAAAGACACCCACCCAATATCATGTGTGCCTCTCCTCTACAACACCACGGACAACGAGAGATTCATCTTGGAGGGGGAAAAACATAATAGACATCACAGATCCTTTTTTTATCAGGACAACACCAGAAAAGAGAAGACATGGAGATTAATTACAGGAGTGCTTGGAGTGGAAAGTAGATACTAGCTTAATAAACATGTGATTGTTCTGCAAAGTACAAAGTAACCCACTATACATAGCTATTACACATGAGGTGATCGGGTCTACTGGACCAGAGTGTATTTAATTGTAGGTGCTATGTTGTCTTTCTGCACCTGCTATTCCCACACAAAGTTACACAGTTGTTACATTTCAAGCACTTTCACCTGTTCACCTGAAATAAGCACCAATAATGATCAAAAATCTTGTTTCTATTTTTTTTACCTTTTTTATAATTGAATGTCCGTGTTTTCTCACAAAAAACAAAAATGATCATATGATCATAAATGTGATCTCACAGGGGGTAAATGGCAAATATGAACCATAAATGACTTATATATCATGGTTATTGAGCTAAACTAAACATCTATTAAGTATTTTTACATAAATGCGGTGGGTCCACCAGACCCGGGAATATTGGCTGTGTAACAAACATATGAACACCACACAAGGGTTAAACGTTAGTCTACTGTGCTAAGTGCTAAGTGTGCATTTTAACATCATTTTGGACCATTGTGGTAGGGGAAACACTGCATTATGTAACAACACCAACAATTCGGAGAAAACGTACTTTAATGCTGAGCTACAGGGAGGGCCATTACTACAAAAGGTGAGGTGGTATTACAAATAAAACCTAACATATATATATATATATATATATATATATATATATATATATATATATATATATAAAAAAGGGCTTAAATCGCCCTGGACAGTAATGGTGTTCTGCCGTATCATCCGATATGGATGTAACTCCTGCGATACTGGGTAGGAAGAAGGGCTTGAGTGGAGGAGGTACCAGCAGCACGAGGCAGGTTAAATTCTCCCACACCACAACTGGAATGACTTTTTTTTTTTTTTTTTTGCTCCGACATCTGATATAAAAATAATAAGACTGAAATGACTATCTGTGGTCAGGCAGGAACCTCCATCATATCAGACAAGGACCACACCGGCTGAACCCAAACTGATTTTTTATCAAAGGCCAATATCAGCCCAAACACTACACTTCTAGCCCTGTGCTCCCTCTCAGACACACAGCGGGGAGGGAAAGCCGCTGCCAAAGGCTTTCTTCCTCCGTGCTATTTCTTGGACAGGGTTTATTTTTTATTTTTATTTTTTTTGACAGCGGTTCCAGTCGGGTAAAGACTTGTAAGAGGGAGCAGACTATGCTTCGACTTGCTTCCTTGTTTTAACTCAAACCCAGAAAACCACAGGGATTAAACTTCTGTCATCGCAAACTTGTCCTGCTCCGAGGGACTCGCACACAGCAAAAACACACAACCTCTGCAAATACTATGTGTTGTCCTCAGAGGAACTCAAACTCATGCAGCGCTTCCACAATGTACTTGACAAGAAGAGGCAGTCACACACGTGTGTGTGTGTGTGTGTACATGCCTGTGTGTGGGTGTGCATGCCTGCACCTGTTTAGCAGGGTGGAACTGAGAACAGGGCTCCTCTCCTGCCTCTCTGTCCACAGTTTGGATGCTTGTAGAGCAGCTGGAGTGAAGGGGCTCGCTTCACACCATTAGGCCCGGGTCGGGCTGAGGGGAGCCGGGGGAAGCTCCCTCGACTCTGCCCCTTGCCTCTGTGTAAACCTCGAACCCTCCACCCACCCCCCCTCAGGAGATAGCTAAGGAGCCCATCCACTGAGCTGTCACCTGCCAAATGGAGGCCCTTAGTGGAATGAGAGGAAGGGGGAGGGGGGGCCCTATGTATCCTCTGATTGGTGTCAAAGCAGCTAGAGCTTTAGAGCAGAGACCTTCAACAGGGGGTCCTCAGAGTTACTGCAGGGGGGTGATGCAAAAGAAGATACAATTATGTTTGATTGATTGATTGATTTTATTTGCCCATTTTATTATAAAATACGATACAACTATGCAGCATACATTAAAAACAAAACAAAGTCAGGATAACACAATAAAGCCCTGAGGCTTATTTCCATTGTGGTCCCTTAAAGCGTACAATTATGAATGGAATGAAATAGGAAACATGACGTGGATTTCCGACGTTCAGCAAAATGTAGGCCAATTTAAGACACGCACTGCAAGCTTGTGCAAAAACTGGAACACATTTATACTATATTGAAGGACTAAAAGTAGACAGACACACACACACACACACACACACACACACACACACAACCACTTTGTCTCTTGGTGTCACTACACCCTTAGGAAGGCTCAAGCCAATAGGAATTGTATTTTTAATGTCTTGCCCTGCTAATTAAAGGCCTTTTATCACTTTTTTGTAACCAACCTTGAGTACCCGGACATGTTTTTTTTTGACTTTTTTGTCATCATTCTTCCTCCTTTCCGTGACATTTTATACTATATTGCAGGACTAAAAGTACCTGCACACACACACACACACACACACACACACACACACACACACACACACACACACACGCAGTGTCATACTATGCACTCACATATAGTTTAGAAGCACTTATACACACATGTCTGTGTGTATGAGCATGAGGTTATGATGATAAACATTGTCACTGTGTGTGTGTGTGTGTGTGTGTGTGTGTGTGTGTGTGTGTGTGTGTGTGTGTGTGTGTGTGTGTGTGTGTGTGTGTGTGTGTGTGTGTGTGTGTGTGTGTGATTTTGTATATGTATTTTACTGCATCTATAATATTTATGTCCCGGTAAACAATTCACAAACACACACACAAACACACATGACCACATTTTAAAATAAATAAAACTCTTATTTTTTTGCCTACTGTAGTAAAAGATACTGTCCTGGGCTTCTTCCTTATGAAGTAATAAGAAAATGCTAAATCAATGTTGCTAATAATCTTAATCTAATTTAAATATATAGGACAATCTGTGCATATAACCATTTGTATTTGTTTCTTCTTGAAGTCTTAAGTCTTGTAGCGATCACAATTATTACTGTGAGATAAAGTCGAGTTTGATTTCTGATGCCTGGAATTCAAATTTCTGTCCGAGGGCCTATATTACCCGTGCATCACGCGGGGCACCCTGTATCCTTGATATGAAAAGAAAAAACTGAGGGGGAGATACCTCAGGAAGAAGGAGAGAGGAGGGCTCTCTCCCCCCGGGACACACACACACATGCACATGTCCAGCAGGAGACAGGGAGGGGCACTCGTAGAATGCTAATGTCAGAACACTGACTCAGACTTTCTCCCCACATTCAAATCCCATCTAAGAAGCTACCTCTTCAAACTGCCATCCTCAGTGTCATTGGATAGTATTTGTCTGTTCTCGTTCATTGCTTTGTAATTCGCCGTGGTCTTTGTTGTGCATCTGTTTTTATCTTTTACTATTTGTTCATGTAAGGTGTCCTTGAGGATCAAGAAAGGCGCCCATGAATATCTATCATTATTATTACAGTTTTTTTTACAACTGCTTACACACAAAACCTTTGCATGTCACACAATTTTTGAAAGCTCTCACGTAAAGAGCCAAACTACACACCAAATCTCCGAAACCATATGCTATTTCTTAGGCTTTCAATCAGTTTTCAATTTTCCTTTCAATTGCATAACACACTAAGACACACAAATCTAACAGGAAGTGACTTGCTTTCCTTTTAAAAACACAACCAATCAAAATGCTACTGTTATTCACCATGTCACTGATACACTCCTCACAAGTGCAAACACTAATTGCTTAAACGGTAACTAACTTTTTTTTTTCAACCTGGACCCTATGTTCCTATGTTTTTGTGTCTAAGTGACTGATGGGAACAACACTATTTGACATTGGTCCAGTAGTAAGCGAGATCGCTGCAGTCAGCTACAAGTTAATAGGGCAATTGTCCAGCTTGTATTTAACTCAGATTAATATTCTAAGTGTCTGACAACATTATGGAAAGGATTTCTAAGGAGGTCGACCTTTCTGTTGAAGAGTAAGATCCTTTTTTTAAACATAAAACCATCCGCAAAATGGCGTTCGCTAAACCCACCAGACTCCATGTAAAAAAACAGTCATTTTAGCATTGTAAAATACACTTCGTTCAAAGTCAACAGAAACAAAATAAAAATTTGAAAAGCCGTTTTGGGTCCACTTTTCCAACCATCACAACTCTAGTTTTGGTTGAAATAAACACATAGTTTACCGATTTACATGTGAAAATATGTTGGCTCTATACACGCTAAAAGTACTGCTTTTTTACATGGAGTCTGGTGGGTTTAGCACTAGCAACCTCAGAGCTGTTTCTGGTTAAACAGAAAGGTCTCAAAGAGGTTTGTTTTTTATGATACATTTTTTATTATTTTTATATTTTTGAACAAACAACACACAGAACAGAACACAGGTTTTAAAGGTCTGTCTCTAAAGGGATCCTTTCCATAATTTTGTCAGACACTTAATTAATCTGAGCCTGTCAGTGACAAAACGAGCACAAGGTAAATACAAGCTGGAAAATTGCCCTATTAACTTACATTGTAGCTTGTTTCGCCGTTGCTAAATGCAGCAATCTCGCTTAATACTGGACCAATGTCGTTCCCATCAGTCACTTAGACACAAAAACATAGGAAAATAGGGGTTGAAAAAAACGGTAGTTACCTTTTACAGTTTTTTGTAAGTGGCCACAACTGGATTCACATGTGCAAAACGCTAACTCCAATCTGCACAGCAGCAGTTCATGTGGACCAAACTCTAGTTCGTTTTTCATTGCTTGAACACAGTTTTTAAAACTCTACACACTTATCCCATGACTTTAACCACAACGTGCACAACACTGTAGATTTACAGCACTTTGTTCAAATGCTAACACACTGCTGTCCAAACTGTTAACCACACATTCAAAACAGAATAGATTTCAGTCTGGTGCCTATCAAACACTGCAGATTGCAATTTTAGCTGAAAGCCTAAGTAGGTGTCTTATTTTAGACTAGTTAGTGAACATATATGGTATTTATACAGAGAAAGCTCAGAAAGCCTTTTTTTGTATACAAACACCAAATAAGAATGAAACAATTATACACTGTACTGTTTGAGAGAAACAGGTAAAAGAGCAAAGATACCAACATGTCCAGGTAAGATGTCTGAGGTTATCACAGCTATACAAAAAGAAGTGATAAACCTTATATCTTTACAATAGTAAAACTGCGTTCTTACTGTTTTTCAGAAAGTAATGGAGGTGAAAGCAATAGAAACACCACATTCATTTTTATTTAGAGATGATACTGACATCCAATGTGATGAAGAAAACTTCTGGAGAGAGGCAGGATTAGTCACACTATTCTTTGTTACTGTTATTTCCAATAATTCCATAAATTACTAGAGACAAAATACCATATTGAATCAAACTGCTGATTTTCATTCCTTCTTGTTTACCTTATGTAAAAATTGGTATATTATACAATCTATATCTTTTCCTTAAAGAAACTATTAAGTTGTGTAAAGTCACTCACATTGTTCAAACTGTAAAGATGAGAAAGTTTGTAATTTGTGTATTGGTGTTTGATGCTAGTGTTTTTACTCTCAGTGTGTTCTGAGTGACAGTGTGTGTGTGTGTGTGTGTGTGTGTGTGTGTGTGTGTGTGTGTGTGTGTGTGTGTGTGTGTGTGTGTGTTATCTCAGTGAGGATTGTTCTGAGTGTTTGGCTGCACTGAGCCTGTTCTGAGACGTGTGTGAAGAGTTGTGTTGCTGTGAATGAGTTCTGCAGGAGGTGTGAACTCTTTAGCTCAGGTGACTCTTGGTAGTGCAGACTGTGGTTAGAGTTTTGCACATGTGGCTTCAGCAATCGAAAAAAAAAACTGTAAGTAAAGGATCTGAGTACTTCTTCCACCAGTGAATGTAAGGTACATAATAACAAGTGAGTTCAGGGGGTGGGGGATGACCCATTATAACCAGAGGGCCTAGGGGTCCTCCACCAGAACATTTTGAGCGTCAAACACTTCCTTTCCTGCATTCTTGTGAATTTTTATGCAACAATGTATGATGCAAACGTCTTTATTTATTTAAATAAAAAGGATTTTTTTTGTTCCAAAATTTTCTGCATGTTCCAAACATCACATGTGTTTCGGGATAGCTCTGTTTTTTTATGAATTCTGTACATCTCAACAACAAATCTGGTAGTGAACGAGAGCTTGTTAAAGCATGAAACTCCAAAGCTTAAGTCTACATAAAAGCCCTTGTGTTCTTTAACCCTCTGAGGACAAAAAGTAATTTCATTTGAGACATTTGTTTATTATTTTATTCCTACATTACGCTACCTTTGTGAACCCAAGACGTTTGCCAATTCATTTCAAGCACCAAAACAATTGCATCCCAAAGAGATTTGAGAAATTTCAAAAAGGACACATCAAGTTTACAGCTTCAGGGCTAAATGATCTCTTTACACGTCGCTCTGGAACAAATTGCGTCAACTTCGTCACTAGACAGAAGGCTGAGTTCGTTCTGAACATTTCGATGTGAAATACACGGGGATCTTTTATATATAAACACCCATACAAAGTGAATTTAAAAAGACATATGAAATCACCCTTAGACCTCCCCAGTGAAGCAAAGTAGACACAGTTCCTGTTTTCTGTACATGTTTTTGAGCCCCCTGAAGGCTTCACCTCTTATTTGGACGTGGGTTGTCTTCCATATATTTTGAGGGGGACAAATCTAACTCTTGTAAATATTCGAGGGGGGGGTTGTGGGGGAATCCCCTGCTTCCCCCCCGAAAGTCTAGGCCTAATTCTTTTAATTTGATGGATCCACTAGATAAAAAACCCCACTAAATTCAAATGTTGACACATGGGCCACGAGTTTATTTTGGACTTCATCATCACACCTTGTTCAGGGGAAATCTGTGACGCAGTTGGAATGTGCCAACACTGTTTATTAATGTATGCAAGTGATGATGCGTGTCCCAGTGAATATTAATTCAGCTTTATTTCAGACGCACAGGTCAATATCAGTCTCAAAACAATATCTAAAACACAACATCACGGACACGACAAAGAAGTTCTAGAAAATTGTTCCAATGTTCCCGGAAGCAAGAAGTGTACCTTGCATCAGTCACACTGTGTCGGTTAAAGCCATTATAATTACATTTTTTTGGAATATATTTGATAGAGATTATAATAATATAAAGTCATTTTTATTTATTATGTAAATTTGACACATTTTGACATGATTAGTCTCATTTTAGTTCCCATCCTCATCAGTGCTATTGTTGCAAATACATAATAATAATAATAATAATAATAATAATAATAATAATAATAATAATAATGTATAAATCGAGAGTGTAACTTTGGTGTGAGGGTGACACAAAACAAGGGGTCCATTTTTTTCTTTTTAGATCCCATTTCCTGCAATTTCTACAGAAGTTTAGGGACTATGGTGATACATACTCCAGGAAATAATGAAGATGACCATAATGATAAATTCTTCCAGAAAACAATAGTACTAACCTATCTATAAGAAAGAGAAGTCTGACTGTCTTTATTGTTTAAAATAGGGACCAATCACTGAGACTTATAAAAAAAGAAATAAACTGGATTTTAAAAAGTGGAGGGGACATATCCCCCCTATCCCCAGTGGAAATTATAATAATAATAATAATATGCTTCATTTGTTAAGCACTTTTCAAAGCAGTAACAAAGTGCTTTACAGAAGGAGATATTATGGTGTACAAAGTCAAGATAAAAAGCCTAAATTTAAACACTGACCAATGAACCAGTGTGTTACAGATAAGTGGAGATGGAGGGATAGAAACTCGACCAACAATAGACTGACTTTCTCCTCTTTCCTCTGGACTTTATCCCTCCCTTTCTGTCTTCTTCACTCCCTTCCTCCTTGCTTCATCTCTCTGGCATCCCCCCCCCCACACACACACACACACACACACACACACACACACACACTTCATGTTCAACGCTGTTTACATTATATTCTTTATAAAATCTCTATTTTTCACACTATTTTACACATTTAAATTCCAGCTTACCTTCTGTACTGGCTGGTTACTGGGAGGGTTCCTTAGTGTCCACATCAGTAGATGGCGCTAGAGAGCTTCTGTCAGGATGCTCTGTATTCCTGTACCACACACACACACACACACACACACACACACACACATGCAGTGTCATACTATGCACTCACATATAGTTTAGAAGCACTTATACACACATATACACACACGCAAAACTTATGAGAGCATGAGATTATGATGATAAACATTGTCACTGTGTGTGTGTGTGTGTGTGTGTGTGTGTGTGTGTGTGTTTTTGTATATGTATTTAACTGCATCTATAATATTTATGTCCCGGTAAACTATTCCCTTCAAGTGGACTTAAATAAATTGTTAAAATCTGTGTGTGTGTGTGTGTGTTTGTGTGTGTCACTGACCAGACACAGAACCTGTTATAAAGCTTGCCCGCTCTTTTCATAATGCGTTTATTTGGGGTTTTTTAAGGTCCACCCCTGTTCAACACATTTTTCCATCCTTGAATCATCATTTTCAGGTTTCCTCAGAAAGCCAGCAGTCATCTTTGAATTGTAAATCACATATACTGTTACACTGAAAAAATAAAATAAAGTAAAAATAAATAAGTCATGAATATCTGCTTGCATGTTTTGTGTTTGAGCATTTTCCATTCATAGGGAACTGTTTCCCTGAAAGACGAGTGACCATAACTGACTCCTGCTCTCTCCTCCTCTCTCCTTCCCTACAGCTTCCTTCATCTTTCAATCAGTTGCTTCTGAAGGGTTTGGAAAACAGCACATGTAAGTCAATTTGATTTTATTCCTCCCCCTTTTTCCTTTTCTTCTTTCCCTCGTTGCTTCCATTTCCTTCATGGTACTCATTTTCTTCCTTCTCGCTGTTGTTTTTTCCTTCTATCATTCCTTGCTTCCATTTCATTTCTTCCACATTCTCTTCTTCCCTCCAATTATTTTTCCCTCCCTCCTTCCTCCCCAACCGCTATTCTTCTTTCTGTCCCTGCCTCCTTCCTTTCATCCTTCCTCCTCCACTGCCGTCTTCATTTTGAATTCCCTTCTCCCTTTTTTCTTTCCTTCCTTCCCCTCTTCCACTCTTTTTCATTCCTTGCTTCATCCTCTATTTCAATCTCTTTCCTGTTCTTTCTTCCACCCCTTTTGTTCACACCTCCCACTTTTTTTTCCTTGCATCATACTGCTATCCCATAATCCAAAGCTCAACAGAGGGGTCCGGCTCCCTACCCGCTCTACCCACCCTCCTATTGATGCTATCAAGGAGTGTGTGTGTGTGTGTGTGTGTGTGTGTGTGTGTGTGTGTGTGTGTGTGTGTGTGTGTGTGTGTTTTCATGTCCAAACATCCAGCAGTGTATATCATTGTTGTTTAGTAAGAGACAATGTCATGACTACTACCCTCTGAGATATGTTGATGTGTGTGTGTGTGTGTGTGTGTGTGTGTGTCATTTTAAAGATTTTTCACTCCTATGTTGATTGTTTCATGCTATTTATTTGTCAAAAATATTTTTCATTTTACTTTAACTTTACGTTTGTTGCTTTTATTGTGTGTGTGTGTGTGTGTGTGTGTGTGTGTGTGTGTGTGTGTGTGTGTGTGTGTGTGTGTGTCATCCACAGAGGGCTGAGAGTACAGTTTGTGTGTGTGAGATGTGTGGTTCATTGGTTAGTAACAGATATGTAATCTGATCACAGTATCTGTATTATTGATCTGTGAGTAAAACAATCTCAACACAGTGGTTGTATATGCACATCAGTCCAATTACAGTAACAGAAAGCCATTGTATTAACATGAAAGATGTAAGTCATGGAATCTATTTCTTACAGTAAAAGGGACTCAATTGAAGCTGAATAAAGTTCAAGTGTGAGTTTCAGTATAGCGTTTAACAAAATCCTCTTTAGGTGCAGAAAACAAGTTGCATCAGGGACACCACACAACAACACAGACAAATATCAAATAAGCAGGTCCCTCAGATGTGCAGTACACATCAGATGAGAAAAAAATAAATAAAAAAAGACAATAAGAAGTATAAATAAGTATAGTACAGCGAGTAGAGTTGGGTCGATTTGCGGTTTTGTCGGTAAACGAGCTTGGCGAACTGGCGTTTGTCATTATTACACATTCTGGGCCACATCAGTAGCCCACATCAGCAACCTGTGCCGACAGCCCTTGGCACTTTGACAGGGGGGTCCGTGGAAAGTTTTCAGATTCATCTATCTATAAATTGCAGGAACGTCCGTCTGTCTGTCTGTGTGTGTGTGTATGTATGTGTGTGTGTGTGTGTGTGTGTGTGTGTGTGTGTAAGCGCATGTCTCTCAAACCGTTAGTCCGATGGATTTCAAACTTGACAGGTGTCTTGCTATGGGCAAGAGTAAGTGCAGTGCCAAGTGTGACGTTGTTTGGATAAGAAACGCAAAAGATATCGTCGGTAAAAGAAGCACACACAAACGGTCCGGTTCTGGTGGTTGATGAACCCAGATATGTGTTGATTAGCTCTCATAATAGGTGGGTAACGCACTGCCATGAGTCCATGAGGCTAATGTCGGATTACTCCACATTGTCATTGTGATATTTTGTGATTACATTCTGATTCTGTCAGGTAAATATAGTAGTACAATGTCTTCCTCTGATGTAGAAGTAGCCTACACTGTAAGTCAGTAGTAGTGTATATAGGGGAGTTGCATACTAAGTGGTTTGGTTTGGTAAGTAATTTTGGGGTACAATTTGGTTTTGAAAAATTCTACAAGCAGCAATACCACAGGCCAAGCAATAGTCCCGTTCCAAACAGGCACATTTTCAACGGGCACTGAACTAGTTAATACAAATTATCGTGATATAAACATTTGCATTCTCAGAATCTGCAAATATTTGTATTTTTATTTTTGGGGTGACGGAGACGATCAACACGTTCCAACATCATCCAAATCTCTGGGGCTGTGTCTCAAACCACTCCAGCTCCCAGTCAGCAGTGAGGAGTAGCAATTACATGTACTCAAGTACTTACTAACTTATTAAGTAGTTTTAACGCAACACACTTTTTATTCTTACTTGAGTAGATTTTTAGAGAAAACGTATTCACTCCGTTACATTTGGATGCATTCATTGTGCTACTTTTATTTATTTATGAACTCGCCATGCTCACGGGTGTAGCCTGATGAAGAGAGGGCACGATCTGATCTCGCCGTTGGTGTTGTTCCTACAACATCATGATTAATATTGCTCCAGGACCGTCATTGCAACTGACCAATCACGTTGTCGTGACGTCATACCTGTGCGATTACGGACCAGAAGACCGGAAAAATACAAAAAAGCGCCCCATATGCTGCCGGCGCTAACGTAAGGAACAGACGATAAGAAGGTAAGCATTAAAAATACTTTCTTGTATTAAGGAGTAGCAATCTCTAGTTTAGCTTGCTATTATTAGCTAAATGTAAAGCTCTAGGGCATAACTTTTGATATTAATGAACGTCCGTTACATTCAAGCCATTGCCAAAAGAGTTGCTACAAAGCTAATTAAGACTATCAGCTCCACACAACTCTCTCTGTATTTCTCAGCATGGCTATGTTCAGAAGACTGTGGCAGTCATCGACTTTCGCGCGCGGAAGAGTTCATCATGTTTTTTTAATCCTCCGTGTCCTCCTTGGCTACTAGCAACTGTGTGGAGGAGAGGGTGGGGGTGGTGCACGATCACGGAAGGCTTGCGTCATGTGAATATGGGCGACAGAAATTCCGCATCATAGCTTTAACCGACTCCTGGTGATTCTGCTAGTGTTAGCTTTAGCTAACATAGCTCCTCTACTGAACAGTTGCAATGACGGCCCTGGAGCAATATTAATCATGATGTTGTAGGAACAATAACAACACAGCGATATCATATAGACAAAAAGACACAAAAGCAGAGAAATTATTCACACAGGAAAAAAAACAATGATCAGATCAGATCACGGTTTTGAGTCACGGATCGGATACATGTTCGGATCAGCACAAAAAAGGTGGGGAATTTAAATGATTTATTAAAAATTTTATAACGATACCGTTTAACAATAACTTCTTTCACCAGTAAATTGCTGTTAAATGACAAAAACAGATGAGAAAAGCATATTTTATTTGTGTATTTTAGCTCTTAGCTTTAGCGGCAGACTGTTGTACGTCCCGCTGTTGGAATCCTCTACAGTGAAATACAGTCACACTTTTTAGCCCGTAAGTTACGACTTCAAGTCACGACTCACAACTTGGTAGCATTCCAGGCAAAGTCACGACAAACCCTTCTAGCTAGCATTAGCTAGCGGCTACCTAACGTCGATGTTAGCTTGCGCTAGCTGATACTAGCAAATTCCAGTCTGCGACATATTTTGGGCTTCATTTAATAAACCTAACCTGTAGTAGTACACAATCGTATGTGTATTGTTTTGATTACAATGTGCGGAATTACTTTACATTGCCTATTTATGTCTATTTATTTCTATTTCTCACCGTTAATCACCGGCGTCTGTACAGCATCAACAGGGGTCGCCATTGTAGTTTATGTGTGTGTGACATCAAAAACTGTAACTGGGAGTACAACCATCTGGTACCAGTTCACGGGTAGTAAGTTACGGGTTTGACTGCCTGTCAAGACTGTCTTTTCACAGCAACCCTCCATAGAGATTTATCAGCCTACTTTAAGTAACAGCGACAGTAAAAAGATATTTCACACTATTATTAGGATTAAACTTGGCAATTGATTCATGATTCACATGCATTCCGAACGGTGAGTGTTGATGTATGGTCCGCTACACCGCTAGTCAAAGTGGTGAAGGCAACACAGCTGTAAACATCACTGCATTATCTCCTCATTAGTCTAAATGAGTCAACTGATATTAGACATCTACCATTTTAATTCTGTCGGAAACACTGATCAGTGATTTATTTCTTGAGTTACTCACAACTCAAGTAATTGCAGTAAATGCAGTACTTCATGAAGTAAATATTATATATATTTATTATTATGAAGTAAATATTATATATATATATATAAATATAGTTATTTTGAGGACTACTTTTACTTCTACTTGCGTACCTGTTTTTGCAAAGTAACAGTACTTTTACTCAGAGGTGGAAAGTAACTAATTACAGTTACTCATGTTACTGTAATTGAGTAGTTTTTGTGTGTACTTTTACCTTTTAAAGAGGTTTTTTAAAATGTGTAATTTTACTTTTACTTGAGTTTGTTTTGTTTGAAGTGTTGTACTTAGCTACATTATAAATCACATCGCATTTTTTATTTTGCCAGTTTAGTTTTTTGTCGCTCTTTTGATTTTTTTGGCTTTATGCCCTTATCAAATCACAAAAGACTGTGATTTACTTAAATAAATATAATAAGTATAAATAAGATATTAAAGTATAAATATAAAAAAGTATATTTCCGCCAGCTGTTAAAAAGTAACTAAGTAACTTTTACTCTAAGTACATTTTAAATGAGCTCCTTTTACTTGAGTAGATTTTTCTACCGTTAATTTTACTTGTACTTAAAGGTATAGTGAGGGGAAGCAGCATGTGAATGTGCCGGCCAGCCAGTAGTTATCTGTCCATGAATCTGGGGCCGGAGTTTCTGAAAGGGGGGGTTGTATTTGTTTGGCAGTTGAGTTCAAATATAAAAGGTGCAGTAGGTAAGACTTATGAAACTAACTTCCTGTCATATCAGGGCCAGGGAGGGTGTCTAACTGCGTGTCAATCACTGCTCTGGCACGCGGATCTGACCCCTTGTAACCCAGGTCCAACTCTACTTGCGTCTACTTGCTGTGAAGCAACAGTGCTGACCACTGAGCCATTGGGAACAAAAAGTTCAATTCAGTTGTTGTTGTTGTTGTTGTTGTTTATGCCTCTGGTCCTATTTGCTTTTTTATCCAACCCATGGGTGCCCACTAAACATAACACTATTGTTGGATTATTCTACAAATTGTAGAAATTGTCAAGGGTGTGAGCGTGTGTGTGTGTGTGTGTGTGTGTGTGTGTGTGTAAGGAACAGTGGGAGATGCATATGGGGGAAGCAGTGTGTGTGTGTGTCTGTGTGTGTGTGTGTGTGTGTGTGTTCCAGTCACCCCAGGGTGAGGGGATTAAGTGTGAGCCAATGCAGTAAAGGTTAGCGCTTGGTCTCTCACTGAGGCCTCTATCACACACACAAATCTCTGAAAAGATGGGGAGAGAGAGAGAGAGAGAGAGAGAGAGAGAGAGAGAGAGAGAGAGATGACATTATTATGGGCCTACAGCTCTGCTACCCGAGGGATGAGTTTTCACAAAGCTCATCAAGTCGCCAAGGAAAACTGATCAAAATCTCCCCAATAAATCCTCAAGACACAAAGTAATTGAACTAAACTGCAGAAAAATATTTTAGGGACATTTTCCTCAACATGAGCCAGGCGTTGGATTTGAACTTTTTTTTTCATTTTTTCATTTTATTCATGGAGTACGTTTTGGGGTTTTTGTTTCGTTTCGAGGTTGAAAATGGCAGACATTTTAGGATATTTTTGTACCTCTGCTGAGATCTTACAAAATGGCGGATCGGAGGATTGCAACACAATGAACCACCAAGGAGGTATGAGCGAGAGAGAGAGAGAGAGAGAGAGTGTGTGTGTGTGTGTGTGTCAGATAATAATCTGAGCGGGGTTGGAAACTGTGCAGCGGCTGGCTGCGGCATTTTGAGAATAATGAATGTAACATCAGTCATTTGAAATAGTTGTCAGACTGAGGCCTTGTTTCCTGTCCCCATATTTTTATTTAATTTATATTTCTTTTTTGATGTGCTGTGCAATTCTTTTCGTATTGTCAAATCACTGCTGACTGCTTTTAGATATTAATACTGGTCTAAGCTCTTACAGTTGAGCTCTATAACCGCTGTTCTTCTGACCTCAAGTGCCATTTATGTCTTTAAGTGCTTCAACACACTTTCATTAAGAGAGAAATCATACACCAAGCAGGCCTTCAGATGTGTGGTTTATGTTTTCTCAATCGCTTCCCACGCTTTCTTTGTGTATTATTTTGTATCCTTCTAATTTTATGTGTAGTGTTCTCACTATTTCATAATGCTGTGATGTATTGGATGACTGTAACCCTCCCTATCTGTGTCTTCAAGCTTTGACTTGCTACAGCATAGGAATCACAATATACAAGTACAATATAGGCATGGTTTCCATTTCTCTGGCAGGTTGCTCACTACTCTGGAGAGTTATGATACTAAGGCATTAGAGCAGAGATCTTCAACCGAGGGGTCCTGGTCACTTAGGGGGTCCTCAGAGTTACTGCTGTTTAACTATTTCGACAATAAAAAATTTCAATATGTCTGAAAATATACATAAACATAAGGCCAACATATTAATAGCAATAATTAAGGTAGCCATCCACAGATACAGTTAAGGTTAAGGATTCATGCTATATGTATGTTTACCATCAAAACATATATATATATATATATATATATATATATATATATATATATATATATATATATATATATATATATATATATATATATATATAAATATGTCAATTATTATTATTTTAATAGTTTTGTATTGTATTCACCATAGAAAGGTATGTGTTATTGTAGGTCCAGTTTAATATGCAAGTCAATTTTATACAATATATATACTGGGGGTCCCTGCTTGTCTCTTTTTCAGCTAAGGGCTCCTTGGCCTAAAAGTCGTTGAAGACCCCTGTATTAGAGCACTGGCATACCTATTTTTTTTAGTCCGCGCTACACTGTTGTGGGGGCTGTGTCTCAGGTGGTAGACTGATCGTCTAACGATCAGAAGGTTGGCAGTTCGATACCTGGCCCTGCTGTCCTATGTCAAAGTGTCCTTGGGCAAGAAACTGAACCCCGAATTGCTCCTGATGCTGAACCATCAGAGTGTAAATGTGTTTAAATGTTTATCTGATGAGCAGGTGGCGCAGTCTCGGCCACAGTGTATGAATGTGTGTGAATGGTTCCTGTACTATGTAAAAGCGCTTTGAGTAGTCGTTAAGACTAGAAAGGCGCTATATGAATAAATACAGTCCATATACATTACTGTTGGAACAAACTGTAAAACCTACTTGAACGACCCAAACACGCAGCTGAAATGTTATAGACCACGAGTCAAAATGTAAACTGTCACCGACTCTCTTGCAAATTCTGGCAACATTTTTACCGTGCTTGTGTTCCTGTTTTTGATCAATATGTTTGGTCGAGAACTGGCTCCCATGTGACCCTCAGGGGCTTCACTCGTTGGAATTTGGAACACACATTTAAGGATTGAAAGATGAAACATTTCGTATCATACAAAACCCCGTCTGACATTCAGAGAATTTAATTTTTCAATGTTTAAAATTGACTGGTAAGAATTCCTCCAGAAATCTTGAGTTATAGGCAACAAGTGACTATATATTGCTCGTCTGGTTAGCTTACCTGGTAGCGCGCATGCCCATATTTAGAGGTTTACTCCTCGATGCAGCGGCCGCAGGTTCAACTCCGGCCTGTGGCTCTTTGCTGCATGGCATTCCCCCTCTCTCTCCCCTTTCATGTCTTCTGCTGTCCTATGAAAAAAATAAAATAAATAAAAGCCAAAAATGCCCAAAAAATAATTGGAAAAAACAAAGAAAACAAATGACTTGATCTTGAATTTGGCCTGCTAGCTCACATTTAATACATGGACCAGCATCGCTCGCTGATATACAGCAGTGTGTGTGCTATTTATAAGCTTGAAACAAGGTTTCATCTGTGTTTAGCAGGTCACTTGGAGCCTTTTGTTTGACTTAAGCTATAGAAAGCTGTTATTTACTATTTACTTAAGTCCAGGTTTTCTTTCATTGTCTAAACGCCTCACTGAGACAGCATTTAACCAGTCACTGGACTCTACAAGTCTCCCTGGGAAGTCGCTCACAGTGGGTCAGCAGGAAGGGCCTCCATCCCATCAGAGATGGAGCGCAGGAAGCATATCAGTATATCTTGCTGTCGGGCAGACACCTGGTATCTCCATATTTTGTAATTTAAATTTTTTCTCATAAATCAATTCTATGTGGGTGCCCGGGTAGCACAATTGGTAGGGCGCACGCCCACATGTCCCCCTCTCTCTCCCCTTTCATATCTAAACCGTCCTAGCGATTAAAGGCGAAAATGCCCAAAAAGGTGGCGGCCTCTAGCTCACCCAGCAAGAGCGTGCGCCCCATATACTGTAGGCTGAGTCCTTTGAAGCTGCCCGGGTTAGAATCCGAGCTGCGGCCCTTTGCTGCGTGTCATCCCCCATCTCTCTCAATCCTTTCCTGTCTATGCACTGTCAAATAAAGGGAAAAGCCCCAAAAAATCTTAAAAATCAATTCTATTGGTCAACCTTTACTTCTGTCCATCTGTGGGTTTTACAAATATTCAAACAGTGAAGAGGCGACTTTGTCTGACTCCTTTGGATTCTCAAAATTCTGTCTGTCTGTGAATGCGTCTCGGTAGAACCCACCGACATTTTTGATAAAAAGCTCCAAAGTTAAGCCCCAAAAAAATCATGTTCAGAAATGGCTTGGTTATCGCAGGGTTAAATGATTTAAATGTGATCCCCTCATAACTTCAACTGTGATGTTTATTTATTCATTTATGATTTCAAAATTCACAATGTACTAGTGCAGTGTCCGTTGAAAAAAAAACGTGCTTGTTGGGCAGTTTTACTGCTAGCAGCTTTCTGGAGAACCGCTCATCCAAACAACTTTCACACCGCGCTCCCTTGGATACTGAGTTGTCTATATCGACAACGTTCATTTCTGAATAATGAAGACTATGGTTAACCGCTCCTCAGATCTCTGCAGGGTAAATCCAGACAGCTAGCTCGACTATCTGTCCAATCTGAGTTTTCTCTCGCACGACTAAACGAGACTATTTAGCAGAGGCACCATTGCTCCGTCCGGCCCAAGACGATTATGATTGGTTTAAAGAGATGCCAATAAACCAGAACTCGTTTTTCTCCCATCCTGGAATGCTGTATGGAGTAGCCAGACCTTCCTCCGCAGCGCTGTGGAGGAAGGTCTGTCAATGCAAGACTAGAACCTGAGCAATACACACCTGCCATGACTCACTCACGTCCCTAGCAATGCTAGAGTATATGCACTGTTTGCTTACAGATAGCTATTTGGGACCAGGCTATTTCCAGGAAGAAAAGTGTTCATTGTGAAAATAATATTGCTGAAGTTGAAATGAGTTTGCTACAATGTCAAATCTTCAGTCTTTCTTTCTTCATCAGCGATCGATGAGAGCGAGCCGTACCCAGCCTGCTGTTCGGCATTGTAACAGTTAATAGTGGTCCCATCTCAATACATTCAGGGCCCGCCCTAGGACTTTTTGAACAAGATTTTGTCTCCGAGTGTATCCACCAAATCACCCATACTGCTAATAACTGAATGAAAAGACACGCACACATACACACTCACACACACACATATATATATATATATATATATATATATATATATATATATATATATATATATATATATATATATATATAAATAGCTTGAAAAAATCAATATAGGAGTGTAAAATGAGTGCACTTCTTCAACAAGTGAAGAAAACAACAGCTATCTGTCCTTTCACCACCATCCAACATCAGAGAGAAGTCCTCTAAATCTCGGCCTCTCTGGAGCAAAATGGTCAATGGCATCATCCTAAGACACATCTGGTTTATACTAATGATGGCAAGTCCAGTGAGGCGTTCTGGTGCCATAGATGTTCGCAGGTCACCTTTAGTTTGGAAAAGCTTCTTTCAGCAGATGCCTCTGTCAGGTTTTGGCTAGTCCACCCAGCACTGGAATAGATAGGGATAGGGATGGGAGAAAAACGTGCTTGGATTTATTGGCATTTCTTTAAACCAATCACAATCATTTTGGGCGGTTTTCTTAACTCAGGCAATTTTATCCTGCGCATTTTTATGATAACAGTTTATTGCAAGTAATTCCTATTTCATTTCCGCAGTTTTTTTGTGTTTTGTTAGTTGATGGTTTGATTTGATTGGTTTGACCCTACTGATGGCAAGTGTGTGTGTGTGTGTGTGTGTAGGAGGCATATTGTAAAGTGCTTTGTAAGGTAGAAATGTAAGTGTAAGTGCAGTCCATTTATACTTTTTTTTATTTATTTAAAAACTAAATTTTTCCAATAGTTTGCTGAATAGTTGGCTTATTCCAGGCCAGCTCTCTACAGTATTAAGAGCATATATAAAGTATCTGTGATTTATGTGCAAGTAGTACATGTTTAAACACCACTGAAGCACTGGTGGTTTAGTTATTACCAATGCATGCTGTGCAGCAAAACACTGTTCCAACCCACTGAACTTTATTTGAAATTGAGATCCCACATTTTCAAAAGATATCAAACCCTGTATGTCAATTTTGGGGAGATGTCATCCAGAATATTTAAACCATGTCAAATCTTGGCTTTTAGAGTATTTCACTCAATACAAACATCATTTAGCATCAATGAAGAGTTGGACAAGGCAGATACACAACGCTGTCAAACAATTGAATAATACGATTTGTCCATATATAACTAGTTTGCATCCGGCTCTGGAGAAACATCAATAGTTAAACTTGAGACTTAAAAGCCTAAAAGAGGACATTTCAGAAAATGATTGGAAAAAAAACTTTTCGATTGGATAAAAAACAGCAAACTCTAATTAAAAGCTACTCGAATATAATTGGCTAATGCAGACATACACAACTCCTGTTAAATAGAATAAATACAACAGTGATATGCCGGACCTTTGTTTGAAATGCAGTGAGGGTAAAGGAACATGTATGCACTGTGTCTGGGAGTGTGACAAAATGAAAACCTTCTGGATGGGGGGTGATCAATAAAACTATGTTCATCTGGTCTGTGAACATTCCACGTGACCCTAAGATGATTATGCTGCACCTGTATCCAACAAATCTCAATTGTAAACCCCAAGAATATAGAGTTATTGATTTTGCTATACTACAGGCAAAAAGTACTGTCTGGAAGAAAATGGAGGCACCTACAATTGGTGCTTGGATCAAGAATATGGCGCAATGTATGTCCATGGAGAGACTGATCAAATATTGAGAGGCAAATTGGGGGTGTATGAGAAAATATGGAGTCCGTTTGACCATTTTGTAAAAAAAGAAGACATAGGGGGAGCTGCTACTGTGATACTGTCATATAATCTGCTTTTTAGTTTTTTTGATTGTTGTAATACGGCAGAGGTTGAGAGAGACATTTTGTTGTTGGTTAACAACATTGTTAAAAAAAAGATAGATTTGTCCAACGTCAAAGCTACCTAAGGGGAAATAAAAGGGAAAAGTGGATTTTGAGGGGTTAAATACAGTATGTATAGATATATATTGTATGTAAAAAAGTCTCATCAACACGCTTTAAATGTTCAGAAGGGATGCTTTCAATAACTTGAACAATATACTGTAAATATATATATATATATATATATATATATATATATTAGGGCTGTCAAAATTATTTCAAATATATTTGCGTTAATTTTGTAATATTTAACTCGTTAAAAAAAATTAACGAAATGAACGCAGCTGTGTTTGTTTACTTCATGGGGCGGCTGAGAAACGTAATACGCCTCCATAACAGCAGGTGGCGCTACTCTGTATTGTTGCCCAAGTAATGAAAACCGGCAGCTGATTGGACGAACGCGTCACATGGGTTTGTTTTCTCCGGAAATCCAAAGCCAGACTGTCATGGCGGCCGTTCAGAATACGATCTCATATTGGACTAAGATAGTTCACTGAAACATGTTTCTGAAAACATTTTAAGCGAGAAATAGGCCGTGCAGTTGCTGAATCTGTCTTCATTTCAGCTCAACAAAGGTCAGTTTAGAAGATTTTCGTCAGATTTTGAGAGACTAGTCACCTCATTCCGCTCGCCATTTCCGGGTGAGTCCCGACTGCCCTGCCGGCGACTGAACTCTCGGCTCGTTGGAGATGAACTGAACTCTCGGCTCGTTGGAGATGAACTGAACTCTCGGCTCGTTGGAGATGAACTGCTCCTCGCCTGTAAAGTAGACGAGAGCAGGCGACAGCAGCCGGGGACGGTGACAGTTTCTAGCCGTTTCAGCAGCCTTCAGCAGGACTAAATAAGCCAAATTGTTGCCGCTGTTGTTCTGAAAGATTTTAAACATTCTGAACTTAGCAGAACCTTTCCTTGTTTGTTTCTTTCTTCATATTTGCAAAGTTAAGTGATTTAGCATTTAAATATCCATTATTATAAGCTTCAGTCTCAATATAAAAAAAGCGATTAATCGCGATTAATTACAGCAAATTGTGTAATTAATTAGTTAATTTGTTTTAATCGATTGACAGCCCTAATATATATATATATATATATATATGTATATATATATATATATATATATATATATATAGGGCTGTCAATCCCGTTCCAACCAACAACAAAATGTCTCTCTCAACCTCTGCCATATTACAACAATAAAAAAACATACTGTATACTATATAAATATACAGTATATTGTTGACGTTATTGAAAGCATCCCTTATGAGCATGTAAAACGTGTTGATGAGGCTTTTTTGCGTGTTACATGTATGCATTGTGCTTCATGACCAAAGCCAGGTGTTCATGTATCATTCACACTCGTCGTTATGACTACATGACGCTATTAACACTTCTCATACGTGAGTGTCCACCTGCCCATGTATCCTTGACCACTGGGTAAGTGAGCCAGCGGGGGGGAGGGTCTCGAAGCCGAAAGGCCACTTGGCTCCACGCATTCAATTCCCTCTTCATTAGCAGTCACATTACTTTAGATTAACAGAAAGTGGACATTTACAGGCAACGCTGATGCCTGTAATTAAAATTAATTTAAAAAAGAAAGCCACAAAGAGAAGTAATTACTCCAAGTGTTAAAGGTTTTTCTCCCCGGCAACTTCTCTTATCGTTTCATTGCTCCGTTCTCACTGAAGGAAATAAAAATCCAAAAGAGAGAGTGGACTTAGTGGGGAGAGAAATTAAGCGCTAGCGGTCGCTCATTAATGACTTCACCTGATTATTGGGAAAGGGAAGTCGCCAGTAAAGGTTGAGTAGTTTACAATGACATTTTTTAATTAGGGTGGATTTGCTCTGATTCTTAAAACGCTTATCTCAACCTATGTGACTTGCCAGGCTCCCTCCGCTGGCTGAAAAGTCTTCTGTGACAAACAAGGAGGTGGATAATTGTTACAATTGTTACAATAATGGTTACTGGAAAACTGATTTTCTTAGAATTTGCCAAAATGTTATGTAGGTTTGGTACAGTGTCTCGGTGGCAGGCCTGGGCGATATGGCCAAAATCATCTCTCCCGATAAAGGTAATTTTATATCTCGAAAACGAGAAATATCACAATATAGCACACTCTCTGGTAATAAATAGTCTAAATGAAATAACCAAATGGTAAAGCTTTTCTGTATACTCCTGTGTAAATGAAATACTTGACAAATAAATAGTACTGAGTATTTTCTCATTTTATTAACCTTTTGGTTGTCTTCAGGTTAAATTTGACCCGTTTTCAAAGTTTTTTTATATCAGAAATATGAGTTTCTTTTAACTAAATTGCCCAACATTAACACGGATGCATGGATGTTCTTCGCAGGTAAAATTAATGATTACTTTCATAGAATTGTGGGTGTTTTATTCAATTTTATAGCATTTGAATTATTTTTTTAAATGCTTTTAAAACGGCATCCTGGCTAAACTTTGACATACCAGTCTGTGATTATCCACTCAACATCCTCTCATCTTAACTAGTAGTCAAAATAATTCATAATTTCTGCTTTTTTAATTTAAAACAGCATCAAAGCAGCATTATTAAGAAGCATTATTACCTTGGAGTACATTGGCACCAAGATCTTGGTTGCAGCTGTCGCCGTGGTTCTGCTGCACTCCCTGCTGAGCTCTGCGGTGCCCTGCAATGTCATGCTGCGTCCTGCTGAACCCTGCTGCTTCCTGCTACGTCCATCCATGCTCTGCTGGGCCACGCTACATCCTGTAACGCGCTGCAGCGCCCTGATATGACATGAACTACTACGACTACCATTTGAAGTCACTGTTCCATTATCTTTAAAGTGACTATTATTGCCACTGTTCATCATATCCCCAACCGGCACCGTCAGACACCGCCTACCAAGAGCCTGGGTCTGTCCGAGGTTTCTTCCTGAGAGGGAGTTTTTCCTCACCACTATTGCACTGCTTCCTCTTGGGAAATTATTAGAATTGTTGGGGCTTTGTAAATTATAGAATGTGGTCTAGACCTACTCTATCTGTAAAGTGTCTCGAGATAACTCTTGTTATGATTTGATGCTATAAATAAAATTGACATTGAATTGAAATTGAAAATCAAAGGCGGGCAACTGGGTAGATTGGGGTCAGCCCTATGTTCCCACAGCCCAATGGTCCCAGAGCCCTATGTTCCCACAGCCCAATGTTCCCACAGCCCAATGGTCCCAGAGCCCTATGTTCCCACAGCCCAATGTTCCCACAGCCCAATGTTCCCACAGCCCTATGTTCCCACAGCCCAATGGTCCCACAGCCCAATGGTCCCACAGCCCTATGGTCCCACAGCCCAATGGTCCCACAGCCCAATGGTCCCACAGCCCTATGTTCCCACAGCCCAATGGTCTCAGACCCTTATGGTCCCACAGCCCAATGGTCCCACAGCCCTATGTTCCCACAGCCCAATGGTCCCACAGCTCTATGTTACCACATTTCTAAAAAAAACAAATTCAGTGAAAATTAGGTTCTGTGTTCCCACATTTCTAAGATTTTTCTTAAAATTAGGCCCTATGTTCCCACATTTCTAGGACATTTTCAAAATTAGGTCTTGTGTTCCTACTTTTCCCTTCAATTTAAGCCCTATCCTACCACAACATTATTTAGGGTTAGGGTTAGGGGGATAAAATCTGATAACAATTTATGAAAAAGTTAATGAGGGAACATATGGCCTAATTTTGGACAAATGCCCTCTCTCTCCTCCTTTGATGTATATAGCTGTCCTATATAAATAAAGGCCTAAAATGGCCAAAAAATAATCTTGAATAATCTCGAAAAAAAACGCCAATAAAAGTTACTTTTCAATTTTGACCCGGAAGGACAACAAGTTAGTGGTTGATGGGAAGATAGGCTCACTTTGCCAGACCCTCCTCCACACGCTGCGGAGCTGCGGAGGGTCATCACAATCGTCATGGCCGACGCTAAGCTCCGCACGGAGCCGCTGCAAAATAGCCTTGGGAAAGAACTTGTTTTGGTGGAACGTCTACGTTGTAAAAAGTTGTTTTAGTCGTGCAACAGAAAAGTATTTAACTATTTAATACATTAGAAACTTTCAACCTAATACCGAGTAACAGATAGTCAGATAGTGTGTGGGGGGGGACACTAAGTCAGACTCAGTGGGGAGTGAAACCGAAGCAGAGGGACAGAAAATCTGCCCGATAATCGTCCAGGGCCGGCCTATCCCTAATCAGGACTATCAAGAGAATGAAACAATGCTTTTGCTTGAAAGAAATAAATGAAAGAAGAATAAAATTGTTTGTCTACAGCTACATCAGGACCTTGCAGACAAAGCATTGTCTCAGCAGCCACATGCTGTCCATCCCCACACACTCAGCTGCTGTGATTCTTTAGCCCACAAACCACTCCAAGCTCCACTCTTTTTGGCGGACTTTGCCTTTAAATAGTGGCACCCCTGCAGAAAAAAAATCCAACCCGATAAAAATCTGTTTAGCGTCAGTGCTTTTAAAGACAAGCCACTCAACTCTCACTGTGTGCCACATCTTAACACCCCGCACCCCCCCCCCCCCCAAAAAAAGTCCCTGCTCTCTGTGAGGTGTAAGTGCCACAATATACACTCTCTGCACCGTTTCTGTGGGTGAGTGTGTCTGTGAGTGTGTGTAAGATGACACAAAAGCCTTGTCAAAACACACACACACACACACACACACACACACACACTCACAGCTACTGACTACGCTGTCTGCTCTGTGTAGATAAGCATTGGAGTTGTGTAGTTGGTGAAGTACACCTGCAACCAGAAAGAGAGCGAGAGAGATTGATACATACATATTTTATATATATATATATATATATATATATATATATATATATATATTTACCCGGAGAGAAGAAAGAGAGGGACGAGTGTGTGTGTGTGTGTGTGTGTGTTGGGGGGGCATAAGAAAGAGGGAAGGATGCTTATGATGTTATCTCTAAGTGAATATTTACTTCTCAGTGTGTAATACTCGCCCGCTGCTTCTCAGTGTGACAGCGCGCACAACCCACACGCACACACACACACACACACACACACACACACACACCGCTCGCTTACTGCCAGGAGCCACTCACTTCTGTGTATTAACAGTTGATTTTCAGTTGATTTCACAACCTTGTTTTATTAATCAAAGGCATATTTGATCATGGTGGAAGTCCTAATCTAATGTACAGGCCTGATGTGGTGTGAAAACATTAGTAAAAGATTAGTGTTTCATCAGGGAAGTGATCAAACATGGAGCCGCGTCTTTGTAGATGAAGCAGGTGGAGCTACAGGTAGAAATCTGCTTTTGGCAGGAGCAGTTTAAGCAGTGATCACTATTTCACATTAAGGGAGGTACCTGAACAAAGAGACTGCTGCCACCCCCATATATCTGCCTTCAAAGAAAACATCTGATTCGCTTCCTGGAGATTACCTTCATGTAGAGCTGACATTCGCTGGCCAGTTGCATCAAATCTTTTCTACTAGAGTAATCTAAGATTTCCTCAGATTTCAAAAATGGGGTTAAACAAATTGAAAGGATAAAAAAAAACAAAAAAAAACTCCAGGAAGTATTTTTTAAATGAATAAGGTGTTATGTTAAGTGTGTTTCTGGCCTGAATCTTTTTCTTACTGCCATGCAAAGACCCAAACCTACAGTGAACGTATCCACTAACAAGTGCAGCTCATTGACTGCTGCTGTATAAGATCGGGAAGAGCTGCATAGAGAGGAGGTCGGGGGCAGACTGATCTCATGAAATGGCGTATGTATGACACGCCAATTCGTATGCCATTATTGGCTTGTTATCAAGACGCATACTCGTTTATCAACGCCGTTTGACGTAGCTACTGTCCATTCAAACTGCATACTTTGGCTACTGTACATTAACCTGATATCTTCACTTGATATTGTCCATTCACACTACATCTCTGCATCACTTTCTCTCTCTGTCTTCAGCATCGTCCAGAATGACCTCAAACTGTCCACCGACATGGTAGATGCTGGTGCAAATATTCAAACCTTTTATCAAACAACTGTCGCAAATTTGCATTGCTGCCGTTATGAATTTGATGTGAAATATTAGCAGGGAATTATTTTGCATTTTGGTGTCGTTCGTTTGTCACCCCCCATTTGTAAAGGCCTTTAAACTGTAAGAGAGACATGTTGGTAAGTTTAATCATTTTATACATTTTCACTAAAGCAGTCGGAATACATCTACCCTCATCACTTCTACATTTATTACATCATCAATGCTGCGAGTATCTTTCCTGCCAGTTATCGTCGAAGCAGGGCCCTGTTCCCATAAAGCATCTTAAGAGAAGAATGACTGTAAAGCCCGTCTTACACATCTTCTTACATTTGCTTTGGAAAAGCATCTTAACGAGAAATGATCACAGATTATCAGGTTTTTTCTCGCTCGCTCGCAGAGAGCATTTTAAGATTTTTCAACATGTCTGATGACCTAACAGGAGCACATTTTAGCAGTGGGCAGCAGAACAGCTGGGAAAACAACATATAGGCTGAATATTATCACCTAATAAAGTTGTTACTGCTAAAGCTAACAATTGCCTACTGGCAGAGACAGAGAAACATTACCATTCATTTTAGCCTGTTTGTGTCCAGCTGATGAATCAAAGTGCAGTATTTACTCTTTTTTGGCTCTGTTTTGGACTCCAGAGCTAAAATATCTGTCTATGTAGATTCACTGTGTTCACCAGCTAGTGGCTAACATGGTCTGTCTGCCATTTGTTATTGGGCAGGAAGTGTACACCAGGCTTTTACTGAAAACAGCAGCTGAGGCTGGAAGCCGGAGATGCGATCCAGAAAAGCTAAAATGCTCAGTAAAGCCAAAAGGAAGTGAAGGCTTCCATATATATCCAATTTCCATTACTTCTTCTACTGATTTAGCTCTAGTTAGGGGTGCAACCGATCACAAAACTCACGTTCCGGATCAGATCACGGTTTTGAGTCACGGATTGGATACATTTTCGGATCAGCACAAAAAAGGGTGGAATTTAAATGATTTATTAAAATGTTATCACAATAACTTTTAACAATAATAACTTATTTCACCAGTAAATTGCTGTTAAGTGACAAAAACAGATGAGCAAAGTTTTACAATAACTTTAAATGCACTATGAGGTTTACCAGTTTCAAGTTAACGCACCATTTAGTCCCTTCTGTGTTGTTTTTCCGACAAGCAGTAAGCATAGTGTTAGTTAGTGTCTTTTAGCTCATAGCTTTAGCTGCAGACTGTTGTACGTCTCGGTGTTGGAACCCTTTCCGGTGAAATACAGACACACTTTACACAGTTTAGCTGTCAGCATTTTAACCATGTTTAATCCAGCTGCTAGCTAACGGTAGGCTAACGTTACCTGCTGCCAAGTTTAGCGTTGTAATGTAGTGTTAACTAGCTTGAAATGCAACAATGTTTCTGTTGCCTCCAATGTCGGAGCATCAGAGAGCAGCGCAGGCATTTATGAGGCACTGAAATCTGCGTTGCTATTCTGTCCGGTAGATACCGGTCGTTTAGGCTGCTGCCATATTAGCACCGGATTTAAACATGTGCCGTTCACGTGTTCCTGTATCTTTTCACTCCATAGAGATTTATCAGCCTACTTTAAGTAAACCTCTATATATGGGCACCCGCTCTACCAACTGAGCTATCATGGCACCCTCTCAGATTGATTATTATTGACAAATGTGACACAGTTATGAAGAAACTACTTAGGACAGCTGAACAGTTGGTTTGAAATACTTCAACTTGGTTATAAATATGTTGAGTCACTGGGGAAAAAAATGAAAATACTGATGTTTACCAAGTCAATCTTTTCTTTTCCATTTTAAGTTAAGTTCTGTTTCTGAAGGTCAGAAAGAAAACAACTTCTGTTGTTGGTTGAGCTGCACATACAACTCTAATAATGTTTCAAACAAAGACAAGAATTTCCAATTTGTGTTTCCTCTCTTAAAGCAAAAAACTGTTAGAAACACACATCATGTGTACATTCTTCTTAGATTGGACCAATTTAAAAAATAACAGTTCAATTTTGTAAATTCTTACATTCTTTGAATGCGTTCATGCTACCAGAAATTGTTTGAATGATAAATGACGCCACAAGATTAAGAGTGTACAGATGTTTGGATGGCAGATATAGAGATTTTCTTCAGATATTATTTAAGAATGCTTTGTCTCTGCTGGCGGTAATATCTGACGACATTCATATAGGTCAGATGTGGAGAAAGAAGAGTTGGAAGGCATATGTCTTGAGAGAAACGTCATAAGATGAAAACAGAATTACACCTGACAGTTGTGAAAGTCAGCTTTAATATTCTTGCGCTTGCAGCTTTTTGAAAGCAGTTGGACAAATCAAAGTTTGGTGATTGTTGCAGTCTTCCAGTGACAGCACACATTCTCGAGGTGGGGAAATCACAGACTGCTCACCACTGGAATATGATAAAGTGAATACAGCAACGTTGTCAATTAAACTGGGTTCAGCTTTGAAAGTTTGACATCTCTTAGGAATCTATTGTTTTTGCCTATTACGCAGAAAGTGAAGTAGTTTGATTTGATTATATATTTCAGCAAAATTGGCCTGACATATGTGCTCCACAAGAGAACTTAGATGGTAGCAAATACCTTTTCAACTATACGAGGAGAATGACTTCCTTCATGACTTTGTTTTGAAAAGAGAGAATGTAGTGGCAATCGACAACACATTCTCACTTAGCCTGGCTCCGCCCTCCTACGTACTTCCGCTCAATTTTCATTTTCCTTCAGTACTCCGTCTGGGTTTGCGGTATATTCTTGGATTTTCTCCGACCAAATATGTGGCGGTCCAATCAGTGAACAGAGGGAGTGGCTAAGAACGATGACGTTGAGGTTCCGTTTGGAGTTCCGTAATGGCGGCAGAGAAAGATGCGAGCGAAGCCATTCGGTCCGTTGTGGCAACGCTGCTGAATATCCAGAAGTTAAAGCCCGAGCAAGAACAATCTTTGCTGAGTTGTGTTGGTGGCCATGATGTCTTGGCCCTCCTCCCTATGGGGTTCGGGAAAAGTTTGATTTTCCAGCTCGCTCCGTTAGTGGTGAAGGATTTGGCTAAGGCTAACGCTAACGGTGCTAAACCGACATCACGACCAAACGTTAGCGATTGGTTATGGCAGATCCAGAGTGGCTCTGGGCAGATCCAGTAGTTTTCAACTTCAACAGAGTACCCGCCTTCAAGGAAGTTAACACTTGTCAATGGAGAGTGGCCAGTCTGGTAGGACCAGGCTAGTGTACCAGAGTCTGGTAGGACCAGGCTAGTGTACCAGAGTCTGGTAGGACCAGGCTAGTGTACCAGAGTCTGGTAGGACCAGGCTAATTCTAACTCCCATCACATCAAAAAGTGACGTTTGGTAAGGTGCCTTTAGCGTTTGTTATTGACGCAAAAAGTCTCCTTTTCTAACAGGTTATCTACCCAACCAAGATTAAAATGTGTCGCACCAGAGTGAGCTTCCCATCATTCTAGACAGTGTAACACAAGCAGTCATCACCATTACTCCCACCATCACCATCAGCCTATGTGTCAGGTGATACAGTAATGTGTGGCTGCACTGTTTGAGGAAAATTCTTTCTCAAGGTCTGCCATGTTAAAACATGAGGAAGAGGGAAAGTGGTGACACATCAGAGTGAAGCACCGGGAAAAGGCCAACCATAATGCAAGCCGTTGGCTTTTTGTTTACAGATGTTTTGATTAAAATTCATGAAACAATAAGAAAGGCTTTGAACGGCGCCAGCAGCAAAGCCCAGTCTCCCACAACTCCAATATCCTAAGCTCCACCAAAGACAATAGACCCAATTCTAAATGCATTTCATGATGTTTTTGTGTCTTGATTCTTGTGTGTGTGTGTGTGTGTGTGTGTGTGTGTGTGTGTTTAAGATAGAAAACGACAGTGTGAGTGTCTACATCATGCTATATGCTCTAAGTAGAAATTAATCATATCTCTGTGACTTTGTAAGCACTGCACACAGTGTACACACTGCTTTACAGAGCTCAACAGTTACAGCTTTCCATCCTCACATCACACTCAGTGAAAAGTTTTCATTTACGGACGGTTAACCATGTACTGTGGAAAGGATCTTCAGCTTTATAAAATACCGGGATATTTTCTATTCATATTTATGTCACGCTCGTTGCCTGGTGATTAAATCTGATCTGTGGGTGTGTTTGATGTGTGTCTAAAGACAAGAGTATATAGAGGAACTTTACTAAAATAGCCCTTTATTGTAATAGCACAGTGTTCAGTGGAGAACCAGGTAATCTTACATTTAATAAAAAAGCTTATAAATGTATCCAAAGTAGTTATAAAATAAAAATAAACGTCTTTAATATTTCTAAACCCAGGGTGCGATTTCCTGATCTACATATCCCTGCCTCTGCTGATTTATTTGTATCCCCGGTGGGGACAAAATGTGTCTCCCCCTCCCCCCTCAAAGTGATCAATACTACTTCACTAATAAACTAAGTAAAGCACTGTAACGTAAACATTTACACACGTCTATTGTGCCATAGAACGATAAAATCCAAGCAGTGGTTGCTGGTTGTGTTTAGCCGCTACAGAGCTCCGGGACGCCAGCTACCAGCAGCAGTTGTTTAGCCGCCAATAGGTGACTACAGGCACCGCCAGATGACACTCCTTTCAGGGGCCATGGTAGTGGAGTTTAGCCAGAAAAAGTGAGAGTCATGCGATGAAGTTTAGGCACCAAAACGACTCGAAAAAGATGGTGGTTTGGATTAAGACATTCCCGAGGAACGAATGAGCGTTTCCTGGGTAAAAGTATTTTGTTTGTGCAAAGTCAACTCTGCTCTCTGGCTTGAAAGTGCTGTGTTTCCATTGAATGTTGAAGTGCATATTTAAGTGTTTGGCATGGCTGGACGCGTAGCGGGGGGATTTAATTCTTGCATGTTTTGTTTTGTTGTGCATGATCAAAAAAACTCTGCTTTCTTCACAAATCACACCCTGCCTAAACCATCAACGGAATGAACTGAACTGAATGAACAGCATATTGGAAATCTTGCTCTTCATTATTGTTAACATTTTTGAGTGACAACATAACATAGAACATCCAACCCAATAATCAAGGTTTAAAACATCAGCACATTGTTTATATGAAAATTCCTCATCAGCATTCATCATGATCAGTTAAGTGTTAAATGGCATGAGAGAGAAACTCATTCATCACCCTGTTAGACCATGCCAAAACTTGAATAACCAATAACCAAAACGGGATTAGTGGCCAAAACTTGAATAATTTTTGTAGCAACCCCCTTGCAAGAAGGGTTCCAATGAAGAGCTAATCCAACAAAATATAGCAATAATTCACTCAATTACACAATTACTAGACAAATATGACTTAAGGAGACAATTGAAAACATGCAAAGACTACTTTTACTGGAGATAAAAACAGGATTTTACTTTTGGCTAAAAACTCAAATGTAAATGTAGCCTAACACATTCACATTACAAATTTGACCGAATAATATAAAAAATACTGATTATTGCGGCTTTAAAATGTAGCTTAACAGTCGCACAAGTGTCATCCAGTCAGTGAACTGACTCTGTACTTTAAACCAGGAGGGGCCGGTGCCACCCTTCTAGCTCGGCCCCTGCCCCTTTCCTTCCTTCCTTCCTTCCTTACCAGATGCTAAACAAGAGTCAGTGTCAGCTAAAGTTTTCATTCTCCTGATTCAGCCATGATACTACACTAAACCTGGTACTCATGTTTAATTGGATATGCAGGCCTCCCATGTGTCTAAGTTTTCAGTGCACCCCTGTCAAAATTCTTCTCCGTTTTTTAAAGCAGCAGTCTTACTCTATCAACATTGGCTCTGGATGATGGCAGGACAGCTGCGGCTTCAACGTGTCGACTTTTTTGCAACACTAATCTAATGCAAATGTAATGCTAATGTGACAGCAGTAGTGAGCCTGGAGGGAGTGAGAAGATTTGATGCTGTCATAGTTTAAAAAAAAAACAAAAAACACATTGGCAGTATGGGTGATGTTGCTCATGTTTTCACTTAAATTAAATGAATGTACCCTACATGATCCATTAGAGTTACTTTGCCAAGATGAAAATAAACAACCATTTTAAAACAGCTTCAGACACCGCTTTGAGATGGTTTAAATTTCTCATAATCATTGTCTCAATTTACAGTACATTCTTTTTATCTTTATGATTTTTCAGTTCTGAAGAAAATAGTGAATCCTTCATTGTTTAGACCAGGGGTCATCAAAGTAAGGATGACCCTAACCTGAATGAGAGACGAGCAGGGACCCCCTACTACATATATTGTATAAAATTGAGTTGCATAATAAACTGAGCCGACAATAACATGTAGGATGGCCTAAAGCCTATACACGTTAATTTCTATGGTGCCCTACAATACTAAGCTACTTTTTACATATTCATATATCATCATGTTTTAATGTCTAACATACTTTTAGAAGGCACAGTGAATCCATAAGCTTACCTGTATCATACGTAAGTATCTTTAATGTTGTAAAGTTTTTTTTTTTTTACAAATAGGCTGATTTATCTTTGCTAATAGTACGTTGGATTTGTGTTAATGTTCAATTTTTTAGCCATATTTTAAGTTTGGGTGGAAATGTATTAAAACAATAATTCGGCGGCCCCCCTGCATTGACTCTGAGGACCCCCTAGGGGTTGCGGACCCCCTGTTGAAGATCTCTGGTTTAGACCACAAACTGAATCTTTAAGTGTCTGTTTTATACATTTGAAAAGTAGAACATGCTGAAGATCCCTCAATGCAGATTAAAAACACGCCTGTGTTTTCTGCATTGCCTTTGATAGCACCAGCCCGTGCACGCTATGATGTTTTAAGGGAGAGGGAAATTTGGCAAACACATTTGTTAATTATTCACATACAAAAATTTGGCATGCACATGTGCTAATTATAAGTGCTTTTAGCAATAATACTATCAAAGAATTAGCATAATGTCTCCCTGGTGGCTATTTTTAAAATGGCTGCCAAAACTACTGCAAGGTTGGACCGGCCTAGTTTAAAATTAGCGTAATTAAACTTCACAGAAAGTAATCACCATGATGGATTTGAATAAGGGTATAGTGAAAGAAAATATCCCTATACTTTCAAAATCTATTATAAGTTAATGTCAGTTAATACCTGCTGTATTCATTAAGTGCTGTCATGTTACACAAAGCACATGACTCATATACTGTGCGTTCACCTTTAGGTTGAGAAAAGCAGCACCAGGAATGGGATTACATGTATTTTCTTTATAGAGAAAAACTGATTACATATAACTTCATTTCAGTAAGCAATGAGAGTCTTGACCATTACCAATTACGTAATTTGAACATTTTGGCTAATTTAAATAAAATAAAAAAAAGGTAATTAAGGGATTGTAGATTGTGTTTGATTTAAATTGTAACCACTTTGCTCTTTTATCCTGCTATGAAAGCAGGCATATGTTGCTTAAAGTTGATGAAATAATCATCAAAGCCAGTGATGAAAAAGCTTGTCTCAGCCTTCAGAAAGAAGAAACAGTGAATGTAGATGTAGGAGGTAAGATCCGACCACACTGTAAAGTGCTTTAGAATACGGAGAACAAACTGCTGTTGGACAAGCAATTATAACCTGATCAGTGAAATGTTCAGCTCCTGTCTGTATTGTAAAAACCAATGAGCATTTACATTTTGTGAAGACACAGTGGCTTAATGTAAATTTTCCACTGGGTGCATCTGTGCTCCGTTCCAGCTGCATTCCGTTTTTTTCCATCCCCGCCACACGCCATACCACACCGGGAGCATCTCAGAAGCGGTGCGTCTTGCTGCCCTTCTCGCAGATAATATTGTCTCTACTTTGTACTTTACAGAACAATCGCATATGTATTAAGCTAGTATCTACCTTCCAGTTAAAGCACTATTGCTATTAAACTCATTCTCTTTTCTGGAAAGGATCTCTGGCGTCTGTTATGTTTTTCAAACTCCAAGATGAATCTCTCGTCGTCCATGGTGTCGTCGATGAGACATATCCGATATTAGGGGGTGACTTTTGGTAAATTGACTGGATGCTTTCCTGTTTCACTTCCTATCTGGTTGTCCGAACGCAAGTTTGTACCCAGGCTCGCACTGAGCTGAAAGTCCAGTGGTGACAGAGGCCAGCCGTAGAAGAGCTCTTTCAGTGCCAATTCTGACTGGAATGCCTTCCAACTGGCATCAAATCTTGCCACTCCTTCACTGGTGTAGTAGGCCTGTATGAGAGTGTCAGTCAGGTACCTGATCACCTTGGAGCAGACCCTCACTGTGAACTGTGTCCTTGAATGGCACAAAGATAAGGTCCTCCACAATAAGACGGTGTAGTGACTTGAGGTAAAAGTGTGCTGAAGGGTAATGAACACTGGGATTTCATCTTCAAACCTCACAACCTGCTCAATCCTGCATCCAAGTTGACAGACAAGTCTGTCCTGCAGGTCCCTCATGTCATTCAAGTAGCTGACAGCCCAAGGAAGGAAGTTTGATATTGAGGGTGTGAAAACCCACATGTAACAATTGCACCACTCACAGGATGCTTGAATGGCATCTGAACATACGCATGTGTGGAGTCCATATGCAGCTGGAGAAATGTGACCTTGCCTTCTTTTCCAAGGATACCCATCAAGTCATCACTGACATCCAGCCCAGTGTGGTCAAGATTTGTCTGGAAGTTTGTTTTCTCATGCATCCCCAATGTGGAAAACAATGTGTCTCTGAAACCCACAATGGCTTGCAATCCAAATTGAGAAAAAAAGGACATGGGTGTCAGGGTCCCTGGCCACAAACTTGCAGGCCATGTGGACAGACACTGACCTAACGATGATGGATCAGCAAGGTCTGAAATTTCCAGGGTGAATGTCGATCTTTTTGGCCAAACTGAACTTCACCTTTATGAACTTGCAGGTGTTGGCAGTCTCAATTTCCTGGTCAAGTAGGTTCAGAATGAAGTGGGAATCCCGCAACAACAGGTGGGAATTTCTTGTGTTATGAGAGGCGTGCTTTTGGATAGTGGATCAGCTCACATCCTTTGGGGACAGGTTGATGAGTAAGTGGCTTATGTTTCCAGTCACTACATTGAGCAACTCTGTGGCCAAAAAGTTGTAGAGGTCTTTTCTAAACAGCCTTGTTTCTGGTGCTGGTCAGTGGTAGGTAGTAACCACCGTCTGAATATCCAAGGGTCTGTCCCACAGCATTTTTGAGGGCACGGATGCCGCTTGGACTGTATTTGTCCTCATGTTTCTTCAGCATGTGGCAATGTGGCTTCAGTAAAGGCGATTTGAAACGTGGGAGAAAGATGTGGTGTAGCCCACCTAGCAGCCCTTGCAGTTTGTGAAACTTTATGAAAAGCCCATCCACTATACAAATCAGCATGCATTTCACACTGCAGATGTTTGCTACTTCATCGAGAACATTTGTTGTGTTTTCAATGCCCACATCAAGTTCATCTAGAACATCCATCATTATCAGTGTGGTCAGTTATTACTGTCAGTGTTAGGTGACACCTAAAGAATGAAAAGTAATCTGGTTACACAGAACCTTGATTTGATTTTCATCTACAAAACGAAAATGTGACATGTGTGTGATTTAAAGTCATCTTAATGAAATACATTTAACTTACCACCTGTCTAGGCCCACATGGTCTTCAGGCAGGTTTTTCAAAGCAATCTCCTGTGTTCCATACACTGCACAACTACAGGAGGTGCTGTATAATCTAATGAGAAATCAAAAGTAAAATCCCCTTAGTGCAATCCTATACATAGATTATACTTGATATGGAGAGCTGCCCATGTTGAGGTCATGAATGGTGACAGTACCTTCAGTCATGGTTTCGCCATGAACATTTTCACTTCCCATCATGCTTTGTGCTTTTTTGCGTGATTTAAACATTTCTTTTTTCCTAACGTTTTATCTGATGGTCATACAACTTCGGAATAAACACTATACAGTCCCTCCTGAAAAACGCGATTATGCAATCATATAATTCAATGCATAATCAGCCAAAGTCCGCATATTTATGCAGGGGCCGCATTATTTCGCAATTTGGGCCATAGGTCTCACATAGGTAAGTCACAATTTGTCTCGTGTTACTACTTAATATTGTTTGGTAGTGTCCCAATTTTTTTGTCGTGTCTTATAACTAAGGTAAAGGACACACACAATATTTATACTCGTGGCAGCATATCTGACCTGTGTTCTTATAGATTTAACCCCCTTGACGCCTGAATTTATTCACAATTATATAAACAGAATATTATGTGTGTTTCTGGCTCCAAGCTGATGCTAAATTAAGTTGAGATTGTTAATTTGTCTATAGCATATGGAATAGATATAAATTTAGGTATGATGCAAATTAGCGACAACAGGCATTATGGTAAAATTCTTTACAAAATGGTAAAATTAATAAAACACATAGTAGATTTCATTCATGTCACAAAGTTGTTAGAACTTCTAAACTGTAAATGACAAATACATGGATCTTGACAACGGCAAGAAAGAAAACACTCTCCTACTCCCTAACATTGACAGTAGTTTCTTTAGGGTTAGGGGTAGGGTTAGGTTTAGGGGTAGGATTAGGTGTAGGGGTAGGGTTAGGGGTAGGGTTAGGGTTAATTTCGCTTACATGAACCGGATGTATCTCCCACTCCGACCGGTCCTACGAGAAACCAGTGCATGCAAAAGGTTCCTAGGTATGTATCGCATGTAAACAAGCATTGGGGGGAATACACACGCTATCTCGCCTGCAGTCGGAATGGAAGGGGTTTGATGCAAATTAGCGACAGTCGGCGTTAAGGGGTTAAGACAGTGTTAGGGAAAGGAACCTTTGCCTATATAGGGGCAGTTCAGTGGAACAAGTTAGATCGTCATATTAAAGTCATTTCCAGCCTGAACTCTTTTAAAAAGAGCATCAAGGTCTGGTTACTAGAGAGGGTTGTGGAATAGATTAAAGGGCAAGTTACTATTTTTATTTATTTAAGAAAAATGTTTTTATGTTATGTCATTGAGTATCTTGTATTGTCCTGATGTTGTGTGTTGAGGACCACGATGGAAATAAGTCTTGGACTTTATTGTGTTTTTATCCTTGATTGTATTTGATGTCCTTTTATCATGTTTAAGGCATTCTTGTTACAATTAAATAAACCAAATGAAGTGACGTAATTACGCAACGTGAACATCATCGAAAAGCAGGGTGTTGGGGGAATCACTTTTTTTAATCTTTTTCATCAAACCGCAGTTTTTGCAAGTTCCCGCAATTTTATCGCATAAAATTGCATAAATATCCCGCGTATTCCATCGCATTTTTTAAGAAAACGTGCGGCATAATCAAGGATTTTTGCCCGCAACAATCACAAAAAAAACTTTCTGGAAGTGAAGCAATGGTAATAGACCTGGCATGTATCTTTAGTGGAGCCGAGAGCCGCTTCACGCATGCTTCTGGGACGCGCCTGGTGGAATATCAAACATTGACTTGAATAGCCGTGATTGCTCGCAGGGGCAGCAGTGCCTCTGGAATGCAGCGCAGACGCGTCCAGTAGAAAATAGGGGTTAGGATGTTGCTGTGAGTAGTAAGTAGCCATCTGCACTGACACTGTCTCATCAAGCACGACACTTGGCAGCAGAATTATTTGAACCCCATTAATAAATCAGGGTTATTGTTTCTGAAGTAGAAAAACAAAATGTGAAGTGCTCATATTATGCTTTTTGGCTTTCTCCCTTTCCTTTATTGAGTTATATATCTTTTTGTGCATGTTATAGGTTTACAAAGTGAAAAAGCCCAAAGTCCACCCCAAAGGGACTTACTATCTCCAACAGAAAACACTGTTCACCAACTGCTCCAAACAGCTCTATTGTAGTCCAGCCTTTATAAACTTCAGTGACGAACGTTAAAATGCTCGCCTAGCTGCTAGCGTGGTACTCCCTCATACTCTGCTTCTGACTAGCTAGCAGTGCTTACCTAGCTACTGAGCATGTGCAACTCCCAACAAAGACAGAACACAAGTGTGATGCCTCACTCTGTAGCTAAAATTCTAACCAACTAACTCTAAAAGAGCTCAACACACAGGGTGAAAAGAGGAGCTGCAGCAATGTGCAGTACAACAAAAATATGGTGTTTTTTGAAAATTAAATCATATAAACCTATTCTGATATAACCTCTAAATACAATTATTAACCTGAAAATGAGCATAATATGAACACTCTCATTAGGCTAAATGTAACTTCATTGTGTGTGGGTGAGTGTGTTTGCATTAGAGAGAAAGAGAGAATGTTAGTATTTTCTTTCAGACTTTACTTTATGAAATAAACATGCTCAAGTTTTGTTTATCTTACATCTCTAACATACTTTAAAAAAAAAAAAGGTAAATGAAGATTAAGAGGCTGGGAGATTTTGGAATCAAAAAGTGAATTTCCAATCCCTGATCTGACTTGTTTTTTGATTTGTTTCTGATGGCATGTTTGCTGCTTTATTGCTGTTCATTTATTGATTCTGTATTGTGTAATCATTATCTTATGTGTAAAGCATTTTGGTATACAAATTGAGTTTTCTTTAAAAACAAAATATTTTTTCAAAAGAAAGTGTGACCGCTCCTTTGCTGCTCAACGCTTTGAAATGCTCGGACCAGACCGAACGTGTCGCTCCGATGTCACGTGGCAACGCTGACGTTTGCAGTCCAGACAGAGGGTTACAGACAAAGAATTTAGATTAACCGTAAAGCAGCAATTACTTTCCATTTTGAAAATGCATCCAAAATAGACTCATTTTCAAGTTTAATCGGGGGAATTAATATGTGAATTATGCTTTAGGATGGATGTCGTGTGATTAAGAGACATTGGAAGCCAGCCGCTTTGCTCTGACGGCTCTTTCTGTCTCACAGACGTCGGCTCAGAGAGTAGAATCCATGTTGTTGGCTGAACCTTCACCCTGGATGTCATTTCAAGTGGAAACTGTTGGGTTTCGACTCTGTCCTGCAAATGTCAGTGTAAGCTTAGTAAAGCATTATTCACTCACTAGTAGATTAAACAGTTGGCAGTTAAAAATAACAATTTAGCAGCTGATAAATACTTCCAAAATAAACCCTATATATTACTCTATATATACACACTACCGGTCAAAACTTTGGGGTCATTTAGAAATGTCCATTCCACACCATTATAGACAGAATACCTTTTTTAATCAGGGCAACAGTTTTCCGATTACATTATGTGCTTACAGAATTGCAAAAGTGTTCTCCAATGTTTTCTCAGTTAGTCTTTTAAAATGATATCAGATTAGTAAACAGAATGTGCCTTTGGAACATTGGATGAATGGTTGCTGATAATGGGCAATGTAGATATTGCATTGAAGATCAGCCAATTCATTCTACATCAGTCGAGAACCCTTTTGCAATTCTGTAAGCACATAGTGTAATCTGAAAACTGCTGCCCTGGTTAAAAAACAATGCAACTGATCTCAGCTGGTATTCTGTTTGTAATGGAGTGGAATGGACATTTCTAAGTGACCCCAAACTCTGTTTTTTTAATGTAGATATTAAAAATGACCAAGATACTGTGAAGGAGATTATGAGCCAAATATAAGCCAGTTGCAGATAATGATGATGTGAAATCAAAGAGCTGGTTAATGGAACGAAGGTGCAGGAGATGTGTATCATCACACCTAAGAACATGTCTGCACTCAGCCAAGTATTCAGGGCCAGAATAATTACCCTTAAACTCCAAAGTAAAAAAGTTTAACTTCCTCCCTTCAGGAGCTGCTATAATGACTACATGATATGGTAATTAAGAGATGATTAAAGATTAGGAGTTTCTGTAATTACACCTTAAACTGAGCTAATGGAGCAATCAGAGGAAATTTGAGATTGTGAGGTTGTTTTTTCCCCTTCTGCACTTTTTTTTATTTATTTTTTTAGCTCCCAGGCAGGTTATTTCACATCAATTTAGTATTTTTTTTTTCTTCTATTATTATTTCTACATCTTCTAAGGAAAAAGGTAACAGATGCGGCTGGTGTGGCATGTGCAGCTCAAATTAAAATTTGGATTATCAGACAGGTTCAAGCTGGTCTTTAAAAAGTAGACCCTCCGTGGTCACACACACATGCACACAGACGCGTGCCACAGTCTAGCTCAGGCTTTTGTTGGATGTCAGTCCCTCCCCCCCCACTCTCTCTCTCTCTCTCTTTTATTGTCTCTTAAAAAAACACACGCACACACACACACACACACACACACACACACACACACTCACTCACTCACTTATACACTTACCTCATGCTCTCTGGGTGTGGATTAGGCCTTGTTCGGTTTAACCTTATAAAGCTCCATGACAGGCCACTAAAGGCTTTATGTCAGGGTCTGGCCTGTAACACTCTACCTGACAACACACACACACACACACACACACACACACACACACACACACACACACTCACACACACAATAGGCAAAGAGACATGCAAGACACACAAAAACACTAATTACCATACATAAGACTTTTACACACACGCAGGGATTGTGCGGTTCATCAGGGTGCTGGCATTACGGGATGTGACTCTGTGGAGTGCAAAGTCGAGACCAGTTTTTCAGCAGCAGGTAGGGTTTTTTGAGAGTGTAGCTGATATAGGTAAAGGTAAAGGAACTTTACTGTCACATACACATACATGTAGCGAAATTCATTCTCTGCATTTAACCCATCCCTGAAGGGAGCAGTGGGCAGCCAATCAAATCAGAGCCAGTGCCTTGATCAAGAGCACTGACATGGATCTGAGGCTCATACTGATATTGTTTTAAACTGAAGTGGACAAAACCCAAAGCTAATGTGTCACATTTTCACCACATTTACATTTTCCCGTTTGCATTTCATAAAGAAAGTGTTAGGTGGGGTTTCAAGCAATCCGGATCAGGAAAATAAATTAGCTTAAGGTGACATAATTCGGCACGGCGCGGTTGTGGCCAATCAGATAAGAGTAAGTGCACATTCCTGCTAATCTACTTTGTAATAGAGCCAGACCGATATGGGATTTTTAAGATAACAAAACGACAATGAAAGATACAATAATTGCAGCTGTGACAAGTTCAAACTCTTTATTTATTTATTTATTTATAGAGTAGGGCGATATTGTCATGGCATAACCAACCCTGCCGAAACTGATTTCTCTTGTTACATCTAGGGATTAAAACAGAGTTTGGTTTACCTCGCACATATGATACTAGGAACTAAAGGGTGTCAAACATACGACCTGTGGGCCAGAACTGGCTCGACAAATGGTCCAATCAGGCCCACTGCATGACTTTGTAAAGTGTGAAAATTGCAGGGAAGTAATTCATTCCAATTCCAAATTTACCACGTTAATCTCAGAGAATATCTGAGTTCTTTTTCCGTAAATGTATGACTTTAATCTTAGAAATTCTGACATTGTTTTTTGAATATTACCCCTCTCTCGCTTGGCACCGTAACATAATTCTTTTTCCCTACAATGGCCTTAGAATGCAGAAGCAACTTGCGTTTGCCGACATCGAGCTATCCCTGTAACAATTCTACATGTATTAACAATACGATTAACGATATATAAAACGTCTCTTTTAGTGAAATAATACATATTTTATTTATTTATTACTGTTTCAAACTAATTCAAGTTTAAATGAATCCCAGGACACACTTAGCCTGGCGGCCAATAGAAACTAACATGCTGCGTTATGACGTGACAATATGGCCAATATCTTCTATCCCAAAATAGAGGTACTTTCATAGCATGTTTTCTGGTAATTCCATAAATAAATGATCTATAAGAAACCTTGACAGGTGAAAAGTATTCTTTCATTTTATTATGAACTTCAGTGAAAAATGAACATAACATGCAAGAATAAGCGTATAAACGACCTAAAGATTGCCAAAATGTTGAAAAACTAAAGGGCCAAACTGCATTACCGCAATATTTAGGTTATCTAGACCAGAGTTTCTCAAATGGGGGTACTGGAGGACTGCAGGGGGTACGTGAACGCTTTATTTTGTCACTGTTTTTGAAGTTTGTCACTTTTGTCACGACCGGTTCTTGCCTTCCTTCCTTCCTTCCTTTTTTCTACTGTCTTCTTTTTTTCTCCAAGTTTTTTGAAGTTTTTTGATACTATTTTCCACCTATTCTTGCCTTACTTCCGTCTTTTTACTGACTCTTTACAGTTTTTGTTGCCTTTTTTCATTAGCATTTAAATGTTTACAGGTCCAGGGATCAAACCACCGACCTTCCAATTGGTAGACAACCACTCTACCACCTGAGCCACAGCTGCCCCGAACCTTTATGCCACCCGTGTATTTCTTGTAAATCAGTTTTTCTTGTTCTTGTTTTGTTTAATTTCTTTGAAAATCATGCAAAGGATCTCTATCACAGTGTGTTAAAGTGTGAAGAATATTCCCTGGAACAAGGCAAGAAGTGAACAGTATTATTTTTGCAGCAGTCCGCTCACACGGCCATTATCCTGAGACAGAACTGATCTCTGCCCTGTTCCTGTTCTCTTGAGTGCCTGATCAATAACTAACAATGGATCATCTCCAGAGCCGTGGAAGACACTTCACTCATGTCCACAAATGAAACCAAGCTGTGTGTGATCACCGGAATCTGGAATGTGAACTCTTTTTTGGCAAATGTCTGCTTCAAATAGGGAATTTAGCTTTAAAAGAATCGAATAATCATCTCCATCGCCTCACCGTATGGAGCTCGGATTAATTCCTCCCCATATGAATGTAAGATCAAATGATACTTTGCCTAATTTAAGATAGTAGCTATAATAAGATGCTATGAAACCTATATGCCTTGTAGAAGCTCCCCTTTTCACACACACACACACACACACACACACACACACACACACACACACACACACACTACATAAAATAAAAAGCAGCTGCAAACTTTTACTTCTGATGAAATTACAATAACTTTGTAGATTACGTTTATCAGAAGTCTCTTGATAATTTTCCTTTTTGATTGGCTATGTGCAATTGTCAACATTAATTTCAGAATATCATCATCTTTTGTCACTTTAGCACACAGACATATATAGCAAAAAAAATCTCATAACAGTTTATTGTGAAAAGTATACGTAATTAAAACAATCAACTAGCCATCATCATAGCAGCTCATGAGCCATTTATCTCCAGATTCTTATAAAAATAAATAAATAAAAAATATGAGTTCCCTGGAGCCACGGTGGTAGACTCAACATTTTACTCAAAGGAAGCTTCACAAGATGAAATTCCCTTTTCTTCATCATCATCAAACACCTTCACATTAATAATGAGGCTTTCAGGTTGTGGAAAAAATGGAAATGGACACTGATTACTCTATATTGCGTATGAGCCCAAGACAAAACAGATACAAGGTTAAAACTTTAGAGTCTGACCCCTAGTTCCCACTGGGTGTGTGTGTGTTCCGGGCGCGCCGCAACCCCCGCCAGCAATCGCGGCCATTCAAGTCCATGAATGATATTACCAAAAGCCCCCCCCCAATATCGTATATGTCTCCTCTACAACACCACGGAAGACAAGAGATCTATCTTGGAGGTGGAAAAACATAATAATAATTATAGCATATATAACATTAATAATAATAATTACTTGAAGTTATATGGCGCCTTTCAAGAAACCCAAGGACATGACATCACAGGTCTTTTTTATAAAGACAACACCAGAAAAGAGAAGACATGGAGTTTAACTGTACACACACTTTTTCACAGCTATACACGGGCTATACAGGACTGTCATCTGGCGATGCCTGTACCTGGCTCACAGTCACCTTCTGTCGGCTACCGTCTGTAGCCGGCGTCACTGAGCACCAACTGCTGCTAATGCGACAGAAATCATAAAAAGTAAAATTAGGATAAACCGGCAGCAAAAGGTTAGCGGCGTCTTCACTGAGAAAAGACCTTAGTGAAAGGAAAGTCTTATAGGCTACTGCAGTTCAAGTTGCGGAAGGCAGAATTACCATTAAGCCACTTTTACTCTTAAATACTGTCATTTTTATTGTTTTATTACAGTACATCTGGCTTGCAAACTTGAATTATTTGAATTCAAGTCGGCAATTTATAGTTTTATGAGCCAATATATTTGCAAAAACTGTAGTTTGTATTATTTTATTTCCTATGCCTAGCAAATGGGGAAAAAAAGGCCTATTTTAATTCAGATTTACACTTTAAAATGATATGTGCATTGGTTTTGATTGTTTTGGCCTCTCTGTGTGTAGCAAATAGCCTACATTTCAATAAAAATTGTATAAATCTACATCCATTGATTATATAATTTTTTATGAAGCCTGCCTTCACTTGTTTTGAAGCGCAATAAACCAGCACCAATTTTTTCTATCAGAAACACTGATCAATACTGTATAACATGTTTTTGTTTTTTTATTGAGGCTTGAAAGACACGATTGGAAACTAGCTATTTACCATCTCCGTACAAAGATGAAGTTCAGCTTTCCTCAGCCTCCTGTGTGTTATACAGTTACCAGTTATGGCATAACCAGCTGACAACGTTCATATGCCATCTTTAAACCTGATGAGCATCATAAAGTTTACTTACTATATAAATAAAGTTTATAACATCAGATCATCAGAGCTTTCTAGAGGGCCCCTGGTATGTACAGATACGTGTTGTCTAACCTGAGTAGAGCCTCGCAGCTGGGAAACAAAAGAGCTACACTCATTAAATCCCCTTGATCAATTCATACACTTAAGTGTAAAGAGGTAATACAGAGTTAATACGCCTCGCCAACAGGTTCCAAATGAAATCTGCAAACTCCTTCAGCGAAACCAATTGGAATTCAATTGAGACTTTACTTTAAGCAGCCAGAACGCTTTACACTTCCCAGACTTGAATCTCCGCAGTGCAGCGAGGAAACCTTTCCAACCACGTTACAAGATTGAATTTCATGTTTTAGCACGCCGTGGCAGATGTTCCCTGTATAGCCTAAAGGTAGGAAAAGTGCAAATGAACTCTCGATGTCAGCGTTTTCTCTCGGTTCACTTTCAGGTAAAAATAGAACAGGCGGAAGATAACTGAAAAACAATTGGGAATAAATCTGGTCCATGACTGCAACTCTCTGAGCTGCCATAATTCATCGCAGGTGGAAAACATACGTGAGTGTGGCCCTAATCTCCGAGGAATGACATTAGATGAGTTTGGCCATTTTCAGGTGCAGCTCCTGAGGGCCGCTTTACTTTGACAATGTGTTTGTGTGTGTGCGCGTGTGTGTGTGTGGTCGCTGAGAGACAAAGATTTTGTTTTTAATTTCTCCACTTCCACTCACCTTTTATTGGTGTGTTTGTGTGTGTGTGTGTGTGTGTGTGTGTGTGTGTGTGTGTGTGTGTGCGCCCTTGTGCTCTGACCACCAGGGGAAATGTGCGTTAACAGGTTCTAAAGACCGCCGATCCACAGCTAAAGCATTAATGTGAGAACTTAATTAAGGCGACAGTAAGGGAAGCTATTATAGGTAAGCTGTTAGAAATTAACCAGTCAATCTAAGGGCGACTAAATTGAATTTTTTGCTGAAGCGTCCGGCGTTCAACTCATCAAATCTCCTCTCCTCTTGCTACCTCTGACCCCCTGGGTTTAATTTAGGTGTGAGTTTGTGTGGGTGCACGCCCGTGTGTGTTAGCACAACCCAACATAAAGATGTACACTTTTTATATTAGCAAGAATACAGAACTCAATTAAGAAAGCGCTTTAGCGATCCAATTAAAAGTCTTTGGACAATTCCTGCTCTTCACTCGGCTCCCTCCTACCCTAGTAATAATGAAATAACACACACATATCCTCTCTCGCTCTCTCCACCTCGTCTTAATAATGAAACAACTTAAAAACACACCAGGGCTTTAAATGAAGGCTTTAAAAGGTTGCAGCCTGCTTTCTTCCTCTCACTCTCATTCTCCACAGCTATTTTCTATTACTTCTTTGTTCTCTTCGTGCCTAAAAGACCAAACTCCTGTGTGTTGACTCGTGGATTAAAATGAAGCGGCTGCTGTTTGAACAGGTGTCAGAGACAGAGAAGAGTCTTGTCCTCGTAGTAATCTGGCTATTTGATTAAAGACTAAATTAGCAAAACTGTTCTTCAATAGTGTGTGCGTTTGTGTGTGTGTGTGTGTGTGTGTGTGTGTGTGTGTGCGTGTGTGTGCGTGCAGAGTTGGGTTGTTAGCGGACACCTTGTTAATGCGCTCGTTTGCCTGGCGTTTCCATGGCGTTTCCATGGCCATGGGAGACAAGACGATTGGCAGTGGCCATCCGTCTCCCTTGGCAACCACTGGGCATGCTCAGATCAATTCTGTATCCCATAATAACATGTGCGTGCGGGCCAGGCCGTGGGTGTAATTACGTGCTGTGTCTCCGTGGTAACATAGAAAAGGCTGTTATTAAATTAGCCCAGTGGGTCGGCATTTATAGAGTGTCTGGAGAGGCAGAGATGCTGGTTATACAGAAGAGCGCAGGGACACTTTAGCCAACATCCATCATGCAACACGGAGGGGAGGCTCGTTGAAGCTGAGAGTCGCCGCTTGTGGAGAAAAAGTCCAGAGCAAAGTTTGCTTCATGAACTCCATTACCTGTGGACGGCCAACCCATTCTTACTCTCCCATCGCGTAAAATATGGACACTTGGTCATGTGCCTTTGGCGTTTGTTATTAACGCTAAAAGTCTCCTTTAGCATCGGGACTCTTGCCGTCAAAATACTTTGGACGCTCGGGTTCGGGATGTACGTTTAACTGACAACAACGGGACAGTTAGGGTTAGGAAAAGATGGTGGGTGGGGTTATAAAATGTAGCCTATGTTTTCTGTGACACACGGAGCAAGATGGGACATGAACCACCGGTATCCTGGGTGAAAGTCCTGTGTTGTTTGACACATCCACCACTCTAACCAACCTCCTTCTGCAGCATTTTGGTCTTTCATACTAATAACTACCACTGTCTCTCTTAAAGGTCCCATGACATGGTGCTCTTTGGATGCTTTAATATAGGCCTTAGTGGTCCCCTAATACTATATCTGAAGTCTCTTTCCCGAAATTCAGCCTTGGTTTACACCTATCGCCATTTCTAGCCACTGCGGGACCATAGGCAGGCTGGGTGAACGCATATTAATGTTAAAAAACCTCATCATAGTGAAATTTTCATGCCATGGGACCTTTAATACTACGTCATCTTACAGCGCGGCGATCGAGCTGCTGCTCGGCCCAGTGCAATCCGTACAGACGCTAAAGGGGGATTTTTGCATCGGTGTCTGACGCTGAGAGACACTGACCAAGCCACAGACGGTTTAGTACCGAGACGCCTCAACTCAGAGTAGTTTCCAGTATCTGGAGACTAGCAACAGGTCCTGAGTGTATTGAATTCCAACGGGAGAAGTGATCGTGAACACAGATTGAAGTTTGAAATGTATTTATTTCAAAAAGGGACAGTGTATATTAATGATCATTTCAAAGAATGTAAATATACAGGATTATAGCCAAAGGCTAATTTCCATCCTTAGTCCCTGACAGGTTGATGGTCCCTATAAGTTAAGTTAAATAAATAAAACTAATCAGAGTAAAACTTCACAATAAAAAATTACATAAATTACAGATCAACAACAGAGGACAAATTACAGATTATTCCAGCTAATGACAACAGGTTTGATTTTGCAGTAGCCATTTTTTTTAACTGTTTGAAAAATGAGGTGAGAGTTGATAATTCACGTATTACGCTTGGTATAGAGTTCCAGATATTGGTTGCTCTAAAGGAAAAAGTAGCCTGGCCCAATGCACTTCTCCTAAAGGGAACAGTGCAGTTACCTCTGGAGCCTGCTCTGGTTGTGCTGTTCGAGTTCTTTTTTTATATATTCCTGTAAAGGAGGTGGAGCTAGACCATGAAGGATTTTAAAAACTAATATAGAGTCAATATATTTCACAGTGTTCTCCCAATCTAGCAGTTCAAGTTTCTTTAAATGTGAATGTACCATTCTTTAAGTGATGGTACATTTTAGATTTTGTATTTAAAACTTGTATAGCTTGTTTATATGTTGTCTCTAAGGACTTTAGAGTTGTCTTACATGCTGAAGCCCAACTAGTTATGCAATAGGTCATGTGAGACATGATCATTGCATCAAAGTATAGCCTAGCCGATTCAAAATTTAGATTGTTTCTAATATATCTAAAATTGGACATTAAATTTCATTTTGTTCACAGTTTTTTTTTGTGTGCTGCTTGAAGTTCAGTTGTGAGTCCAAGATCACACCTAGGTATTTAAACTCTTGAACTACTTCAAGCCTTTTCTCCCTTACAAAAATATTGGGGTCTGTATCAGACTTATTTACCCTTTTTGAAAAATACATGCACACAGTCTTGGACACATTTAAGTGCAAGTGAGAGCTCTCTAACCAGTTGCACACGCTACTCATAACAGCTGTTAGTTGGTTTTCAGCTTGTGTTTTGTCTTTTGTGTGTACATACTGTATAGGGCAGGTCATTTATGAGCAATCCTTCCGCCCCGTAGTCACCAAAGTATTGGACCCATTTTTTACAAGCCACATATCTCCAGACATTCTGACACTAAAAATGGCTCTCTGGAGATCTGGCAACACAGAGAAGCTAATGTCAGCTAACATTTGCGAACGCCCTAACGAACCTAATCTCCGTGATGCTAAATATGTCTTTTAGCTGTGTACATATCTAATGTTAGCAAAAGAACATAAAGTATTTAATATAACTTTTCATCCATCCACACGATGTTCACTACACTTTCAAATGAGGCCACATCCCTTTAGGAGACAGGAAGTGTGAATCTTTAGTATAGAGCTTTGATCTTTGACCAAGCGTCCATATTTTACGAGTTGGGAGTGAGAATGTTTTTTTTTAGTTCAACCCATGTGTTGTCTTTATTGACTACGATGGAATTCATAGTCAATAAATCTCATTTATAGGAAATTATACCTAATTTTGAAATTCTGAATTATTTTGACAAATATTAGAGGAACCTGTGTTGATGGATGATCACAGATCACAGACGTGTATGTCAAAGTTTAGTCAAGGAGACTGTTTTGAATCCATTTAAATTTTATCCAAATGCTATTAAATTGAATACCCAAAATTCAATGAAAGTAGTGATCAAGTACTGGCAATTGTAAGTATCTTTTGGGTAATTTGGTTAAAAACAAACCTATATTTCCAATATAGAAGTTTTGAAAACAGGTCAAATTTCACACATGAGGGTTAAGGATGAATTGTGCAGTGAATGTCTCGTTTGCGTGGTATGACTGTGTGTTGTCTCTTCAACCCTTTGAACTCTGCTATAGAAACGGTCCGCCAGTGCCTACATTGGTATGTTTGCTTATTTTGATGTCATTTCTTTGAGTATCTTCAAATGCATCATATCCCTAAAATCAGTACAACCTAAGTTAAAAGGTATGCAAGTCAATACGCCATAATCATTAATAAAGTATAAATATTGTGTGACGTTTACTGAATAAACATTCAAAACATATTGATCCAAAATATTTCTAAAGGTAGTAACATGAACAAAATATTCACACTCCAGAAGTTTAGATGAACATTTTTTTTTGTTTTTAAGTAAGCCTTTTGACAGTTTCATCTGGACTTCATCACGAGCATACAACGTGATGACAGGAAAGAATTTTTGAATGCTCTGTTATGATTTTTATTTTAGATGCTTTTATATAGGATCATGTAAACAATGATCACCAGCAGACATTATGGGGAAATACACTGTTGCCATCGCTAGTTATCAGCCCGTTTTCAACCTGACGTCACAAAACGTGATGGCTTAATTGCAAGTGTACAATGTAATGGCGCAAAAGACAGAAGCCTTAGCTTTCTGTTGGAAAAAAAATAATGCTCTAGCTGTTAACGTTTTTATTTTAGATCGATTTAAACAGGATCACCAACCCTAAAGGGGCACTTGAAAGGACTGCATTCAATTTCGTTGTACATGTACAATGACTATAAATACTATTCTATTCTAAAAAATAAATAAATAAAAGATTACAAAACAAATACAAATACATGTAGCTGCCTGTCAGGAGGAAATTATTCCAACATGATATGAAATGATGTGATATGAACCGTGATATTTAACAATGAAATATTGATATCATGTTAATAATAGGCCTATGATTAATAAATAATCCAGCACTTCTTAAATAATTTCCGTCTCCTTCCGTCTTTGCTTTGTCTCCCTCCCTCAACGCCACACACATTGGATTTTTGGTTCAGTTGCCTTTTCACTATAGGAGATGCATATGTGAAGTTAAAGTGAGTACTGGTTAACCATTAACCCACCGTTAACCTACCAATCCAGAGTTCTCGCAAGAGCACAATTTGAATTTGCTCAGCGAGTCACTCTGGCATTCAGTAATGATGTTCATTAACTATGCCCTTGTAGCCGAGCTGCACCAATCACAGCTCTGGATACGTCACCCCGTTTATTGTTGGGATTGGTCGTAGTGTTATCCAATTGCGTGCAGTAATCCTAACCCCTAACCCTAACCCCAGTGATTTTCAAATCCATGCTTGGTGCCGCCCCTTGAGTTGGGCCATTTTCATTAGTCATTGCCAGACCCTTAGTCTTTCGGATTTGGGTCTGGATTTCCAGGCTACCGTTAACCCACAATAACATACAATTTGACCGGTTAATACTATTATTTACAGTTAAAAACAATTGTATTAAAATCAAAATAAAAACCTTTGTCCATGATAAAAGAAAAATAATAATAATACATTTTATCTATGGGTGCCTTTCATAGCACTCACAGCTTAAAGTTAAAACAAGCAAAAATACAATTAAAAAGGCAAATATAATTTAAACTTAGAAAATTAAAAGAAGGCAATACTGTATATCCATGATTTTGATGGAAAGTGGAGTTATGTGGGGTTGGCCTTTTGGAATCGGTTAGTTTGGAGGGAGGTTTTAAAGGTGGGGAGAGACTCTATGGTACGTATGGATAGAGGGAGGGAGTTCCAAAGGCGAGGGGCAGAATGGCTGAAAGCTCTGAACCCCATTGTGGACAGGCGGACAGAAGGAGTGGAAAGCAGTGAGGAAGAGGAGAATCTGACAGTTCGGGATGGAGTGTAGGGCTGAAGGAGTTCAGAGAGGTATGGAGGAGCGAGATTATGGAGGGCTTTGAAGGTAAGAAGAAGAATCTTAAAGTCAAAATAGTATTGGACAGGGAGCCAGTGCAGTTGTTTGAGGAGTGGAGTAATGTGTTCGGTGGCTGGGGTTCTGGTGATAATAGGCTATACAATCGTTTTTTTAACTGTTAGTTAACCTTTTAAAATGCTCTTTTTTTCTGCTTGTGGCTCTCTGCTGCATGGCGCTCACAGCAGAGAGCTACGTGACACACGGCGCTGTATCGATAAGGACTGGCGGGTTAAATATACCGTCCTACACACAGACTATGCCAGGCAGACACACAGCTGACAACCTCAAGCCGCCTACACATGATAAGCGATTTGCTCTCTGCGCACTGCTAGGTAGGGCACAGAGCAAAGCGCAGAGAGATGAAGTATTCGTCATCAAGGGTGGCAAAGAAGCTATTTCCCGTTGCTAGGTCACAAAATGCTGTTATCTCATTGGTCTTTCGAAAGGTTAGCGGCAACTAGGTCAAAGTTAATATAATTTGAACTTTGAGTGCAGCGCAAAGCAGCAAATCTGAGCGGTGCGCATGTGTCTGATGCCAGGGGTACGGCGCCATAGGAAATCAATGGAATGGCCAGCATAAAGCAGTTTTGCCGCCTATCATGTGTAGGTGGCTTCAGAGGTGGATGCGGTGGAGACAGGCTCAGACATACAGCCACTGTGTCGGTTGCCCAGTGGTTCCAAGAAAGTGGCTGCATGTGTCCACGACAATGCACGGAACATCGTGGCTGCGCGACCAGTACAAGTCCGCAGCTGTCCACGGAACGCGGAAAAAGTATCTTGGAGCGTCCCTGACGGCTGAACTTGGACCATGTAGCCTGCTTGCCTGTTAACTGTAAGTCTATACCGACGACGTTCCACTTCCGGGATTGTTCAGCTACCGCCAGAAATTCTGCCGGATGTCCCTCATCTTCTGCATTCTAAACTCCTGTGGATTTGTGAGGACTATGGTTAACTGCTCCTCAGATCTGTGCAGGGTAAATCCAGACAGCTAGCTAGACTATCTGTCCAATCTGAGTTTTCTCTTGCACAACTAAAACAACTTTTCAACGTACACAAGTTCCACCAAAACAAGTTCCTTCCGGAGACTATTTTGCAGAGGCATCGTTGCTCCGTCCGGCGCTTAGTGCCGACCAAGACAACTGTTATTGGTTTAAAGAAATGCCAATAAACCAGAGCACGTTTTTCTTCCATATCAGAATGCTGTGTGGACTAGCCAGACCCTCCTTCGCAGCGCTGTGGAGGAAGGTCTGGCCATACGAGACTACCATTGTAGTTTTCCAACAAGCATGATCATAACCCTTTGAGAAGCTTTTGAAATTAGCTATTGAAAGAGTTGTTGTCGTTAGCTGATATCTGAAGCCTACGGAGGGCAAGATGTATCCCATGATGCATTGGGGCCGAGTCTGTCGACAAATTGGAGGCTATGTTTTTGACTTGGCATGTGTGTAAAAGTGCTGATCTCAGAGGCCATTCAGCACCTCTTAGTATCAGTAGATTAGCTGTTTGGGCAGCATCTGAAATAAAAATTGGAAAAAATGGCTTGTACCTCAGAGGGTTAAGTGTTGTTGTTGTTCTTTGTGTATGCTTTTGTACAATTATGGTTACAGACTTCTATCCATCTCCTTATTTTGAGTGTAATTAATTTGATTAATTTGATTGCATTATTATTGATTTTATTTGTATTTTCTATAGATATTACATAAAATATCATAATTATTAATTGTTTTGGCCACAATGATCGTTTAGTGAAAATCTGATTTCGTGACAGCCCTAATCTGGATGAACATGTTTGACCTGTACCAGGGTACATGCATGATGTCATGGGATAGTTTACATTATGACATGTGAGATAGTGTTAGAGTATAAGGGACAGAATTGGTAAAAGCGTTATTCTTCATTTTCCATACACTTTTTCCTTCATTAGTTACTATTTTAACAGATACAAACAGTATAATTGAAATAATGTATTATTTTGAAGTACAACTTTCATTTGGTCCATGTCAAATTCTCACTCTTCTTCTGGGGGAAAGATGTGACTCTTCAGCAGCTAAATGTTGACCATCAATTCACAACGTTGTCTATCTGCCGTTTAGTGGTGAACAGGGCTGAAAGAGGGCCACACTATTCACATTACACATCTGAGTTAATGTTGATTGAAAATAGTGATTGGTTCAGCCTAAAGTTGAACTTTATTTAATTATTGATGCTTCTTAACAATCGTTGGTCATCTTCATAAATGCTGATGGTAATGCAAGGGTGTAGGTTTTGTTTCCACATTGGTGGGGGGGCACATAACATGGGGGTATGGGGGTCGGCCGCCAGAAAGCGTCAAACACTTAATTTCCTACATTCTGGTGAATTTTTAAGCAACAATTTGGGCCTTTTCTGCACAAATCAGATCTTTATTTGTGTATGTTCTACGTTCCCTGTTGTGTTCTGTAACCCCCCTCGTCCAATGTAGCACAAGTAGACATACTTCACAGTTCCTGTTTTCCATCAGATCGTTTATAGATCTCAACATTTGAGACCGCACTTGAAGGCAGCTTCATGCTAGGTTAAGATGGTACGGTCCACTATAGGGGTGTCTCAAATCGTAGGGAAACTTATTTACAGCTAAGAAGAATATCTACATGTTCTTAGCCCCCTGAACGGTTACCTCTTTTGCGGAGTAGCTTGTCAAATATTTTCCCGGGGACAAATCTACCTCTTCTAAATATTGTGGGGGGACATATCCCCTGAATCCCCCCCCAAAATCTACGCCTATGTGGTAATGTAACAGCTGGTCCTCTTGAGCAATGAGCATAGCGGAAAGCATCTCTCATATTTGTTTGATTTTAAGTCATTCTGTTGCAATGTTAATGATGGAATGTTAATGAGGAATTTCATTTTGTGTGTTTTTTTTGTGCTATGACGGTTCATATGTTTTGGTCATTTATTGAGTAACATTGAGTCAAGATTTATTTTTCTCTACCTTAGTATTTCTATCTACATTTATATGTAAATGAGCAAATAAAACGTTCAAATTGGTGTAAAATATCCATCACTGTTCATATAGATGGAGCCAGTCCAGGTGTAATTGCAGGTAACTCAACGAGCCTCATGCAGTAAGAAACTGCACTCACTTTTCTTTGGCATCCTTTATGCTAATTTGCATGTTGCAGCGTAGTGTATTGGCTGAATTATAGCCGAGAAATGAAGCTGAAGATTTTACATGAGACAATGGCACATTAACACCAGCCAGGCAATTATGCTGCACTTAAGTCAAGTAATGTGGAAATGAAACATAGGGATTCAGAGGTTGGTCAAATTAAACTGGAAAAGTGGGTCTCAAAACATCTGCTAGTGCATGCCAGGGGACGGGGCCAACAAAGAAACATCATGACGGGAGAACTGGAGCACCGGGGCAATTTCTTCTCTCTTTTGAAGACTGTGTCGGTGGTATTTCTGCTTCACTTGACACAATATTTAGTGGCTGGGGTTAAAGGAAAGATGAGAGGGAGGAAGAAATAGGGAGAAAAAAAGAGAAGAAAGGTGGTGACAGCTGATATACTTTAGCTCGTACTTATTTCAAGCTTTTCCAAATTCACATTAAGAGAAAAACAGCATTTGTGAGTGTGATTATGGGATCAAATACAGTATGTGATTTGGATGTGCTTCATAGCAGGTAGAAATTGACTCTTTTTTTTTTTTTTTTTCGGAAAAAAATGTATACATAATTTGTGTTGCCTCTGTTGGGTCACATCAGTCATTCATGGTCAGTTGGTGGGTGGAGCAACTCCCAGCTCTTTCCATCCATTTTGAATGGGGGGTAGTGCGTTAAGACTGCGACTGTGGGTGCCAGCTGAAAAAACAAAGCAGCGGGCCTGCAGCAAAAAGTTGAGAAAAATGCAACCCGATGTCACGCTGTGGAGGCCAATCACGTATCCGGCGATCAGACTGTTTGAGAGTCCCGTAGAGAGAAAGAGAAACATCACAGCCTCTATCGCTGCCGCAAAAAAAGATTTGAAAAAAAGAACGAATCCCAAGCACTTAACTGACAAGGAGTTTGTGTAAGTTACAGCACAAATCACAGTCGCTCTCTCTCTTTTCTTTCTCTCTTTCTCCATGAAATAAAGCTGCTTTCGAATGCGGTCGGAAATGTTGAGATCTATAATCGATCTGACAAAAAACAAAAATTGTGAAATGTAAAGTCTACATGTGCTACATTGGTAGCCTGACAAGCCAGACCCACATCCAGATGTTGGGTCTGGTAACTCACCATTGACAGGGCTCAATCCGAGGGGCAGGATAAACGGTTGTCTTTCAAATTCCCTCTGCAGTAATAGGATAGCTCTACAACCAGGCAGAGCAACGAAGAAGGTAACAAAGCTAGTTGATGGATTCAACTTTTGCTGCATCCGTTCGGCAAAACTTCCTTTTTTAAGAATGACTTCAGAGCCAGTCTTTGTTCTTTTCTCAAAGAAAAGCTTAACTCCAAGTCTTCCAGAAGACCGCTGTTCCCAGCAGCAGCAGCCATAAGCCCCGCCCACCGACTCTATACACGATGTGATTGGCCTGACCAGAATTTGGTTTTTCCAACTCGCAAGTCAACGGAGAGTGCCTAGACCCTCCTGGCTACAAATAAAATTTGCTGCTGCTAGGGTGCGTCTAGATTTCTAGGCTACTATTTCTAGGGGGGTATTTAAGAACACAACATGAAATCACACAAATGGACCATTTCAGTGACACTCCCACTGCCACAACCCTGCGGCGAATCGTTGGCCCACCTGATCTAGTGTGGATGAACACTAACACCCTGGAGAGACTGCCAATGCAAACAGATCAACATATATACAAAGACATACAAAGATAGGCTGACAGACATATTTAGGCTCCTTTTGAGCTTCATGGGATTAGTTGGAGTCTCTAAACATACTGTGCAAAAAACACAAACAATAACCGGTTCTCAAATAGATTCATCAAACTCTGCAGACTGTGACAGGCAGAACAACATCGTCAACACGTTTGCTGCTGCAGCTACTGCGAGACAAATGTAACAATGAATCAACTTTGCACAAGTGCAAATGTAGGCTACGTTTGAAGCTTAGTTAATCTGAGACTGTGGGAGGGCACCTGCCAGTATTGCTCAGTCAAATGAAGTGCATTTTAAAAAGGAATCCAGAGGGCCAGTGTTTTCTACCATTGACTACACATAGTGTATACTTGAAAATATTGCTGACTGGTGTCCTGTCATGGTCGTTGGATTTTGAATTTCCTACCTGCCAGGAAGCTATTCATTTCAGTTCAGCTCAATGCACTTTGATAATCAACTTCAAGAAAATTCAAACCTGTTCAAGATACGTTACCCATCACCCATTACTGTTCCACTGTTCCTCATGCTGGTGTGTCAAGTACTAAATAGAAATTTAAAGTGCTCATATTATGCTCATTTTCAGGTTCATAATTGTATTTAGAGGTTATATCAAAATAGGTTTACATGGTTTAATTTAAAAAAAAAAAAAACACCATATTTTTGTTGTACTGCACATTGCTGCAGCTCCTCTTTTCACCCTGTGTGTTGAGCTAGTAGCCTACCCATATGCATTTTTGTTTCACAAAATCTTGATCGAAATGGCGAATATTTAATAAAACTTCCTCAAATACGCCTTGCACTGCTACTACTATTATTTGTAGTCATAGTTCTATTATCTTTATTGGTACTATAATTGCTACTGTTCATCATACCAGCTGCTGTAATTATTATGAATCATATTTCTCAATATCTGCATATGTGTATCAGTGTCTCTTTGTCCCAACCGGCAGCAGCAGACGCCCGCCCACCAAGAGCCTGGGTCTGTCTGAGGTTTCTGCCACTGTTGCACCCATGGGTGGGTCTTTGTAAATTATAGAGTGTGGTCTAGACCTAACTCCTGTTATGATTTGACACTATAAAATAAAATGTCATTTGATTCTATTCAAAAGCGTGAACATATTTATGCTCACTTTTTTCAAGCTCAATCTTTTAAGATTGAATATTAGTCTGGGGAGTCTGCTCTGTGTTTTTTACTGCACAAGAGGCGTGATCAACGGGCATAGTTCAAATGACTCTGTACGCAATTGGATAGTCCTTCAACCAATCCGAGCAACGAGCGAAAGCCGGTCGGTAGTAAAGAAAGGCAAACACATCCTTCTTTTGTAAGTTTTCTGTTCCGTTTTCAGAGAAAACTTTCCCATAAAATTCACTTGACAATTGAATGGACACAACTAGTGACTACAGTAAACAATCAGAAATGACGCAATATGCTTCAACACTTTTTTTGCTGTTGCTATTTCTAGATTGAGTTCATTAAGAAATGCACAAAATTAAACTAAAGTAAAACCAGCAGTGGTGTACAAAACGTATATATATATATATACACACTACACATACATAACATGTGGAGGATAGCTTCCAATTTACAATAGCAGCATACCAAGAAACCAATAATAGATGTTCCCTGCTGTCTTCCTTTCTTCCTTGTATTGTTTCATCATTGTACGTAATATGTGAGTGTCTATACAAGTCATATGCATTGTGCATTTACCTTCCAAAACCATAAAATCATTGTTATTAAATTAATTAATTAAGTAATCATAACTAGCAAGTAATTTTAGGGGCAAGGCCACTTGGGCAAAACAATCATTTATTTGTAATTTAAAGGTTATTATTAGAAACCGTTTAGGATCACATACCGTCAGTACAATCATTGAAGCCTCAGGGCACTAAAATGATAATGTGATATTGAGAAACAAAACCAAAGTGATTAATCAGAGATCCCATTGTTTGATGACACGTAATTACAATGACCAGACAACAGACGAAGAAAGCATTAAATACACAAGGTAATGAGCAAATCACAAAGGCGGAAAAAAAACACAAGGCAGGAAGTGAACAAAAAGACATGACACAGGAGAAACAGAGACTACAAAGTAAAACAGGAAGTTGAAGCATGAAAAAAAACAAGGACGGAATTAGGAAAGACAAACCGAGGACAATTAACAGGGAAACAGCAACGCACAGGGCAGGAATTGACTAAATAAAACAGGAAAAACCACAATTGAAAACGACAACCATGACACACACGTGTTGATTACATTGCCGTTGACAAATCGAGTACTTGTACGGACATTCCTGTGCTGGGACGGACTTGCCAGGAGAGTGCAGAGAGGCGCGCAGGGAAAGAGAAAACCAGACAGGCAGAGAGCCTGTCAAGCATGTCAAGTGGCCTCCATCAGTGTTCTTTGTCTTTTCAAACGGTGGAAATAAAATCATTCATGTCTGTTTAAGACTCAGACTTTATTGCTCTGTGTTTAAACTATTAAATTCATGTTCAATTTGTGCAGTCCAACTGGAGCTGGACTTGATGGATTCTGGGAAAACAGAGACTGAAGTGTGTGTGTGTGTGTGTGTGTGTGTGTGTGTGTTGTGAAACAATCTGATCAGGATAGTTTTGTGGTTTGAATCCTGTCATCTACTGGCTTGACCCCTGTGAGTTGATTCTGAAAGCCGTGGCGAGATCTCGGAGAAACAATAATAACACAAAGCAGGGTTTGTTCTTTAATGAGACACACAAGGATATATATATTCTCTAGCAATCGCTTCACTCATTTAGATGACTTGTAGTAAGATAAGAGAGTGAGGATGGGCGGAAGGATTGTCTCAAGGTCTGTTTACTCAGACGGGAAAACACTCAGTGTTGCAATTTAGGATACAAATAAAACGGATGATAACGACTTTCTTCTTCTACTTCTCACAGAATAGAATGTGGTGTTTGTGTGTGTGTTTTTTAGAAAAGGTACATTTGTCCCCCCTTAAAAAATATAAAAGACAACCCAATCCCCAAAAGATGTAAAATTAACCGCTCAGGGGGCTCAAACATGTATATATCCTTTTTACCTGTAAATAAATGTTTCCCCTACAATTCCACCCCTGTAATGGTCCATACCATCTTAACCTTGCAGTGCACATCTATTTTCTTTAATATAATAATTAAAGACATTGCGCCATGAATTGATGCAGAAAAATTCACCAGAATGCTGGAAATGAAGAGTTTGACGCTAACATTTTTATGGAGGACCTAGAAGCTCCCCCTTGTTGAAACAAAGTATAGGTCCGTGGTTCAAGGCCAGATTTATAGGCTCGGACCTTATCGCCAGCTGCACTTTGTCAACTTCTATTCAAGTTCTCTTCAAAGTATGAAAAAGTCCCAGAACGAGGTCTCAGAAAATTCACGCAGAGTCAGAATCAGATGTGGAAAAAGAAGTTTTAATGTGCACGAAAGATAACACAGAAAAACCCCAAGCAAGTATTGGTAAGCTTGCTAAAGATTCCTTTGTCTAGCTTCGCCTTCTATCGTCCAAAAGAGTGACCCTCCTCCTGAGGAGCGCTCCAATGATCACCACCTCTTTTGGGGATTTTCCACTAGATGAAGTCATTTAGCTGATCTTCCATTTTGAACGCCTACACTTAAGGCGTTTGGTGTGGTGCCCGCCGTGGCTATTGCGGCTATACAGCGGCAGGCCATCCGTGGCTGTTAAGGCTGCATAGCGGCAACTGAGGAGCTGCACGAGGGGGGAGAGTCTATGTGTAGCAGTGAGGAAGGCAGCCGCGGGAAGCACTAGGAGAGAGAAAGTCTGTGACTCCCACCAGGCAGACACATTGACATCTCCCATCTATATCACATTGATACACGTTGTATATGTCCCCATAATTCAATTAAAAACCAGATTTATCATATTTTGCCAAAACACCCTCCACTCCCACAATGTGTTGCCTCCAATGTTGAAGCAAAACCTACGCCCTGTGTGTGTGTGTGTGTGTGTGTGTATGTATGTGTGTGTGTGTGTGTGTGTGTGTGTGTGTGTGTGTGTGTGTGTGTGTGTGTGTGTGTGTGTTTAAGAGTGAGTTTATCTGTCTGCCCTCGCTGCACTACAACAACAGCCCGAGTCAATTTGCTGTGCTCTCTTGGCAATCTATCTGCTCCATTTTGACACGCAGGTAATTCATTCTGACAACTCAAGAGTCGTCGGAGTGAGCCGCTCTCATAGCGCCTGTGTGTGTGTGTGTGTGTGTGTGTGTGTGTGCGCGCGCGTGTAACCTAGTGTGTTTCTGTCAGCGTGTGATGAGTGTAATGGGCCATGCAAGTTATTTATATGGATCGCAGTCAGCAATTGAGACGTACAAATGGACTCAATGTTGATTTTTTCAGCCAGCGCGCAATCCTGCCATCCGCTCATTGCCTTGATTAAGGCTGTCATGCCAACTGGTTGACTGATTAACACTGTCACCAGTCATGGGCTCGCAGCAGCCGTCTACACTCCGACTAAAGGCACGCCACCTCACACTATCACAGGTGATTAGCATCAGGAAACCACATCATGGTGCTATCAAGTGCCTTTTCTCATGCTAAGTAGGAACAATTTTGGAGAGATTTTGGTGCAATTTTGAACATTTGCTAATTAGTTTTTTAGGTTTTTTTATGCAGCCTATTCTGCTAACTTTACTTTTTTTGGCGCCATGTATGACTTTGATTGGTTTTTGGTGATTTATCGTGAACAACAGAGTACTACAAACAGAGTTTATCTAGTACAACCAATATCACTTTGGTGCCACTGAATGGGTGAAACCCTGAAACAATGTTTCGAGGGCCACTTAGTTCACAGCGAGACTTACCATACACTTGCTGCTCGATTATGGAAAAAAAAACACAATTACTGATTGACTTTTGGAATTTGTTGCAATTATTGTTATTAAAATACTGTGAAACAGTTAAACAAATCAACAGTGAAAACACCAAGAACTGTGACATTTCCGTTAATACTTTTCTCATTTGAAATTTTTTTTTTCGTTCAGAACACAAGACAAAATAAGAGTTTACTCGCAATACGGATTGAGCAAAATAATCGTTTTTCTCGATCATTAGGAGCCAAAATCGGATTAATTGCACAGCCCTACTGTATGCGATGTCTGACCAATTCAACATTATACCGTTATATATATAAATATAAATATATGGTATATTATATGACAACACTTATATGACACCCATTGTGTTCTCTGTAAGCCCATACAACAGCAGCATCTTGATTTGCGTCATCGCTGGTTTGGCGTGTCAGCTGTAATATTTCCCAGCCTCCCTGGCTGCCGGTCGGCTTGGGAAGGCTCTGGGTGATAAGATAAGAACTTATGATCCCTCAGCGGCGAAATTGACTTGTTACAGGAGCTCAAGAGTCGAAAAAAGCAAAGGAAAAAAAAATCATTGATCGAGAAATGAAAACGAAAGTAAGATAAGAATCAAGGCAAAAATACAAATAAAATAAAATAGCTATATACACGTTATACAACTTTCCCACATACGGATATGTCTATGATGGATGATTGCATTTGCACAGGACAATAACGTGATAGAACCAATGTGTTTATGATTAAATTGTTTCCTTATAGAACTAGTTACTCATAGAACTAGTACAGGGCTGTCAAACTCATTTTAGTTCATGGGCCACATCCCCCTAATTTGATCTCAAGTGGGCCAGACCAGTTAACCTCTCCACAAAGATCAGAAACTTTATCTGCCACAGAGTTTCTCGTCAGCTTGATGTCAGCAAACCCAGGTTGCTTCTGCTACGACAGCGTTCTAAGGCCATTGTAGGGGAAAAAAAATTATGTTACGGACCTGGGAGAGAGGGGTCCTTTTCTCAGAAAAAACTCTGAATTTCTAAGATTAAAGTAGTAAATTTACAGAAAAAGAATTTGGATATTCTTTGAGATTAAAAGGGTCAATTTGGAATTGGAATTAATTACTTCTCTGCAATTTTCACACTTTAAAAAGTCATCATGTGGGCATGATTGGACCCTTTGGCGAGCCAGTTCTGGCCTACAGGCCGTAGCATGCCCATTGAATCCCCTAGAGGGTGAAAATTCATGTAGTATTTATTTCCTTCATATATCTATTGCAGATTTATTTTTTTACAATGTCAGTATTTTCAATATCGCCGCAGTATCTTGACTATGTTTTCTGTCTATAGGATGTGCAAATGACATCACCATCTGCAATTTGAGTGCAGTGTTTCCCCCTCAGCATTTAGATCAGACAGTAAATCATCGCTGCCTTGTAAATACAACACTGTTGCTTTTCAGGAAATCACACAAGAAAAATAGCAATATAATGTTTCCAAATGACTGAAAACACTATATTGCTATTTTTCTCAGACGAAGTCAGACCAGTCTTTCAATTTTAATTGGAGTATTCATTGAAGAGGGCCCAGATTAAGCCCCTCTGATGATTTTTTGCATCTCTCCGTCACATCTTTTATTGATTATGTGTGTATTAGTCTGTAGTGTTTGTATGCGTGTACACCAATAAACTAAACTAAACGAAAGCACCTTGTCACTGCTTAAATACTTGTAATAACCACAGACAGACATAAAGGGGGACCAATATCATTGATTTATGGAAAAATATTAAAATCACAAAAATGTGGAGATGAAAGGATTCATGTTTTTCATCACCGACACGGTCCAATGAAAAGCCTGCATTACTGCTGCCAGTGCTTCTCATCAGGAGTTGATCTTACAATCGCTTTTACCACCACTCACGACTCTGAGATACTTCACGTCTTAATTTCTATCATTTTACACGGGCTCGGGCCGGGCGCAGACTTGCGCTCAGGTTTGCGCGGTAAATGAGCGGTCAGGTGATGCTTTTTAATTAGCTCGAAAATGAATGCTGAGGAGGTGAAACGGAGGCTGGCCTCTGGAGGACTTATTTTATTTCTTTGTTGCAACTTCCAAGTTAGTCATGAATAAATGATGTTAACATTTTTTATAAATGACTCCTTCTTGACAAAAGCAGCATGCCCAATGGTTAGCACTGCGGCCTCACAGCAAGAAGGTTCAGGGTTCAAATCCAGGTTGTTCCAGGCCTTTCTATGTGGAGTTTCAGCCAGGTCTGACGGCAGGTCGTTATATAGTTACGTTATTTTAATCTATTAAGTCGTGGACAGGTTACGTAAAAAAAATTTCGTGTGGCGATTACAAAATTGAAAGCAATGCATTTTAATGGGAAGCATATTTCGTGATCCCAGAACGCTGATGGTAGCGAGTAATATTGATAAGGCAAAAGTCTGCGTAGGGAGATTGGTCGGGGTGGTGGATGGGTCAGAAAACACAGGACTTTACCCCCGGAGACCGGGGATCACGTCCCGCGTGTTGCAGTTCCTTTGTCGGTGTGTCCCGCATGTGACGGTTCCTTTCCCCATTCTTTTTTTTTCCTAACCACAACCGTCCAGTTATTGTGGCGTTTCATTTCCCCGTTGTTGTGTGCCCCAGCGCCCGTGGATCGCGTCCTGCGAGTGGCGGCCCGTCCCGTTGTTGTGGCCGGCGTGTGGCGCTTCATTTCCCCGTTGTCGCGTCCCCCAGAGCAGAATCGAAAAGCGTCACCTGTACATGTTCAAAAGTCGTTGCATATACACGAAAAAAATGTCAAAATAAGTCGTTGCATATACACGAAAAAAAACGTAACCTGAACACAAATTTATGAATCAAAATAACGTGACTGTTACACAACCTGGCGTGAGACCGGGTTGGGAGTTTGTATGTTTGTGTGTGTTTGTGGGTTTCCCCCATGTGATCTGGTTTCCCTCATCATCAGAAAACATGTACTAGGTCAGGGGTGGCGAACCTGTGGCTCTTGAGCCGTATGTGGCTCTTTGCCTGCTCCTTTGAGGCTCTTACTGTGTGCTGTGTTATTGGTGGATTTTGTTTTGTTACTTTTTTAAACATTTCAGATAAGTAAAAAAAAAAAAAAAAAAAAAAAAAAGCATTTGAATGCATCTGCCAGTACATTTGCCAATTATTTTAAAATAAAAAATAATGCAGCAGAGTTTTTTTATCGACAGATTCTGCAACCTGAGGAAAAACAGCGGCCACAGATCACCTTCCTCATTAACCCTTTCACTGCTGAATCAGATTGTTTGAAAGCCCCTCTAGTGACAAATGAGTGAAAGAGTCGCTTTGAGTGGCCACAACTGAGTACAACCAAAGCTAAAAAGGAGTGTGGATAACAAAGACTGTCAGGTTTCACACTGAGTCAATCTAAGTAAGAAAAAAAACCTATGAAAACTGCTATGTATTATGACTGTCATTAGATCTGGAAGTCACTGTTGCTGTTGTAATGTGGACGTGCATGTGTTGTGTGGCTTTTTGCTATGGTGCGTGTTTTTTTGTGGCTCTTAATGCTAAACTGGTTGGCCACCCCTGTACTAGGTTCTCCAGTCAGCTGCCCACTGCTCCTTTGAGGGATGGGTTAAATGCCGAGAACAACATGTGCAACATGTGTATGTGGCAATAAGGTACCTTTACCTGCAAAAGAGCTGTGTGCGTGCACACATTTGAACAATATGTCGGCCTGTAAACTGGTTCAGGCTTTTAAAAAGCTGTCAGTCGGGCTTGGTCAGCTTGGGCCTGGTCATGCCTAACTTTTAAGGCCCGATTACTCTATGCTACAGGGCAATGGTTCATTAAAGACAAAATGAAAACAACTTTAAACAGAGATGCTAAACTCCCAGACCTCAGCTGTGCCTTGATATCCGTTCAGACGTTTCCTGGACCTACTGGTCCTGTACAGGGCTTCAGGGGACTGGACCATGTACCAGCAGAGTGCTTCTCCAGGTGTACTGTTCTTTTGCAGAACAGTCTCTTTAGTATTTTATTAAAACCCCTTAATGTATAGGATTTGAACAAAAGACTCTGGAGCCAACCACCGCATACACTGCTGCAACTAGTGGCGCCAGCAGCTGTGATCCTGTACTTTTTTTCCCCCGTGAGACATGCAACGCATCTAATGATAACAATATGCAAATGCACACAAGAGCAGCAGCCCACAGCAGCTCTGTTCTGCTATTCTCTTAACCCTTGTGTTGTCCTCAGGTCAAATTTGACCCATTTTCATAGTTTTTAATATCAAAAACATGTTTCTTACAACCTAATTGCTCCAAAATAACTTGGATGCAGGCATGTAGGTTGTATGGGACCCATGCAACATTCTTTATAGGTAAAATGAATGATTACTTCCATTGAATTTTGGGTGTTTTATTCAATTTCATATCATTTGAAAAATAATTGGTTTAAATGGTTTTAGAACAGTCTCCTGACCAAACTTTGACATAAACCAGTCTGTGATCCACTCAACATCCTTGTATCTTAACTATTAGTCAAAATAAGTCATAATTTCAGCTTATTTTTGACTAAAAAATTATGTTAAATGTCATATACATTAGGTTTAATGACCATACATTAAAAAAGCGTTGAAAAAAGGGGCAAAAATGTTGGAAACCCCCCACCCCCATTTTAAAAATTTTACCTGGTAGGACAACAAGTTCATGGTTGACAGGAAGACAATACGAGGGTTAAAGAGATCGACACACACACCAGCGCACAGGTATAAACTTCAGGCCACTTACATAGACTACAGAAAAAAGCTCTGTGTGGAGCCTCTGCTGAACCATAAATCAGCCTTTAGTCTCATTTTTCCTAAAGGCAAAACGTACTGGATGTCATCAAAATAACTTTAATCTACAACACATAGTGGCTTTAAGCATTAAGTCTACCATCCCAGATTTTCAAATAAGTAGTTAGGCTTATATATCAAAGGGTGGATGTTACGATGAACAAAAGTATTTATGCACATATTTTTTAAGAAATAACACTTTGAATGATGACACTTATGATTTTGAAGGTAGGATCAGTCCGCTTGTGGTGTCATCTTTGGATGACTTGAGGTGTCTGCTTTGACTCAGTTTCGATTTTAGCCAACACATCCTCATACCTAAACTACATTATAGGTCGATTTCAAAAGACTGCCAAAATGACACATATGGTAATTATCGGTCGGTGTGAGCTGCTTGCATAATCATCAGCATCATCATGTCGCAGCTTCACTAACGGTTCACGGAAAAACTCATTTTTCCTCACTGAAAATCTATTTCATGAAGTCTTGCTCCCGACAGTACAGATACTCTTAGTGTCAGTCACACAATAGTCTCATGACACTCATGGGTTGTCACTGATTCCGTTACTACAGACACTATAAGTGTGTCTATAAGCTATGATCCAAATGAGACCTTTTTGTTTTTCTGCGTGTACCATTGACTTCACCAAAAATACGGCACAAAAGAAAACACTCACTTTTTGTCTGTTTCCAGGGCCCAAAGGATGAAAGTGATTTTTAAGAAAGAAACATATTCCCTCACTAACTTCAATTCACTTATAAACAGAGAACTAAGGGAATGGCAGATAAAAAGCCACTGGAAAACTCACACATGCACATAGTATTTAACACATTCAATTATTGTTATTACAAGCAGACAACTTAAACCTGTGATACTATTGGAAAAAAATGGCTTGACCTTTAAACGATAGTAGCAGCATCAGTATATGCTGTTCCTCTACCACTGGATAATTGGCATATTGATGTATTGAATGCTGCCCTGTTCACTGCACTGGGCTCAAAACAGAGTTTTGAAATGATGCAGTCATTATTCACGCTTTATCTTCATTTCCTGTAAGAAGGAAAGCAAAAAAAAGAGATGCAGCCATGAGGTTCAAAGATTCAAAGAAGAGCCCCTGGTGATTTGATGGTGACCAGGTTACCACACATCCATATTTGGGCAGGGCAGTTCAATTGGTCACTTACTTGTTCGGAGAGCCAATGGGATTTCTGTAGAATCTTTGTCAAGTACAGGGGTTGGTTGTTTTTTGGGAAGACTCTCTCCCCCACCTCTTAGATACACAACAGCCAATCACACGAGGCTTTTATGAAAAGGAGCGTACGGCTGTTCTGTCTTTGTTCTCTCATCCTCTCTCTTTCACACACACACACACAGACACACACACACACACACACACACACACACACACACACACACACACAGTATCTCTGTTACACTGTGTATAAGAATCATCTGTGCATCTAAATGAATGTACAGTTGGCTCCTCATGTTCACTCACACGCATTTGTGTGACTGAGAGAGTATTGCGAATTATCCTTTATTGACCATAAATAATCTTACAGGTTGTTTTTTATTCGATTGGTTACATGCATTGGTCCAAACTGAAGTCATATTGTCAAAAGTCTTCACACAGCCTGAGAAACAGAAATCTATATTGACCAAACTGTAAATCATTTTTTCATGGCTTTCACACAAAATTCATGAACTCTTTTCTCAATGATACTCCACCACCTGCAGAACTCTATATAGTATCTGCATTATATGGTGCATTTCTGCAGAAACCATATTAAAATAAATAGAACAGCAGAATATTTACAATAAAATGAAATAATAATCATTTAAAAGCTGCTTTCAGCTGAACGAAAAGACAGAAGATGTGACGTTGATGAGGCCAAATGCAGAAACCCTCCCAGTACTGAACAGGATGAGTGATTGTACTATATGTTGTTGATGTTTTTTTTTATTATTTTTGCAGCTCTGAAATTGCAGAAATTTATTTTTAGTTTCAACTTTTTTTTATAAGTAATCTACTATTATATATAACGGGTCTTGAAGTAAATGTATGGTTAATTCGTGTTCCATAAACTTTAGTACAGCCAAAGTGAAAATGTGTTATTCTTATTCTATATTGAAATACTGATGTGAAAAATCATTCTGTAACGTAAACTGGGAGAAAAGTTTATAATTTATGTAATCCTGACGTATACTTTGTGAGTGAGCCTTTATGAAGAGTAGGATTGGAGAACCGGTTGCAACTTGAAAGGGTTTCAAAAAATCCATTGGAATCGTTTTTTTTATTTTTTTTTATTGGAACCGTTTGGAGAATTTGGTTTGGAATCCGATCACTGGTTACCAATTCATACTTTGCACGTGACGTCACAACTACTGGCCGGCAGGCAAAAACATAATTCTATAATGTATATTTGTTAGAGGAGTGAATTTGCTCAAGAATCAATTTGTTGGCTGAAAGCCTACTGTAAAATTTAACACAGGTGTCAGCAAAGGACTGGTTAAAACCAGACCGATAAGAAGAGGCGTTGCAACAATGTTTACAAATCGACATTGTAACACTGGCTGCACAGATTATGCAGACGCAGACTGCTACAAATGACTGACACATACACACACACACACACACACACACACACACACACACACACACACACAAATTGTTAAAATCATACCCTGGACGCTTTATTGGTCTTTCTACATGGGTTTAGTTAATGATCGGGCTATAATAAGACCACGTCGGTTATGTAATCACTGACAACCGGGACAATTTCATAGTTGTTGGTGTAAACCGGGATATTTTAGCGACTCGGGACTGTCCCGGTCAAACTGGGACTTCTGGTCTCCCTACATGATACATAGCCTAGTGTTGGCAGAAGGTTTAAAAAAAAAACAACTACTTATCAAGCAGGCAGGGTGTATGTATTCAGATGAAGACTTCATCACACGACGGAACAGATTAGCAAGCGTTAGCAGGTAGCTAGCTAGCTAACTAACTAACCAGTAGCCTAACACTCACCTTTGCTTTGATTATGAAGATATTCCTGTTTTTCACCTCCCATACGACAGCGTTGTTAACCCATCCACTCTTGAAAAAAAGATAGCTATCTGTACTTTTGTAGGCTTTCATTTTTTGTGCGGTGTAAAGTGACGGATTCTCCAAACTCCAAGTCTGGCAGAGACTTTGCCAGCTTCAAAGCAATGAAAACATTAGTGGGTGCTGTGTATGGATCACAAGTTCCGAGTGACATATGGTCTAAATAGTTGATTGATTGTAGTATTGGAAATCTGCAAGGCTGCAATTCCCACCTGCAATTGGCCACTGTTCAGCACCATTCTATCGGCATTTCTTTCCCGCCAGGTATCCATGGTAATAATATCACTGCAAAGTATGAATTTAACTCGCGCAAGTTTTGGTTTCCGTAGCGACCACCGTACTTCCAGGCGATTGTTGTTTTGCAGCCATGGAGTACAGTAAGCGGCTCTAAAGTCTGGCTTTATTTTACGTTGAAAAAGCCCGGTAAAACTGTAATCCACCATTGAATCAAAATAAAAGTTTCCTCTTATCTGTACAATAAGCATGTGACCCGTTTCAACTCTACTCCTCAAAGAATCGATAATCAATAAGAACTGGAATCAAAAGGAAGATTGAAAATTGGAATCAGAAGTGTCAAAATCGAAACGATGCCCAACCCTAATGAAGAGTTTTGGAAAAGTGGTTTCAGTATTGACTGATGCTTGTTAGCAATCAAAAAGAAAACCGTAAGTCATTCAATTCAAAGGATCAATGGATTAAAGGACAAATCTGAAAAATGCAAAATTAACCTAGGGGTTCATAACACATGGGTACCGAGTCGACTGTTCTCTGGGATATGTTTGAATGTGACCAGTTTTAGCGCAAACCGCTAATTAGCTTATAACGCTAGTCGTTGGGGCACGCAAAAGTAAAAAGAAATCTCTATTTTTATGCTACTAACAAGACTCAGAATAGCACCACACTTCCACGGTAGCATAATGAGGGTCCCTACATGTAAACCCAAGCATTGAGAACTTTGTAAGTGTACAGACAGTTTATTAAAAAGATAGTTTAGAAAGACAGTACCCTTCATGTATACATGAGGGCGCCATCTTGGGAAAACAGTCACGAACAGTAACCAGTAACGTAGCTTAAACACAGCGTTCGTCGTTTGACTGATCGTGACTGTTTTCCCAAGATGGCGCCTGCCTGTAGGCTATACGTGAAGGTACAGTCTGGTCACATTCAATTAGCATGAAAACCTATCCCAAAGAATGGTCAATGGTCATGTGTTATTAACGCCTGGGGTCATTTTCTGCCGGATTTGTCCTTTAAAGCTATAGTGCGTAGTTTCTGTTGCCCCCATGAGTAATTCTTTGTAATGACAACAAAACTGTCGGTGTGTCCACATGATACAAGCCCACCCCTCCCCACACAGATGCTAGTAGCCAAGGAGGATTAAAAAAAACATGATGGACTCTTTAGAAGAGGTAAATTATCTTCAATGACATTTCTGCGCGGGAAAGCCGCCAGATGCCACAATCTTCTGAACATATTTCCATAGTGAGAAATCCAGAGAGAGTTGTGTGGAGCTGATAGTCTTAATTAGCTTTGTAGCAACTCATTTGGCAATGGTTTGAATGTAACAGACATTCATTAATATCAAAAAGTTACGCACTAAAGCTTTAATTTTATTTTATTTAGCATCCAGAAACTAACTGCATTTTTGTGTGTGTTCATTGTGATAAATGTAATTTCAAGTTTGGAAGTTAAACTCAAATTTAAAGCTACTCCAATGTCTGGGAGTGTGACAAAATGAAAAAATACTGGAGGGACGTGATCAATAAAACCATGTTCATCTTGTCTGTGAACATTCCACTTGACCCTAAGATGATTTTGATGCTAGTTGTTTAAAATTGTATTTGCAATGACATTTAATAAAAACATTGTTAAAATTGAATTTTGAACCTGGTTCAAAAATGTTCAAAAACTTCTTTAAAGGGGCTTTCCACTGATTTTTCACATGAAGATCAGCTTACTTGTCCCACAAAGTACTACTGAGCCTGTCAAAACAAATCTAAAAGATTTTCTTTGGCTTTAAAGGGAGCTTTCTAAAGCCTGACAAAACTTCCCTGAATAAATTAAGTTAAAAAAAACAACAATCTAAATACACTTTCCTGATAGAATAACACAGAAATAATTACCAAACCTTTAAGTTTCACTTCAACTCTCTCGTGCTGTCCAACCCCTTGTCTAGACGGCAAACGCCACACCACACAGCGCCTAGCAACGGCAGCGTTAACGTTACACTTTAGAGACCGGTTCCGTCTGGTCCGAGCATTTCAAAACATCAAGTGGCAAAGGAGCAGCCAAATCTGGTTTAAAAATACATATATACACATGTACAGAAAACTATGTTTGTATGCTACTTTTCAAAGAGCATTACACATTAATATACCGAATCAATAAATACACAGCAATATAATAGAAAACATGCCATCAGAAAAAATAAAGAACAAGGTCAGATAGTAAGGAAATATAGATGATATGATACAAGTTTAATAATTAAAATGATAAAATAATTAAGCCCTATATGTAGTATATTGTAGCAATGCAGTTAGTAGTAGTGTTTTATTGGGCGTTTATGCCCATATTGTTGAAAAAAAAAAGACTTGAAGCATAAATCAATGCTTCAGGTCACGCTTACACCTGTGAGATGCCACTGAGAGGTAACCGGAACAATAAATATGAGCAAAGCTAAGGCTTGCAGTGTGAATGTAGCCTGAATGCATGCACGCTGTCGCTCTCTATTTAGTTTTTTTTTTAAATGTTGGTACCATGAAATTAATTACCATCCCTAATAGAAACACCAGTTCACCAAAGCCGGGCAGATCTTGACCCATGTCCAAAAGACGACCCTTGGCAAAAGGAGGGGTTGGCTGGCGTGCTTTCATCCAATTATATAGAGCGCGGAGATGGATGTGACCCGCATTGCTGTGTCAGTCTGAATAGGGTAAACCATATAGATAGATCAATTACACCTTGTTAGGCAAATGACGTTATGTGATTTTGAGGCTTATGAGGATAATAATAAACTTCTCAATCTCAGCTGGTACTGTCCATACTGCTCAAATATGTCTGTTGGCAGATGATGAAAGCCAATTCATCCACATCATTCTGAAGTGTGTCGACACTTGGGATTGACAATCTATTAGAGTGCAGCCTTCAGAGTTTCTGAAGAGAATATGTGGACCGACACTCACTCAAACGAATTGTCAAGGAAGAATTTGTGTTTGTGTGTTGCTCACCTGCAAGCCTTTGTTGCAGATTGCTTGGCCCATTTTGCAAACCTGAACAGGAAAAATAAGATGTAACAATTGAAATTCTTATTAATAAACATGTAGCCATTGTACGTTACCTTCCGCTTTCTTTGTGTTTGTGCATTTTAAACTCCGGTGGATTTGTGAGGACTATGGTTAACTGCTCCTCAGATCTCTGCAGGGTAAATCCAGACAGCTAGCTAGACTGTTTGTCCAATCTGAGTTTTCTCTTGCACGACTAAAACTACTTTTGAATGTGCACGTTCCACCAAAACAAGTTCCTTCCTGAGGCTATTTAGCAGTGGCACCGTTGCTCCGTGCAGAGCTTAGCACCACCCAAGACCATTGTGATCGGTTCAAAGAAATGACAATAAACCAGAGCATGTTTTTCTTGTATCCAGGAATGCTGTGTTGATTCGCCAGACCTTCCTCCACGGCGCTGTGGAGGAAGGTCTGGCGATGGGAGACTATCAGCACCAAAATACACTGAGTAAAGATTGTGCAGACAGGCTGTATCCTCTACAGATGTCAGCGGGTGGCTGCTGGAAGGCCCCCCTCCTGGAACCAAACTGTCCCCGCAGTTTGCCTCCAACTCTTTGTTGGCTTTTCATCTAATATCATTGAACCATCTAATATCATTAAGCCATCTCCTATTCTGTGCAACTGTTCTTATAGTACCCGAGCAAAACAAATTAACCAAATGTGTTATCTCCCCCTGAGCTAATTTAATGGAAGGTGCCATATATTTGCTTATTCTGTGCACATGGGCATCCGTTTCCTCAGGGGAGAAGCTTTTGTAGTGGAAGAGAACACTCCTATTCCGCCACCAAATTATCAGAGCACCGTGGCAGAGAGTGCAGTGCTTTTAAAGAGAAGGGAACAAGGTGATTTAATTGGTTATGTCTAAAGCCTTAGTGACTGATAATTCACTCCCCCTAATCCAACTCCAACTGGGTTAAGGAAGGATGCAGTCAATAGAGGGCCCTTAGAAGTGCAGTTACACAAATGTGTTTGTGTATCCCGCTAATATATAGTAAAAAAAATTAAAATAAATCACCTTCATCACCGGACTTATTCCTGCCACGTTTTTTTTATCACTTAATTCACACTTAATTTTGTTTAAAAGGTTCAGCAGCCTAATTCACAATTTTAAAGCATTTATATAAGTCAAATCACTAATCATGGTCAAACATTAATAAGTATGGTTGATGAGGATACTTGCCAACCTCCTTAATGATGCTGATAAATCAGAGTTCACTCAAAGTTGAAACTGCTAACTCACTGAATTCTGTTTAGTGGTTTATGATGCGTTTCCATTATTGATATTTGACAATTTCTATTTGATGAAATTGATTCTTGTGATGGCAAATGCTGTTATAGATGCATTAACAGAAATAGGAATTTGCAAACATGAAGTGTGGTGCTATGTTCAATTTAAGTTAATTCTCGTGACAGCAACAATAGCTCTATTCCACAACATGATAATGCAGATTTTTTAAACCAGCGGTTATGGAATTAAAGGGTAATTTCGGGGTTTTTCAACCTGTGTGTAAGTGACTGATAGGAACAACAATCTTTAAAATTGGTCCGGTATTAAGCAAGAACGCTGTAACCGGCAGCCACAGACAATGTAACCCTATGGGGCAAATGGGCATTGTCCATTTGGTCCACTAAAAGTGCTGTTTTTGCCACTGACAGGCTCTGATTATTATTCCGAGTGTCTGACAACATTATGGAAATTATCCTACAGAAATAGACCTTTTTAAAACCTCTTTAAAACCTCTTTAAGTTAGTCAAAATATACATGACCTCTTTAATTTAGTAAAAATAGACATGACCCTCCCCTCACCAGTAATAATTTTTCTATGAAACACACAAACTGGTTGCTATGGACTCGTCACTAGGTTTCCTCCACTTCGCCCTTTAAACAAAGTGGAAAGTAAGTCCAAATCTACACAAAACCTGCAATCAATTAGTAAGCTGACATCAAATGTGGCATGTAGTGTTTTCGTGTTTTGCGTTCTGCTGCTCCCAACGTCAGCCAGGAAATATTTTTTTTACTAAAGCAGTATATGAAATCAGATGTATTACCTACCACCATTTAGTTGTTTTGTGTTATTTAAGATATTTATAAAATATCTGGGCATGCCAGACGTAATTATTCCACTCATTTTTGAAACACTGTACTTACTTGTTTCAGCCACCAGGGGGACAGTGCTCCCCCTGCCCCACAGCAAACTCATGGGTCAGACCCATCTTGTAGCGGGGGCCGAGACTGAGTGCTACATGGAAAAATATGCACCAAACAAGCCACTTTGAAATTTTGCTGTTTCTATGAATAGAAAAGTTGGGAACCCCCCAACAAAGAATAAAAAGACATGACCCTCCCCTATTTTCCTCCGGTGGTCCATTCCATAAATACCGAACGGTCCCTAAGTCGCTAGCGCTAAAGTCACCAGACTTTATTTAAAAAACTTTTAGCGTGTATAGAGCCAACATATTTTCACATATAAACTCTGTAAACTATGTGTTTTTACTAGAGTTGTGATGGTTGGAAAAGTGGAAAGATGACCCAGAACGGCTTTTCATAGTTTTATTTTGTTTCTGTCGACTTTAAATGAAGTGTATTTTACTATGCTAAAATGGAGTCTGGTAGCTTTAGCAAACGAAGTTTTGCGGATGTTTTTATGTTTAAAACAGGATCTTACATTTTAGCTTGATCAGCCCACAATCTTTGACATTGGTCCAAGACTGCTGCGAGCTTGCTTAATACTGGACCAATGTCAAAGATTGTTGTTCCCATCAGTGACTTAGACACAAAAACATAGGAAAATAAGTTGAAAAAAAACGGTAGTCACCCTTTAATGCCAGCTAGGTAGAATTATGATATGTATGTCATGACTAACTGGAGTTGTTCACTGTCAAGCCACAATTACGCACAGAGAAAATGCATCTAGACTGCTCACATGTGCCACCTGGTGGTTGTTAGTGGGCACTGCAGCTACGCCTGGATAAATCATTTCACGCACCTTTACTGCAGCCACGGCACTACTGTAATAATACCGCGGCATTCACAGGAAATTGAACCTGCAACGTCTTTAGGGCCTTAGGCAATATCCTCTCTACCACGTTTGAAGTTTTTAGCGCCGATTCAGAACTAATCTCTGTCCATACTAACACCTGAAAACGCATTCATAGACAATTCACATACCCTGGGTATGCGTGTGCCGGTAAGGCTGATTACGCCAATGGATACGGGAATTGTCCTAAATCGCTCAAATAACAGCTTTCCTCTGTCCATGTAGGCTGTAGCAGCATTATTAAACACAGAATTTAACTGCACAACAGCCGCTAGCATCGACGACAAGTCTTAGTAATGGCTGTAATTCATTATCCATTTTGAATTAACCACCCTTAGTCAAGTCTAAGGTTGTTTGTTTTCTTCCAGAAAATGGTCATGTGATAGGGGCGTGACAAATCAGGGAAGGTCACTTCATCACTGATGAGCACCTATCAAGAAGTGAACGTCTGTGTCATCGTTTACAAAGGTCTCCGTTCTCTGCCCATCGAGACCTTCCTCCACAGCGTAGGCGAGTCCACACAGCATTCCGGGATGGGAGAAAAAAGTGCTCTGGTTTATTGGAATTTCTTTGATCCAATCACAATCGTCTTGGGCGGGGCTAAGAGCCGAGCGGAGCAACTATGCCTTTGCAAAATTGCCTCGGGAAGGAACTTGTTTTGTTGGAACATTTGAACGTTCAAAAGTTGTTTTAGTCGTGCAACAGGAAACTTACAGAAAACTACCAAGAAGCAACAGAAATAGCACAAAACACAAGGCAAAATACAGAAACCATAATAGCCTGCAAGGCGTAAACTCAGAAACCACAACACAAAAGTAGTTTTAGTCGTGCAACAGAAAAACTCAGATTCAACAGATAGTCTAGCTAGCTGTCTGGATTTACCCTGCAGAGATCTGAGGAGCAGTTAACCATAGTCCTCACAAATCCACCAGAGTTTAAAATGCCAACACAAAGGAAGCCCAAGGCAACGGATATCCGGCCTAAATGACTGAAATCCGGATGAATTTCCGTCAGCAATGGGGCAATCCCGGAAGTGGAACGTTGTGGATATAGACTAGCAGTTATAAAAACAGGCTGTCTTTTATCTTCAGTCCAAAGTCCTGTTCCATTGTGCTTGACTAGAGACATATTAAACTGTGGCTTGGTTTGCCTTCATTCCCTAATAAAATGCTGCATGCTGCATAAACTGTAAATCTTTCTGGGACATTTTCTACATAACCAAAAAACTACATTTTCGGACTACATGAACGACTAATGTGAATTATTGTTAAACAAGATATTAAAAAAACGCTCAATCACATGGGGACAATCACTTCATAACCCTACTGCCATGATCAAACCGATTCCCCTCTGCTGCCTTCCGCTCATTGAAATAACTGGAGGCATGTGAAAGCCCCTTTAGAGACCCGCGGGAATGCTGGCGATCTTGTCTGATATTACTATCTTTATGAGGCTGTAGCTGGTTCCATTAGTGTTAGAGTGAAGATATTGGTATCATATGAAACCAGACGACCTAAGGCACCCATTGGTACCAACCCTGGCATCCTTGATTGTCGGAAAGGGGGCTTAATAATGCTCCAGAGTTCGGTAAAAGTTTGGTGAGGGGAAAAACTGGTATGGCCATTTTCAAAGATCAAGATATGTGAATAAAATGGATTCTATGGGTACCCACCAGTCACTCTTTAAAGACATGCCCACTTTATGCTAATCCAATGCAGTCTTTGGCAAAAACAATGCAGTTGTTCTCATCCAGTCCAATTGTGTTTTTATTTGCCTATTCTAAAATGGTGTATTTGAATATTTCTGCATACTACCAGAGCTGGAGTTGCATACATTGAGTTAGACTGGAAAGCTATGACTCTTGAAGATTAAATTATCCAAATTGTATATATTTGTGATTATGTTAGTCCCCAAAGTAGCTATTTCATTGTAGTGAGACCATTTTTGGAAACTTGACCTAACTGTTTTCAATAAGCTGTTGTTACCTTGAGGATAATCAAGGCCTCACAAAACTGTAAAAACCACAAAATAGAGACCTGGGGCGTTCAGAGGATGTATGGCTTTCCAACTTATATTGACAATAAAAGGGTTTCTAAGCAGTCTCCAGAATAGAAGTGCTCGCCATCTTGTGTGTGCATCGTCCATTTTATTATAAAACCAAACCAATAATACATCCAGGTCTTTGATGTTCATAGAATAAAAAAGGGCCATGTCATGATTCAGGTATGGATAAAAGGGAAGAGGACACTGGCAGAGATGGCTGAATGAAAGGGGTTAAAAGAGGTTATTAAATAAACATGCATTGTGCAAAATTAAGTCAGAAACATATAACATGTAGACATAAATGGAAACATACACAGGCACACAGGAAAGGCTGCAAGTAATGGCAGTGACACAACATTGGTGATCTGGCTGAGGAAAGAGGGAAACTGGATGGTATTAATGTTATTTTTTTTAGTTCTTCCTTTTTTTACTTTATTTTCACGTTTTCACATACATCATGTGATACAAACAATTTTCAACAATGTACTTAAACAAAAATACATAAATAAGGCAGTCATTTCCATTCAATGACCATTACAACCTTACATAATGATGACATAACATAAATTAACTCAGGAACTTAAATACACAGTAAGAAAAGAGGAAAGTAAAAATATATAATAAATACCAAACAATGCAATTGAAAGGTAGCAATTTCCTTGAAAAAAACACTGTTGTTATATCAGCTGTATAAATACTTTTGTTATTATTAATATTTTGGATAGACTGAAAAAAATTCTGAAATTTAAGTCTCTGGTATTTATGCTAGGGGAACTAATGAGGGCATGACATCATGTGATGTGAAAATGCAAGACAGATGTGAAATGAAAGGTAGGAGGTAACAGCGGGACTAAGGGGAGGAAGGAAAGGTGACAGGTCCGGTGGTGTACCGGAGTTCTGTTGTGATCTAATGTGGGCTCAAGAACCCTGTTGGCATTATCTTCAGCAACAGGTGTTCAGCATCTCTACTGCACATACTGAAGCATGAGCAACAGGAGCTTTCCTTCAGGTCAGACACTCATATTCCAGGAAACTTAACACATGCATGTGACACATGTATGTTCACTAAACCAATGATATCTCTGTATGTAGAAACCATGGATCGTTCCGTAGTACGTGACATTTACAGACGAGATGAACCAATAGAAATGAACACACAAATACGGATCTTTGGCTCACCATTTGTGCTCTTTTTCTCGGTTTTGTTTTACCTCCAGGTGAAAATTATCCTTGGCCAAACGAGAGTGTGTGTGTGTGTGTGTGTGTGTGTGTGTGTGTGTGTGTGTGTGTGTGTGTGTGTGTGTGCACTGTAGTTCAAAGGCAGCAGCAGTCAAAGGCCTCCTGCCGAGTGTGTCAACCTAAAAAATCTTTCTGAACTCTGAATTAACGGCATCTCCCTATCGCTTCTCTTTCATTTGCTCTGCACCTACGCGCCTTCTATTCTTCCTTCCTATAATTCTCTTCTTTTATTCTGTTCTGTCCTGTCCCCCTCCCCTCTCCTCCTCTCTCCTCCTTTCCTTCTTTCATCTTGCCATGTATCATTCCTGCTCACGTGTCCTTTCCTCCTCTTTGTCTGTCCTCTCTTTTTTTTAATTACCTTACCCCATTTCAACATTCTTTTCTCCCGCCTTATTTTGTTTCTTGTTTAGCTCCCTATCATTTCTCTTGAAAACTTTTTCCTTCTTCTTCATCCCCCCTGTCCTCTGTTATTTTGACTTTCCAAAGGCTCCTATAATGTGTGATTTCTGGCTGGCTCAGGTGAAAAGTGAGAGAAACATGGTGAACTCTTTGGTGGACATGGATCCCACTGGGAGTCATGCCTACTGACAGCTGATTTTAAGCTTTGGCGATCAAAGACTATCAATCTTCAGACAATGTCAGAAATTTAGGACCAAATTCTCACAAAGTAACTGCTGCTATATGGACCAATCAATGGGAATATGATATGAGATGAAGGTTATCGGTGTCCATGGAAAGACAAAGAGGGGATTTTGTAATAAGGATTTCAACTTTGGAAAATACTAACTTAATTCCCAACTAAGACTGCTGAAGCCTAATAATAACTTCAGCTGAACTTTAGAATGTGTTGTTGTGTTGCATTGGATCTCCTTCACTTTGTGCAGTGTAGTCACACTAGGATTGCTTTCTTCCAACGTACAACTTGAGAAAATCAAATCCTTAAAGGTTAGGTCCTAATAAGGCTTCAATTATTCAATATTTTGTCATTGTCAACAAATCCCATGAAAAGACCAAAATAAACAATATGTAAGTCCATCTTTAAGTACAATCTGACTCCCCTACCCGATCTGTGCCACAGCCCCATACTAAAACTAAAAACATACATGCATACATACATTCAATCAGGAGGAAATGTTTTGGGGATTATTTTCAGCTGCGTATTAATCCACATTTGGTGCTCTAGTGATTATTTGTGGCAGCAGGACAGTGTGTGTGGGATTGATTAAAATATAGTACAGTGTGTGTGTTCATGGTAATGAAGGAATATATCAGCCAGCGCAACAGGTTATAGGAGCGATTCCAGGATTTCTTCAGTTGGGTGGCACAGGGGGGACCAATAATCAGAATTTAATTAGAATGAAAGCTGCAAGCAGTGTTGGACAGGCCCTGGCACCTCCTTGCGTGTTGGGGTTACTGGCAGACGCCGTCGGACACAGTGCACACGGTGGAGTGTGCGCCATTTGATATGGTGTATTGCAAATGTTGTACCAAGTGTAGGGGGTGGGGCAAACCATCATTGATGAAAAAGGAACTCTCTGCTGAGTTCAATGATACCTCCCACAAGAGTCTACATCAAACGGGTCATTAGTTTTGAAAAGGGGCGTGGCTAAATTAAAGAGGGCGGCTCAGTATCACATGTAGACCACACATTATAAGTTTCATATAAATCAGATGATGTTTTTAACATAAGGCGGATTTCCTGTTGCTAGCGGGGGTCTCTATGACCAAAAGTTTTTCTTTTAATAACTTTTCATCTTTAACGTCTTAAGCTGGTACAGACCAAATTTAAAATCGATCAGATGAAATCTCTAGGAGGAGTTCGTTAAAGTACCACATGTGGAAATGGCCGAAATCAGTGAGCAATGAGCTTTTTTGTACGTCTTGACAGGCTACATATGCGGACCAGATTTCGGTCTACGTGAATCGTACTGCAGGGGCTACATTTTTTTTATGTATGTAGGGGGTGCTATCGAGCCATTTTTGTGCGCCTATTCCTGAAATCCTTAAAATACGAAAATTTTCCCCAGACTTGATGTGACTGCCAATTTTGGTGAGTTTTTGAATATGTTAAGCCCTTCAAAAAGGCGATTTATTTGCAGAAAAGAATTCCTTCAGTTTCAATAGGGCCTTCACCGCGGTCGGCACTCGGGCCCTAAATATTGGAAATATTGGATAGAACAACATAATGTAATTCTGCTAACGGAAAGAATGTACAAATGTTTTATACAAACTGGAAATAAAAATATACAACTACTCAAATAGTATTTATAAAGATGTAAGTAAAACCTATGTTTGTGCAAGTTGCACTTAGTGCAGTATTTCAATGTATATGAGTATTATCTAACACTCAGTGATGAAGTGTTAAAAAGTTTTACTGTTGCTCGCAGTGAAGATCCCACAGAGGATTATCACTCTGCGGTTTGCCTCAACATTATTGAGCCTTTCAGCATCCTTAAACGTGTTCTTTTTGCTTTGTTTTCAGCTCTCCAGAACTGTAATATGACAGATACATGATAATATGACAGATGTGTTTTCAGCTTGCTCCACAGCCCCCAGGGGCCAAAACAATGATGATGAATTTGACATGTAAAAAATTTAGTTTGATGCAAATAAACATATATGTGGGTCTGTATATTGCTCTTAAATTAAAATGTGATATCTGCCCATGTCACCTCACAGTGATGGGCTGATGAAGTAAGACTGGATGCACATTTATTGTACTCTAATGGTCATCAATATTGGCCTGTTTCAGAGGTGTTTTCATCCTGACGACAATAAAACGCTCTATTGATCACAACCACATCAGCTTAATAAATCCACACCAGAATCCTGTTTAGACCAACAGTCGCTCAGCAACTCAACTGCAACAACATTGCAGTTGAGTTCACTGAATGATTTGAGCTTACGTGTGTTTTCATCGTAACCAACCGTTCAGCCCTACTGCTTCACATTCACACACTTCATATGCACATGCTCTTATACATATGCAACATGCAGTCACAACAATTTAAACTTTTTCGTTGATGGATAGCACACACACACACACACACACACACAAACACACACACACACACACACACACACACACACACACACACACACACACACGTAGAAATGCAGCACAGATACATAACAGACTTTTTAGTCTTCCCCATCATACCTCCTCAGCTGTCAGGAGGTAGAAACCGTTCAGAGATGTATTCGCTCTATAGAGGTTACTGTGCGTGTGTTTGTGTGTGTGTGTGTGTGTGTGTGTGTGTGTGTGTGTGTGTGTGTGTGTGTGTGTGTGAGTGAGTGATGAGATGAGAAGGGTGGGAAATCGTTGCTGTGCTAATCACTCCATTCTCAGCTGACATCTGTAGAGTTCTATATGCTACACACACACACAAGCATGCACACACACACACACACACACACACACACACACACACACACACACACCTCATTAGACACAGGTCAGAACAGTTTCTACCTCTTGACAGTGTGTGTGTGTGTGTACAGGTCAGGTGTGCACTGCTCAGAGAGTGTGTTGGTGTGTGGATATGTCCTGACGTCTCTCAACCACTGTCCCAGCTATGGGTAAATAGCAATCCCTGGACTGTTAAAACAATCCAGCCAAGTCCTCAACTGTGGAACAGGCGTGAGAAGATCACTGACCTTAGGGTAGCATCACAACGGCTGGGAAGGTGGATAAAGGCTGCAGCAGAAAAGGGTCCCCAGTCACTGGATTCTGACCTAGATCTGTCAAGAACCGTGTGGTGGCTGTTTGTGCTCCAGTATCCCCACGTTAAACAAAGTCTCCATAGAAGGGAATCAACCCAAACATCCCATATCTAATGTCCTATGGTGACCAGCAAGTGGCGACAGGGGCAGGATTGTGAGACCTGGAAGCCCCTAGTCATGAGTTGGCACATTAGGCAGTAGGTGTCAACTTAAGTCGCTGGGCTCTTGGAACGAGGCAGAAGAGCACTTTGGTAGCTGCACCCACGACTGAGCAGCCCTTTTTAGGATCCACTCTGCTCACCCCACCTTGGGAAAGGGACTTGAAAAAGTGCCCTAAGAATAGCCTGCCTCAAACCTGCTGACTGGACTACCACATCCAGAGGGATCACCATGTTGCAGTCAGAAACACAGACATATGAACTTTGGAGCCTCGAATGTGCACACACTAATGGATAGTGCAACCAGTGACAGACCAGAGAGGAGAACCGCGATCATTCCTAGAGAACTGAGGAGATGCCAGACTGATATAGCCACTCTTTCTGAAACCCAACGTGCAGGCAAAGGACTGCTAACTAAAGGAGGAGAAGTGTGGCTACACTTTCTTCTGGAAAGGAAAAGCTACAAATGAGACTAGGATCCATGGGGTTGGGTTTGCCATCAGGAACCAGTTAATCAGTCACCTCTCTGAACTTCCTGTGGGCATCAGTGAATGTCTCATGACCATCCGTCTGGTGCTTGCCAACAAGCAGATGGCAACAGTTATGAGTGCTTATTACCCGACTTTAGACTCTGAAGAGGAAGTAATGGAGACCTTTTATGCTTGCCTTGATGAGACACTGTCAATAATCCCCAAGGAGGATAAAATAATCCTACTAGGAGACTTCAACGCTAGGGTTGGCCGGGATTCCCACCTCTGGAAGAGGACTATAGGAAGGAAGTCATCGGGAACATCAACTTAAATGGAGCTCTGCTTCTCAGCAAATGTGCTCAGTATGACCTCACCATCACTAACACTCTTTCGCCAAAAATACAAATTTAAGGCATCATGGAAACACCCACACTCCAAACAATGGCATCTTATTGACTATGTCATTGAACGAGGGACCGTCATGATGTGAAGATCACAAGGGCCATGATCAGTGCAGATGACTGTTGGACAGATCATCGCCTCATTCGCTCCAAGATGGCCATTAAACTCAAGAGGAAAAGGAGGGTTCAAAAAAAGCAGGACTAAACCTTGAAAGCCTGGATGTGGCTGCCACCCAGCAGCGACTTCAGGCCTCTCTTGGGAAAATCCTCAAACAGGAATATCCTGATGACATCAGAGATCACTGTAGTTTGCTCAAATCCTCATTCCTCAATACCTGTAAAACCACTCTTGGGTACAAGTCCAGAAAACATCACAGAGATAGAACTGCTAATCTCCATTAAAAGGAAAGTTTTTCATGCCTGGCAAAAGACTGGCTCATTCCAGAGCCAAGGCGGATAGCCAGAGCTGAGTGAGGGAACTGAAGAACGCCTGGTGGACAGATAAAGCTCTGGAAATTCAGAGACTGGCGGACTCAGGTGACACCAGAGCTTTTTTTAGCGCTACTAAGGCTGCCACCGCGGCCTAAACCCATTGCGCTCAAAGGACGGGCAGGAGCTGCTGAAGGACAATGAGTCCGTTAAAGGCCAATGTAAAGAACATTTCCAGGAACTCCTCAACCGCGACAGCACAGCTGAACCAGGTAGCATCAGCCACATCCCTCAGAGTCCCATCAGAGAAGACATGGGGAAACCACCCACCATAACTGAGGTCCAAAATACCATTAGGAGCCTAAAAAACAACAAGGCCACTGGTCCAGATGGGATCCCAGCGGAGATCTTGAAGAGGTGGACCAGAACTCCTGTACCACATCCATGCCCTACTTCTTAAGGTCTGGGAAAAAGAACTCCTGTCAGAGCTCAGGGATGCTCTAATAGTGACTATATTTAAGAAGGGGGACAAGGCTGAATGTGTAAACTACAGTAGCATCTCACTCCTATCAACAACAGGCAAAGTGCTTGCTCGTGTCCTTGCCAATCGACTGTTACCACTGTCTGAGGATGTACTCCCTGAATCTCAGTGTGGCTTCCGCCCATCCAGAGGTACAGCAGACATGATATTTACAGCACGCCAACTGCAGGAAAAATGCAGTGAACAAAAACAACCTTTGTACATGGCCTTCATAGACCTTACACCACCATCATGGAGCTTCAGTATGCGGACGACAACGCCATCGTTGCACACTCCACAGAAGACCTCCAGGGCATCCTGAATGGCTTTGCCAAGGCACACAAGGCCCTGGGTCTAGACTTAAACATCAAGAAGACCCAGGTCGTACTTCAACCTCCACCTAATCAGCCACCAACTCAACCCACCATAAAAGTGGACAACATCATCCTTGAAAATGTTGACCACTTTCCTTACCTTGGCAGCCTCCTCCCCTCAAAAGCTGACATCGACTCCGAAATTAACCATCACCTGAGCTGTGCCAGAAAAGAGTCTTTGAAGACAGAGACCTAAAGGTCCAAACTAAACTCATAAACTAAAGTCATACTCTTTTCGAGTGACCGCCAATGATGGTGTGTGTGTGTGCGAGTGAGTGATGAGATGAGAAGGGTGGGAAATCTTTGTTGTACTAATCAGTCCATTCTCAGCTGACATCTGTAGAATTCTATATGCTACATACACATGCATGCACACACACGCAAGCATGCACATACACATTCATACACACACACACACACACACACACACATAAGCCTATACACATATACCTATGGCTTCCAGCTGTTTCTACGCTTCATACATAATATGAAACGAACATTATGTACCATTGTTAAATGAAACATGAATCACTTCCAGCCCAGTTTGATATTTAGAATCGCATAATTATGGTGAGTAAAATATTTCCAAACATTTTTATACTATTGGTATAGATATAGATTCATATAAAACCGTTTTGATAATACACCTTGATTCAGTCTGCATTATTGTCCTAACTTCAAACATCATCACTCACGGCCCAAGTTCTCACCACCCGTGTGACACCTACTGTAGTGGTAACAAGCACAGAGGCAACAATTAATAAGAAAAAAGGTGGTGCATGCCAATATTTCTGTCTAAATATAGATATCAGCATGTACCTCTACCTTGCAGACACACCAAACTTACATAAAGGAAACCTAGGGAATAAAATTGTATGGAAAAATGACACTGGGACATCAGTGCATTTGGTAAATCACCAAAGGTCCTGCTAAAATAAGACCGGTTGTCCTTGGGTAACCATGGATAGTGACAAGCCAGTCTTTTTCCTCAACCATTGTGACCCTCATATCTGTGAAATAGTGCCAGTCGGGCCTGGACTGGCCATCGGGTGCACCAGGAGGATTGCTGGTGGCTTGGCCAGCTGAGTGGCCCACTGTCAGGACAGTGTTAAAAATGCTAAATGAAAAATAAGTAAATCAAACCGAAAAAAAATACAATTAAAATAACACCCAGTGCATGTATGGTGACGCAGAACTGTAGACCGCCTAATCTCTGACTGTCATCACACATAATTGGAGAGTGCATGGCCAAGCAGGGTTGAGAAAAAATGGACAGTGCAGGTGAAAAAGAATGAAAGAAAGAAAAAAGGTGGGAGTGAGGAAAAAAAGGGGGAAAAGCCCTGGAGGAAAGTGCAGATAAATGCTGCAGAATGACAGATATGCTTACGAGCCAGGGTAGTGGTTAGTGTTTAAACAACAACAAAAACACATGCCAGCAGCACTTCATAATATCACAACTAGCCTTGCCAAATTGTTTTAAAAAAAATGAATACATGGCATCAGTGATGAATCATGCTCTGTAGGAAATCAGGACATGTGTATGCATGAAATAATTTAGAAAACTAGAAACCATCCAACCAGCTGCAACACCAAATCGGGCCAGGGGCGTAAAGTGGTGGGCCCCTTCCCTCCTTCCTACCCCCTTCGTACCGATACCCTTGCTTGGACCACATTTTCAAACTCGTCCTTCTTTTGGATATCAACTACACCGTAAAGTTTTGTGATTGCATCTTGCACGGTTACAGACATATTTTGTCATCGTGATAGTACCGCAACCGTGCAAGATGCAATCACAAAACTTTACGGTGTGTAGTTGAGATCCAAAATAAGGACGAGTTTGAAAATGTGGTCCAAGCAAGGGTAGTAGGAATTAGGGAAGGGGCCCACCACTTTATGCCCCTGGCCCAATTTGGCGTTGCGGCTGGTTGGATGGTCTCTAGTTTTCTAAATTATTTCATGCATACACATGTCTTGATTTCCTACAGAGCATGATTCAGCATGGATGCCATGTATTATTTTTTTTTTAAAACAATTTGGCAAGGGTAGTTGTGATATTATGAAGTGCTGCTGGCATGTGTTTTTGTTGTTGTTTAAACACTAACCACTACCCTGGCTCGTAAGCATATCTGTCATTCTGCAGCATTTAGCTGCACTTTCCTCCAGGGCTTTTCCCCCTTTTTTTCCTCACTCCCACCTTTTTTCTTTCTTTCATTCTTTTTCACCTGCACTTTCCATTTTTTCTCAACCCTGCTTGGCCATGCACTCTCCAATTATGTGTGATGACAGTCAGAGATTAGGCGGTCTACAGTTCTGCGTCACCATACATGCACTGGGTGTTATTTTAATTGTATTTTTTTTCGGTTTGATTTACTTATTTTTCATTTAGCATTTTTAACACTGGCCTGACAGTGGGCCACTCAGCTGGCCAAGCCACCAGCAATCCTCCTGGTGCACCCGATGGCCAGTCCAGGCCCGACTGGCACTATTTCACAGATATGAGGGTCACAATGGTTGAGGAGAAAGACTGGCTTGTCACTATCCATGGTTATCCAAGGACAACCAGTCTTATTTTAGCAGGACCTTTGGTGATTTACCAAATGCACTGATGTCCCAGTGTCATTTTTACCATACAATTTTATTCCCTAGGTTTCCTTTATGTAAGTTTGGTGTGTCTGCAAGGTAGAGGTCCATGCTGATATCTATATTTAGACAGAAATATTAGCATATACCACCTTTTTTCTTACCAATTGTTTCACATATACTTTAATAGCATTTCATTATGTTCCTCTGAACTGAAGGTGTATTCCTGAAACCTGTTAAGGTATCTATTCAATTCAATTCAATTTTATTTATAGTATCAAATCATAACAAAAGTTATCTCGAGACACTTTACAGACAGAGTAGGTCTAGACCACACTCTATAAATTCCAAAACCCCAACAATTACAGTAATTCCCTCAAGAGCAAGCATTAGCAGTGGCTATTGCGACAGTGGCAAGAAAAAACTCCCTTTTAGGAAGAAACCTCGGCAGACCCAGACTCTTGATAGGCGGTGTCTGACGGGCCGGTTGGGGGCGTGATGAACAGTGGTGATAACAGTCACATTAGAAGTCACAGTGACTTCGAAGGTTATCGTGGAAGTTCATGTCATAGCAGGGCACATCGTGTCATACTGAGTAGTGCAGTCTCCTATACCGGATCCTGACTACTCTGTGCATAGGAACATCACAGCAGGGTGTTGCGGGATGTGACGTGGCGCTGCAGAGCACGGGTGGGTGCGGCGGGTGCAGCAGGACGCAGCAGGACGCAGCAGGAAGCGGCCGGGAAATGCCGAGAAATGCCGGGAGTAAACTGCCGGGAAATGCCGAGCTCTGGGGAGTAAACTCCCCAGAGCTAGATTAGTAAAAGCATTTCTTGGACAGGATGCATACAAAAGTAACAAGTAGAGATGAGAGAGCAGCTCAGTGTGTCTTAGGGAGGAACAGCCTCCCCGGCAGTCTAGAATTGTAATAGCATAACTTAAGAGAGGCAGGTTAAAGAGAGGTGCCTGGTCGGGCTAGAACTCTCCCCAACCGGATCGGGCTGTACTGGCCTGCCTCCCTCTACTCTCGCTAGATTATTAATTATACAGTATATAAAACTGATGACTATGAGGAGAAGCAGGTGGGCCGGGTTAGGCGGACGCTGCAACTCCTCACTCCTTAACTATAAGCTTTATCAAAGAGGAGGGTTTTCACTTTACTCTTAAATGTGGTGACGGTGTCTGCTCCTCGAACCCAGACTGGGAGCTGGTTCCACAATACTGGAGCCTGATAGCTGAAGGCCCTGGCCCCCAGTCTACTTCCAGAGACTCTAGGAACCATAAGTAGCCCCGCATTCTGGGAGCGCAATGCTCTAGTGGGACAATAAGGTACTATGAGCTCTTCTAAGTATGATGGTGCTTGACCATTTAGAGCTTTGTAAGTCAGGAGGAGGATTTTAAATTCGATCCTATATTTCACTGGAAGCCAATGCAGAGAAGCTAATACAGGAGAAATATGATCTCTTCTCTTAGTTCTCGTCAGAACACGTGCTGCAGCATTCTGGATCAGTTGGAGAGTCTTAAGGGACTTATTTGGGCAACCTGATAATAAGGAATTGCAGTAATCTAGTCTAGAAGTAACGAATGCATGGACAAGTTTTTCAGCATCGTTTTGAGACAGGATATTCCTAATTTTGGCAATGTTACAAAGATGGAAAAAGGCTATTCTTGAGGTTTGTTTTAAGTGGGTGTTGAAGGATATATCCTGATCAAAAATAACTCCTAGATTTCTGACAGCAGTGCTGGAGGCCAGGGTAATACCATCCAGAGTAACTATATCTTTCGAAAACGAAGTTCGGCGGTGCGTTGGTCCTATCACAATAACTTCAGTTTTGTCTGAGTTTAACATCAGGAAATTGTGGGTCATCCAGGATTTTATATCCTCAATACACGTTTGAAGTCTTGCTAACTGACCACTTTCATCTGGCTTAATTGACAGATATAATTGGGTATCGTCTGCGTAACAGTGACTGTTAATCGAGTGTTTCCTAATAATATTACCTAGAGGAAGCATATATAAGGAGAATAGAATTGGTCCAAGCACTGAGCCTTGAGGAACGCCATGGCTAACTTTAGCGTGCTTGGAGGGTTTATCATTAACATTAACAAATTGGGATTGTTCAGAGAAATAGGACTTAAACCAGCTTAGTGCGATTCCTTTAATGCCAACTAAGTGTTCCAGTCTCTGTAACAGGATTGTATGGTCAATAGTGTCAAATGCAGCACTAAGATCTAGTAGAACAAGAATGGAGACAAATCCTTTGTCTGCAGCAGTTAGAAGGTCGTTAGTAATTTTCACCAGTGCCGTCTCTGTGCTATGATTCTTTCTAAATCCTGATTGAAAATCATCAAATAAACTGTTGCTATGTTGAAAATCACATAACTGATTAGCAACCACCTTCTCAAGGATCTTGGATAGAAAGGGAAGGTTAGATATAGGTCTATAGTTTGCTAAGACCTCAGGATCTAGGGTGGGTTTTTTCAGAAGAGGTTTTATCACAGCAATTTTAAATGACTGCGGTACATAACCTGTTAGTAAGGACATATTGATCATATCTAATAATTAAGTGTTTACCATGGGTAACGCTTCTTTGAGTAGCCTCGTTGGGATGGGGTCTAAGAGACAGGTAGACGGCTTAGCTGAGGATATCTTTAACATTAATTGTTGAAGGTCTATAGGATAAAAGCAGTCCAAGTATATGTCGGGAGTCGTCGTTCTTTCTAGCGGTCCTGCATTTAAAGATGAACTGTTAGAAGTTAAGGGCAAAAGATGATGAATTTTATCTCTAATTGTTATAATTTTATCATTGAAGAAGCTCATGAAGTCATCACTACTCAGAGCTAGAGGAATAGATGGCTCAGTAGAGCTGTGGCTATCTGTCAGCCTGGCTACAGTGCTGAAAAGAAACCTTGGGTTGTTCTTGTTTTCTTCTATTAATGATGAGTAATAGTCTGATCTGGCTTTTCTTAGGGCCTTCCTATAGGTTTTCAGACTTGCCATTCCAAACGGGATTCCTCCACTTTGGTGGAGCGCCACTTACTTTCGATGTTTCGTGAGATTTGTTTTAATTTGCGAGTTTGGGAGTTATACCAAGGAGCTAATTTCCTTTGCTTTATCGTCTTCTTTATGAGAGGAGCGACAGAGTCTAAGGTCGTCCGTAGGCAAGTTGTAGCACCGTCTACAAATGTATCAATTTGAGAGGGACTGAGGTTAACATAGAGGTCCTCTGTTATGTTAAGGCACGACATAGACTGGAATGCTGTAGGAATATTTTCCTTAAATTTAGCTATAGCACTGTCAGATAGGCATCTAGTGTAGAAGCTGCTATCTGGTTTAGTATGGTCAGGTAACAAGAATTCAAAAGTAATTAAAAATGATCTGATAATACCAGATTCTGCGGAAATATTATTAAATCCTCAATTTCAATACCATATGCCAGCACAAGGTCGAGGGTGTGGTTAAAACAGTGCGTCGCCTTGTGCACACTCTGACTGAAACCGATTGAATCCAGTAATGAGTTGAAAGCAGTAGTAAGGCTATTGCTGTCAACGTCCATATGGATATTAAAATCACCTACAATAAGTACTTTGTCTGATTTAAGGACTACACATGATAAAAACTCTGAGAATTCAGATAAAAATTCAGAATACGGACCTGGAGCTCGGTAGACAACAACAAATATAATTGGCTGTACTGATTTCCGTGTTGGATGTTGAAGATTAAGAACAAGGCTTTCGAAAGAGTTATAATTTAGTTTGGGTTTAGGGTTAATTAATAGGCTTGAATCAAATATGGCTGCAACTCCCCCTCCTCGGCCTGAGCCTCTAGGAATTTGAGTATTAATATGACTGGGAGGGGTGGCTTCATTTAGACTAACATATTCTTCATGGCCCAGCCAGGTTTCAGTAAGACAGAATAGATCAATTTGATTATCAGATATCAATTCATTTACGAGTACTGCTTTAGAAGACAAAGATCTGATATTTAGTAATCCACATCTAATTTTCCTATCCTTTTCTATCATTACAGTGGTAGTTTTAATTCCAATTAGGTTGTTAAGTATTGCCCCTCTATTCACCACTTTTTGTGGTCTGTTGTTGATAATTACTGGAATAATGCTAGGACTACATGTTATCCTACAGAAAACATTTTCAGATTCATCCACTTGTATAGTGCTATCAAGATCAATACCTGGGGGACATGAATCTGTGATATTTTCAACATAATGTCAATACTTGCCTTCTGTCAGTGTGGTCGTTATGTTGTCAGATAGCATCCTGGCTCCGTGTCTGTTTGGATGGAGGCCATCACGCTTCATCACGCTATATTCATGACGTTCCACTTCCGGGATTGTATATAAGACTGATCTGTGGTAGAAAAGCAGTCAGGAAGTACATCAAATAAATATAACAGAGTCCCAGGGAAGGTCCTTTGCCACATTTATTTCCGGTTCCTCTTTGATGTTCTTCCAAAATGTTTGTATTTTCGGGCAGTCCCAAAATATATGAGTATGGTGACGGTCGCCTGCCATAGCACAGTTCCTCCAGCATTTGTTGCTGGGATTGTTTTTGGAGGCAAAAGTTGTTAGTGGCATCCTGAAAAATCGCATTTTAACCTTCCAGTCAAATTCTTTGCAGAATTGGCTTCTAACCCCTTTGTGACATCCAGAACATATGTTTCCCCAAGAATCATCTCTTATTATTTTGTCTTGCTCCAATTCCTATTGTTGTTTGTTATGCAGTGTGTCATCTATCATGTCCATCAGCAAGTGTTTAAAGGCAAATAAAAAGAACAGGTAGAACAGTCTAGTAAGTTCAGCTTTTAAAACCAGTAAAAAACAACACCTATGCCATATTACGATAACTAATCTAAGACAATATCTAGTCCTTTTTTTTGATAGATATAATATCAATATATTGCCCAGTCCTACTTTAAACTGATCCTTTAAACTAGTAACTATTCATTGTCTTATTTGTAACTATACTGCACATCACACAATATTTTGCTTCAATTTATTATTTTATTTGTTACTTTAAAGGCAGGACATGATACAAGCTGCTGACCATTGCTTGGTTGTCAACAGTCAATCTGATGTAGTGCTGATATGGATTTTTGGCCAATACATCAAATGATTACATTCCACCCAAAAATAGCACAACACTGTGTAATACTTTCCAGATTATTAATAGTTATTCAACAGTCCTTACAGACATATAGCAAAAGCCCCAGTAGACACATTACATCACCTTGGAGCTATCAATTGGAATCATTTTTGGTGAAATAAAATGGTAAAATGAAGCTTATTCTTACTTTACTGATTACCTCCAGGAACTCTGCCACGGTACCTCACTTTGACAACTTTGACAACCACTTAATCAAAGTAACTTTTGGGGGTTAAATTTAGGGTCAAATTCTGCTTCTTCAGCTAGGCAGCTACCTTTACTACGTTTCAAATGATGCCTTATTCCAGACTATTTCATATGTGTCACACGGTAGTGCGAGGTACTGTTTTACCACTAGGCAATGACATCTCATTCTGCAAAACAAATGGAAAAAATATGTCACGGGGTGAAACATTTTCATTTGTAATGTTGTTATTGAAGAGTCATCTCAGCTCTGCCTTATTCCAGCTTGTTTTCAATTTGACGCACATGAAAAGTGGCATTTTCTCCGCCTCCTGGCAGACTCTTTCATATGTGTCCCACGGTAGTGTGAGGTCCTGTTTTACCACTATTAAAAAATTGAAGTTCCACAGAATGACACTTAAATAATGTATTTAAAATAAAACAGGCTACGTCTGCACAGCATAAAAAGTACTAAAAACAAAACTCTCCTCCAGCTGGTCACAATCGTGTTTTTTCCCCTTTGTCCCGCTTCTCCTCTGCACCTGTCTCACTTCAACCTTTAAAGGACATATCCAGCACAAAATTAACCTAGGGGTTAATAACACACGCGTACCGAGTCCGACCGTTCTCTGGGATTTGTTTTCATGCAAATCGAATGTGACCAGTTTTATCACAAATCACTAATTACCTTACAACGCTAGTCATGGGGGCATATGTGTTATTAACCCCTAGGTTCATTTTGCGCCGGATTTGTCCTTTAACAAGCACGGCACAATATCCTGTGGCCAATCCTGAGCAGTGGAGGGGGGTGTGGTCCAATCAATCACAGCTGCTCCTCATCACCTTTATTCCCAGTCTAACATACAATCAAAAGAACACAGCAAATCAACCAAACCATGCAAATAATAACTGTTAAAACATGCAACATATCTAGCAATAAAACCAAATGCACAATGCCTAAACACTGATTAAACTCAAACTGGACAATAAACTAAAACATGCTATGTTGGGATCAAGATCAAAAGTTGCTTAAAGTCACATTCTGACATATGATTTAATGAAATACAACTGGAGTTTTATCTAAAAGTGAAGAACAGCCCTTCATATATCGGCAGCATCATTGGTGTAACCCTAAGATACTACTGTTTTTGGAAGTGTTCCTCCAGCTTTTAAAAGCTTACCATCATCCAGAAATATGTGCAAGAGAGAAAAGTAGAGCAAGAGACCAAGCTTTACAGAGCTTACTGTCAGCATAACTATCTGCTTACCACAAGGATACACTTCATGTCTCCAATCTACTTAAGTAAAATAAGAACATGCTTCAGGTTGACTTGTGTGTCTGCAATCTTACATAATCAGCAAGGGAAATGTACACTTAGCTTGGCTCTACACGGAATAATTTCCCAAATTAACAAGTCATACTTATATTGAATCTAATGATCCTGTTGTTTTCTGCAGATTTTCTTTCTATTTTCTGTCCTTTCTGTACATTCCTGAAGTGGAGTCATTAAACACAAATGTTTTGCTCAAGTTGAAATTCTGTTAACTGGGCTACCAATTCATGCTACCCATGTCGTTACACCCACAAGTGACTGTTGACTATCTTACTCTGAAAGCATGGGCATTATCTGCTGTTACAACAGCCTCTATGAAACCTGTATGTAGGGATTTGCTCCCATTCAGCCACAAGAACATCAGTGAGGTCCAGCACTGAAGTTGGGCGATAACACCTGGCTTTCAACTAAGCACAAATATTTAAGATTGGGTTGAAGTCAGATATTGTTCGACTAAGCACTTCAGTTGAAGCCTAAACTGTTAAGGCTTCAGAGAATAGGGAACCCAAATGCAGAGACGGGTAGGCAGTGGATAGTTTGAGGATTTAATAAAATAACTGGTGCAAACGACAAAGACAGTCCTGAGGCAAGCAGGCAGGCAAAACAAGTTCCAAAAACTCCAGGAAAACTAAAGACATCAAACCACAAGGAACCAAGCGACAAGGAAATGCAAGCACTCACAAACACCCAAAACACTACAATGACCTGAATAACAGGCAAAGGAAACAGACTAAATACAAGAGCTAACAAGGAAAAAAGAGACAGGTGAGACTAGGAGGCAGAGCAGTTTGGTGAAGGCGTTAGCAGAATAACCATTTCTGAAGAGGCCTTGCTCTGGCCTTTGTGTGGGCTTCTGGTTACAGAATGACCGATTAAACATAATCAAAACACTTTATCAAACAAACAAGCCTTCTGCGCCTTCTAAGGGTTCTTGCACCATTTTTAAAGTCAAATCTAATGCTTTTTAAGACGACCACAAATATAGTTTAAGACTCAAAAATGTTTGATAGGAAAAAGAGTTTATTGAGTCATTAAAAAGATATTTACTAACTTAATAGCTTAATAATGTCCTTATAATCCTTGTGCATCCTCAAAAACAAAAATTACACAAGTAGATTTGAAAAGGCAATCTGATTGGTCAACTAGACCCAGAGCCATTTGAGCACACCAGACTCATCATTTCCATGTCAACATCACAGAGTTGAATCAAAAACTATTTTTAAAACATTTGTATTCATGAAAATAAATCAGGCACTACAGTGGAACACACAGAAACTCTCCAACATGTTTATATAAAGTGATTCATCGTTTTAAACGACTCACGTTTACGGTTACTGGAAATGTTTGGATCACATAAGCTGTGTCGCTAACAGGGCGCTATGTTAAAAATAGGTTCTACATGTGAATTTCATGAACGTACAGGAGCGAAATCTGTTGATGAAAAAAAAACTTGATCAGGTATCTTAGTTACAACACTATGGGGTAGAAAATCAGTTTTGTGTAAATATGTGTGCTAACTTTTATTTTGTTGGTAAACGCTGTATAATCGATAATCTATATGTACTATTAACTAGCAACATTCATGTTTTCTCTGGTGCCTTTCAAATGGACCACAGTGTGTGTGAGGATTACAACAACTAAGTTGCATCATGTGTGGGTCAATGTGTGTCTATTGTGTGTGTGTGTGTGTGTGTGTGTGTGTGTGTGTGTATATGTGTGTGTGTGTGAGTAAGTGAGACATAATTAGTTACCTAGAGAATATGACAAATAGAGCACCTCTAGCTCTGTAGCCCTACACAGAGAGAATGGCAGAAAGAAGAGAGAGCCAGAGATTCCCCACAAAATATGAATATTTCATGACAGAAACAGTAACATTCTGTACCTACCTGTGTATGTTTCCACACACACTACTGTCCAATAGTGATCAGAAGAAAGCAGCCCTTGTGGATTTTAGCTTTGTGTTGAAACCCCAGAGCTTCGCTATTGTGCATTAACCTCCTATCCATTCCAACAGTCGGAGCTTAAATGGGTAAGAAAGAATGGTGATGTCATCTTTGAGCAGAGTTTTATGGAGGTCTTGTGTGTTTGGAGTAGAAATAGGTATTATGTTTGTGACTGTGGGGTGAATTGAGGACTATTAATTTCTCTATTAATTTGCTACATATTTTAGTGTAAGGTAATATTTGCTCTGTTCTGAAATATTTTCAACTAATCAACAGTAGTTGCACTATATAAATTACAATTAAGACACATCAGTTCTTCTTTTTTTATCTCTGATTCAGACCATCTTTTCGTTCAACTAAAGCCTGAACACAAGCGTCCTCTGAAGTCCAAAGTCTTCTTGTGTATAAAACCTTTTGATTATACATCTTTCCTTCCATGAAACACTTCTGAGGAACACGCTTAATGATGCAGACAACTAAAGTATTACATCAGAAGTACAGTACACTGGCGTAGGTGTTTGAATTTGCTTGAGGAGCTGTACTGAAGGCAGAGCCTTGTATGCAAACTGCAGGAGGTCTATGTAAAGGCCTACCACTCTCAGCAACCTAGTAAAAAATCCCCCATTAGCATCTGTATGGAACACACCGGGCAGAGCAGCAGCTCCACTGCGACGCTGTAAGATGACGTAGTATTAAGAGAGACAACGGTAGAGAGTAGTATGAAAGACCAAAAACCTGCATCAGGAGGTTGGTTGGGGTGGTGGATTCGTCAAACAACACAGGACGTTCACCCAGCAGACCAGGAATGGTGCGTGTCCCGCGTGTCACTAAAAAACTTTCATTTTGGAACCCCACCCACCATCTTTTCCTAAACCTAACCATCCCGTTCTTGTGCCGCATGTCAGTTGAACATACGTCCCGACCAAGAGCGTCAAAAGGTGACGCCAAGAGTCCCGACCAAGCGTGTCTAAATATGATGCTAAAGGAGACTTTTTGAGTCAATAACAAATGCCAAAGGCACCTGACTAAGCATCGCTTTTTGACACGATGGGAGTGAAAATGTGTTGTCACTATAGGTGTTAATGTGACTGGTGTGAAGTGCTTAGGCTTGTTTGGCCAGAGGCATTTGATTAGGCCTCTGGAACACACTTGTAGAAAAGCAGGGAGTGCTTGGAGGAACAGACTTTGAAGATGCACTGTGAGTCTTTGTCTCTTAAACATGCTGTTTAGCAGATGGACGGCCAGCTCGGAAAACAGTGGTGTCATGCTAGGAGTGGGAATCTCTAGACACCTCACGATTAAATTGTAATCCGGCTGCCATGTAATGATAAAACAATGCATTGCAATGCATTTTGATGCATCAAAATGTTTTATTTCCATACATGGTTTAATGTTTCTCACTGTGACTTCTTGGTACTTTTAAAACATAATTTTTTTTTTTTTTAAATGATGAATTTAATTCCGTTATCTTTTAGTTTACTTAGACACAACTTGCATAAGGGTGTTAATGCAGAAATAGAAATATATATATTTTAAAGTAAACATCAAACGGTGGCCCATTAGCTATCATTCCAACTATAAGAGTTCAACTTTAACTAAATTGCATTATGTGGCCAGGACAACTCAGTTGGTAGAGCAGGCACATATATAGAGGTTTATGCCTCAATGCAGAGGGTCCAGGGTTCAAGTCTGACTTGTGGCGATTTATTGCATGTCTTCCCCCTCTCTCCCCCCTTTCATAGCTGTCCTATCCATTAAAGGTGGAAATGCCCCAAAAAAATATGTATTAAATTATTGACTTTTCTGCATCAAGCCTTAATCTTTCAAGATCTTTTCAAGAATCGCAATGTGTCTAAGAATCAAATTTCCCCCCCACCCCCAGTCATTGTGATAGAACAAGTTTCCTTCTTCAATAGATTAACTTTATATTAGTCATGAAAACTATTTAAACAAGTGAATCCTGATTTTTTGTGTTCATGATCTCCAGAGGATAAATCCAAATTACTTTGGTGATCCCCTGACTTTTCACAGTAAAATACCTTAGCATCTAATAGATCAGTGGTTACCAAGCTGTTGATTGTGATCAACCTGTGGATCTTCATGGAGTTCCACGGCATTCAATAGGTATTTCAGTTAAATGGTGATATGTCAATTTTCAGAATGCTCTCCCAAAAGCGGTATCAGGATTGTGTTGGGCTACTGCTTATTCTAAGTTATTAATTTATGCTGCTTTTGTTTCATATTAAAAACTGTGCGTAGTTGAATCACATTGAGACTTTTATTGTGAAGCAACTAAAGGAAATACAGAATCTGATTATAGTTTCTCATGGCAAAGCATGGCACAGATGTCCCAACCCTGTTTCCTGAGACCTGCTGCATTTTTCATATGTCAGATTTTTATGTTTGAAGGTGTGTCTTCTAGGCTGGTTTCATTTCATGCTCTGCCCTGAAGCCTCATCTCCATCCACTCAAGAGAATTAGCTCCAGTGGCAGAACTAATCTCTGTCTGTATAAATAGAACATTCTCATACACTGAGCATGTGTGTGTCGGTGTGAACAGGAAGCTGATTGTCTGATGTTACTCTGCGATTAGTCTATATCCAAGACGTTCCACTTCCAGGATTGCTGCCAGAAATTCCCCCGGATGAACCTCTTTATGGCCGGATGTTGGTCACTTTCCTCTTTCTTTATGTTGGCGTTCTAAACTCCGGTGGATTTGTGAGGACTATGGTTAACTGCTCCTCAGATCTCTGCAGGGTAAATCCAGACAGCTAGCTAGACTATCTGTCCAATCTGAGTTTTCTCTTGCATGCAGTGGTGAAGTCTACGTGATCCGCAGGTATATGCCGTATACCCACTAGGAAAGGTCATGGATTTCCATATACCCACTTACAAAAGCGTGAGGATAACGTTACATAACGATTGTTTTTGTGACAGAACCTTCACACTTTCATTCATAAATTCAACCCCATTTGTGTTGCGAGTTGTGTAGGAAAAACAACACAGTTGCTTGGTAGTCATTCTTTGCACCGATTTGAAATTAACTAATGTTAATTTCAATTCAATTCAATTCAATTCAATTTTATTTATAGTATCAAATCATAACAAAAGTTATCTCGAGACACTTTACAGATAGAGTAGGTCTAGACCACACTCTATAAATTCCAAAAGCCCAACAATTACAGTAATTCCCTCAAGAGCAAGCATTAGCAGTGGCTATTGCGACAGTGGCAAGAAAAAACTCCCTTTTAGGAAGAAACCTCGGCAGACCCAGACTCTTGGTAGGCGGTGTCTGACAGGCCGGTTGGGGGCGTGGTGAACAGTGGTGATAACAGTCACATTAGAAGTCACATTGACTTTGAAGGTTATCGTGGAAGTTCATGTCATAGCAGGGCACATCGTGTCATACTGAGTAGTGCAGTCTCCTATACCGGATCCTGACTACTCTGTGCGTATGAACATCACAGCAGGGCGTTGCGGGATGTAACGTGGCGCTGCAGAGCACGGGGGGAGGCTGCGGATGCAGCAGGACGCAGCAGGATGCAGCCGGGAAATGCAGAGAATCGCAGAGCATAGCTCTGCGAAGAAGAAACATAAGGACTCCGGGGAGTAAACTCCCCAGAGCTAGATTAGTAACAAGCATTTCTGGGACAGGATGCATACAAAAGTAACAAGTAGAGATGAGAGAGCAGCTCAGTGTGTCTTAGGGAGGAACAGCCTCCCTGGCAGTCTAGAATTGTAATAGCATAATTTAAGAGAGGCAGGTTAAAGAGAGGTGCCTGGTCGGGCTAGAACTCCCCCCACCCGGGTCGGGCTGTACTGGACCGCCTCCCTCTACTCTCGCTCGATTATTAATTATACAGTATAGAAAAAAAAAAAAAAACTGATGACTACGAGGAGAAGCAGTGGGCGGGTTAGGTGGACGCTTCAACTCCTCGTCCCCTAACTATAAGCTTTATCAAAGAGGAGGGTTTTCAGTTTACTCCTAAATGTTGTAACGGTGTCTGCCTCTCGAACCCCGACTGGGAGCTGGTTCCATAATACTGGAGCCTGATAGCTGAAGGCCCTGGCCCCAGTCTACTTCCAGAGACTCTAGGAACCATAAGTAGCCCCGCATTCTGGGAGCGCATTGCTCTAGTGGGACAATAAGGTACTATGAGCTCTTCTAAGTATGATGGTGCTTGACCATTTAGAGCTTTGTAAGTCAGGAGGAGGATTTTAAATTCAATCCTATATTTCACTGGAAGCCAATGCAGAGAAGCTAATACAGGAGAAATATGATCTCTTCTCTTAGTTCTCGTCAGAACACGTGCTGCAGCATTCTGGATCAGTTGGAGAGTCTTAATGGACTTATTTGGGCAACCTGATAATAAAGAATTGCAGTAATCTAGTCTAGAAGTAACGAATGCATGGACTAGTTTTTCAGCATCGTTTTGAGACAGGATATTCCTAATTTTGGCAATGTTACGAAGATGGAAAAACGCTATTCTTGAGGTTTGTTTTAAGTGGGCGTTGAAGGATATATCCTGATCAAAAATAACTCCTAGATTTCTGACAGTAGTGCTGGAGGCCAGGGTAATACCATCCAGAGTAACTATATCTTTCGAAAACGAAGTTCGGCGGTGCGTTGGTCCTATCACAATAACTTCAGTTTTGTCTGAGTTTAACATCAGGAAATTGTGGGTCATCCAGGATTTTATATCCTCAATACACGTTTGAAGTCTTGCTAACTGACCACTTTCATCTGGCTTAATTGACAGATATAATTGGGTATCGTCTGCGTAACAGTGATAGTTAATCGAGTGTTTCCTAATAATATTACCTAGAGGAAGCATATATAAGGAAAATAGAATTGGTCCAAGCACTGAGCCTTGAGGAACGCCATGGCTAACTTTAGCGTGCTTGGAGGGTTTATCATTAACATTAACAAACTGGGATCGTTCAGAGAAATAGGACTTAAACCAGCTTAGTGCGATTCCTTTAATGCCAACTAAGTGTTCCAGTCTCTGTAACAGGATAGTATGGTCAATAGTGTCAAATGCAGCACTAAGATCTAGTAGAACAAGAATGGAGACAAGTCCTTTGTCTGCAGCAGTTAGAAGGTCGTTAGTAATTTTCACCAGTGCCGTCTCTGTGCTATGATTCTTTCTAAATCCTGATTGAAAATCATCAAATAGACTGTTGCTATGTAGAAAATCACATAACTGATTAGCAACCACCTTCTCAAGGATCTTGGATAGAAAGGGAAGGTTAGATATAGGTCTATAGTTTGCTAAGACCTCAGGATCTAGGGTGGGTTTTTTTCAGAAGAGGTTTTATCACAGCAATTTTAAATGACTGCGGTACATAACCTGTTAGTAAGGACATGTTGATCATATCTAATAATGAAGTGTTTACCACGGGTAACGCTTCTTTGAGTAGCCTCGTTGGGATGGGGTCTAAGAGACAGGTAGACGGCTTTAGCTGAGGATATCTTTAACATTAATTGTTGAAGGTCTATAGGATAAAAGCAGTCCAAGTATATGTCGGGAGTCGTCGTTCTTTCTAGCGGTCCTGCATTTAAAGATGAACTGTTAGAAGTTAAGGGCAAAAGGTGTTGAATTTTATCTCTAATTGTTATAATTTTATCATTAAAGAAGCTCATGAAGTCATCACTACTCAGAGCTAGAGGAATAGATGGCTCAGTAGAGCTGTGGCTATCTGTCAGCCTGGCTACAGTGCTGAAAAGAAACCTTGGGTTGTTCTTGTTTTCTTCTATTAATGATGAGTAATAGTCTGATCTGGCCTTTCTTAGGGCCTTCCTATAGGTTTTCAGACTGTCTTGCCATTCCAAACGGGATTCCTCCACTTTGGTGGAGCGCCACTTACTTTCGATGTTTCGTGAGATTTGTTTTAATTTGCGAGTTTGGGAGTTATACCAAGGAGCTAATTTCCTTTGCTTTATCGTCTTCTTTTTTGAGAGGAGCGACAGAGTCTAAGGTCGTCCGTAGGCAAGTCGTAGCACCGTCTACAAATGTATCAATTTGAGAGGGACTGAGGTTAACATAGAGGTCCTCTGTTATGTTAAGGCAAGACATAGACTGGAATGCTGTAGGAATATTTTCCTTAAATTTAGCTATAGCACTGTCAGATAGGCATCTAGTGTAGAAGCTGCTATCTGGTTTAGTATGGTCAGGTAGCAAGAATTCAAAAGTAATTAAAAAATGATCTGATAATACCAGATTCTGCGGAAATATTATTAAATCCTCAATTTCAATACCATATGCCAGTACAAGGTCGAGGGTGTGGTTAAAACAGTGCGTCGCCTTGTGCACACTCTGACTGAAACCGATTGAATCCAGTAATGAGTTGAAAGCAGTAGTAAGGCTATTGCTGTCAACGTCCACATGGATATTAAAATCACCAACAATAAGTACTTTGTCTGATTTAAGGACTACACATGATAAAAACTCTGAGAATTCAGATAAAAATTCAGAATACGGACCTGGAGCTCGGTAGACAAAAACAAATATAATTGGCTGTACTGATTTCCGTGTTGGATGTTGAAGATTAAGAACAAGGCTTTCAAAAGAGTTATAATTTAGTTTGGGTTTAGGGTTAATTAACAGGCTTGAATCAAATATGGCTGCAACTCCCCTCCTCGGCCTGAGCCTCTAGGAATTTGAGTATTAATATGACTGGGAGGGGTGGCTTCATTTAGACTAACATATTCTTCATGGCCCAGCCAGGTTTCAGTAAGACAGAATAGATCAATTTGATTATCAGATATCAATTCATTTACGAGTACTGCTTTAGAAGACAAAGATCTGATATTTAGTAATCCACATCTAATTTTCCTATCCTTTTCTATCATTGCTGTGGTAGTTTTAATTCCAATTAGGTTGTTAAGTGTTGCCTCTCTATTCACCACTTTGTGTGGTCTGTTGTTGATAATTACTGGAATAGTACTAGTACCACATGTTACTGGAGTAATACTAGTACTACATGTTATCCTACAGAAAACATTTTCAGATCCATCCACTTGTATAGTGCTATCAGGATCAATACCTGGGGACATGAATCTGTGATATTTTCAACATAATGTCAATACTTGCCTTCTGTTAGTGTGGTCGTTATGTTGTCAGATAGCAGCCTGGCTCCGTGTCGGTTTGGGTGGAGACCATCACGCTTCAGCAGGTTGGGCATCTCCCAGAACAAGTTGAAGTTGTCGACATAGGGAAGGCCCAGGGAAGTGCAGAGTGGTTCCAGCCAGGTGTGGAGCCAGAACAGTCTGGACCATCTCTCCGCACCCTTCCTGTAGGTAGGTAGAGGCCCAGAGATGACAATCCGCTTACCTGTGCCCATCAGGGTGGTGATGAGAGTGGTGAAGTCTTCCTGGAGTGCTATCGACCGTCTCTCTCTGATGTCGTTTGTGCCCACATGCACGATGATGTTGTCGACCTTGGAGTGGCGGGCGAGGATGCCGGGAAGTTTGTGCTGGATGTCACGGACCTTGGCACCGGGAAGCAGTAGACCTTGGAGGGACCGCTGGGTAAAGGGGGGAATGTGGAGATCCCTTACCATGGAGCTTCCGATGACCAGCGTGGAGATTGATGAGTCCGAGGGGGAGAGTCCGCCCTCAATGGGCGCGTCGACTGTGTGGATGGACCAGGATGAGCTGCGTGGGGACGTGGCAGAGAAGGGAACTCCTCGCCGTTCGTCAGAATGCTGTAGCGGTTTTCTAGTCGTAGGGGGTTGGGCTGGGGCTGGCGTTGTCCTGACCGCCTGCTCTGGTGCTTGCTTACACGCCATGGCTCAGGCTGGTGTGGAGTGGAGCTGGTCAGCAGAGCTGGCTGGGTCCTCGGCAGAAGCCGAGGAGAGACAGCAGGGACAGAGGTTGTAGTAGTGTGTGGTGGGGTGAGAGTATTGCAGGGCACAGTGGAATCAAAACATCCATCAGTGTGTGTGTGGGGGGAACTTCCAATGATAATGGAGTCGAGGAACTCTTCACTTGCCTTGATCTGGAGGAGAGTCGATATTCTGGCTTCAAGTTCCACTATCTTCTGGCTGAAAAAGGTGGCACGAGTCGCAGCCAGGTGAACAGCTGAGGGGGGGCATCGTGTAGCTTGCTAGTTTAGCTAGTAGCAACGTTGATGGAGGCCTTCTCCTAAAACCTAAAAACCTTCACAAGTCGAAATACAATGCAAGTGCTCCTGCTTGTGTTTAGCAAGCAGTGGATAGCCCGTTACTGCTGCCAAAATATACAATAGATTTCCCAGGAGGCAAAATCCTGAGTGGTTCGTTTTAACTCCCGCTAGCAGGTAGGCTAACTAGCCGTTAGCACAACAAATACCTAGACGTTAGCAAACGGAGCGGAGGAAAGTTTTGCAAACAACGGAGAAACTGCGGCCAGACAGGTCCGGTTAAAATACAGCGAAACGGTGTAATTAGTGACTGTATTTCGTTGTGGAGGACTTTAAATCGCGAGACGTTAAGCGTCTGCCGTTGTCGTCTGCAACAAGAAACAGGAAGTCAGGCGGAAACTGGAGTGTCGTTCACAATACTCACCTGTCCTTCGAAAGATGAGAGTGGAGGGATGTTTAACAGCGTAACTATAACCGCGTAACTAAGAGAGACAGGTCATAAGGAGAGGTAGCCTGTTCGGGCTTAGAACTCTCCCCCTGCCGGATCGGGCTTGGCTGGCCTGTCTCCCTCTACTTTGTTATGTATTATTAATCTAACAATTATGAAGAGAGGCAGGTGGGCCAGTTAGGTGAACACTGCAACTCCTCACTCCCTAACTATAAGCTTTATCAAATAGTTCACACTCGTTCACACTCACTCGACATTCCCGTCGACTGCTGTCGCTTGTGGATTGAAATGTTGTGTTAATCACTGAAAGAGATATGAAACGAAAGCAAATTTAAATTACAGTCTTTCATCATTTTTCAGCCTGCCCCTGAAGCTACTGCCGCTTGGGGTGATACTACAGCAGACGTTAACTTTACAGAAACTACAAAAAAATTTGCCAGATGAGGCTGACGCTGTACTTGCTAAGGTAAAAAAAAAACGGGGTATGGGGTTGTTGCTCCGGGACGTGTTGCACTGGGACGGGCGAGTGTGAAGCTGGTAGGGGAAAAAAGACAGTATACTCACTACAGAAGACTAGACTAGACCACTGGTTGCACGACTAAAACAACTTTTGAACGTACACATCCACATGTCCACCAAAACAAGTTCCTTCCCGAGGCTATTTCCGTCCGGCCGTCGCCCAAGACAATTGTGATTGGTTCAAAGAAATGCCAATAAACCAGAGCATGTTTTTCTCCCATCCCAGAATTCTTTGTGGACTAGCCAGACTTTCCTCCGCAGCGCTGTGGAGGTGGAACTGTTAATGAAAGGTATGTAAGCCTACCTAACTGACTGACTGACGTGCGTCCAAATGTCTCAGTTTGTGCCCGTCCAGACTACAAAGTTTTGTGGACGCGAGGCGTAAAAGTAGCAAAATATACTAGTTTTTAAACCAAAGAGAATAGCAGATTATATGTGGCCTCAGTTTCGTCTTGACAAAACAAAATGCGAATATAGTCATGATAGTAATTTCAGTGGTCAAATGTTGCCTGCTGCATGAAAAACAAGCCCATAGAGGTTCTGGAATGCTAAACATGAATTTCATCACATTTGGCATTGTATTTGACTTGAGCTGTGTACTCAAAATTGCGTGTTCACAGATAGTTATGGTTCACAGACTATGCATCCTAATGACGATGATCATCCTCTACTTGTGGTTTTACATGAAGGAACAGATGGATTGCCTTGACATTTGGTACATATATCCATGGTCCCCAGAGGATGGGTCCTAATGTCTTTAATAATCCTGACAATTCATCTAGCGCTTAATTGCATACATGCATCTCTATAGTGCACTGGAGATGGATTGCTCTAACCAGCATGCTAGCCAGATGTTAAATGTGTAAATGCATCTATGTAAGATGTAGACGCAGTCTTTACTCCATCCAAAAATAACTACATCAGGAAGCAGTCTGTGGAAGTAGTCATTGACAGGGTCAATGGCAGCTGAAGTAACTCTAAAATGACAGCAAAGTTAGTCGTCCTTCTTCCCATCTCATAAAGATGCTGTTAATTTCAAGAAAAAAAATGACTTTCCTTGGAAGAGCACATCCATTTAAACCCAAGTCAATATTTATTCATCATTCATTTATAATCAGAAATGTTTTCTTCATATAAGTTGAATTGTCTCTTTGCCATCAGATAATTCATATTTTTGCACATTCAGCTTAGCATTCAATTAGAATTGAAATGTACAAGAGTGCAAATTAGTACACAGTTATTTGCAGTACATTTGTAGGGATTTATAGATCCATGAGATAATGTGCTATGTAAGGTGTCATGAACACTGCAGCATAAAGGAGCAGCTCCTGGAGATTTGTCTGTAAACTGACATTCAGTTGTGTGGATATCTATTTTGTATGGTTTGACATATTGCCCAATTTAGACTCCTTGTCATGGCCTTGTGACTGTGCTTTTTTATTGTTTGATTTACACAGGATACAAAATCAGCCATCTATAACCTGACTTCAGGCAAACAGCAGATAGCTGAAAAGACACAGCAATAGAGCCTTAGAGACTGCCAAAGAACAGAAGCACAGCAAAGCACAGCAGCTCACTTTAAGCATCTGCACTGTTGGTAGTGTGGTTAAAGAATGTCCCACTCTGGAATATGTCTACTAAACTAGAAAATAACAAAACACATGATTATGGCTTCAATTTGTATCTACCTTTTAATAATTAAATATGTTTTAATTATTTTTATACTCACATTTCTCTGCCAACATGCATAAGAGAGTAGCATCTGTGTAGCATTCCTCACATTCAGCAGCAGTGTTTGTCCCTTTAACGTGGCACTACAAACAACCCGTTTTATTGGCCACAAATATTTGAGTTTCCCTCTGAAAGACCTATGTATGTGTGTGTGTGTGTGTGTGTGTGTGTGTGTGTGTGTGTGTGTGTGTGTGTGTGTTTGTGTGTCAGGGAGGCTGTGTTAACCTGACACAAGTTCATGGCCAATCCGATTTGTTGATTTAATAAATGTTTCTGCGGGGGGTAGAACGATTTACAGTGTGTTGTAAAGTTGATCTACGGTCAATGTTGTGCTGTAGTGCTGTGATGCCGGGCAGATGTTTCAAGTGTGTGGAGAGGATGGTGGCTGGCACAGAGTCTTCCAGTCGGGTTGAAATGTATTATTTCTTCCGAACAAAAACAGCATCCAATACTAATTGTTTTGGTTTTGATATTCGATATTGTGACTACCACTACCCAGTTGCCACGATATTTCAGAATAAGAATCAGCTTTAACGGCCAAGTATGTAAACATAAGAATCTGGTTTAATTCTCAAACAGTCGTTATTCGTTTTGATTTTTTCATGAATATCACTTACGCTGCTGCTTCAAGGAAAACTTCCACCACAGGATTCAAAGTTTGGTATTTGAGTATTTATTTACATTTGCAAATGCAGAGAAAACACAAGTTTCACAAGTACCACGGCACATCTGAAAGGGTCTTCTAACCTAAAGTCTAAACATCCACACTTCATATAGTGAAAACCTCTGTTAAGCCACCCCTCTAAATGAATCTTTTAGCATGGCCATAGTTGAAAAGAGGACATCATTAACAGTCAAACCATTGTCTCACCTTCCCCTCTGCTCCTGTTCTTTTTATTAGCCTAAACAACAGTTTATCTCAGGAGACAGAAAGCTACATAGTTCTCACTGTTGTAAACAGTCATCGGCCTTCTCCACTTCTATTTAAGCAAAAAGTCAACAATGTGAGGAGCTTCAAGCTAGTAAAACTAAATAACTCTCTAGGCTATAGTTCACGGTTGCCAACTATTTCACTTGGAGTCTTTTGAATCTACACATGAAGCTAAATCTTGTGGCGTTATAAAACAATCTTTAAACAAATGGTTAATACCATTAAACAAATGGTTAAAATAAAATTTTCCACCACACTCCGTTTTTGTGTTAATCTGAATTTACTTACACTGAAGTAGACAAATATACAGCAACAAACAAGGACAACTAAGCTGGACAGCTGAAAAAGAGACGGAGCAGGGACCCCTTATTATATATAATGTATAAAATTGATCTGCATATTAAACTTTTTATGGTGCATATAATACTAAGCTATTAAAATAATAATCGTTGACATATTCATCTATTTATACATCGTTTTATGTTAAAATGTGACGTACACCAGTTTTGTGTGGGTTCAGGCTGTTACATAGACTATCTGTCTGTGTGTGTCCTTGCTGCTGTAGAGATTAACGCAGCGATTATAATAATAATAATAATAGGAAGCCCAGGGCCCCCGTCTGGAGCCAAGCCCAGACAAGCTACGTGGCTCCCATCTCTCCAGCCCATGGGCCCACCACCTGTGGGAGGAACCGTTGGGGTCGGGTGCGATGCCACATGGGTGGCAGTGAAGGTCAGGGGCCTCGACGGACCAGACCCGGGCGGCAGACGCTGGCTCTGGGGACGTGGAACGTCACCTCTCTGTGGGGGAAGGAGCCGGAACTGGTGGAGGTGGAGCGCTACCGGTTAGATCTGGTGGGGCTTACCTCTACGCACAGTCTTGGTTCTGGAACCATACTCCTGGATAGGGGTTGGACTCTTTTCTTCTCCGGAGTTGCCCAGGGTGTGAGGCGCCGGGCGGGTGTGGGGATACTCACAAGCCCCCGGCTGAGCGCCGCTGTGTTGGAGTTTACCCCGGTGGACGAGAGGGTCGCCTCCCTACGCCTGCGGGTTGTGGGGGGGAAAACTCTGACTGTTGTTTATGCATATGCACCAAACAGGAGTTCGGAGTATTCGGCCTTCTTGGAGACCTTGACTGGAGTCCTGCATGGGACTCCAGTGGGGGACTCCATTGTTCTGCTGGGGGACTTCAACGCACACGTGGGCAATGATGGAGACACCTGGAGAGGCGTGATTGGGAGGAACGATCTAAACCAGAGTGGTTGTTTGTTGTTGGACTTCTGTGCTAGTCATGGATTGTCTATAACAAACACCATGTTCGAACATAGGGATGCTCATAAGTGTACCTGGTACCAGAGCACCCTAGGCCGAAGGTCAATGATCGATTTCATAATCGTTTCATCTGATCTGAGGCCGTATGTTTTGGACACTCGGGTAAAGAGAGGGGCAGAGCTGTCAACCGATCACCATCTGGTGGTGAGTTGGGTCAGGGGGTGGGGGAAGACTCTGGACAGACCTGGTAAGCCCAAACGTGTAGTGTACTCACACCTCCGGCAGAGCTTTTTGTGCATCCCTGTGGAGGCTGGGGTCATTGAACCCGAGTGGACAATGTTCAAAGTTTCCATTGCTGAAGCTGCGGCGAGGAGCTGTGGTCTTAGGGTCTTAGGTGCCTCAAGGGGCGGTAACCCACGAACACCGTGGTGGACACCGGTGGTCAGGGAAGCCGTCCGACTGAAGAAGGAGTCTTTCCGGGATATGTTATCCCGGAGGACTCGGAGGCAGTTGCAGGGTACCGTGGCAAAGGGCCTCTGGGGTGGGAGGGGCTGTCCTGGGCTGCAGCCTCTGCCGTGAAAGAGGCAAAGCAGCGGGTGTGGGAGAAGTTTGGAGAGAAGACATGGAGAAGGACTTCCGGTCGGCACCAAAGTGCTTCTGGAAAACTGTTCGCCACCTCAGGAGGGGAAGGGGGAACCATCCAAGCTGTGTACAGTAAGGATGGGACACTGTTGACCTCAACTGAGGAGGTAATAGGGGCGGTGGAAGGAGCACTTTGAGGAACTCCTGAATCCGACTAATACGCCCTCTATGTTAGAGGCAGAGCTGGAGGATAATGTCGGATTGTCGTCGATTTCCCAGGCGGAAGTCACTGATGTAGTCAAACAACTCCACAGTGGCAAAGCCCCGGGGATTGATGAAATCCGTCCAGAAATGCTCAAGGCTCTGGGTGTGGAGGGGCTGTCCTGGTTGACACGCCTCTTCAACATTGCGTGGAAGTCTGGGACGGTGCCAAAGGAGTGGCAGACTGGGGGATGGTGGTTCCCCCTTTTAAAAGGGGGACCAGAGGGTGTGTGCCAATTACAGGGTATCACACTTCTCAGCCTCCCTGGTAAAGTCTACTCCAAGGTGCTGGAAAGGAGGGTTCGGCCAATAGTCGAACCTCGGGTTGAGGAGGAACAATGCGGATTCCGTCCTGGTCGTGGAACAACGGACCAGCTCTTCACTCTCGCAAGGATCCTGGAGGGAGCCTGGGAGTATCTTTTTAACCGGTCTACATGTGTTTTGTGGATTTGGAGAAGGCGTATGACCGGGTCCCCTAATGGGAGATACTGTGGGAGGTGCTGCGGGAGTATGGGGTGAGGGGTCTCTACTCAGGGCCATACAATCTCTGTATGACCAAAGTGAGAGCTGTGTCCGGGTTCTCTGTAGTAAGTCAGACTTGACGTTTCAGGTGAGGGTTGGCCTCCGCCAGGGCTTGAGAGACTGTTTGTCACCAATCCTGTTTGTAATATTTATGGACAGGATATTGTTGAGGCGTTGGCTTCAGTCGGGGTGGGGAGGGGTTGCAGTTTGGTGGGCTGGGGATCTCATCGCTGCCCTTTGCAGATGATGTGGTCCTGATGGCATCATCGGCCCCACCCACAGTCTTTTCCTAAACCCAACTGTCCCGCTCTTCAGCACTCAAAAGCCCAAGCACGATCTTTCCTATCGGTTCGCAACCGAGTGTGAGAAAATTCATTTCATAACCCCACCCACAAGTGAGGATCAAGTCCCGCCTTCATCACACCTTGTTTCTTGTCCCACGTCAATCAATGAGGCCATGTGTTCATCATCAGCAGGAAACCTGAGGCTGTCATCTTTATGGAAAAGCTAATTGATTTACCGGGTTCCTTCTCCAAAACAGGGGACATCAGACAGGGTCAAGGGTGGTGAGCTTGGACCCCATGCTCTGTTTGCACTGTTGCCATTAGCGTTGTTAGCGATTCCAGTTTTCTCCACCTTCTCTCTCTCTTGTTGTGATCTGCTGATCAGGTATGAGCTCCATATGAGCATCAATATTGATTTGAAAACGATTGTATTGATTTCAAAATGGTCTGCTAGAGTCTACGATCAAAACTCGTCCATGACACACAGTACACAGCAGCACAAACACACAACACCGTTATTAGTGGGGGGTTACACACCCACATGGGCCCCAAACACTAAAGTTGAGGCCCATAAATGTCCCGCACTCAGCAGAAGTAAAATAAAAGAGAGAATCCAGCCAGAGGGCAGGTGCAAATACAAACACCAACACATTCTTGCTAAGTGCTAATTGGGAGGGATTTTCTTTTATTAGTCTATACATTGTTTTTTTTTAAGGAAATTGAAGCTCTTTTTACATTTGAAATGCATTTTAATTCAATTGAAGTTTTTGCAGTTCCATCTTAGCATGCTCTGTTTGTCATGAAAAAGTTGTCGGATAGTATGAACACATTCCCAGTTTAAGTGTGTACTGTTCTACTGAGTTAACTTGCTTTCCCTTCCAATCCATGTCACTTCTAAATGGTTGCAGGGATGGCAGTTCGTCAGTGTTAATCAAAGACTGCCAGGATAATGGAGTAATCTTTTATTACACTTTAATCATTGTATTGTAAAAACCAAACCAAAAAACATGACACTTTCATCTAGGAAAAAGAAAAAAATGTCGAGAGGAATTAGATACAGTGCATGCTTTGAATTTGTTTGACTTAGTTTAGCAAATATGGTTCAGTTAATTGAATTGTGTTATCGGTGCACAGTGGCTTGAAAATATACGGTTTTATTGTTAAAGTCAGTTTTAGGGTTTTGTTGTTGAAGTCACTTTTAGCTTTCTGTTTAGATTCTCTCAATACATTTGTATTGCGTTCCCTCAGCAATAATGTGAAAGCTCAAAGTGACAAGTCAACAAATCATCACCAGTGACTTAGAGAAAAAGCATTTGAATTTTTGAAATTGCAATTCACGTGTGATAAATCAACATGCACATGCAGCTTTTCAGTCATTCATTTTTTTTTTTTTAATCAACAGAACATTCCCTGACAATGGATCTGAGAGAAAAATTAAACTAATGACATGTACAGTAAGTAAATAAAGAGAAAATAAAATAAATTGCATGAAGTAAACTGTGACACATGTTTATACATACTCAGCTATAAAATTAATACAAGTACATAAAGCAATCAAATTGAGCAAACCAAGTTAGAATCCAATGTTGGCACTGCAGTAAAGCAGGTTCACTTAAAACATATGACCTTTTCTGCAAACTCCATAATCTGATCTATTACAATAACCCGTTGCTTCCCCCGAGACACCCAAATATTGTGCGACACGTGTCCATCTCTGCATGAAAGTGTCCATTTTCAGTTGCAGATTTGCCGTCATTTGTTCCGTTATGTAGACGTTTTTTCAAGCTCTCTGTCAATTGTGTTAGGGTTGGCGTTTTTGGCTCCTTCCAGTTCAGCCATATGATTTTAAAATGCGTTTCACGTAAAAATTATATTGTTACACATATTATACATTTCACATGAAATATCTGAAAATCACGTGCTGATATGCAAATGTGTCACGTTACATGTGTTTGTCCTATATGATGTGAAGCCCCACATTTCACACGTGGTTCTAATTTGTAGAAACTTCAGCCAATCTTTCATAACTCTGATAGTACCAATAATTCAAAACAAATCGTATAATGATTAATTTGCGTGCATTAATAGAGTAAATCAGTGCAATCCTTTAACCCAAAATAGTCCACTGCATCAGAGCGAATCCAGGCTGAGATTGTTATGATGATCATGTCATCATCACCATCACCATTACCATCATCTTTACCATCATCATCACCAATCTTTTCAGAGCTGTCCCTGTAATGAGCTCACAACAGCATGAGGATGATTGGGCGACACACACACACACACACACACACACACACACTCACACACACACAGAGTGGAACAGCTGGCATCTGTTCGGGAATGGCATCTTCATCGAGGGGGCCTCATCGTTGCTTTCGTCTCTCTCTTTGTCTCCCCCCTCATTTTATCCCTCTCCTTTTATCTCTTTCTTCATCACCATCTTTCACTCTTACTGCTCTCGCAATACACGCCACATCATTTCAAGTCAACTTACATTGCACACACACACAAACATACACACAAACACCTCCCCTATTATCAGCCCCGGTGTGTCCGAACCCCCTTGGTGTCACCTCCTCTGTTTCTTGGCTGTTCAAACAAACGCCCTCTATCTCACCATCCAGCCATTCAAGGACACCTCCCCTGCTAACACACACACACACACACACACACACATGCACACAGCATGTCGGTCAAATGACTCTCCTTTGCTGCATCTCTTTGAAGAATATGACAAGCTTCTTCTCATGTCTGCTTCAGAGAGATGACTTGAGAAATAACTTTCCCTCCACTTAACAATTCACTTATTTGAAGATAGCTTACCTGGGTATTGAACATTTGTGTCCATCCATCCATCTTCGTCCGCTTATCCGGTGTCGGGTCGCGGGGGGAGCAGCTCCAGCAGGGGACCCCAAACTTCCCTTTCCCGAGCAACATTAACCAGCTCCGACTGGGGATCCCGAGGCGTTCCCAGGCCAGGTTGGAGATATAATCCCTCCACCTAGTCCTGGGTCTTCCCGAGGCCTCCTCCCAGCTGGGCGTGCCTGGAACACCTCCCCCTAGGAGGCGCCCAGGGGCATCCTTACCAGATGCCCGAACCACCTCAACTGGCTCCTTTCGACGCAGGAGCAGCGGCTCTACTCCGAGCTCCTCACGGATGACTGAGCTTCTCACCCTATCTCTAAGGGAGACGCCAGCCACCCTCCTGAGGAAACCCATTTCGCCGCTTGTACCCTGGATCTCGTTCTTTCGGTCATGACCCAGCCTTCATGACCATAGGTGAGGGTAGGAACGAAAACTGACCGGTAGATCGAGAGCTTTGCCTTCTGGCTCAGCTCTTTTTCGTCAATAACAAAACGATAGATTGAATGCAATACCGCACCCGCTGCAAAGCGATTCTCCGACCAATCTCCCGCTCCATTGTCCCCCCACTCACGAACAAAACCCCAAGGTACTTGAACTCCTTCACTTGGGGTAAGGACTCATTCCCTACCTGGAGAAGGCATTCCATCGGTTTCCTGCTGAGAACCATGGCCTCCGATTTAGAGGTGCTGATCCTCATCCCAACCGCTTCACACTCGGTTGCGAACCGATCCAGTGAGTGCTGAAGGTCGCAGGCCGATGATGCCATCAGGACCACATCATCTGCAAAGAGCAGCGATGAGATCCCCAGCCCACCAAACTGCAACCCCTCCCCACCCCGACTACGCCTCGATATCCTGTCCATAAATATTACAAACAGGATTGGTGACAAAGCGCCCAGCCCTGGCGGAGGCCAACCCTCACCTGAAACGAGTCCGACTTACTACCGAGAACCCGGACACAGCTCTCACTTTGGTCATACAGAGATTGGATGGCCCTGAGTGAGACCCCTCACCCCATACTCCCGCAGCACCTCCCACAGTATCTCCCGGGGACCCGGTCATACGCCTTCTCCAAATCCACAAAACACCTGTAGACCGGTTGGGCATACTCCCAGGCTCCCTCCAGGATCCTTGCAGCTGGTCCGTTGTTCCACGACCAGGACGGAATCCGCATTGTTCCTCCTCAACCCGAGGTTCGACTATCGGCCGAACCCTCCTTTCCAGCACCTTGGAGTAGACTTTACCAGGGAGGCTGAGAAGTGTGATACCCCTATAATTGGCACACACCCTCTGGTCCCCCTTTTTAAAAGAGGAACCACCACCCCAGTCTGCCACTCCTTTGGCATCGTCCCAGACTTCCACGCAATGTTGAAGAGGCGTGTCAACCAGGACAGCCCCTCCACACCCAGAGCCTTGAGCATTTCTGGACGGATCTCATCAATCCCGGGGCTTTGCCACTGTGTAGTTGTTTGACTACATCAGTGACTTCCGCCTGGGAAATCGACGACAATCCCCGTTATCCTCCAGCTCTGCCTCTAACATAGAGGGCGTATTAGTCTGATTCAGGAGTTCCTCAAAGTGCTCCCTCCACCGCCCTATTACCTCCTCAGTGGAGGTCAACAGTGTCCCATCCTTACTGTACACAGCTTGATGGTTCCCAAATCCCTGAGGTGGCGAACAGTTTTCCAGAAACACTTTGAATTGCCGACCGAAAGTCCTTCTCCATGTCTTCTCCAAACTTCTCCCACACCCGCTGCTTTGCCTCTTTCACGGCAGAGGCTGCAGCCCTTCGGGCCCTTCGGTACCCTGCAACTGCCTCCGGAGTCCTCCGAGATAACATATCCCGGAAGGACTCCTTCTTCAATCGGACGGCTTCCCTGACCACTGGTGTCCACCACGGTGTTCGTGGGTTACCGCCCCTTGAGGCACCTAAGATCCTAAGACCACAGCTCCTCGCCGCAGCTTCAGCAATGGAAACTTTGAACATTGTCCACTCTATTTCAATGCCCCCAGCCTCCACAGGGATGCACGAAAATATTCGCCGGAGGTGTGAGTTGAAAGTCTGTCGGACAGGGGCCTCCTCCAGACGTTCCCAATTTACCCGCACTACACGTTTGGGCTTACCAGGTCTGTCCAGAGTCTTCCCCACCCCCTGACCCAACTCACCACCAGATGGTGATCGGTTGACAGCTCTGCCCCTCTCTTCACCCGAGTGTCCAAAACATACGGCCTCAGATCAGATGAAACGATTATGAAATCGATCATTGACCTTCGGCCTAGGGTGCTCTGGTACCAGGTACACTTATGAGCATCCCTATGTTCAACATGGTGTTCGTTATAGACAATCCATGACTAGCACAGAAGTCCAACAACAAACAACCACTCTGGTTTAGATCAGGGAGGCCGTTCCTCCCAATCACGCCTCCAGGTGTCTCCATCATTGCCCACGTGTGCGTTGAAGTCCCCCAGCAGAACAATGGGTCCCCCACTGGAGCCCCATGCAGGACTCCAGTCAAGGTCTCCAAGAAGGCCGAATACTCCGAACTCCTGTTTGGTGCATATGCACAAACAACAGTCAGAGTTTTCCCCCCACAACCCTTTAACCCAAAATAGTCCTCTCGCCACCGGGTAAACTCCAACACAGCGGTTATCAGCCGGGGTCATGAGTATCCCCACACCCGCCCGGCGCCTCACACCCTGGGCAACTCCGGAGAAGAAAAGAGTCCAACCCCTATCCAGGAGTATGGTTCCAGAACCGAGACTGTGCACAGAGGTAAGCCCCACCAGATCTAACCGGTAGCGCTCCACCTCCCGCACCAGTTCCGCTCCTTCCCCACAGAGGGGTGACGCCCACGTCCCCAGAGCCAGCGTCTGCCGCCCGGGTCTGGTCCGTCGAGGCCCCTGACCTTCACTGCCACCCATGTGGCATCGCACCCACACCCAACGGTTCCTCCCACAGGTGGTGGGCCCATGGGCTGGAGAGATGGGAGCCCCCGTCGCTTGTTCGGGCTGTGCCCGGCCGGGCTCCGTGGCAAACCCGCCACCAGGCGCTATCCCACCAGCCCGCCGTCTGGGCCTGGCTCCAGACGGGGGCCCGGGCTTCCTCCGGGCAGGGTCACTCCATCTCTACCTTGCTTCTTCATTGGGGTTTTTGAACCATTCTTTGTCTGGCCCCTCACCTGAGACCACTTTGCCTTGGGAGACCCTACCAGGAGCACAAAGCTCCAGACAACACAGCCCTCAGGTTCACAGAGACACACAAACCTCTCCACCACGATAAGGTGATGGTTCACGGAGAAGAACATTTGTGTGTACAGGTAAAACGTAAGAAAGGAATTTGTTAGGGTGTGTGTACCACAATGACGATAGAAAAAAAAAAAGATATTCAGTGGAACAGGAATGTATAACTACACAGGTTAGTCAGGCTACATTGTGGGAAAACTGCATGACACTGAAAGTTTTTGGGAAAATCCTTCTCACTGAAGACCCATGGTCTTCTCTGGGGATATACTGTATAACGGTTGTTCGATTGTCCACTTAAAGCGCTGACACACCAAGAAGATCATTGCGATCGTTGGTGAGCATCCGTTGGTGAGCAACCGGGCACTATACGCTGAACCCGGTCGACCCTCGTCTGCTTTATTCCCCGGCCGATTCAACGCGTCAAATCACCGTCGGTGAGAGGAATCCATCTGATTTGCTATTCTGCTGAAGCGAATCAGTGCGTAAGAAGTAAAACGCTAGTGAGGAAAGCAAGCAAACAACTGTCGAGAGGGCACACACAGAAGGCTTTTCTCCTTTTCCATCTTCAACTTAATCTGATCAATCCGATACATGATACAGGCCTGTCAAAACTGGACAAAAATGATGTTCAAATGTTCCTTATAATAAAAAATATTGGAATTGGAATGAACTATTGGAATATCTATTTTTGCATAGCCTTATGTCCATAAGATGGCAAACATACAACAAGATACATAAGTACTTGTGTAGGTAAATTTATTTCAACATAAACATGTCTTCTACAAGATCTACATTGCAACAGCAACACTGTAAAACTTAATATAAAGACCGTAGACCCCTCTGCCTCTTAACTGAGCCCCCTAACTAACTAAAAAAAAATTGTAAAATGTAACAACATAATGTTTCATTCACACACTCTTGTCACAGCGTAGGAAGCACATTGCTATTGCCAGATGAGTGACAACTTTGTTACCAGTGTAGCGTGAAGGGATGTTGGGTGGAATTAGCAAGCTAATATTAGCTAAAACAAACACTGTTTTGTTGTATATTTTTAATAGCAACAGTTTGTCTATATTTTTTTATGTTTCCTTTTTTGAATGACAAATAAATTACCGCCGCCGAGTTATTTCCTCTCACGCAGGCGCAGAACCTACGTGCTAGTTGGCCATTGGCTGTAGTGTTTAGTGTTTTTGATATTCCCTACAATTTTACAAAAAGGTCTCCAGTGCTGCTGATCACACTGAGACTCAACACTCAACTCACAAAGATCGTTGTAGCATTTAGCTTCTTAAAGCTCATTCTTTTGATTTGTTGCTTTATGTAGTTGGGTCCCAACAGCTCTCATCATCCCCCTCACGCCTGTTTCAGAAACAAACTCCTCAGAGCAAGTAGTAAAGAAGCGCAGCATGTAATCCTACAAAGCAGCTAACTAGGGTGCTGCAGAATGATAGTCACAATATTATTTATCCCTGATATTTTCTGCCATTCTTTTAGTTATTTTTTTTTTCACTAAAGTCCTGATAGGATCAGAGAGTAGAGTCACATGCAATGACTGCCATAATTCAGAGGTGCACAGAATGAACTTTTCTTTGAGTTTTGTCATAACGTCTGAACTTATTTTTGGGTCAAAGTTCAATTTACTCGTACCACCAAACTTGATGGAAAGTCAGTGTGGTGCTCGTCTAGCAGCTCCAGCACCACTTAATTGGAAAAAATGGCCTTTGCTCTGAACTTGCGTTTCTGGATTTAAAGTGTTCTCACATAAAACTGTCAATAGCCAGTCCCAGCACAAAAGCTCAGGCAACTCACTTGGACTCTACCTGCCCTGTGTCAAATAACAAAGAGTTAAGATAAACGAGTGGTTTATGAAAAAATTGAACATGTAGAGAGTCAAGCAACTAACCCTGGACTTTACGTATGCCTTACTTAATGTAAGTATAGTGTCCTCACTGCTCATGGCACCACATAAGGAGGGAAGCCAAAACTCCATCTGCACTCCCTGCCCACACAAAGATGACACAGAGCTTGATTGAATTTGTCAAACTATCCCTTTGAGTGTGCTTTGGTTTATTGATCTTTGACAGCATGGTTTTAGTTTAGGGAGTCATTGATAGAATGTAGATATTAATATAAGCATTTCAATTGATATAAACAAGAGCCTGCCTAGACTTACATGACATCATTGAGAGTCATTTAAGCCAATTCTTATGAAACACACTCATTTATGAAGATGTCACATTAGCACTGGTCATTTTAAAGTGTTTTCTCAGGCTGCAAACCAAACAAACATCTTGTTATTTTTTGTCTTACAGCTATGCTGACTAAATTAAAGAGCATATTCAAAAGGCTGATTTTAAAGAGCTTAGAAAAGTAATAGTAATAGATGATGTGATTATAGTACTATCTATTCATATAAACATCTCTCTCACTCTATTCTTCATCCAAAGAAGGCACCATACTGATTATATTGTGTGTGTGTCTTACTCAGTACTCTTTTCCACCCAAACTTCATTGTCTTCATATTCTCCGTGCCTGTGGAAATTATTCTGACTATAAGCTTTCTCTCTTTTTCTGCTCCCTGCCTGAACCCTTTTATATAGTGAGTAGCGTCCGACGCCAAGCTGTACAAAAGGTGCTGTCACACACAAAACAATGAGGCGACGGGGAGATATCTCTGTCTGCTTCACACACGCACGCACACACAGACAAGCAAAGGGCAGAATAATATGTGATGATTTTAATCTGCACTGAACACCAAGCCTGCAGCTGCCTTTGCCTATGCCATAAGTCTGTTGTAGAAGTTTATGATGGTGTTGGGTCTGCCAACTTTTGGCTTTAGCTTTATAGGGTCAAAAAAGTGAAATAGGCTGGAGTAATAATATATAGAAGTAATAGTATACAATAGGGTTTCTTTATTGTTTCCATAGACAATTCATAAACCCAATCATATGGATTTGCTCTTCCTTAGCTACAGTGCAGCAAAACATCTGATCTAATACAAATGATTGCTTTTCTATTCTCAACTAGACTTCTGTGGTAATTTCTCCCACAACTAGTGTCTGATTTCAGTCATCATAATATATAAATACACTCTGAAAGAACATACTGTATAACACCAAAACATTTTAAGCATTTTCCCGTAGACACGTGGTAGAAGCTAAATGACAGCAAAAGTAGGTCATAGCACCTGATCATTTTCACCCATTTTTGGGCTGGGTAATGTTCAAAAAACTTTGATACCGGTACCGATACCAATACCGTGACTTCGTTACCGGTTCATAAACGATACTTTTTTCGATACCAATGTTATAAAACAAAATTAAATTACATTACACATTATGACACAAATCGTTTCATTTATTTTTCAGCCCCTGCTGCATTAGCACCGTCTCTGTGTAACATCTTGGTAGAAGCATGCTGCATGCTCATTGGCTCACTGACGCTGAGATTTGCTCCTTAGGTATTGAAATTGGGTTTTGAATGATGAGGTATTTTTCGATACTCAGTACTTTAGAGCAGGGGTGTAGCACCAGTCCTGATGGGCCCCCATGTTCCTAAACATCCTCCCCCCCCTGACCCCCCGAAAAAAATAATAATATTAATCGGGCCTCTGTACACATGAATATGTAGGCCTAGATGTTTATAGGGTAATAAGTATTAACTTTAATGCTTAGAGTAGACTGATAACACACATTTTAAACCTCCCTTTCTCAACATTTTCTAGCCTACTTTACTGCGGTTACTACATTTTGGTTGTTTTCTCTGTACCTTTACTTGCCAGCCTGCGTACTATGGCCTCTCTCTGATCATCTGTTAATTTATCTGGCCATAGTCCTGGATCCTCTGGCAAAAACTGGTCTGCACTGGTCTGCCTACTTTCCAGTTCCTCATCTCTCATTTCCACACTGTGCTCAGAGCAACACTCATGCTCCCTGCTGTCTTCACTCCCATCATCCTCAATCACATCTTCTCTATCATCTTTCTCTATGAAGGACACATCTGATATTAACCTCTTGTCCTAATTGTAACCTAATATAATGAAACACACTAAGATGGTAGTGTTACTTAACACCTTTCAGTCAAAATGGCTAAACATGGTTTGCTTTAATTTCGACATAAGCTCACCTTGTCTCAAATCCAAAGAGGATGATGAGGGGTCTGTTGCTCCCTTCTGTGACAGTTTCTGAAACTGAGGGCCATGAGTTTCACAATGTTTCTACTAAATCTGACGTAACTACAGTGTTGACATGATATGTATATACCGATGAGCTACCAAGCTACATGACACTGATCAGCCTATTATTGATAATTATAGAAATTATAGCCTATTAATTTAAAAATTAAGCATGTTTTAAATTAGGCTATTACAATGGTGTGTTATATGCAAACAGCATTGCTAGAGTAGTTTATTTATTTAGCCTTTACCTCAGAAGTATAACCAAATTATTATTTGAAAGTGTATGTTCTGCTCTTTCTATGGGTTGTCTCCGTTTGTTTTTAGCACTAACAGTCACGGATATATTCAAGCAGTTTAGCACCATGGATTTGGTTTTCTAGTTTGTGCTCACCTTTCTTTGAAAAGAAGTCAGTTACCAATTGTTTCCCCTCATTTTGTTTTATCTCCTTCTCCTGTCTTTACTTTCTTTTTGGTAGCCTGATTAGGCTTTCTTTGGGAAAGACATTTCTACAGCAGAAGTTTGCGCTCCACCAGGCGCTCAACTGATCTAGCTAACGTAAACAAAATGCGTGCAGATGGACTAAACCATTTGGTGCATTAGCAAGGGGTGGGTGAGACCTTAGTCTTTTTTTGTATACAAAATGTAGTCAGTCAATCAACAAAGTTATTCAGCCAATACACTACCTTTACATTTCATCTGACATGCATTATGAAATTTAATTAGGAAATGAAAATATCCAGGTGAAATAAAATATATTACAGACTTTTCAAGGGCCCTCTCTCCCCTTGGGCCCTGGTAATCAGTATCGGTTTTACCCCCAGTCAGACGCCCCTGCTTTAGAGGCAATTGGTCGGTGCCTAAAAGGTTTTGAATTGGGTACCCAGCCCTACCCATTTGAGCCCTTCTCTTGTAGAATAGTGTCCGTGCTCAGCACTGTAATGCTGTGTAATCTACCTCTGTTAAATCCACTTAAAAAACAGTGAACTCTGATACTCTCATGATATTCATTAGTCCCTCAATGAGTGCGTGTGGTGAGCACTGTTGCCTCAAGGAAAGAAGGTCAGCAAGAGTTTGTATGTTCCTCCCACAGTTCAAAGACATGCAGTTAGGCGAGTTAGAAACTCTAAATTGCCTGTGCAATTTGTCCATGTATTCAGCCCTCTGATGGGCTGTCGACCTTTTTCCCAGTGTGAGCCGCTACTCCGAACACAATAAGCACTTTAGAGCATTGATAAATGGAAGGATTGATGACTGCATGATGTCCAGATTGATGTGGTAGAAGAAAAAAAAAATCGCCTTTATCAAGCTTTCAGGCTGAGAGTTGGCCCTGGTGTGGACCAAGACCAAAGATGATAAGCAATGGGATTTCTGATCCTGACCTTTCATTTTTATTTGGTTTTTGTGCACTTTGCATTTTCAGTCGTGACCAAATAAATCCATCTTAATGTTAAATCATATTTCCACTACTATATATCAACTATTTCCACTGCCATAAATCACCAATTTCTTCCATTTATGAATGAGCACATTTTCTCTCACTCTCAGCTGGTCGGTTATTTTTCCCACAGTGTAAATATCTTCTATGATTTCTAACCATTGTTCGGGACCTGTCTTGTCTTGTGCCAGTTTATTGTATTTGTTTTTTTGCTTGTGATTAATAGTACCTTGGCTAAATATGTCATTACCCATGACACAATTATTTATATTTCCAAGGTACGTGACTTTACATTCCTTAGGTATTGCATATCTCAGAACATCCTTAACAAACGTGTACATTTCTCCAAAATGTATGCAGTTTATTACATTGTGAAAAGATGTGTCTTCTCTGTTCCCACGCATCGGTCAACATACTTGTTGTGTGCCTGTCCGTTTACTCTTTATTCCAGGTGTGATGAAGTATTGAGTTAGATTTTTCCATCCAAACTCCCTCCATAGCATTGCATTTATGATGGTGTATTGTGTTTCACACATGTTGAACCAGTCTTTTGTTGTAATTTCGATGTTAAGTTTCCTTTCCCATTTGGCCTTGATATACGTAGTAGAGGGAACTGTACAGTCACCCTGACCTTTCATCTAGAAACCCAATGGGAGAAATGTTTTATTGACCAACACTTTGCTCCATGACTGTCCTCGTAGCCCAACACAAGAGGCGTTAGAAGTTACTACATTTTGCCCAATCGCTAATAAAACTATAAGGAAAATAAAATTATCAGTATGAAGTTTATTTTTTACAACACTTATGTATCGGGGAGTGTAATACATGTTGCAGCCTGTAGGAGCCACTAACAAGCTTCACACTCAGTCTTGTTTCTATGAAACACAACATTATGAGCACTGTTTATCTCGGCACAAGTAATGTGCAAAATGGTAATTAGGTGGTACAGGGCAACATTGTTGTCCATATTTTTTGAAGATATGCTTGCCTTCTTCCTACTCATCACTTTCAGTTCATATGACCCCCCATCGTCTGGGTTTTTAATAATAACTTCTCCTGTAGACTGTAATGGTGAGAGGCATACACAAGTAAGACCCAGTGTAGCACCTAAAACAAATAACAGGTCACCATTAGCCACTCTTGTTATTGAGCGATTTTATAGATGTCATATTTGGCTGTATGAAAAAATTCCAGCAACACTTGTAGTATTGAAAACAACTGTATGTTAAAGCATGGCATAATGAATTGGGTATTGATACATTTATCATATATGGTTGTGAACGAGTTCACGCTCACATGGGACTGCTGAACTATTAGGTGTGGCCAATGGTGTAATTATCACTAGGGTTAATGTCCAGCCATTATAAACCAGATGATAGAAGCTCTGATTTGATAAAAATGTCACCATTAATTATTATGGACTCATATTTTTTGGGTAGCATTGGAGGCTACATACAGGTTGCCCGAATCTTTTGGGGGAGGTTCTTAGGGCTGCATGCAGCAATTTGTTGCATTATTTACAGCTAATTTTCTTCTACAAGTATGCTAATTGAGCATCAAAATAATAGTGCCTTTTTTTATAAAGATGTTAATTCAGCATTATTTATCATCAAGTGTCACGTCTTTTTTAATTAAACTAATTTAAGGTTAAGGTGTTTACAATACAGAGATTTATACAGAGATTTATATACTGTAGCATTTAATATTTTACATTATTACTAAGCACAATTAACCAATGTCAGCATTATTTGTGAAATTGACATAACCTCAAACTTCTTTGCAACCCCCCACCTCTGAAACCAAAGCTATAATCTAGGGTCGGGATGTCTCTACAATTACAAGAGCTGCATCACCAACCAGCCAATCACAGCTTTAAACTGAAATACCACCAACCAATCACAGCCCGGACCTATACTGCATCACACAGCAACCAGCCAATCAGAGATCTGGCATGAATGGCACGACACAAGAACAAGCTAGTCGCAGCCATGACCTCAATCATTTTAAACAAGAACCAGCTAATCATAGTCAATAAAAAATCAGAAAATACTGTATGTCATAATTATTTCCAATGAGATAATTTTGAGATATTGTGTCGCAACATTTACTTTTTAATTCAGCATTATTAGATACTCATGATTTTGATTCATTTATTGAGTTTCCATGGTAAAACACCCAAACACAAGCTTTGTATGCAGTTTCAACTGTCTGCAACTCAACTGCTTGTGCAGTAATAATCAAAGTGGCCTGAAACCAAACAAGTGTGTGCAGAAGTCCAATATTTACCTCATTCTCTCAGATTATCTTCAAGTTCAGTGTTTTTATGCTTCTCCGTGTGGCATTGAAAATTTGTGTATCACAGTTACATCTGCATAAGTATTGCACTATACTGTACACACACACACACACACACACACACAAACACAAACAAAATACACTCACATGCATGCTCACACACCTCTTAATGTGTGGAGACACTGCATTAATTACACACACATGACACTCTCACACACCTGCTCTCTCATTTTCCTCTCTCTCTCTCTCTCTCTCACACACACACACACACACACACACACACACACACAGAGTATCAAGCTGAGCTGAGTGTTGGGTATTGTAGATTACTTTATGTGTGTGCATACACAAGTGTTTGAAGGTAATTGAATGGAGAGTTGAAACGTGTGTATATATACTTGTGTGCTTTATTGAGTGCGCCACCAAATTCCATGGTGTGCACGAGCGCTCTGTTTGCGTGTGTGTGTGTTTGAGGATGGGTGTGTGTTAGGTAACAGAATATATAATATGTCTAATCCAACAGAGTGTTTGTGTGTTATCCTTATCTCCTCTCACACACTTTATCCCAAGGCTCCTTAGACTGCTCTCCTGCTGCCTTACACACACACAGAAGCACACACAAACACACACACACACACACACACACACACACACACACTCTGAATTCCATTCAGTACCATGTACACACACACCTTTCTTCCAGATTTAACAGTAGATAAAATAAAAGGCTGTATGAGGCATTGTTGCTGCGACAACAGAGGAAATAGACAATAGACAAGTTGAAGATGACTGTGGACACACACAGTGTGATGGTGTCAGTGAGGTTACGCTACATCACAAAAAAGCTGTGCTAAAAAGACAGCACTCATCACTATAATGTGATCAGAGTGACAGCTGAATGGTGAATTTTGTTGCTGCTCTTCCTTTATGGGTAAAAAAAAAAAGAACTCTCCTAAATGTTTAACTAATTAAACCAATAAAATCCATTGGATTACCTGTAATGCTGTAATGCATTTGGCCTAAAGCAAGAACATCTCGTATGAACAGTTTTAAAGTGCTCATATTATGCTCATTTTCAGGTTCATAATTGTATTTAGAGGTTGTACCAGAATAGGTTTAACTTTCAAAAAATGCCCTATATTTATTGTACTGCACATTGCTGCAGCTCCTCTTTTCACCCTGTGTGTTGAGCTCTCTGTTTTAGCTACAGAGTGAGGCATTGCACTTTTGTTCCATCTTTGTTGGGAGTCGCACATGCGCAGTACCTAGGTAAGGACTACTAGCCAGTCAGAAGCAGAGTATGAGGGCATGCCCTGCTAGCAGCTAGGCGAGCATTATAACGTGTGTTCCAAAGTGACCACGTTGGTCTCTGAAGTAAAGGCTGAACTACAGTAGAGCTGTTTGGAGCAGTTTGTGAACAGTGGTTTCTGTTGGAGATGGTAAGTCCCTTTGTGGTGGACTTTGGACTTTTTCATTGAATTTTTACTCACGTACAGATAGTCTGCCAGGTGAAAAAAAAACATTTGTTTGACTTAAAAATCAGAATGCCTTGTATGCAAAATAAATAAACAACTTATTAGCTATTTGGCTAGGCTAACCAAAAGCCTGTCTGAATTCTGCACGATGGTGCCGCTGTGTTTTAATGTGCTGGGTGATGTCATTTTTCCCGCTGTGCACTACATTAAAATTAATGCGACAAACCTTACAAAAAAGTGTGGAGGTCGTCGATATGACTAGGTGAGATGCATGTAAATTGTTGTGCCCAACACTGTTGAAATTTACAGCTATATTTCAATTTCTTTGCGGGGACACTGCCTTCATCTGCTATCTTTATCGGTTCGCTTTCGGCTCTGAACTTTCCGCGAAGCTTGCTCAGAGATCAACTGCGCAACTGCGTTATAGGTTGCCAGGTTGAGGTGACAAACGGGTCGAAAATTGTATATGCTGTGTGGATTGTGTGAATAGGATGTGTTTCATACAAGATCTGGCAACTGGTCAAAATTAGACAAACATATTGGTCCGATTATTTATAAAGGATTAAAGAAGAAAAACAGGAGTGTTGGCAGGTATGGTTCCAGGGACATCCAGTAACTTTAGCTCAGATGATCTAAGAGCCAGATTTGGTCAAGGACATCAACAATGTACTGGGGAGTTAAGTCATACAGGGCTCTTAAAGTTAGCAGCAGTACTTTAAATAAATACTACATTTAATAGGAAGACAGTGAAGCGAGGATGAAATTGGTGATCTCTTGTTACTTCTAGTTAAAAGCTGAGCAGCTGCAGTTTAAAGACAGTTCAGGGAAGTATGATTCAGGCAGGTAGAAATAATCTAAATAGGAAGAAATTAAAGCAGATCTTAATTCATCCGCCATGTACACATTTTCACCGGAGGAATACTAATCGCCTATTTAGGGGTCTCTGATTGCGTTTCCTTTTTTACAGAGTATGGTACCGTCCTGGTCCTGAGTTTGAAACCACTCCCCGGCTGGATTATTTCTGTGTGGAGTTTCCATGTTCAATCTGTGTGTGTTTGAGTTTCCTCCAAAGACATGCATGTGCATTTGCAATTCTAATTTGCCTGTAGGTGTGAATGCAAGAATGAATATCTAGTATGTCTAGTGTACTGAATGGTACCCTGCCTCATACATAGTGCATGTTGGGGCTCCAGACCCTGTAAATGATGAATGACGCTTTTTTTTCCTTAGCATTTAGAGGATTCCTTTAGCTCAAATCACAGCTGCACCTCTGACACTAACAGGTCGGTTTACTCAGTTAAGAATTTTCCTAATACAGTAAATAATGACTATTCCATCGTACCTGGAAACTCCAGTCTGCCATCCATCATGACACCTAATGGTTAAACAGCTCGACAAGAAGCCGGGATAGTGAAAACATGCAGAAGGTCCTGCTCTCTCTCTGCTCCTGTGTGTATCTGATACACACACACACACACACACACACACACACACACACACACACACACATGTAAGGATTTAAAAGGGAATACTGCAATGCCTGCGTGTGTGTGTGTGTGTGTGTGTAGCATGTCAGTTTGACAATGTGGTTGTAAAGCTAAGCCCAGCTGACTCTCGCCCTCACTCTCTGTCCTCCACATTACAGAAATCCATAATTCAACTGTCACTGCCGTACACCCCACAGCTAGCCCTACCGCTGGATGTGTATGTGTTCATTGTTTTCTAACAACATTTTCTCTCGCTCTCTCCCCTCCAGGTAAATCCCTGTCTGCCTTATCACCTGCACTAAAAGTAAGAAAAATCAATACCTGTGATCTCTGTTTCTTTCCCTCTCCCTTTCTCGCACCCTTGTGCTCTGTCTTGCTCTCTGTGCTTTTACAAACACACACGTGCGCACACACACACACACACACACACACGCACACACACACACGCACACACAGTGGAATAATGTTGGACTGACTTTCTGCATTGTGATGAGAGCTTTGACAAGATAGAAAAGGACAGTAGTGGACAGGAGCTCAGCGAGAAGCACTGTTACACTGATATTTATTTTTAGTTTTGTCTTATTCCCTGTTTTAGAGATGTTCAGTGTTATCAGTTGATGTGTGCTTGGGTTCATGTTTTTTTTTTTTTATCACACAGGTGACATGTCTAATGAAACTTTAGACAGGTAATCCATGACATTGCACAATGTGTCATCTTTAATTCATCTCTTGCTAGTGGTGACCCTTCTAAAAATCCTCTGTTGGTGCATTCAAGAACCCAACAGCAGATTAGCACAATAAATTACTTCTGCGTGATCTTTTCTTTAACATCAGATGTTGAATGGATGCTATGTGAAAGAGCATTACCATAAAGTAAAATAATAAAATACATTTCAAACAATCATAGTAATGCACGGCAACACAATGTTCACTGTTACCCATCTTTAGCAGGTTATATAGATCTGCAAGTTGATTACAGTTTTTTCCGATTGCTAAACAACAGTGGGCACAACTGGAGTCACATGTGCAAAACTCAAACTACAGTCTGCACTACCAACAGTCACCTGAGCTAAACAGTTCACATCAGCTGCAAAACAGGCTCAGTGCAGCCAAACACTATGCACAAACCTCACTGAGATAACACACACTGTCACTCAGAACACACTGAGGGTAAAAACACTAGCATCAAACACCAATACAGAAATTACAAACTTTTTCATCTTTACAGTTTCAACAATTTGAGTGACTTGACACTACTCAATAGTTTAAAAAATATAGATTGTATAGCATACCAATTTTTACATAAGGTAAAAAAGAAGGAATGAAAATCAGCAGTTTTCTTCAATAAAGTATTTTGTCTCTAGTAATTTAAAACTAAAGGTACATACGTAACAGTACCAAAGAATAGTGTGACTAATCCTGCCTCGCTCCAGCATCATGTGACAAGTTTTCTTCATCACATTGGATGTTTTCATCATCTCTAAATAAAAATGAATGTGGTGTTTCTATTGCTTTCACCTCCATTACTTTCTGAAAAACTGTAAGAACGCAGTTTTACTGTTGTAAAGATATAGTGTTTTTCACTTTTTTTTATAGCTGTATATATAACCTCAGAAATCTTACCTGGACATATTGGTATCTTTACTCTTTTAACTGTTTCTCTCAAACGGTACAGTGTATAATTGTTTCATTCTTATTTGGTGTTTGTGTACAATAAAAGGCTTTCTGAGCTTTCTCTGTATAAATACCATATATGTTCACTAACTAGTCTAAAACAAGACACCTGCTTAGGCTGTCAGCTAAAATTGCAATCTGCAGTGTTTGATAGGCACCAGACTGAAATCTATTCTGTTTTGAATGTGTGGTTAACAGTTTTGACAGCAGTGTGTTAGCATTTGAACAAAGTGCTGTAAATCTACAGTGTTGTGCATGTTGTGGTTAAAGTCATGGGATAAGTGTGTAGAGTTTAGAAAACTGTGTTCAAGCAATGAAAAAACAATTAGAGTTTGGTCCACATGAACTGCTGCTGTGCAGACTGTAGTTAGCGTTTTGCACATCTGACTCCAGTTGTGCCCACTGTCGTTTAGCAATTAAAAAAAACTGTAATCATGGGTAACTAAAATGAAAGGAAATCAAAGGCCACCTAAAATGTACAAAATCAGTGCAATCACTTGGACTCTGTGCTTAAATTGTAAATCAGGAGGGGCCGGAAAACACAGAGAGGCTGCTGATCCACTAAATTACTTTATATCCCTGACAAGTCAACACATTTCCCATTTTGTGAGGCTATTCTCAATCATTCATGCAAAGAAGCCAAAGCCTGTCAGCTGGCCTTTAATCAGCTGGCTGAACCTGGACTGAGGAGGACACAAGAAGCGAGAGAGAAACTCAAAGAGAGAAAGTAGGGATTAGTCTTTTTGGAGCAGACATTTGTGCCCTATATTTCAAAGTGCGTTATGTGTTTTGGCTTTGATATATGCAAAGGCCTTTATGTCCATATGAATGACCAGTGTAATCCTGTGTTGTCCTGGGATGATGAACGTGAAGAGAGCAAGACCGGTAATTCCTCTCTATCAGCCAGAGGTTTAAGGATGAGTCTGCCTGGATACAGACAGGAAGAAACAGGAATAGATGAAATGAAAGAGAAGGAGAATAGAAAGGAAAAAATAAATTAAACCATCCAGGCCTTGGTGGCTTAATCCACTGAAGATTGACGTGGAGAGAGGTGGCCAAAGAAAGAGAGGAATTAAGACAAGTGCATAGAAGAAATCCAGACAGAAAGGGATGACCAGTCAATCTAAGTAAACCAGTGAGGGTGACTGTTAATCTTAGGTGACCTTCACACCTGCGGACCTCTGTGTCAATCATATGACAGAGGATGGGACACAAGGTGTTTAAGTGATGCCTCTGCTTAGTTTGATACGGATGTTCTAGGAATTTGTTGTACACATCTTTCACTCCTGCCAAGCACATATAATTCAATCATTGCTGCTTTTACAGATAAAGTGTAACAATAGTTGAAGTTAGAATGCTTTATTACTCAACCCCCAGCTTGCTTGCATGTGTTGGTGACTGGCAAATAGGATACAACATGTACAGTACATAAAAACCTTTGCACTTGTTAGAGGCTGCATTTTTTATTCTTTTATTTTTTCCTTTTACCGGAGCAAAACTATTTCCTTTGCTTTTTCCTTGTTCCACGGATTGGAGAAAGTCCTACTTTTTGAAATTACTCACAGGTAGAGGAACCATTGAGCACCGAGATAGCCAACTGGAGCTTAAATCCAGACTACCAAACGTGACTCGAAGATGAAGTGCTTGTGGTTCGCTTGGGGAGCACAGTGGGTCTTGACTTTAAGAAAACTTAAAGTAATGGTTTGGAGTAATTTCACCCTAGGGTCCTTTGCACCATGACCTCGAGCCAAACCACCCCCCAGAAGCTTTTTTCACCTGGGTCGAACGTTGGGAGAGTTAGCGTTATCAGCTGAATAGCTTAGCGCAGGGGCTAATGGATCCAAAGTGTCTCTTAACATTACCCCACTAATAATGCCCGAAATGATACCAAACTTCTACAGTAGTACAAATAGGTTATGCACTCATAACACGATGGATTGTAAAGTTTGTAAGTACACCAGAAGTGTATGTAAATAACACTTGCCTGCTGGCTTCTGCTCTCTGCTGCTGCTGCTGTTACTACCGGACATAGTCCTTAGGGCCGTCTACAAATTACTACACCGAAAAGAGATGCAACAAAAATATTTATTAATTTAATGATTAAATAAGGTAATGTCTCCAAACTTACTTCAATTATAACTTGTCTCCTGCTAGTTATACTACAGCACTTACTTTAAAAAATAAGTTAAATTAATAAATATTTTTGTTGCATCTCTTTTTGGTGTTGTAATTTGTAGACGTCCCTAAGCACTCGTCTTACAGCAGCAACAACAACAGCAGAGAGCAGAAGCCAGCAGGCAAGTGTTATTTACATAAACTTCTGGTGTACTTACAAACTTTACAATCCATCGTTTTATGAGTACATAACCTATTTGTACTAGTGTCGATGTTTGGTATCATTTTGGGCATTATTAGTGGGGTAATGTTAAGAGACACTTCAGATCCATTAGCCCCTGTGCTAAGCTATTCAGCTGATAACCCTAACTCTCCCAATGTTCGACCCAGGTGAAAAAAGCTTCTGGGGGGGTGTTTGGCTCGAGGTCATGGTGCAAAGGACCCTAGGGTGAAATTACTCCGAACCATCACTTTAAGAGCGTTTTCACACCTGCAGTTTGTTTGCTTTGGTCCCAATCAGTTGAGTTTGTAAACTTGGAGCGATTTTCTCCCTTGGTTTCGGTTTGGTTTCACACCTGGAAAAATCCAAGCGTACCAAAATGCCTTGTTACAAATCACGCAAGAACGTTCACTCCTCTTATTGGTCGGATGTGTCTGGGGGCGGGAGCAAGAAAGTAAAAACAGCAAGAAGGTCCTGTGTTTTGGACTAGTGCATATTTCTTGCATCTCCATGGTCAAACCAGCTCATTTTATTCAAATAATCAGACATTGTTTCGCTAGAGACGTTACTACGTGTGCTCTGGTCACCAAGATCTCCCTCTGCTCTGCCGGTGTCTGTCTCTTAACTTTAGCGGCGGCTGGTTTGACCACGGAGATGCAAGTGACGGAAGGCGAGCTTGACTGCTGTCTATTTCTGTGAGAGAAATATTGCCAGATGCTACAGTCTGCTGCTCTGTCGCATCGCAGATTGCAAAGCACAGCTGACTACAGGAGCCGTTAGCTCAGACTTGCGGAGTATGTATAGTTGGTGTGGTTCGAGCTCGGATCACGTTCTCACCACAAATGAACCGCTCCAGAGTTCGACTGAAAGCGTACCGAGACCACCTCATCAAGCAGGTTTCGATACGCTTGTTTGGTCCGCTTTTGGGGCGCACCCAAGTGCAATTGCTGCGTTCTCACCTGCCCAAACGAACCGCATCAGTGGGGCAAACAAACTCTAGTGTGATTCATCTGAATTAAACGGTAGGTGTGAAAGGGCCCTAATGTCTGCAGACCAGGGATCTTCAACAGGGGGTCCGTGACCCCTAGGGGGTCCTCAGAGTCAATGTAGGGGGGCCTCCAAATTATTGTTACGTTTTTAAGTTTTTTTCAAAAATTAAAAAGTCCTAAAATTAATCCAACATATCAAATATGAATCCCCACTGATGATAGCGTTACTGGTCTATAGGTAAGGATGTCACTAAGGCCATGCCCAGATACAGTATAAGGTTTCACAGTGCTACATGTATGTTTAACATTAAAACATGATTTATAAAATCATGTTAAAAATGAACAGGCTATTTTAATATCTTAGTATTCTATGTAAAAATATATGTTTAAAGGTTTTAGGTGGCCCAACAGGTTATTGTAGGCCCATTTTAATATGCAACTTCATTTTATACAATATATGTAGCAAGGGGTCCCTGCTCCGTCTTTCTTTCAGTTAAGGGGTCCTTGGCTTGAAAAACGTTGAAGACCCCTGCTGTAGACCATTAGTCTCGCTTTGCCAGACCCTCCTCCAAAGCACACTGGAGGAGAGTCTGGCTAGTCCACATAGGATGGGAGGAAAACATGTTCTGGTTTATTGGCCTTTCTTTAAACCAATCACAATCATCTTGGGTGGTGCTAAGCACCAGAAAAAAGCTGCAGTGCCTCTGCAAAATAGCCTTGGGAAGGAACTTGTTATGGTGGAACATGTTGCATGTGCACGTTTAAAAGTAGTTTAAGTCATGCAACAGAAAACTCAGATTGGACAGATAGTCTAGCTAGCTGTCTGGATTTACCCTGCAGAGATCTGAGGAGCAGTTAACCATAGTCCTCAGAAATCCACCGGAGTTTAGAACACCAACACAAAGGAAGCCCAGGGCAACGGATATCCGGCCTAAATGAGTGAAATCTGGCGGATTTTTCGGCAGCAATGGAGCAATCCCTGAAGTGGAACGTCAAGGATATAGACTAGTAGACCATAAGCTAGACTAGTTTACATTGGTGGTACTGCCCAGACAAACTACATAATTTTTAAGCATAGCTACTGGCAGAACACTGAGTGTAGGTCATAGCTGAGTTTAGATGGAATGCCATCTCATTTTAACACTGGGAAGCTCTACTCAACTCTTTATCCTAACCTCCTTCTCTTTCTTAATAGACATTATGTATCATACTCAAACTGTTGACATGATTTTAAAGTATGCATTGTTTTTATTATTAGAAAATATGATTGTTAATATGAATGTTTCAGTGCTGTAATGAGCGAAAAGCATTGTGTTTCAATAGCGTATGCAGGAGATTTCCAGTACTAAATAAGATAGTATGGTGATTGAGACAGCAAGTAATCTCTGGTATTCTAAAACATTAAGAACATCCTTTGATCCTTCTTGTAAAAGTTCAGGTCAGTACACTCAAGTAGAGAAGAAGCACCAGACATGATAGGAGCAGACCGTCTGTCAGTCTTTGGACTGCAGACACGCTTACAAATGATCACAAACACACACACATACATGTTACAGTTTGGCATTTAAGGTAATGATATGGAAATAAATTAGAAACGGAGCAGCGTATTGAATGTCCACTTGACATTTGCAGCCTGATGTGTGAGATTTCAGATGCTGTGCTGGGGCTTTCTTTAATTCATTTGTCTCACAGTCAGACTGGCATTACAGCCAGTTACTTTGATGCACTCCATTTCTCAGCTCAGCAACACAAATGTCTTCTTCAAAGACACGTTTTTTGTCACAGTCGAGATATAAAAAAGGAAATTAATTTACAGATTTGTTCAACCAGTCAGCATTTCTTAAATTGTTTTTTCTCTAAAAACTTGTTGAAAACATTTTCTTTTATGTATGTGTCATTTTCTTAATTGGACAGAAATATAAAATATTAAATGAGTGCTCTATGGACTGCAATCTATTTTATGCTACACATGTAATATGGACAATGGTGCCTCTGTCATTCCCACTTTGTGCCCCAAACGCCTGTTTTCACACTGTAACTTTGGTGAGAGGGTCTCCTGGAGAGAAGTGTGTAACGCTTTACGGCACTACCACAGATTTGGTGAAACTGGATCATATTTTAGGGAGCATATTTTATGTTTCTACTCATGTGTTAGCTTACTTTAGCTGGCTCTCGTACAGGCAAAGCAAGAGCCAGCTAAAGTAAGCTAACACCAGCGAATTAGCGGTGCGCTATCCTTGGCCATACCCCGACACCCCTGCTGTAAAAACTCACTGAGCGCTGCTGGTTTTTCGGGGGAATTAACCGAATTACCGCTGTCAACATATCTGGGACCGTACTTATGTTCTTCACAATAAAAGATGTGCTTGAACAACTCCAAATGATGCAGTTAAAGATTAGATTAGATTAGATAATACTTTATTCTTCCCACAATGGGGAAATTCACTTGTTACAGCAGCAGTTTTTCTACAATAAAAACAACAAAAACAAACCAACAAACAGGCAAACAGCAGACAATGTGCAAAAAGTACTGAATGAATGTAAAGTGGCATTATATAAAAAGTATTGTAAAGTAAAGTGAGGTGGCCATGGTACGAAATTAGATTGAATAATATGTAATTAAATAACATAGCAAAAGTAATTGACCATAATATAAATCAGTGGTTCCCAACCTTTTGTCCTTGGCGACCCCCCCTACTCATGTCTAAGAAAAGCTGAGGCCCCCCCCAGAAACCGAAGTTGAGGTAACTCTCGAGATAGAGTCTTACTTTCTTTTTTGATACAGAGCAGTTATCAGCACTTTCACGTTTCTCCGTCGTGTTTCATTCATAAAATAGTGATGCTGTAGCGGCAGGAAAGACGAGGATGATAGCAGCTAACAGCTAGCAGCTAAAAGATAGCAGCTAACAGCTGACCTGATGACAGCAAGGGTCCCAGGTTAAGAGGTCCCGGAGGTTTGGCCCACTAAGTAGCCTGCCTACAATTTTACGCGAGAACAAAAATATATAGTTTTCATACAGACTTTTTGTATACATTATATATTCTAGTGTATTATCATAATTTGTTTACCATGTGCAAATATTTTTACCTCAACCTCAAACCAGATAAAGACTTGCGCCCCCCCCCTGTGATCTTTGCCTCCCCCCTGAGGGGTGCCCGGACCCCAGGTTGGGAACCACTGATATATATATGATATTGAAGTGTGACCATAATATAAATAATATTGAAAAAGTAAGTACTGGAAATGGAAAAATATAAATACAGACGGAAAAATATAAATACAGACGGAAAAATATAAATACAGATAATAACAACAAACAAACAAATATATATATATATATATATATATATATATATATATATATATATATATATATATATTTCAAAGTGTTATTCTCGCTTTTTCCTTTATTTTCCTGAGATGCATTGCCATTACCAGACCTGTAATCTGTAACATTTTCAGATAGTGATAGTATTATTATTTTATCCCAGAACACATTGCCCTTGACAGGATGATCCTGTATAACATAAACACAGTAAGATATTGTGAGATTGTAGATCTAAATTTACATAAAAAGTTTACAATGTATGTTTAAAAAAAAAACTGTCGAGCACCTGCAAGCTATTATAAGAAAAATACTTATGATAATATGATCATTCTGGGCTTAACCCTTGTATGGTGTTCGGGTCTGTGGGACCCGTTTTCAATATTTGCTAAAAGAAAAATTATGCTATTTATTATTTCTTCTAACTCAAACGCACTGGCCTTGGCTCATTTTCTGTGAAGAACATAAAAAATAACTTATTTTCAATGACTGCACATGGTACACCCCCCTCTTTTCTCAAAGATTTACGACTTAAATATTGAAATGTTACAGCTCTCTCCCTGCTCCGTCAGTTTTTATTTTTATTTTTACAATGGCCCTAATAAGCCATCGTACTAGTGTTTTTAATTGGCTATAGAGTCAGTTTTAACTATCTTCGCTGTTCTTTCATCATGGCCTTCCCGTACCTTTCTGTGAGTGATTGGTTTTCTTTTGTCTCCACATATACTTGACAACAACCCAACGAGAAGTAGAGGTTAAAAAGTGGTAAGAAGATCAAACTCCAAAGAATACAATAAAAATAATAATCTCCAAACTAAACTCAAAAGTGTTTTGAGTGTCCTTCGAATACTTTTAATAATCAGGACTCTTTTCATAGAACACCTTGTGAGCTTGTTTACTTGTTTCAGCTCACACGGCGCTCTAAAACTTAATCAACTGTTTTTAAAACTCATCAGACAGCAGCAGACAATAGACAGTGTCTTGTTTAGAAAAGTGATAACCTAGAAGGCAGTGTTGACAGTGATCAACTCAAATCCATCATCAGCTACAGCCCAGTCTACTTAGTGTTGCATGTCATAAACAATAACGTGTTTGTTAAGGGTAGTCAAATCCATGAGTTTTTTTTAAAATATTAATCTAATTTTAGATATCACCACTTTGTAATTGCTCGCCTTAAGACTAATTGGCAGTGATACTGCAGTCAGTAGGTTTAGGCACTTCTTTCCCGGATCATAAAAATCCTCCCCCCTCAAAAAACTAACTTTGTTTCCTCTTTCACTTTGACATCGTTGAGCACCAGCACTACTGCAACTCTAAACAAAACGTAGCATTGGCTAAATTTGGGAGGGTGTAAATTAATGATCTCTCCCACAAGCTGTTAAAATGCTTGATTGCCACTATCTCTTACAGCATGCTGTAAACAGCCAAGCACACCTGTTGGAGGGCATTGGCAAATAGTTTCATCCCCTCTAGAAGAGAGATTATTGAGTTTAAAGCTGTAGTCTTATAGTTTATGGAACACACTGTTCTGCAGAGATATGCATTTTCAGACGGGCTTAAATCTACACCCTTTCTTTTTATGGCAACAATTTAGTAGGCTAATATGCAAATAGTTAAAAGCATAAAAACGTTGCTGCGCAAAGATTGTTAATATTTGAACTCAACTGCCAAACAAATACAACCCGCCCTTTAGTAGCTCCTCCCCCCAGATTGATGGACAGATAACTACCGGCCAGCCGACACATTCACATGCTGCCTCTCCCCCTGCCTGCCCCACGTTATTATGGAACCTGCGCTGGTTCTAGGCAAGGCTCGCCCTTAAACAGCCTTCACACACTACTATTGGCCAGGCATCCTTGCTTACGCAATGTAACCCGATTTGTTCAGGTCCTATCCCCTGACCAATCGGCTATTCTAACCTTAACCACTCAAGGTGAATGCCTAACCCCAACCAATTGAGATGCTTCCTAGGGCAGGACTTGCCTAGAAGTTATGTGGGATGCATAATAACGCCCCTCCCCTCCTACCATTAACTGCCGCTGCCTGTTGCTGATTGGCTGGAACAGTGTTTTGTGGAACGTGCACTCCTTTTTGTTTGTTTTCCATTTACTAAAACTGATTTAGATTTTTTTTTTTTTTTTTTAGCTAGGTGACTGTGAGGAGATACTCACTGAATTTGACAGAAACTATATTGGATTAACATTGATTACCATACCTTAAAACTTTAAAAGTTCCAGGTAGGACTATGGTCATGTGGAACTAACAGCAGTCTGCAGACAAAAAGTAGATTGTTGTTGTTTGTCCCTGATGCTGTTCTCTATAATTCATACAATTTATTTATATTAGGCATAAAGTACTCCAGGAACTTCCAGGAATGCTCCGGTGCTGAAGGAAATTCCGGCGGATGCATGTCTTTTCGCCGATGTCCGTTTACTTCTGCTTTCTTTGTGTTGAAATTTTAAACTGAGTTTTCTGTTGCACAACTAAAACTTTTGAACATACAAATGTTCCACCAAAACAAGTTACTTCCCGAGGCTATTTTGCAGAGGCTAAGTGCGAAACTTAGCACCGCCAATGACAATTGTGATTGGTTTAAAGAAATTCCAATAAACCAGAGCACGTTTTTCTCCCATCCCGGAATGCTGTGTGGACTAGTGTTTCTAGTTATGTTCATAAAAGACTGGCTAGTGTTGCAGATAGTTCATTCGAAGGTACAAAGAGAAGGGTTATTATAGTAAACTAGGGCTGGGTACCGAATTCAATACTTTTTAGGCATAGAATTGCCTCTTAAGTAGTAAGTATAAAAAAATGCCTCGTCATTCAATACCAAATTTCAATACCTAAGGAGTACATCTCATCAGCGTCAGTGAGCCAATAAGCACGTAGCATGCTTCTACCAAGATCTAATAATGTCTGTGATTGACTGTTTAGCGTTACACGTCGTAGAGACACACAGGAAAAACTATGTTACACAGAGACGCTCACGTAGTAGGAGTTGAAAAATAACTAAAAAGATTTGTGCAGTGATGCATTTCTTTTTGTTTTTTTAAATGTATATGTAGCTAAATACTTCTGAGACATTATACCTAGCCCTGACAAAAACAAAAACTGAAACTAAACTAAAACTAGCAAACACTCTCAAACTACTGAAACTACACTAAAATTAAATTAAAAAGTCTAAACTAATGTGAAATAAAAACTAATTGAAAATGTTATACTATTACAGCCTTGACAAAGACAGTTAGAAAGCTTTTCTTTCAAACACCAAACGTATACCTTATACCACAACTTATGTACTTTACCCATTTAGTGTCATTCCCAGAGATCACGCTTGTGATCATGGAAAAATTCACAGATGAGTAATTTTATTTTTCCCTTTCATGCTTAGTTAGTGCTGCCAGACCAAATAAAAGTAAAATTGCACCCATATATGCAAGGCTGTGTATAAGGAGAATGTAAAGCTTGAGGAGAGACACAGCAGTATGTTCCTCTGGACTAAAGAAGCTCCGGCAGACTTTCAAGACTATAATGTATCTTAAAGGTGTGTGCACAGCATGTGTGGGTGTGCACAGATGTGTGAAAGTCAGGACTAAATGTAATGAATCTCAAGGCCTGGGAAATGGTATTGATAAAGTCCCAGGTGATGTTTTGAGTCTTTTTATTAGCATAATCCGTTTAAATCAAGGCAAGGCCATTTGTTCATACAGACATGCACCCTTAGAAAGAGTCACTACAGTATTCCTGAAGCTAATCTATACCAATGTGAGTAATACTACCACTACTGGTAGAGTGACCTTGATTTACTTGGGGGCATTTCAATTTCTTATGATTTTTATTTCAAAAGACCCAGAGAGCAGATCAGCATGATTGTGTGTTTAACCTATCTATATAAAACTATTACAGTTTTCCAGTGCTTTCATCATGTTGTGCGATAAGTATGAGAAATTCACTTTACGCCTACCAGATAAAGGCTCAGGGGAGTTGGTGCAGGAAAAGCATTTGTTACCTGTTCCAAGCATCCCTGGCTGAATGGTTGCCTCAAAAACGAATATAGCACAGACTGGATGTGAGATCCTATATCATTATTCCTTCATCTTTGTTAGTGTTCACATTAACCTGTACTGACTGAATTAAAATTCTAAAATCCTGGAGAATAAACCTATAATAATTGGAAAAGAATTTAACAAAAGAAAATTGCAGAGCTTGTCTTTTAACTGTGAATGTGGAACCAAATAGAAACTTTCTGGTGGCCTGGTACTGGTATTTTGTGTCCTCTGGTAATAGTAGGGGTGTCCCCGACTAAGAATTTTCTTTTTCTTGTCTTGTCAAGTCTTGCCTATCATCCAACTGCCAACTGATCGTCGAATCTGGGGAGTTGTCATGGGGCGGTTGGATTTATTTACCCACTTTAAAAAAAAATTATTAAAAGCTTCAAAGATTTGCGACTAGACGAACCCCATTTAGAACGTTGCAGGGAAAAGTTGTAGTGGACTGAACCGGCCCGGAGGGCTCAGTGAACGCCCGCAAGCACGGTAAAGAGAGACTGAAGAGAGCCTGCGTCGTTTAAACAAAGTAGTGATTCAGAGAAATAAAAGTTGTTTTGGCCGACTCATCACTACTAGAAAAGCAGCTGTTGCAAGTATCTCACCATCTCTAACATTATCCACATCCATATTTAGACGCAACAAATAACATATCCAGCTACAAAAAAAGCCTGAAAGTTTGGAAGTTAGGACGGAAGTACAAAAAGTCACTGCAGATGATACCCCATCTCATCTTGTGGCATTGGCATTGGTGTAAACTCTTGGTTTCCCAACGTTGCAGACCGGTGCATTGCAAGTAGCTGCAAGTTTACACTTGTCTCGTTAAGAATATTTGGTCTGAACTGGGCTTTACAGCTCTGCGAAGACGCGTCTGTGAGACTGGCAGTCGAGGCATTTTATGTATGCTTGCACATTTGCTGCTTGTTAGCTGACCATGGTACTGAAGCAACAATGGCTGTAAAGAATGCATGAGTGTATGTTGCATGTGCGATTTCTGTCTGATGTATGCTATGTCATGCAGTATGTTGTTGTTTGGGTTTTTTGTTCAGTGGCCACTTTGTGCAATAAAATAGTAAATTATTGAGCTGATGCTGCTTGCCAGTGCAAATATATTTTAGCCTGAATAGGCAAATTTTGTCTATACTGTTGTGTACAGCCTTTATAGACTGAGCTCTGTTTGTGTGAGCATGTTGTATAGACAGTGTTTTGCTGTTATTGCATTTGTAATGTAAAATGTTGCAAAGTAAAATTGTTGCTGTTTTTTTCTTCAGTTGGTCTATGTTTGTCCTTTGTTCTACTAAGTTCTTATAAGTCTTGTTCTCTGGGAAAAGGTGGCACACTCACATTTGTACTGACCCACCTTAAATACAATTTCTGCCTAAGTCACTGACCTCAACATAATATAGAACAGTCGTTCATCGTTCTAGCTACCTTTCGGTCTGCATTTGGTGCTATATTTGGTGCTCAAATGTCCTACTTACCATGAAACCATAAGAACATTATTCCTGTGGTGGCTTCTCATTGGCCCGCTGTGTCCCTATACACTTTATCATAGGCTTCCCTTCGTTGATTCGCAGAGAACCCTTGGGATTGCAGTTGGGTTCCACCCCCCGGTTCCTCAGTGGGAGTTGCAGAATTGTCTCAGCTTTGAAGACAGAACACACATAGATATATTGATATACACTCAATAAACAGTTTGTCTGTGTGTCTATGTGTGTGGTCTCTGCTGGGTCCTGGAAATATGTTGTTACAAGTTTAATGAATTGAAGAACTATGCAAGTTTCAAATTTAAATTCCCTGGGTAAAGAATAATCAGAAACTTGGTCATGTAAAATAAATTGTAGTTACTGAATGTTAACTCCATCGAGGCTCCGATGGGGTTAACACACAGCCGCCCTATTCAGGAGATAGCAACCACACAATATAAAACATCATGGCACCTGTTCATCTCCCCTTTGAACCTAAAATAGAAAATAGAACAAGGGCCGGCGGGTCTGTAGTTAGAGGGCTACACACAATCAGAACTGGAGTTACATTCACTAACTACTATTTCTATTTCCGAGTAAGATTTCTTCCGCCACGGTATCAGAAAAAAGCCATCTATCAGCAGTGATTGTTAGAGAGTCACAGAATAGCGTGAACACGCACTTCACAACGTGAGTGGGCACACGTGCCACTCAGAGAAAAGGGAGAAAGAAAAAAGAGACAGGCTGTCCGGAGGACCCGGTTGAGATGGCATGTGTGCATCCTTGAGAACTGTAAGTCATATAGCTTAACTTATATTGTCAGTTCATTTAAGCCTGTATTAGTCTATAGTGCTTGCACATTTTTAGTTTCACCTTCACCTGCTAGCTAAATTGCACGTGGTTTGATTCAATACAACGCCCTTGATATCATATCATGGCATAGTAGGCTAAACCGTGATTATTTCATACATTCATGTCCCGAAACATATTGGGGGAAATTCATTCGACATAATTCACAGCCAAATAACAATTAAAAGTATGTTATTTGAACATTTATAACCTAACCACTGCCTCCGTTTTGGTGTCTGCTGTGGTGCGCCGCTTCCCTTTTTTTCCTCCATGAACTCGGCTCTCAGCTCCTCGGCCAGGTGCTGCATGAACTTCCTCCGGGACATTTTACAGCTGGTGCACTCCTTGGAGAGGATGTGTGTAATGATTCCAGCCAGTTGTAGCATGTATAAAGTTATATGAACACGTAGACAGCTACCGGCCATCTAGGCTACTTGTAGGCCTACGGCGCCTTTCACAGAGCGAGCGCCCGGTGCTGTTCTACTGATTCAGAACAGAGTCCATCCACGCCGTAGCCTGGGTTACCGACTCTGGCTTTGCCTTCGGCCCATCGGTGATGCCCACTAGAGTCCGGATCGGGCCGAATTTTTCTGTCCGAGCCAGCCCTCGTCCGACAGAGCCGTGACCGAACCCGGCCCGAGCCTGGCCCGAGCCTGGCCCGAGCCCGACAGGCATCAAGAAATTTGTGTCCAAGACCGACACAGTTAAAATCTCATTTTTTTCCTCATACTAATGACACATGTACGTTTGTTTGTGTGGAAAGCCCTTTTTTATTAAGCAACTGTAGGAAGGCATTCAGAAATGTCAACAGATGAGCGCATCAGCTCACACGGGGCAACAAGCGCACGTTAACAAGCTGTTGAAAAATGTTCAGTGTTAACCTCTCCTGATCGCTTAGTTTCCGATCGTGATCAGAAAACCAGGGGAGACTCGTTACCTCCAGGGCCGACGTTATAAAATGAATAACCACTAACTCTGCTCCGGTTGCATCTACAACACGTCTGCTTCCTCTTTCTCTATCTCTCTTCTGCCCACTTAGGCTACCACCAGATATGCTCTTAATGCCCACACTTGTTACTCCAGACCATTAGTTACGTTTCTCTGACAGAGACTATGATTATTACTAAGCAACCAAGATGCATCTTCAACCACGCAGAAGGTTAAAAACAAAATCGCGAAAATGGCCAAAATAGGTAAAAGTGATTGTATTTTCTTTGCCTTTTGTGTAATGTATATAGCCTTAAAACAATTTTAAATGAAAATACAGACTCTTTTAGGAAAAGTCAGGTACCAGCAGGATTGTATTTTTTTTATTTAGCAAAGTTATTACACATATAAATTTCAAAACGGTCAAAACGACCGTTCAGGCCTAGTGTTCATTTCGTCAGACGAGACGAGACTAAATATGTTCGTCAACAACCTTTTTTCCATGACTAAGACGAGACAATGACGAGACTGCGCCGATGTCCAAAAACGACGAAAAAAGACGAGACTAAAATGTTTTGCATAAAATAAAAACTAAGATAAAATCTCTCTTCATTATCGTCTACAATCGTCTCTACTTTTCCACCATGAGATAGAATATTCAGCTGTTACCGAGACCCGGTGCTACGGCACCGACAGGTGCCCTAACGACAGTTATCTACCGGACCGAATAGCAACGCAGATTAAGGTGCCACATAAATGCCTGCGCTTCTCTCTGATGCTCCTAAACGGACGTTAGAGGGAACCGAAACATCACTGCACGGGGCGCTAGTTAACACTACACTTGGCAGCAGGTAACGTTAGCCTACCGTTAGCTAGTTAACACTTCACCTGACAGCAGGTAACGTTAGCCTACCGTTAGCTAGCAGCTGGAGTAAACCCGGTTAAAATGCTGACAGCTAAACGGTGTAAAGGTTTGTCTCTATTTCCAACACGAGACGTACGACAGTCTGCAGCTGCTGTTGTCTGAAAAACAACACATATGTTGCATTCACTTGAAATACGCCTCGCCAGTTTCGTGCTGCATTTAAACCTTAGTCAGACTTTTAGTCGACTAAAGTTTGACTAAGATACCTTGAGTTCTCTTTTGACTAAAACTAGACTAAAATGACGAGACTTTTAGTCAACTAAAACTTGACTAAGAAAATGTTTTGGCACACGACTAAGACTAAGACTAAATTAAAAATAGATGACAAAATTAACACTATCCAGCCAACAGGGGGACCATCTAGCAGCATGTATGCTACTCAGCATTAATGGGCCACCTCTTTCTGAATTCCCCTATAACTGAGCCTTGGAGTTATTTTTCCAAAAGCCAAGAAAAATCAAATGCACACAGCAAGGCTGCCAACTTTGCCACTGAGGCAAATATGCAATTAGTTTCATTATGAATGGTTTCTATACTATAGCCTACTTTGGGTTTTGGTTTCCCTGTGAAGAATTTCTTGTAAAATTCATTTTGTAGACCTACAGTTCCTCAAAAATACAGTTCAATCAAAAAAAAATGAAGATATGCCTCATTGTGTGTGAATAGAGGTGAATAAATATATTTGTTTGTGTTGCAGCGAAGTGTCAGTTCCGTTTAATACGTAAAACATTTGGCGGCGGGGTGGGGGGGTTCCGACAGATCTGTCCCCACTGCTAAAATAATCCTAGAGGAAACACTGATATTGGTAACAGGAAAGACGTTCTGGGATGTGATGTAAGTTGTGAGGTAGTAGGTGGGCTTAGGGCAGGGCTCGACATTAAGGCTTGTCCGCTTGTCCGGGACAAGTGGATTTTTTGTAGGACAAGTGGAAGAGAAATTTACTTGCCCCACTGGACAAGTTAAAACTCAAACAAAATGTTACTTCACGTTATGTGCCACTCATTTTGTCTATGTTACAGAATTGAAACAAATACATATTTTACCCCACAATCCCGGGCAGAGGGTTGGCGGGCCGTTAACGTTAGACCCAGCCCGCTGTTCAGCTCATTCTCTGTAAGCGAAGCAGCATGAAAGCACGGCGAGCTAGCCGGTGTTAGCTTGCTAACTCCACCTTAACGTTACCTCCTCGCCACATCGTTCACAGAAAACAAGCTGAAAACAGATGTCACTCGTGGCGATAGCAATGTGCTTTGTGTGGATGAAGCATTATACGTTATGTGCCACTCATTCCGTTTATGTTACAGATTTGACTTTACCGATTTGAAACAAATACATTAACTAACGTTAGACCCAGCAGCAGCGGGTGAGCGGACCGCTGATGTTAGACCCAGCCCACTGTTCAGCTCATTCTCTGTAAGCAATCATTTAACGTTACGCCGTCCCCACATCGTTCACAGAAAACGAGCCGAATAAAGCTGTTAATTTGACTCTTGACGGCTGGCTCTCTGCCTCGTAACGCTACTCGCTGCTCCGCTACTCGTTTGTCCGTCAGTTATTGTAAAACCTCAGCTCTGCGACTTGCAGGAGTAAATATCAGGTAATAATCAACTGTAAATTAGCTACACCTTTTAAAGGATCCCTTGGTAACTTTCTGCCGGGTAGCAAGTGAAATTGTAGAAAAAAAAAAAAAAAAACGTTATGTCTACAAAATTATTTTAGATATAGAAGTTCAAGTCCATATTCAATATATTCAATATTGAATTAGTATCTCAATATATTGATTCAGTATCTCAGAATATAAACAAAGAATATCAAAATAATGAGAAACTATAAAATATTGACTTAATCTCAATATATTGGCTTAGTATTGTAATATATTGACTTAGTAACTCAACATATTGGTTCAGTATCTCAATATATTGACTTAGTAACTCAGAATATTGACTAAGAATCTCAAAGCAATGAGAACATTTAAAATATTGACTTACAATCTCAATATATTGACTCTATCTCAAAATATCTCAATATATTGACAGTAACTTAGAATATTGACTAGGAATCTGAAAGTAATGAGAAACTTTAAAATATTCACTTAGAATCTCAATATATTAACTTCTGCACACCAGCGTGCAAAGTATAACTTTGTATTATGAGTCTGGAGATCCTTTTTTCTTGTTGAAGGGGAAATCTATTCTTGGGACACGTTTGTTTCTACTGTTTAAACTGAATTTTATTAATGTTGATAGAGTTTGGATGCTTTCAACGGTTTGTTCAAATTCTGCATTAGCAAAACACAAAAAAAATTATAAAATGCTAAATCTTTACCCGGACAAGTGACTTTTGTGCATGGACAAGTGAAATGTAAATGTACTTGTCTGAAGGACAAGTGCCTCAAAAAGTTAATGTCAAGCCCTGGCTTAGGGAATACAGCACTATGGAGAGATACATATGGAAGGGTTACACTGTCATTATTTGTCACTGTGGAAATAGGTCTTAAGGCCCTGACACACCAAGGGGTCGACTGTCACAATAGTTTGTGCGGTGTGTCCTGCACTGTCACCAAGCGATCAAGATATACATAACTACTTGTGGAGGTATATTTATTCCAACAAAAACTTGTCTTTTAAAAGATCTCTACATACCTACACATTACATAATAAACTTATATTAATAAACTCTTCACCGCTAAACAATTAGCGGGCCATTCGTCCCTCCGCTCCCACTGTAGGGAGAATTCTTTGCAGAGAGAACGGATGCCAGCCCGGGAGAGGGACAGTCCGGTTAGCCGTCTCCCGCTGTCTGCTGTCTTCCTGGCGGGGAGTGAAGCAGAGGGACCGTAGGCTGCGTTCGGTTCTGCTGCTGCATGAACAAATGCTATTTGTTGTGGGTATCATAGCAACAGTATCCGGTTTCCCTTGTTGAATGAGGAATAGATTACATACCGCCTGCTGGTATGGAGAGTTATTTCCTCTCACACAGGTGCAGAACGTACGTGGTACTTGGCATCAGCTGTAGTCTCTGCGGTGTGTTCCAGTGCTATATTTTGGCCAAGACAAAGGCGACGAGGGCCGAGGTGAGGCGACCCCCAAAGTCGGCCGTCGTCGCCACCAGTCCCCTGCTGTTGGTGTGTCAGGGCCTTTAACCTGGAAGCAAGTATGCTAATGTCAGCTCTTTCTTTCTTTCATTTGATTTAAAATAGACATAGATAGTATAAGACTGGTCTACAGAGTTAGGCCAGGCCTAATTTGGTATTGTCACTGAAATGTGAAATGAATGTGCTAAATCAAAACAAAAAGAGGCTGAGCTGACACATGGTGGATCATTCGTTCGTGAAAATCTTTATATTGTTTTGGGGACAATGATATGGCTGATAGCTATCTTGTCTTGTTGTTAAACATACTGTCACATTATATTTACTGATTGTCAACCGTACACAATGTTATTGACTTTGAATCTTGCTAGCATAGCGTTAGCTTTCTGGCTCGCAGCTGTCTGAGCTGAAGGGTTCTCTGAGTTGAGCGGACAATAAATACCTCCTGTTGCTAAAGGTGGCGAGTCGTATCTAAGACCCGTCCTATTTACTGGAGCAGTGAACATTTGCATTGCAGAAGAACCTTATGGGATGGGAATGATTGTTCTAGGTATTAGTCAAACCCCCAGTAGGCTAACCAGGGAACAGTTATTGTTTGAACACATTTTATATTTTGATTAAAATAAAAAATTATGTTTAAAAAAAAAAAAAAAGATCTGGCAAGTGACCATGGTATAAGCGGGTATATGTACATTTAGGTGTCTGTTTTCAGGAATCAATGGACTTCGGCAAGACAAAGGACACCTCGTCTGGGCATTAACCCTTACTTATTCATTACACTACCTATTACTGGAGTTAACAATCATAACACAGGATAGTTTAACGAAACAGGGTTTCTGCAGATTTAAACAAGTCAAATTTAAGACTTTTTAAGACCTTTATAAATGTAAATAAAAATGTAAGACCTATATCACGACATGAAATTATTAAAACGACACAAAGTATTAATGATCTGTACATACAGCTCAAATTATATTTACACTAGCGAAAGAAAGACCTACAACACCACAGAATAAAAAAAAAATTCAATACATGGACGTAAGAAAATGTAAGACCTGTTTAAAATTATTAAAACCTAGAATACAATACTTTTGCGAATTTGAGACTTTTTAAGGCCAAACCTTTTGATTTTGAAATTTTAGACTTTTAGAAACCCTGAGAATGCACAGGATTGGTGCATTGAAGACATGCTTTTTGAAAGACAAAAGTATTATTAAAGATTAGTAATCCCTTCTCTTCTTATCATATAATTGCAAAGATCCATTCACAGGACACACACGCACACACACACACACACACACACACACACACACACACACACACACACACACAGGTTCTTATTTCCCTTTGCTGGTTAGATCAATGTCATTGATCCGCTTTGCTTCTCTCACTTTGTCATACACTCTGGACACACACTTACTACACACCCTATATACACACAGTTTATGCGAATGAATGTTGACACACACATGGTGGTGTTATAAATGGCCTGAGAAGTAAGTAATGATGGTCCTAACGGAGAGCACATTGATGAAATCATTACACCACTAATTGGCTGGAGACATTGATCTGAGCTCAACACACACACACACACACACACACACACACACACACACACACACACACACACACACACACACACACACACACACACACACACACACACACACACACACACACACACACACACACACACACACACACACACACACACACACACACACACACACACACACACAGCACACACACACACACACACACACAGCACAAACAGGTTAGGCAATATACTTCCTGTTTTTAATTGTGTTTCTGATTGTCCATAGGAAAATGAGAAAAAACACACACTGGAGCCTTGAGACCCACCACAGTTTAAACATTCAATGCTTAATGAAGGCAGCAAAAATGATGGATTATATTGTATTAGCTGCTCTGTGGGAAGGTGAGAATGGCCTTTTGTTAACTGATTGGATTGCAGTAAATAAGTAATTGGATCAGTGGGTAGATACAACTTTGCGAGCCCAGGATTTGAAACTGATTAAATAGTTTCTCTTAAAGGGATCTAGCCTCAATTAGACATTATGTTGCTCTTGTCATGGCTGCCTCATCACACTTTTTACTTTTTGTAATCTTTTACCCTTGTTTCCCCTTTGGCTCTGCTGCTCATGCATTTAGACCATAGACTGTAAAAAAAAAAATAATGAACGTTGCATCCGTGATGTCAAACATTGGTTTGTGAACTGCCGTTTTGAAGCCTTGAGTTTGTTAATACAGCTGTCGGCATCTTTGCAACCGGATGTGATGATTTTTGACAAGAGGGTGGAGCTGGGGAGGATGACGCAGTTGAGCCAGTGTTGTTTACTGTTGCAATGGCGCTGCACAAGCAGAGTTTTACTGGAGGGTAAACGCAGAACTGGCGGCATTCATCTGCATGTATGGCAGAACAGACATTTGGCATACATTCCCTTAAGTGACCAGCTAAGGCTAGCGGCAGCTAGCTAGCTGGTTAGGATATTGCTGAATAATGCATTTCTAGGCAACCAAAATTTCCAATTAACTTTGATGAAGTGAAAACATACAGCAAGAGGGTCAAAGTTCAAAAGATTAAAGATGGACAACACTCACAAACAAGTTGAGGTCTATTTTAATGTCCACAGTGCCATGGTTAGCATTGCTAAACCTCTGTGCTGATTGACAGGTCCTAAAGCATCCCCTGCTTTATCCTCTATTTTAAAATAAATTGGACCATAATTTACTCAATGAACATCATGCTGTATTGAAGAAGACTTAAAATTGAAGTACTGTATGCTAGCTGTCTGGTGATGCCAGGTTTCAAAGCAGCAGACATTGGGTCCAAAAGACCCTCCTCCCCTCAAACCCCTTTACTGAAAAAAGAGTGACATGACACACCGCGATAGCGTCACATCCGTGCAAGATGCAGTCGTGAAACATTACAGGTGTGTAGTTGAGCTCAAAATAAAGGCCAAGTTTAACGATGGGTGTGGTCCGATCAAGGGCCCAATTAGTTTCACCTCAAGGTTGCTGCTTTCCATCATTTCAATTAGATATATAATCAAAATATCTAGAACAGCTACTAAATGGACCTTGAGATGAGATTATTTTACTGCTTTTTCCAAGGTCAAGAATGAACAGCTGTTAGCTGCAGCCCTAACCTGGATTTTCCACTGGGCGCGTCTGTGCTGCGTTCCGGCTGCGCCGTGGAATTTTTCCATCCTCCGCCATGCGCCGTACCACACCGGGAGCGTCTCAGAAGCGAAGCGTCTTGCCTGCCCAACTTGCAGATTTTATTGTCTCTGCAAGTAGTCTACTTAAAGGACAATCATGTTTTTATTAGCTAGTAGATGCCTTCCACTCCAAGCACTCCTGTAATTATCTAGGCACTTCACGCACGCTTCTGGGATGCGCTGTGACGCAGGTGGTGGAATGTCAAGTATTGATTTGAATGGCCGTGATTGCTCGCGGGGGTAGCAGTGCCTCCGGAAGGCAGTGCAGATGCGCCCAGTGGAAAATTGGGGTAAGACTGAACTATAATTCCTGAGGACCACCATCATTACCTAGCCAGTGCAATGCTGCTCATTGTAAGAATATAACTTAAAATCCTTCAAATTCCTCACAGGAACTTCAGATTACAATATCTAACAACTTTGATATTGATGCACAGGCAATCCTACGTTGTCATTGGCTACGTATGAGCGGGTCATTAAATTTGCAACACTAAGAGCATTGGCCCACTGGAATCACAATTCTGTGTAATTTAATTAGTGACGTCCTGACCACCTACAGGTCTACTTTAGGCATATTTTGTATCCAGCACCTATCCTACTGAGTTTTTGTGGCTGTGTGAGATCTAGATCTATAGTTTCACTGTTAGTCCTGATGTTTCCCCAAACTAAGACTGTTTTAAAAAGCCCTTTCAAGTTTGACATTCAGAAATTAATAATAATAATAATAATAATAATAATAAATGGTATTCATCGTATTGTTTTATCTGAGGATCACACACAAACACACACACACACACACACACACACACACACACAGATGGGCCAGGTCTGAGTAGAACTGATCACCGGCGATTGGCATTCCATGCCGGTTAGATGTGTGTCCGACTTGATCCCGACCGCCATGCACACGTGGGCAACGATAACTTCACGAGATCAAGGCAGTGGAGTTGCTGTCCCAGGCGGACCCAGGGCATGCTGGGAAACGCCTGCCTCTCAGCTGATCTAACAGCTGATTGGTTCAAAATCGACTCAACATGATGACGTTTTATATAAACTTTTTATTGATTTTGAATTGGAGGGATTTTAACTGCTATTTGTCTGACTTAAAGGGTTATTCTGTACAAACCACATGTTGTGTGGCTGATAGTTAAGTTTAGAAGTCAGAGAGACTAAATCGGTTCAGATTACGGTTCATCTACAGTGTGTTGTTAATTAAAATCAGCAACAGATCGCATGTAGAGCATTTTGACAGCTACTCTGTCATAATAAAAACAACTGGAGACTGTGTACAGGCTGATATATGGGTCTGATAACATTTTTTTTGGACCTAACAGGATGTGAGTGTTTCTGTGACTTCCTGTTCAGCCTGAAGGCTGCTGGAAACGGCTGTAAACTGTCCGACTTGACAGACGATTTTTGTCAAAGCCCCCCGGCTGCTGCCGCCTGCTCACGTCCACTTTACAGGCAAGGCGCAGTTCATCTCAAACAAGCCTAATGTCAAGTTGTCTGTCTCAGCTCTGCAGAAGAAAACTAAAAGACCTAAGAAACCAAGGATTATTTACTACACACAGTTTGCCATAAATAACCTTTAATTAGCCTGTGTTAAGAACACACACACGTAAAACTCTGCTCCTGATTACGGTGTGAAACAATGATACACAATACATACTGAGGAAATAAAGAGAGAAAAGCACACTTTTATGACACACAAACATGCACACCTGTTGATGCTCTGGTGTTAAGTGACTACTAGTTTGGACCAACGGTGTGTCGCACGTCGCGGCAGGTGGCCAATTAGCAGCAACCTCCTGCTCCAGGACCTCCTGCTGCAGTTATAGCTCCTGACCAATTACAGGGCTTGATTTATACCAGCAATAACTCGCTGTACTCACACTCCTGCACAATGTGTACACTCTGAGCTCTTACACGTAGGTATATAATGTGAGCGACAGTATATACATGCAGAGCAAAAGAGATATGAACATAATGGCACAGATAAAGTGCACATGCCTACACAAACACAGCCCCCCTATATGTGCTATAATAATCAGCAATTAAAGCCTTTAGCAGGATCAGCCATCTCAGATGACCAACTGTTGCTGCATCAGCAGGTCTAAAGCTTTTCAGTATGCACTCATGTGGGTGCATGCGCACACACACACACACACACACACACACACACACACACACACACACACATATATAAAAAGTAACATGTTTTGTGTTAGGTACCATTTAATTTATTCTTTTTATTCAGTCTGTCATTGAGACTGATAAAGCCAGATGAATTGAAATGGAATTGGGAGAAAGAAGAAGGAAATGGAAAAAAGGCTTAGCCTGGAAATCCAGACCCAGATCTGAAAGATTAAAGGTCTGGCATTGAGTAATGAAAATGCTCACTGCACGCAATTGGATAACACTACGACCAATCACAACACTACACGGGGTGACATATCCAAGCCCCTTACACTTAGCTACCAGCGGAGTTAACTGGTAGATTAAACTGTTGTCATCTGTTCTGCTCGCCTCTGGCCCGCCTATATCATTGTGATTGGTGCAGCTCGGCTACAAGGGCATAGTTAATGAGCATCATTACTCAATGCCAGAGTGACTCGCTGAGCAAATTCAAATTGTGCTCTCGCGAGAAGGTAAAAAAGACTCACAATGTAGTGGTAATGTTGATAATAGTTATGATGATCATTCATCTTAACCTGTGTGTTGACAACGCAAGGGTTAAGCTGCTTGCTTTAGGGGCATTGTTTATCTAAAGGAAACCTAATTATATGTAGGGTTGGCTACCAATAGCCTGTTCAATTCTTGTTCCAGTTCCATGTTGATGAAATGCCTTAGCTTGAATGCTAACGAATATCTTATCAAAACTTGCTCTTTTTTTGTGAGCAAAGAGCAATGTAGGTAACACTGATGCAACATTAGCAGCTTCTCAGTTTTAGCTGCTGGCTGATGCTTTGAAATGACAAAATGTCTATGCTTACTTAATGTGTCATCGACGAAGTTAATTAGCAAATAAAAAAACATCACTCTGTAACAACACTCCATGATTCCAAGTGAACTGTTTGTTCTTTCAGTTCAGCAAGACCAATAGAGTGGAGACTCCTGTCCAGGAATGATCGAGCCGATGGTTTAATCAATCTCAAGAGTTGGAAGCTCCCAGTTAAACTTTGATGCAGACTTATTAAGTTTATAAGCTAAAAATATCGATATGCATTAGGGTCTGGACCTCGACTAAAAGCTATTACAGACTTTAATTGAATCTTTGAGTTTTAGTTATTTAGAAATAAAGCTAATTACAAAAGTATGTAAGTTTTGGGTTTGATACTGTAGGTGCATTCTATACTGGATTATTATTAGATATAATGCAATTGAACCCCAAAATGTCATGATAATCCCCCCATTTCATTTTTTTCTTTTGTACAAGCTGACATTTTGTCCTGAGAATTACACTTCTTGAAAGATCAGGGGGTCACCAAAGATATCATTAGCTACTGGGACCATGAATATTTACAGCACTTGTTGCCGGTACCATACAAAAGGCCAAGGGAGTCACCAAATTCAGAAGAATTATCCTCTTAGGGCTGTGAATGTCCAATGCAAATTTTAAAACAATCTGAACAGTGTTGAAAAGAAAGACAAAAAGCGAACAAACCAAACAATCAAAAATAAATACATACCGGTAAATAAAAAAACAAGGTGCAAGCGCCATTACCAAGGAGTCGCTGGATTACATGTTAACCAAAAGTGGCCCTGGTATTTCTCAAAGCAGTGGCTCCAATCAGAGTCAAGCCAAGGTTCTCATTAGGACTCTTAGACAGCCTTCCTGCTGACATAACATTCACCCTGGGTGACAGATTGCATTCAGATAAAGCAAGACTGAATCTTTCTGATTCATCTGAATCGTTCCCTGGAAATCCCCCTTGGACAGACTTAAAAGTACCTGCCATATGACTTGACTGCTGATAGTTTTCAGCCAAAACCAAATTACCGGTGAAGGGGAGATGTTAGGTCGTTTGGTCAACTGCTCCTGGATGCTAATTGGTCGTTTCTATACTCACAGTGCTCAAAAGTTCAATAAGGCAACGGAAAGGTCAACAAAATAAAACACTGCACCATTACAGAAACTAAGCCTCATCGCATCAGCTGCTTAAAAAAGCAATTTATCACAACCTCCGCCACTAACAAGGTGCACGGAACAAACAGGCAACACCAGGTGAGAGGAAATGTCTGCATCATGGAACATAAAAACCAACCAGCACGTGGCCTTCAGCAGATTTAGCAAAAAATGAAACGGTGTGATTCATTTGCAGTCAGGCGATACGTAATAATTTACAAAAAACGGTTTCTCCTCAGAAAGCACTTATATTATCAAATCACCTTTGATGCCGCAGAAAAAAAAATTAATAACGGAGACTGAGGGGGGAAATTACTGACATGGTTGCTCCGGTTGAGATAAAAGTGAGGAATAGGTCAAGTCATAATTGTAATTACCCAATTTAGTCGGGTAGAAATTAATCACACTTAAACCAGTGACTGGTCAACTCATGCAGACATAGAACCAAAGTTAAGTGTGTATGCAGTCTCCATATAGTCATTTTTGTATGTTTGTTTGTACCTGATTACTTTGATTACATTCAACAACATGCACACATTCCTAAACTTTAGTGAAGAGCTTAACTTTCCAGTGTTTCAGCGGGGTTTTAAATTGTCTTAAAAAGTCAAAAATTTCTAAATCAAAATTGTAGGCCTTAAAACGTATTAAATTCGCTGAAGTTTTGTGTTCTAAGTCTTTAATCATTTTAAACAGGTCTTAATTATCCTACGTCCATGTAAAACTACCTTTAATGCTCATTGAAATCCTTTTTTTTAGGTGTTGTAGTTCTTTCTGTTGCTAGTCCAAATATAATTTGCTGTATATTTACCGACTATTAATAATCTGTTTCGCTTTTTTTCAGTTTGAATAAATGTATTTACTTTGCAAGTCATTTTGTGACTCTGCATTTCCAAAAGTCTCCGTCGGTACTCTTGGCATCACTTTTTTGAAGCTCTGGGTCGCTCGCTCATGTATGCAATATTGGACACTATGCCAGCATAAACATCCCACAATGCAATGCGGTTGTAACGACAACGTTCATAACAGACAAACATAAACAGAAACTGAAACGCTCTGTAACGTCAACAATGCTCTAATTTGCATTTCTACGACTGTTAGTCTAGGTATTCACCTCTTTCGGAAATTTACGTATTATCTGGCAAAGCCGCTAGCCATGGTTACGCGTTCACTGCAAGGAGGCTTTCCGGAAGTGAAAATTAGAGCTAAGTGCGTCCGAAAAGATACACACTACTGTTTATTTACACAAAAGTATGTTAAAGGTCCCATTGCATGAACATTTCACTTTATGAGGTTTTTTAACATTAATATGCGTTCCCCCAGCCTGCCTATGGTCCCCCAGTGGCTAGAAATGGTGATAGATGTAAACCGAGCCCTGGGTATCCTGCTCTGCCTTTGAGAAAATGAAAGCTCAGATGGACCAATCAGGAATCTTCTCCTTATGAGGTCATAAGGAGCAAGGTTACCTCCTCTTTCTCTGCTTTGCCCGCCCAGAGAATTTGGCCCACCCATGAGAAAGAGAGAGATATCATGGCTTTCAAATGAGCAAAAGTGGCAGTTGGTCAAGGCCACACCCACACCCTCCACCTTGCTCTCTCCTCATTTCTCGCTAAAGACACAGAAATGGCACATACTAAGGAAAGCTCATTGTGGGACTGGCTCTAGTGGCTGTAATTCTGCACCAAGGCTGAATTTCGGGAAAGATACTTCAGATACAGTATTAGGGGACCACTAAGGTCTATATAAAAGCATCCAAAGAGCACCATATCATAGGACCTTTAAAGGATAGTATATGGATTCGGTATGTAGTGCAGAGTATTTTGGCCCAAACGTTTTCTTCTACAAAAGAATGTAGACATTCCAGGCAGTGGTGGTGGTCAGTACAGTACACTCCAGTCATAAGTTGCAGGGAAGACATAATGTTGCCACACCGGTGACTTCAAGGAAACAGTACGATTGTCCAGTTGTTATTTCTCTGTCATCTTCAACTCCAGCAGTGGCCATGGTGTCTGGAAAAGTGCGACAGCAAGCTGCCGGTGTTCTAAGCTGTGTCGTCTTTGAGGTGTTGTTTTCTTTTTCTTCAAACATGCAAGTAGGTGGGGATGGAGAGAAAAAAAATGACTGGGAGAATCACCAATCCTGCTTTTGATTTAATTGATCAAAATTAAAGCGATCAATTTAAAATTGTTCTATGATTTTTCTATGGGAGTAACATAGCATTGGTTTCACAGCGAAGTGGGTTCAAATTCAAATGGATGAATCCTTTCAATGTTGAATGAATGTCTTTAATGTAAAAAAAAAACCTGTGGTCAGTAGCTTTGGTATCGTGATCAAAATAATTTTCCTTCGCAGGGGAGCTGGGCTCACCCATTAGCTGTAGTGCATAACATTTTGATATTAATGAACGTCGGTTACATTCAAGCCATTGCCAAATGAGTTGCTACAAAGCTAATTAAGACTATCAGCTCCACACAACTCTCTCTGGATTTCTCAGTATGACTTTGTTCACAAGATTGTGGCGTCCGGTAATCCTCTGTGTCCTCCATGGCTACTCGCAACGGAAGGCTTGTATCTTGTGGATGCGCCGACAGTTTTGTTGTCATTACTTACAATTCCTTATGGAGGAGACATAAACTACGCACTATAGCTTTAAGATAGGGTAAGCAGCTCAGACATTGGGCAGGATCCCTGGGTAAAATTGTTGCCCATATGCATTGAAAGAAGCCAGTTGAGTTGGATCGGGCATCTGATGTTGACGTGTCCAGATCCCTGGGGCAGATCAAGATCAAGACCCGGGATCATATCTTTTATTTAGCCTGTATGTTTGAATAATTGAACACAGAAAGTGTCTGGCTCCAGGACACCTTGTCATGTGGACAGGAGGAGCCGGGGATTGAACCACAAACCTCAACTTTTAAATTATATACATATATATATATATATATATATATATATATATATATATATATATATATATATATATATATATATATATATATATATATATATATATATATATATATATATATATATATAAATATTGTCACCCCTATTCCCCAGGCTCACCTGTACTGTGACTTGTTGTCAGATTTTTTGTTGAAGTTTCCGTAGGTGTTTTGGCAGATCATTTCTTTTATGCCATAGCCATCAGAGTAGCTTCTCAAAACATCTTGAGGTGGCTAAACCCAGACTAAAGGCCTAAGATACAGCAAGCTTGTGATTGTTACACTTATGCCTGTGAAACATGGAAACCCCCAAAAAGAAAAGAAGAAGGGCAAGAGTTGATTACGAATTGACACCCTGAAATGTGTGTGTGTGTGTGTGTGTGTGTGTGTGTGTGTGTGTGTGTGTGTGTGTGTGTGTGTGTGTGTTTGTGGACCTCATTAAAGAGCCTCTTGTCAAGGGCACTGTGAAAAGTGAACAGTCTCGCCCCAGATGATTTATTTCAGCCAATTCCATGGACGGGATGTCTGTTTGACTGTGAGTGCTTTTGTCATTTAGTACTGAGCGGACATCTGTAGGAAAGCAAAGTATTTTTGATTAGGCAGTGCAACCCCTCATAGACGTCTTTCCCTCTTTCCTGATACTAATTATACTGCCCTCCTCCTTGTCTCTCTTTCTTTCCCTTTCATCTTTCTTTCGTCATCTTTCCCCCATTGCATTCATTCTTTCCTCCTGGAAGTTGTCCCCCTATCAATTCAATTCAATTCAATTAAATTTTATTTATAGTATCAAATCATAACAAGAGTTATCTCGAGACACTTTACAGATAGAGTAGGTCTAGACCACACTCTATAATTTACAAAGCCCCAACAATTCCAACAATTACAGTAATTCCCTCAAGAGCAAGCAGTGCGACAGTGGCGAGGAAAAACTCCCTCTTGGGAAGAAACCTCGGACAGACCCAGGCTCTTGGTAGGCGGTGTCTGACGGGCCGGTTGGGGGTGTGATGAACAGTGGCAATAGTAGTCACATTAATAATGGAACAGTGACTGGATGTAGCGGGGAGCTGCAGGGTTCAGCAGGAAGCAGCAGGGTTCAGCAGGAAGCAGCAGGGTTCAGCAGGAGGCAGCAGGGTTCAGCAGGAAGCAGCATGACATTGCAGGGCACCGCTGAGCTCAGTAGGGAGTGCAGCAGGACCACGGCGACAGCTGGAACCAGGATCTTGGTGCCAACGTTCTCCAAGGAAATACGCTGGGGGAAAAAACATAAGGACTCCGGGGAGTAAACTCCCCAGAAGCTAGGATTAGTAAGAAGCATTTCTGGGACGGGATACACACAAATAGTAATAGTAATAGAAAGGGAGAGGAGAGAGCAGCTCAGTGTGTCAAAGGAAGGAAGTCCCCCGGCAGTCTAGAACTATAACAGCGTAACTATAACAGCGTAACTAAGAGAGACAGGTCCTAAGGAGAGGTAGCTTTTTTGGGCTTAGAACTCTCCCCCTGCCGGATCGGGCTTGGCTGGCCTGTCTCCCTCTACTTTGTTATGTATTATTAATCTAACAATTATGAAGAGAAGCAGGTGGGCCAGTTAGGTGAACACTGCAACTCCTCACTCCCTAACTATAAGCTTTATCAAATAGGAGAGTTTTAAGTTCATTCTTGAATGAGGTGACAGTTTCTGCCCCCCGAACCCAGATCGGGAGCTGGTTCCATAGGAGAGGAGCCTGATAACTGAAGGCTCTGGCTCCCATTCTACTTTTAGAGACTCTAGGTACCACCAGTAACTCTGCATTCTGGGAGCGCAGTGCTCTAGTGGGACAATAAGGTATTAGGAGCTCTTCTAGATATGATGGTGCTAGACCATTTAGAGCTTTGTAGGTCTATCCTCCTCCCTTTGTGCTAACTTAACTTGATTTGTATCTATTTGACGGTCCTGTCAGAATGGCTGTAAATGGTAGCTGTCCATGAACAGTTGTAAGTGGACATGTCTTCAGTTGGATGATTGACAGCTGGTTGACTGAAAGGCTTAGGGCCCTATCTTGCACTCAGCGCAATTGACTTTGTACACCGACGCATGTATCATTCCTATTTTGCACCCGACGCACAGCGGACTTTTCCCTCCACAGACGCACGTCGGTAAAATAGGGAATGTATTTGAGCTCCCGGGGGCGGTTCAACGAAAAGAGGAGGCGTGTTCCGGCGCAAAAGTTCCCTGGTGCTATGTTGCAGTTTCAGAAAACAATTCTGCCACAGACCAGGTTTTTCCTGGTCAGTAGCGCTAGTCTAAAGTCAGTTGCGCGTTATTCAGATGCTATTTTAGGGACACATGCTTGGCCATAATGTAGCGTGAAAAAGGAAAATATTACTGAAAATGTGCTTTAGGTGTTTGGATAGATCAGGAGGCACTTTACAGTACAGTCCTCAAAAAGTCGCAGCATTCTTTGTGGCTTGTTGTGATTTACACAACATTTCCATGAATCATGGATGTGTTGATGACATAAATGAGGAAATATTAGAAGACTTAAGGAGACGTGATGTTGAACTACGGCGAGATTGGACACTCGATGCGCTCCTGGTGGAGCGGGTGGACGGAGATGGAGTGGGGGGAGGAGGAAGGGGCAAAACAGGTGCAGGTGGTGCGTTTGGAGGCCCACGCATGGCTGCAGCAATCCTCTCCAGACTAGAGGAGATGCGCCCGAGAGGCCGCAGCAACATCGCCACCGGGCCAAGATGGGCATTTATTACTTTGCCGCATCTCGGACAGCTCCTGCTGGCGTGCACCAGGCAAATCCGCTGTCATAATAGCAATCCGCCATGGAACAAGCCCTCTTAAAGCAGGGGTCTCAAACTCGCGGCCCGCTGGCCAATTGCGGCCTGTGGGACAATAGTTTGTGGTCCCCGCCTTAATATGAAAGTTTAATGCTAGTGCGGCCCGCGAGTTTCATATCTATGGTACTTTACAGTGTTGTGTGCTGAGCTGAACGAACCTGCCAATCGCGGTGGGGTATATGGCTCTCGGGTCCGGACATCGGCCGGGCTTGATGCAGCAGAGAAACATTCCTCAATGAATGAAAGTTACAGCAGCGTTGCCATGGAGTGTTTTCTTCCGTGCCTGGCTGGCTGCCTCGTTTCTATTGGGCACATGCAGACATTCGTCCCACTTCATTTTTTTTTACGTTGATGCCCAGTGGGACATTATACGGATATATATGTATATAAATGTATATAAACAGGGGTTAAATTGGGCCGGGGCTCTCCGGGGCTCGGCCCCGGCACATAAGCCTGCTCGTTTGTCCCGATGGCCTGCTTGCAGTCTAAATATGTCATAAAAAATTTGATGAAAGTGATGCTTTTAAAAACATGATATTTGAATAATGATGATACATGAATAAATGAAATTGTTTTGAAATGGCATGTCTATTTTGTCTCGGCGGAGCTGAGATGAGAACAATCAGAACACGGCAACAACCGTCCCAGAACTGCAGACAATTCACCACCGCGGGTCAACTACATAACCGCCAAAGTGTCTACGTCGGTAGGATTAACAGATAAAATGCCTTCTCCTAAAGCTAAAAACCCTGTTTGCAGCGTGGGAAGCCCGGTGCTCGGAAGCTCCAATGGCCGCTTCGAGTTCATGTCGCTGACCAAGCCGTGGAACCGGTCCTCGCTGTCGCATCTCCGCCAGCGGTAGGGCTCCGAACCGGCCACGGCTCAACTCCGAGCATCGGAGAGCCCCACTCGGTGCCGTGTGTGTGTGTGTGTGTGTGTGTGTGTGTGTGTGTGTGTGTGTGTGTGTGTGTGTGTGTGTGTGTGTGTGTGTGTGTGTGTGTGTGTGTAAGTAAAGAGAGAGAATGGGAGAAGAAGTTTGTGTGAGGTGGACCTGGTCACCACAGACCGAAATCTTCTCAGCTGTTGCTACTGTATCTTCATGTGGCACATTATGTTTGGCACATTGTATGGGTCACTTCTTATATCATAACAAGGTAATACCATGTGTAATCAAGTGATGACTGATTAACAGTAATGTAAATGCTAAATGCCCTAATACCTGATGATACTACAACAATGCAAAGTATAGGTTCTTAACCTTGCAGTTTTGCACATATCATGTAAGACTCAATTTCTCCATTTCTTTGCACAAA